>NW_028318360.1:10403343-11129186 GCF_062004578.1 Staurois parvus | reverse complement strand
ACCATAATACAAATATTTTTTTTTTTTTTTTAAGAAATGTTCTGCATTATGGCCCCTGCTAGGAGATGATCATGGAAGATAAAAATATTACGAGCATTACAGTAATCTATATCTATCTATATATATATATTTACAAAAATACTATACCTGCTCTGTGTAATGGTTTTGAACAGAGCAGCCCGATCCTCCTCCTCTTTCAGGTCCCCTGTCGGTGCTCCTGCCCCCTCCCTCCTGCCATCTGCCCCCAGATCAAGCAGCTTGCTATGGGGGCACCAAAGCAGGCTTGCTCCTGAGTCGGTGCTTTGTCAGTCACACACAGATGTGGCTTGGCCCTGCCTCCCCCCGCTTTCTCCACATTGGCTCACTGGCTGTGACTGACAGGTCACAGCCAGTGAGCCAAGGTGACGAATGCATGAAGGTAAAAAATCTTGAGCCTTTCAACCACTTTTAAGACCTTCCTTTTTTAAATAATTTTGCTGATGGTGTTTCATACAAGATGTTGCGCAACAGCAAATTTGATCTGGTGTGGGGTGTGGTGTGTTTTTTTTTTTTTTTCTTTTTTTTTCTTTTTTAACAGATGGCTATTAACATGCAGGAAGTCTGCATTGAGGTACATCATGTTTCAGGATGTGTGGTCTCGCTAACAACCAGTGTAGTGACAGCTTTTGACTAGTGTGCTGTTTGTGGAAGGTTTGCTCTGAACTGATCTCTGAAATGTGCCCTTCTGTTGCAGAAACCATGAATGAGGATCTGGATTCCAACCTGCAGGAGCTGCTGGAAAAAGCCAGAGCCGGGGATCCCAAGGCCCAGAGCGAGGTAATCAGTTGCTGTATTAGTTAGGACATTTGTTTCTGTTTCTCTGGAATTCTCTGTGCATGAAGCAGCCAGCCAGGATGATTCACCAAATAAACCATTGCTCAGTTTCACACACCTCCACACAACCTACAAGTACCAGTGTGTGCTGATGGCTCTGGACTGTAACTCTATACTGACCAGAGGAGAATTGTCCCGTCTACTTTAGTGTGTGTCCTTGTATATCTAAACCCATGTACAAAAATTTCATATATTAGAGCTTGGCAGTTCTTGGATGTGGTGGCTGCATTCATTTTGTTTTATCAGACTTTTCTGTTACCTGTCATGCTGCCAATAACACACTTCCTGTCCTAGGATGACAGCTCACTTACTGTACTTTATCTATGGAGGAAGCAATGTTGTCACTTAAAGTAGAATTAAACCTCTGCAAAAAAAAAAATGAGATTGGAATCCAGGAGCCATAATGTGCAGTGAATTAACACATTTTTGCAGACTTAACTGGCTAGTGATCCTCTCCAGTTCTGCATTACCAGCACTCCAACCAGTCATCTTTTCCTGGTCTTCCTTTCAGGTTTTAGCTCTTCCTCCTCTTGGTTGGCGGGGCTGCATACAGGGCTGGGACAAGGGGTGGGCAGGGGGGCACCTGCCTTAGGCACTGTAATATTGGGGGGGGTTTAGAGGATTCGTGCTAGGAGGGGGGTGATGTTTTGTTTGAGTGTTTTTTCGTGGAGTGGAATTTCAGTGAGGGGATATAAACTGAGAGGGAGAAGATTTCTGCCGAGAGGGGGGATCTCAGCAAGGGGATGGATTTGTACTGGGAGCAGGGGAAATTTATGCTGGGGGCGGGGGGGGGGGCTGACACATAATGCTCCTGCAATGACATGCATGCTCACGAACATCAAATTGTCACAGAGCTGAGGCATAAATATATGCTGCGTGTGTGCAGCTCAGTGTGTACAAGTGCTGACAGAGCAGGTAGAAGAGAATATGCCTGTCAGCAGGTTTTTTGTTTTGTGTGTGTTGTGTGGTTTTTTTTTTTTTGTTTTTTTTTTTATTCTGCGTTTTTAGTAAGAGATCACTATCCCCCAATCCATAACAGCATTTTTCCCTGTGAACTGACCCTTATGATATTTGCAGTGAGCAGGGTGTAGATGAAGTTGTAAGCCAGGCATGTCCAAAGTCCGGCCCGCGGGCCATTTACGGCCCGGGGGTCAGTTTAATACGGCCCTCCAACATCCCTCCCTGCTCTGTGTAATGTGGCCCTCCCACGGCCCTTCCTTCTATGGCAGACAGTATTCTGCTTGAGAGCAGAGGGCAGTGCGCATGCCTGACTGCGGCGCGTTCTCCCTGGTCTGTGTAAATGCGGCTGTTGCACGGCCCTCCCTTCTGTGGCAGACAGTCTTCTGCTTGAGAGCAGTGCGCATGCGTGACTGCGCCGCGCTGGGAGCAACAGAGGGCAGTGACGTCAGGGCCGGGCTTCCAGCGTGAAGTGTGCTTCTCTTCCCCTCCCGGCTGCCGAGTAGAGACTTCAGCTCCAGCTACCTTTTTTCACCCTTCACATTAGTGCAGGTAAGTTTTTTTTTTTTTTTTTTTTTTTTTTTTTTTTTTTTTTTTTTTTTTTTTTTTTTAATTTTCAATACATTGTGAAAACTCAGCTGTCAGTTGATCTTAATGTTATGAAATGAAAAGTATGTAGTTTGCAATTAACTTGGCATAAAATAATTTATTTGCATTTAATTGTAATGGTTCAAAGAATGTTCGGAAAATTGTTCGGCCCTCCACCATGTTCACTTCATCCAATCTGGCCCTCTTTGAAAAAAGTTTGGACACCCCTGTTGTAAGCTCACAACATTCCTGGCAGGATCAATCATCATTTGCGCTCACAAAATTACTCAACATATCTCCAGTGCTCTTCCTTGCAGTAAATCCCTTCCAGCACTAGATGGTGCTGCTTTTTCATGCTGAATGATGCCTGGAATGCTAGCTTCACAAATCCCAGGCACCAGGTTGCACCTGGGTTTACACTGCCCCCCCCCCCCCCCCCCATAGACTTGAATGGCAAATCGTGTCCCCGTAGATTTCAGTGTGCAAATGCCTGTCAATAGCAATACACATTATCTCCATTTTGCTAACCTCGGAAACCACTAAGCAACTTATTCACTCCCTTGTCATATCTCGCCTCGACTATTGTAACTCCCTCCTCATTGGCCTACCTCATCGCAGGCTATCCCCACTCCAGTCTATCATGAATGCTGCTGCCAGACTCATCCACCTTACTAACCGTTCTGTATCTGCCACCCCTCTCTGCCAATCCCTCCACTGGCTCCCAGTTGCCCAACGGATAAAATTCAAAACACTATATAAAGCCATCCACAACACTGCCCCAATTGACAGAACAGATCTTGTCTCTAAATATCACCCAAACCGTACACTCCGCTCCTCGCAAGACCTCCTACTTTCTAGCTCCCTTATCTCCTCCTCCCATGCTTGTCTCCAAGACTTCTCCAGGGCATCACCCATCCTCTGGAACTCCCTACCCCAATCTATCAGACTATCGCCTACTCTACTTACTTTTCGGCGATCACTGAAAATCTGTCTCTTCAGGGAAGCCTATCCCGCCCTCTGCTAATACTGGAATTTTTTACTCTTCCAACCACTCCATCCCCCACAGTTATTACCTATTGTACCATTCACCCCTCCTCCTAGATTGTAAGCTCCAAGGAGCAGGGCCCTCATATCCCTCTTGTATTGAACTGTATTGTTACTGTATTGTCTCCCACTATAATGTAAAGCGCTGAGCAAACCGTTGGCGCTATATAAATCCTGTATAATAATAATATTATCACTTGCAAGTCTGTAATGCACTGCTACAGACTTGCACAAGATCCTTTTCATAATGGCGTTCAAAACGCAATGCCTGTAGATCTGTGTGAATCCCCTCTACAGGAACACAAAATATCTAGCCTGTTATGCAATTCTGGATTAGTTTTGAAACTAACGGATTTCCATATGTGTGAACCAGGGTGGCTCCATTAACACCTGGGTGTTTTGGGATCGCAGCAGAATCACTGATCAGAGTACAGGTTCAGATGTTAATATTTTCAATGGCGCCTAAAACTTGGTGCGGTTTTGCAGTGATTGTCTCATGGCAAATCACATTGTGCAAAGTCTGACAACCCATGCTACACTACAAAAAAAAACTGGCTCCTAACTTTAGCTAGCTTCTAGATTCAAAGCACATTTGTCAAGCCCTGCCTGGAATCATTTAGCTCCTTTCCTGTGAGCCCAGAGTGTTAAGCACCTGCCTTCTGTGAGTGTATCATCAAGCTGCCATATGTTCTCGGGGGAAATGCTGCATTCCTCAGGACCTGCCCTCCAATGAAGACACAAGAGGACCTGTGATGTCACTAGACTGCGTAAAGGACCATAGAAAGAGAGGTATGCATGCATATTATTTTTGAGAGAGAGAGCTTCCTCTTGCTTTTTGTTATCTGAAATGTAAACTGAACTGTTCATGTGCAGCTCCGTATACATTCAAAGCTCCTGATCTGTGCCACAGTGATGTGACTCCTGTGCAAGTCATCGCGGCCCAGCTATTCAAGTGGCTGAAGAGACTTAATCCAGATGGAAGACAAGTCAAAGACCAGTTGATTGGTGACATCGCAGCATTGGAGATCTTCTGCCATATCGTAGCACAGTATGGCATACCCCACCATGCATAGGACATGGCATCAAGGCTAAGGGACTCAACTATGCAAGAAAACCTAGGAACTAGGATGCAGAAAAATGGCAGCAGGTCCTCCTGAACTGATTCGTAAAAATTTGAAATATTTGGCTATAGCACGAGGCAGTTTATTTGCCAAAGGCCTGGAGAGCGGTACAATGAGGGTCTGTAGGCAACAGTGAAGCAGGGTGGAGGTTCCTTGCAAGTTTGGGGCTGCATTTCTATAAATCGAGTTGGAGAATTGGTCAGGATCAATGGTGTCCTCAATGCTGAGAAATACAGGCAGAAACATATCCATCATGCCATACCATCAGGGAGATGTGTGATTGGTCCCAAATTTATTCCGCAGCATGACAACAACCCCAAACATACAGCCAATGTTGTTAAAGTGTAACTCCACCCAAAAGGGAAAGTTCTGTTTTTAAGACACGCCCCCACCTCCTCTTTCACATTTGGCTATCTTTTTCGGGGGGGGGGGGGGGGGGGGTGGATACCTGATTTTGACAGGTACCCGCTCCCATGTGCATATCCGAGCGGAAGTTAGTTGGTTCTCCAAGAATTTTGGAACAACCTTCCTGCTAAATTCTTTTAAACTGTGTGTAATTCTACCTAGAAGAATTGATGTTGGTTTGAAGGCAAAGGGTGGTCACACCAAATATTGATTTAATTTGGATTTCTCTTCTGTTTACTTTCCATTTTAATTGCAAAATCAAGCACCTAGGCATGCAGACTGCTTCTACAAACATTTTGTGAAAGAATGGGTCACTCTCAGGAGCTCAGTGAATTCAAGCGTGGTACCGTGATAGGTTGTCACCTGAGCAATAAGTCCATCCGTGAAATTTCCTTGCTACTAAATATTTCACGGTCAACTGTTAGTGGTATTATAACAAAGTGGAAGCAACTGGGAACAGCAACTCAGCCACAAAGTGGTAGGCCATGTAAAATTCAGAGCAGGGTCAGCACATGCTGAAGCGCACAGTGCGCAGAAGTTGCCAACTGTCTGCAGAGTCAATAGCTAAAGGCCTCCAAGCTTCATGTGGCCTTCAGATTAGCACAACAGTGTATAGAGCGCTTCATGGAATGGGTTTCCATGGCTGAGCAGCTGCATCCAAGCCTTACATCAAGTGCAATGCAAAGTGTCGGATGCAGAGGTGTAAAGCATGCCACCACTGGACTCTAGAGCAGTGAATGTGTTCTCTGGAGTGAGGAATCCTGCACCTGTCTGGCAATCCGATGGACATGTCTGGGTTTGGTGGTTGCTGAGAGAATGGTACTTGCCTGCCTCTCTCTCTCCCTCTCAACCTCTGTAGGGTCCAGGTATCTCCTCATGCTGCCAGTAGTGACACTGACCCTGGCCAAATGCAAAACTAGTGAAAAGCAGTCAGAAAAGTTGAGTAGGGAAAAAAATGTCAGTGGCCTCCACCTATAAAACCATTCCTGTTTTAGTTTAACACCAAAGCTGCTGAAACTGATTAACAACCCCCTCTGCTACTTAACTGACCAGATCAATATCCCAGGAGTTTAACTGACTTGGTGCTATACTCTGATGTGTGTGTGTGTGTGTGTGTGTGTGTACACCCCCCAAAGGGGGAAATTCTCCTTTTTTATGGCTCTTTTTGGTGTTTTAGGGATTGGCATCTTGGGGGGTGGGGAGGAGCGGATACCCCACTTGACAGGTACCCACTCCTACTGCGATCGGAAGTGTAAGTTGTCTTCCCGCCTTCCTCCCCTTACTCTTCTGAGACATGTGCCAAAAGACTACAAGACCTTTCACAAAATGCAGCCCTACTCGTGCATGCGCAGTGGTGGGCACGCGGCTGTGAAGCTGCAAGCTGTCACAGCCGGGTGCCCATACTGAAGGTGCCAGGGAGAGAGGACGGCCAGTGAAACGGCAGGATTGAGGGACTGGTGAGCTTTCTCTTTTTCTTTCTTTCCCTTTCTTGCTTTTCTCTCTGTTTTTTATTTATTTTTATTTTTTTCTCTCGCGCGCGTTCGCTCTTTTGCACGCTCTCTCTTTCGCGCTCACATAGCATTCAGTTGCAATGAAATATTATTGTAAAATGTATTTTCATGCTTTCTTGTGAACACTGTACCCATTGATGCAAACATTTTGATGTTTTTCTCGTCAGCTGAACGCATGCACTTTGATAAGTAACAGAAGCATATTCGGTCACAAGGCTGTTGGAATGATCAGCTGTAAACACGGTTCTGGCAATGACACGCCAAGATAGACTCAGCGCATTCCGCCTTATATGTGTGACATATCCTACGTTGGCACCAAACACTCTCATTGGCATCACTTGTACTGAAAGAAATCAGATCCAAATACAGCGCTCTGTTTAGAATCCTAACCCTGGATGTGACCTGCATTATTGGGGAAAGGGTACACTGGATGTCGTAAAGGCACAGCACTTGCTCAGGAAGACTGCTATAAAATTGGAAGATTTCTTATTCTTTTGTGACCTCAGTGTAGCTCCACTGTGTGCGGCCCGGTGTGACTGGTACAGATACGGTTTCATAAACGGGGAGCTGATGAACAAAGGAAGAATTCTAGTAATCATTGGGCAATTCCTGGCAGTGTTGGTGTGTGCTCTGTGTAGCTTACATATTCTGAGTCATCTTATACACACTGCTGAGGGAATTAACTGTAAAACAAACACCATGTATAGAAAGAGAGCCTTAAATTGATATTCTAATCCTTTTCAGAAGCAGATTTATTCACTTACTGAGTATGCAGATGCTTTATTTCTTAACCCTTACCTGTGTTTCAGTTTAAACTGGTGCCATGATCCCTTACCCAAGTTTCCTGTTTCAGGGTGGCTCCTATGGCGGGACTACAGTTGTCTTCCTACACTGTGCATCAATACACACAGCCTCATATCCTAGGATAGTAATGCACTCCCTTCCCTAAGCTAACAGGCTGACTGGAGACTGCACTGTCTTCGAACTCTTTCCTGTGAAGACCAGAAGTTCAGGGAAGCGGCACCGAGGGAGCAGCAGTAGGGGTAAAGCTGGGTATACAGATATAAAATTTTCAATCAATGTGTACAGACCTCTGTTCAACAGAAGCCGATCGTCAGATCTGCTTCTAATGAACAGTCCTGCTGAAAAAACTTCATTTGATCAGCTTTTGCAATCAATGGCTGCAGCAATGATTAGTATATTGTGATGGAGGGGGGAGAGTCCCCGCTGCCAGGATACTATAGCTCTGTGTGGGAGATCCTTGCATGTGTGAATGCTGGAATCTGCAAGCTCTTTTTTGCTCAACTCGCTGGTTTAACAAAAAGTTTACTATTTATTTTATTGTGCTCAGTGTGTTAAACTAAAAAGCTCCGATGGTTTGTTACTGCTTTACCTTCATTTACGCTTGCACAACACATACGTGTTTTGGTTTTAATGCCCACATAGCAGACATGCATGTCTCTGGGTGGACAGTGTCTATGTGCTGAGTGCACTCCCTGCGCTGTCTTGGCACAATGACAAAGCTGTCAGACGGTTTTCGGTCCCATCTAAAGATTGGTAGCCAGCAGGACTGGCTTGTGATCATGTGACTTCTGTGACCAGGATCACTTGATTGCCAATACGTCCTGCCCCCAGGCATTCTGAACTGTTTAAAGGGATTCCGGGGTTGGTGGTAAGGGGTTAAATAAACAATTTTGCCCCCCCATTACCTCTCGAGAGACTATTCACGCAAGGTCTTTATACATATACCACCTTCTGTACAATAAGCGCAGTTCACAAAAGCAGAATTCATGTGGAATTTTCATTACAATGTCTTATTTGCTTTTATTTATGATTTGAAATTTTTTTTTTTTTTCTCAATTCACTGAAGACATCAGCTTAATTACCCTCATGCAAATTATTTCATTTATTTTTTACAAGTCTATGGTACGGCTTATTGCTCATTAAGATACAGCTGGCTTCATGTTGGTGATTACACTGAGGAATTTAGTCTAAGGCTGGCCATACATTATACACTTTTCCTACAATTTCTGCCCAATTTCCTTTAGATTTACCTTCAACTATGTAGTGTAAGGGCCTGCCTAATTGGATACAATTGAAAGTATTGTTTAGGTTTGATCTCAGATTATGTTTTTTGTGGTAAATCTAAAGCAAAATTCTCAAGATTGTATAATGTATGGCCAGCCTAAGTAAAGGGAGTAGAAGATGATAAATTAAGTCTTCTATTTATGAGAATTCAGATTTTGACAGATCAGTGCTTATGTTATGTGTTTTTTGAAGTCTGACCACATTGGATGAGAATATTATCCAAGTTAAAATAAAAAGAATTTCATCCATTAAAAAAAAATAGTTTTTATGGGTGAGTGGGGTTTTTTTGTGGGGGGGGGGTTCTAATCAAAATATGTTGGTTGTCCAATTTTTAGTCATGGATTCCAAATCCTTCAATTCATTTGAAAGTGCACGTTACCTCCAACATCTCACATTCCTGATATCTGTCTGTTGTACCATGTACCCATGTTAGGAGTATTCTGTTCTTCTTGGTATTGCTTCCTTTTGTGTGTAAAGCCTGGTGTACCTGCCAGTCCCTCAGCTTTTCTATTTCAAACTGACCGTGCTAGGCCTAGAAGCACATCTATCCCAGTGTGATCAGATTTCTTCTTTGCCTTCTACTTGACAGCACCAAGTGGCATTGGACATGCGTTTTTTGGTTTTTGTTTTTTTGTTTTTTAGCGCTCTGAATGCCAATCAAAGCACCTGTTGCTAACTAACATGGTAAGCTTCTAGTCCTGTTTACATGTAGCATTTTGCTTTGCTTAATTTCAAAAATTATACCCCATGTCCCTTGGTGCTTCAAAGTGTTTCCAAAGCCTGTGACAGCTCGCTAACAGCACCTGCAACTTTTGGCGGGCTTTTATTCAGGGTTAGCTTTGCTTTGTTTTGGAGATATTGCAGGTATGAGAGATCCCAGAATGCACTGAACAAACAAGCAAACTCATCAGCAGTCACTTCCAGTTCATGTGTATATATTCTGGGAGTGTCTGGTGCAGGCGTCACATCTGGTGTGTAGCAGCAAGAAGCTGAGCGGGATCTGAACTGGAGCAGATCAACTTGGCAGATGGCACACATGGTTTGCAACATGGGAATGCTATAGCAGAAAGTGAGCAGGGACTGGAGAGAGAGGACTGAACGGCAGAGGATTAGCAGACCAAAGGAGGAGAGACCAGCAATGTCACATGTGGTGCGCAGCGTAAGAGCAATTTTAGTGGGAGGTGAGTGAAACTAGAGATAGAGGATCAGCAGAGCCGGGGGTGTCTGCTGAGCTGCGGATCAGCAGAGCCGGGGGTGTCTGCTGAGCTGCGGATCAGCAGAGCCGGGGGTGTCTGCTGAGCTGCGGATCAGCAGAGCCGGGGGTGTCTGCTGAGCTGCGGATCAGCAGAGCCGGGGGTGTCTGCTGAGCTGCGGATCAGTTCAAGGGTACTAATAAGCTGGGGGTACGACTGAGCTGGGGTTCTACCTGGCCCATTGAAAACACACAGGGTATTTGCCCTGCTTCAAGAAAGCATCACCGAAGCATCAAAGACACGTTGAAGCTGTAGGCTCTTAAATGGTGTGTTAACATCGAAGCAAGTGTAAATGAGCTTGAAGTCTGTCGGCCATCACACGCAACATTAGGAATTCTGTGGCTCAACTTTAAAGGAGTACCAACTCACTTTACACATGTACAGGGATTCAACAGGTGGCATGGAGATTTTACAGCACTGTAACATTTCTGTGAGCTATAGAGAGCACTCTGACTTTTTAGGAACTTGTAATCCCCTCCTAGGGTTACCTGCAAACCGCCTAATACTTACCCTGATGCTGCTCCAGGGCAGATTTATGGCAAACGTTTGTTTTAGAATTTACTTTAATATCCCATATTTGAATAGAATACACTTATTAGGTTAACCAACGTTTATTAATTTGCAACTGTCTATTGGAAGCCATAATCTATTCCCCAGGCTATGTATATAATTTAATGTTACTTAAGACTATGCAGACCAGGTAATTGAAGAGTAAACCAGTCATTTCTATGTACACATTTATACAAATATTTCAAGTGTGTGTGTGTGTGTTTAAATTTATTTATTTTTTTTCCAAAATGGCACATACATGCATTTAAACAGATCACCAATCAGAAATAATTTCTGACAGCCTAAATCAACTTCTGGCTTAAATAGTTTAAGTACATTTCAGGTACATCAGAATAAAAGGTGTTCGAAGTCTTAGGGCTTTATTACACTGGTGTCACCCTCTGAAGAGCGATCTGCAGTAGGGACCTATTTTCACAGGGCGTTTGACAGGTAGTGAGGAGGCATTATGTCACCTCCTCGTTGGCTCTTTTATTCCACCACAGGGGAAGGGGGGATGTGTCATGCCCCTTTCAGTTGCATGGATTGAGGTTGATGAGTGGTATTGTTTGCTGAACATGATGGGGGGGGGGGATAATTTTTTGCCACGTCGTAATGCTTTGCATGTGTGCATCCCTATTTTTCCTATTTTTGCAGGTGAAGGGAGAGCGGTAATGCCAGTCAATCGTGTATTTTTAACGCCCCCCCCCCCTGTTTGCCAACCGTAAATGTAAATGAGGCCTTATGATTTGTCTTTTTCAGAAAACAGCCACAGCCTGAGTAGAAACGCCTGCTCCCCTGTCAGCATGCTGAGCAGGACTGTGTGGTGGCAGTGGTCTGTCTGCAAAGGTACAACATGCCCCCTGCTGAGGCAGACCCATAGGTCTGCAACGCTCATGGCTCTTGCTGATTGAAGAGCTCTGACTTTGCAGAGGACATGTCAGACTTTTGCAGAGAGCAAGGCTCCTTCTCTACAGCATGCTGGCAGGGAACAGACTTTTCTACTTTTGTGGCTGCTTTCTAAAGAAAACAAGCTAAGACTTTACAAACCTTTTTTGTTTTGATGCAGTTGAAATCCAGACAGTTAAAAAGTTCAATTGAAAACCGCCTAATACACGATTATTCAATTTAACTTTTTAATTGATTTGATTTCAGTGATGTGAAATTCAGCTTGATGCAGGACATTGTACTTTGCAGAGGATTTAGTACGTCGATATGGAGTAAACCTGAATGTAACTTTGCCTGTGTGTCCTCTTCGCAGTCTGCACGATGTCTCTGAACTCTTTCCACATGGGTTTTGTTTAAATCATGTCAGTAGTTTCTTTGACTTGTAAGAAACCAGCAAGTTCTTTTTATCACCCTACATGTGACCTTCTGTTCCTGTCCTGGAAAAATGTCAGTCATGTGAGACATGCACAGCGTTCTTGGCATTGCATCTTTAATGGGCATATAAAATACATTCTCATGAGGGTAACTGTACTGTGTGTTCAGATTCACATTTTTAGGGGTTTTTTTTTAGGGAGGAGATATTTACAGTCAGAGTGGTTAAGATGTGGAATGCTTTACCAAATGAGGTAGTAATGGCAAAAACAATCCTGTGAAGGCCCTGATGATCTTCCAGCACCTATTAATAACTAGTGTGATGAGTACAATTTGGAAAACAAGGAAATTCTGTTTTCATGGAGTTGATCCTTCTGATCTGGGAGGGTGGGGGCATGCAGGAAAGTAGTGTGCGTGGTGTTTTTTTTTTTTTTTTTTTTTTTTTTTTTTTTTTTTCTTCTGCTGTAAGGCAAATTTTGCAACATTTAGACAGTTGCCCTTCTGTGAACAAACCGTATCTTTTTATGTACTATGTGGTCTTAAAAGTCTTAAGGTAGGCCATACAATGTGCAATTTTGTTTCCTTCAACAGTGGGTTGAGACAGAAAATTGTTTGATTTCCCCCATTAACACAGTCAGTGTTGATGGGGGAATCCCTCATGCTGAGTCATTCTGACGGCGAGAGGTTTCCCCGCAGCCAGAATACAATGATCGCTTTTTGCTGGCTATAGCAGCTGACAGTGATCAAATGCTGAAAAAAACCTGACCAGTTTGTTGTACTGAAGTCATTTGATAGAATGCTGAACCGGCTGCATTTTTTGATCTGTATATGGCAGGCTTAAAGGATAAGTTCACCCGTATTTTTTTTTGTTTTTTTTTATGGTGGAACATGTAACCTGTTCCCATAACCGCAGATGCAGCCCACCTCCCTCTGACAGGCAGACCATGTAACATGTTCCCAAAGGTGAACTTCTCCTTTTAAGTTAAAGGTATGATGTAAATCTGGTAGAATCCTGTATTTATCCACTGAAGTTATTTTTTCTGTTTCAGGTAGGAAAATACTACTTAAAACTTGCTGAGGAGCAGGATGAAGAAGTGAACAGCTGCGCTGCGGTAGACTGGCTTGTCCAATCTGCCAAGCAAGGTCGAAGGGACGCGGTGAAGCTTCTGCGGAGATGCTTGGCAGACAGAAGAGGTGAGTTTACACTGCAGTTTTCTTTGCGCTAATAATGGCTACGGTGTATTCCTCTTATAGCAGGCCTCTTCTCACTTTTCATTTGATGACTTGGAACTTCTCATTACAGCCTGACTGTATCCTTGTAAACAATTTTGTATTTTAAAGGAGAACTCTGTCTTCTAAAAATCCTCCAACACTTTGTCTCATGTACACAGGGGTTTTTTTTTTTTTTTTTGCTTCCAAATGCCCCTCAGTGTTTTGTGGTTTTCTTTTTTTTGTTTTTTTGTTTTTTTGTTTTTTTTTTAAATGTTTGATTTTCAAAATATTAGGAAATTTAAAATCCACAATATAAATTCTCTACATTCATATAACAACAATATCTAATTTAAACATTAATTTCCCATATTTTCCTTATTTCTCCCAATCCCCCCACTAGCAAATCCAAAGTCACCTCCCACCCCACCCTACAGCTACCGCTCTTTGGCAAGAGAAAAAGAGGCTCTAAATCGTGCTCTCACCATAAGGGGGCAGGAAAAAGAGAGGCCTTTTTCTCGTCCATTCACCCTTGATCTAAACTCTTCCCATTTTTTCCATTTCGCCTGATATATCCCCATACCATCTTCCTGGGTATAAAACCGTTTCTCTAATCTTACAATATAGTCCATTCTAACTATCCAGTCTTGTTTTTTTTTTTTTTGGAGCTTCTACTTGACGCCAAAATTTTGGAATCAATCCCTTGGCTGCATTTAGAAAATACCATGTTCCTGATTCTTTATATTTATTTACTGTTATTTCTGTATTATGTAAAAGGCAGGTTCCAGGGTCCAGACTAATATCAATTTCCGTAATCTTTCTAATTTGGTGTAGCACTTCTCTCCAGAATATTTGTATCTTTGGACATTCCCACCATATGTGATAAAACATGCCTATCTCTCCACACCCCCGCCAACAAAAAGGTGACTTCTCCCCACTCATCTTATGTTCTATACTTGGTGTGATATATCCTCTTGTCAATCATTTAAAATTCATTTCCACCTCCCGTGAGCTTTATATTCTCATGAACCAACCTAAATATTCTTTTTTGTTTAACCTCATCTATCTCCACACCCTAATCTCCTTCCCATTTTTCTATATACATTAGTTTTTTTCCACCTATATCTAACTCGGTGAGAATTTTATATATCCTTGCCGTACCGTGTTTCCCCATCACCTCGTGATCCCAACAACTTCTCAAACAAGTTCCAATCTATACTCGCTCTCAAAGGCTTAGGCAATTTCCCCACAAAACATTTTAATTGATTATATCTCCAACCATCTATCCTAGTGAAAATCTTTCCCTCTTACTTTTTCAAATCTTTAAGTGTTCTCAGTTCTAACCCTTTCATTATATCTCTCAATTGGGCATTCTCATTCGTGATCCATTTTCCTGAAACCTCCTCCCTACCTGGTGGGAAGAACCCTGAATTTTTCAATGGCATCAGTAATGAATTAAATTCCCACTTTAACTGTCTGTGCATTTTATCCTACACTCTTAACACATTTAAAGTATACACACTCGTGCTTTCTTTGAATCCTCTATACTTTGTAGGCACCCATATACTCCTACTTAAATTATTACCACTAAGTGAATTTTCCACTGTGACCCAACTTTTCCCTTTTGCATTATATGTCCAATCAAATATTCTAGCCAAAATAACTGCATTATAATATCTCTTAAAGTCAGGGACTCCCAATCCACCATTCTCTTTATTTCTAGTTATCACTTCATAAGATACTTTAGGTTTTTTATTTCTCCAAATGAGTCTTGTCATCATCTTTTTCAGTATCTTAAAATATACCTCAGGAAGCTTAATAGGGACCATTTGAAATTTATATAGAATTTTGGGAACTACAACCATTTTTATCAAATTTATACTTCCCAACCAGGACCGATTTTCCTCCCCCTAATCTCTTTAATTCCTCTCTAATTTCGTTTAACATTACTATATAATTTGCTTTATACAAGTTTTTATAGGCCGAAGTGAGTTTTTTACCCCTAAATACTTCAATTCTCTCTCTCTCTCCACACAAAGGGAAACTCCCCTTGTATCCCCCTTTTTTTCTTTATTTGGAAGGTTTATATTTAATATCTGTTTTAGACAGGTTAATTTTTAAGTTTGACATCTCTCCATATTCCTTCGAAGCCCTCATTAAGTTAGGGAGCGTTATCCTAGGATTTCCTACATAAAACAATAAATCATCTGCAAATGCGGCAACCTTGTGTTCTATATTTCCCACCCGTATTCCTTTTTATGTCTACATTTTTCCTTATTGTTGCTAGTAATGATTCCAAGGACAGAACATATAACAATGGGGATCGTGGGCAGCCCTGTCTTGTTCCGTTTTGTCATCTCAAAAGATTCCGATAGCTCCCCATTTACCATTTACCACTGTAGACGGGTTCTTGTATAACTTTCCTATCCAAGTTCTCATTCTATCACCCACTCCTAAGATCTCCAATGTATCCATCATATATCCCCAATTGACTCTATCAAATGCCTTCTCTGCATCCACTGAGAGAGCCACCGCTGGCGACCTTCCCTTTCTACTTTTCTGGATAAGCAACAGTGATCTCAACCCATTATCTCTACCCTCTCGCCCCTGAACAAAACTCACCTGATCCTCATGTATCCATTCGGGCATTAAATCTTTCAGTCTATTTGCTAAAATCTTTGCATAAATCTTCGTATCTATATTTATTAAAGATATTAGTCTATAGCTTGAACATTGGGTGGGATCTTTTCCTTCTTCGTATATGAGGACCGCCTGAGCCTGCAGTGATTCTCGTCTCATATCCATCTCTTCTCCCAAGGCGTTAAAATAGGACTTCAATTTAGGTATTAATGGTTCACTATATTTTTTATAATATCTAACAGTATATCCATCTGGCCCTGGGCTTTTACCTATCATAGATTTTTTTTTTTTATTGCTATCTTTATTTCTTCATAAGTAATTTCAGATTCTAAGGAATTCAAAAGATCTTCATTTAATTTCGGTAGTCCTGCCTTTTTTAAATATATTCTTTTTTCTACGTTTATTATTCCATCTTTACATATTGAATCTTGAGGAGCAATATTATAAAGTTTGCTATAATAATCCCTAAACACCTTCACAATATCTTTAGTTGAGTGCACCAGTTCTCCCTTGGGGTTCTTTATTTTCTCTATGTAATTCCTATTTTTCTTTTTCCTCAAAGCTCTCATCAAAAACTTTCCTGATTTATCCCCCCATCTATATCTTTCGCATAATACTTTGTTAAAAACTCTCTTGTTCTCTTCCTCCATCATAATCTCTAATTCCTCTTTCTTTTCCTTTACCTTCTGCATTATCTCTCTCGTTCTTTTTATGCAATTGTTCAACATCCGCCAGTTCTTTTAGGAGCCTACTGATCTTCTCTCTCCTTTCCCTTTTTTCTTTCTAGCCCCAATTGCAATAAGAATTCCCCTTATGTAAACCTTATGGGCCTCCCACACTGTAGCCTCAGATATCTCTCCCGTTTCATTTTCCTCAAAATATCTCTTAATTTCCTCTCCAACCTTTTGCTCAGTCTCTGGATCCATTAGGAGAGACTCATTCAACCGCCACATCAAACCACCTGGAGGCTTTCTTCCCTATCCTATTTTCATTACAACCGGGGCATGGTCTGAGAGTGACCTTACCTCTATTGTCACTCTAACCAAAGACTCTATTAATCGGTGATCTATCAGTATGTAGTCCAGTCTAGAATACATCTCATGGGCCCTTGAGAAGAAGGAATAGTCTCTATCATTCATGTGCATAATTCTCCAACCGTCCACTAGCTGATACTCCCTTATCTCTTTCTTTAGTACTCTTAGGGACTTACTACCCTCTCTTTTGTATAGATGAAGTAGTATCCATTTGTGGGTCCATACATAAATTAAAGTCCCCAGCTACTATCAAATACCCCTTTCTAAAATCCATCAATCTTTTTAAAATTCTTTTCAGGAATATCTCCGGTTTCTTATTAGGGCAATAAATATTAGCAACTGTACATTCAATGTCTTGTATTTTACCTCTTAGAAATAAAAACCTCCCCTCCGGGTCTGTCTCTCTCTCTTCCAACTCGAACCTTCTATCTTTTGCAAATCCTATAGCTACCCCCTTTGCTCTCTTAACCGGGGAATCTGCATAGTACCATAACGGGTAATATCTAGAATTCAACTTTTACATTTGACTTCAGTTCAAAATGCGTTTCCTGTAGGAAAGCCACTGATGCTGCTCTATAGATACCTCCTTGGGGTTGAACTTCAACCATGGACAGATCCCCACACCTCCCACCACCTCAGTTACCCCAAAACTATTTCCGTCGTCAATTCAATATGTTCCACCTTTCTTAAGGTCCCAAAGGAGAAAAGAGAGAGAGAGAGAGAGGGTGGCGTCAAGCGGAATGAGAGGAAAAGAACAAAAAAAAGTTTTTATATTTTTTTTTTTATTTTCTCTCCCACCCAGCGCCCTCCCTCAATTCTCTATCTCCCCCTTCTAGCAAACTGCCACTCCCCTCTCTCTCTCTCCCTCTCCCTCTCCCTCTCCTCCCTCTCCTCCCTCCCTCACCACCTTCTTCCACCACCCAACCAGGGACCTCCATCATTTGTAATTCTAGTCTATCACAGAAGTCTCTTAAGTCCTCAGGAAATCTCAACTGGACTGTAACTCCGTTCTTCCATCCAATTAGGCACTCCGGCTTACCCCATTTATAGTGTACCTTTTGCTTTATCATCTGCTCTAACAGGTTTTAGAGTTCTTCTCCTCCATAGTGTCTCCGGTGTTAAATCTGCAAAAATCTGTATATTCATTTCTCCATAATTAATACTTGATCTTCCCTTAATCTTTTTCCATGCTTTTTTTTTTTTTTTTATCCGCCCATTTCTGAAATTGGACTATTATATCTCTTGGTTTCTCTTTTCCACTTCCTTGCTGATTTTTTTTCTTTCCTGAAAACACCTTCCAGGTTAATCCTTTTTCTGTTTCTGATCTATCCATAATGGAGTTTAATATTTTACAGATAAGGCCTCGTGTTTCTTCTCCCTTTACCTATTCCGGAACTCCTCTCACCCTAATGTTGTTTCTCCTTTCCCTGTTTTCTTGTACTTCCATTCTGTATAACAGCTTTTTTTGATCTTGCTTAATTTCCATTGTCCTTTTCTCCAGATCAGAAATATATTGAGCATGGCTTTTAACTCTTTCCTCTGTCTCCTCCACCCTCAATGGCATCTGGCCCAAATCATTTTGTATACTTGTCATTTCATGTTTTAATGTTTTTTTCTAGGTTCTTGAACATATCTGCCATTTCTTTCTTGTTTGGAATTTGTAATTCACTTTCAGTATCTCTCATCTCCATTTTTTTCTGTAAGATGCTGACTGTTATATTCTTTTCCCAGGGAGAGTCTAGGGTTACCTTCTATACTCATTTCCAGTTCACATTTTTCACCAACGCTTTGAGATCTATCTGGAGTCACATTTCCTTGATGTGTGTTTTTTTATCGTGCCAGTTTGAGACCCCTTTGGGCCACTATTTTTAACATTTTTATTTTTCATCTCTTCTATGCGTTTTTTTTATTTTCTTCAATAGGGGAAACACAAAGATTTATAAAAAATATATATCAGGGACTCCTTCTCTTTTTTTTTTTTTTTTTTTCCCAGTTCTCTACTTAGTGCTCCTTTCCAGGCTTCTTTAATTTCCTCCTTTCTCTTCGTCAGACCCCCCCAGGGAAACCCCCTCTCACAACTCCTTTTTCCCTTTAGACAACAGAAACAGTCATTTATGCATCACAATAATCCATCCAGGCTGCTCTCACTCACCCTCCACAGCTGCAGCACTAGCAAGTTCCTCGGTTGTCACATTCCATAGCTCTCTTTGGGGGGGGGGGGGGGGGGGTTTCCTCCGTGTCTCTTCGTTTTCACTCCCCTGTAACAAAGTCACCTCCATTCGGGGGGGGGGGGGGAGGCATCTTGCTGCACACGTCTCCCATATGAGTGTCTCATGTACTGGAAGGGGAGCAAACCGGCATCTTCCTCTCACCTGTAAACACCGGCCGGCTTTTCCCCTACCCAGTACTTCTCTGCGGCTGACACGTGGTCAAGCTGAGCCTCCTCGTTTCCTCGGCAACCCTGCTCTCTGCTCTCTCCCTTAGGCCGGGTCTCCAGCCTGTCTTCAATTCCGACGGCACCGTTCACCTAAAATAACTGAAGTTCGCTTATCGTGTGTGTTTTATTAAGTGTTCTTGCAAGAACACTTATTGTTATCTCACAAATATATTCTTATTATAGCCAAATTTGCCACGCTAACTCCTCCCACAGTTTTTACACTACAAAGACAAGTAATATATCAAAACGTGCGGATTGTTCTTCGATCGGATTGCTATTACTTTGTGGAACGTATCGCCGAATGGTTCACAAAATATCGCGTTTTTTGTGGTGAAATTTTCCCATAGGAATGAATGGAGCAACTAGAGTGAGAGCTGACAAAGCTAGAGTGTGGAAGGAAAAATCAGGACATGATTTGTAAACTGCCATCACTCCCTCATTTCAAGACCACCTACACATATCTTATATCAAAACGTTCAGCTAACCCTGCTGTCACTACAAATGTTCACGGCTAAGCCATAGTCCTGATAGTTTTCACAATATGACCATTTGTTTGCAACTCATGCCACCCATTGACTTTCATTGAATCTTTACTCTAGACACCTGAAATTTCAAGGGCCATTTTTAAACTGTGACTGTGCCTTCATTTTTAATATTTCAGAGACATACTATGCATCAAAATGTAGGTCTGGGTCTCGTGATTCTCACAATATAAAGCTCTTCACAGTAGTATTTATACTTTTAAAACTACAAGTGTTTGAAGATGGCAATCGCCAGTGAAGTTGGCAAGTTGGAGCAGTGTGTTTAGAAAAGCTCTCAGCTTCCTGTGACTGACTGAGTTGCTATAGCAACCAAAGATGACTCACCAGGCAGACTGTGAGCTGCAAAATAAAAGTTCAAATGCATTTCTCACTCTATCAGGCTTGCCATGTGCACTGCTTACATTTCATCAATCACTTGGTTAGGGTTGGATGCAAGAACACTTCACACAATTTCCCCAGAAATTGTACCTTTTCTAGTTCTTTTAACAATCCTATTGATCTATCTACATCTATTTTGCTGAAATCAATCAGTTTCGCTCAATATTGATCAATGGCCCGGTATGTGTCTTTTCACTAACTCCTAATTTGGTCATATTATCTGATTGTGTGATGGATAGTTCTAACATATTGTAAGGTGTATGGCTAATATGAGAAACTGCACAGCCCAGAATAATGTGACAAGAACCAGCATGTGAGCTTGTTGTAGTAGATTGCATAAAACTCTCATTGTGGTAAACTGAGTTGGCTCTTAGGCTGCATTCACAATTGAGCGATTTGAAGTTTGAAGCTACGATCGCATTGCGCGAACAAGCACCACAGAGAACAAGGTTTGTTGTGGTGGTGTGTATGTGTGGGCTTTTTTTTTTTTTTTTTTTTCCAAACTTCAGTGTTTTTGGAGCTTTGAGCATCAGGCTACAAATCGCTCAAATGTGAATACAGCCTCAGTTGAGCACAGTTCCAATGTTTCCTGGCTAGTGCAGGTCACTGACTGCCTCTGCTCTGTGACCCCCAGATCTGAAGCCAGTGTCATAAGGCCTCATGCATACTGGGTGCTTAGCCTGGATGATGAGATCCCAGCGTTATGGTGCGAGTGGAAGCCACAGTTGCACCATCGAGCCCTGCTGCCTGTAAAACTCTAAAGCCTAGTACACCCAATCAGAAAATCGTACAAAAAAACTACTGCTTTGAAAGTGACCGTATGATAACCTGATGATTGGTACACCATTTATGTTTGAAATTTATTTGAAGAGACCAGCACAAACCTTTTTTTTTTTTTTTTTTTTTTCTCGTACGATACCAGATCATCAGATTTTTGTTTTAATCAGTACAGTTTTTGTTCAGAAATATATTACATGACATCACTTCTGAATTGTTCTGTCCTACGAGAATTTTCGTAACTTTAGTAACCTTATCAACCAATATGAGACTAGCATGCAAAAATAAACGGATGATCATTGTCCAATATTCTCATCATTTCTGTATGTGCCTTTTTAGAGGCCGAAAGCTGCTGGGGCTGGATGATGCATTAAGTGGTTTTAGCTTATAGAGCAGTATGTGCCCCGGGAAGATTACTCAGGAGGCAAACTGCTTCCATTCAGGGCATTCACCTCTGGGCACATACTTCTCTAAACATTAGTATTTACTTAGGGTACCATCCAGCCCCAGCAGCTTTCAGCCTCTCAATGCTTTACAGGCTACCGGTAGCAAGGGTGGATGATCCTCCTGCACCAAAATACCAGGATCTCATGAGAGCCCAGTGTGCATGAGGCTTAAACCAATGTCTACAATTCCAGGTTGTGAATGAATTCTGACGCAGTCTTAAAGAACTGATTGAACAACGTAGAAATACAGTATGTGTTTACTGGTACAAAATGTTGTGACATGTCTCCCAGTGTGAGTGCTCATCCCCCAGATGCAGATGTTATATTACAGATATACTCCCCTGTATTGTCTTCATCCAGGAATCACAAACGAGAATGAGAGTGAAGTAAAGAAGCTATCCTCAGAAACCGATTTAGAGAGGGCTGTGAGAAAAGCAGCACTGGTCATGTATTGGAAACTAAACCCAACAAAGAAAAAGCAGCTCTCCATGTCTGAGCTGCTGGAGAACGTAGGCCATGTCAATGCTGAAGGTTGGTAAAAAGGCATAAATGTTTTTGCTGTGTTTGGTGATGCCGCCTTCCTCCTATGTGAATATACTACTGTTAGTACATCATATAGAGCGGTGTATCCCTTCTATATGTGTAACACTACTCCCCTTAAGGGTTGCTTAGTAATTTGTGGGTTCCCTGTCAATCCGGACCTCTTGTTGAAAGCCCAACCTCTACTGACATCACCATGCTCTGGTGACCCAAATAAATCACACCTGTAAAATGGACTCGCACACAGAGTAGTATAAACCAAATTTAAAGTTTATATCGGAATTGGAAGTAAGAAATTAACACTGCTCTAGACAGTCACTGTTGCTTCATTGTGAATGTTACTTTTGCTCACAATTGCCAAGAGTGATATTTGCTATTCGCAGGCCTGCTTTCAGAAATAATCTGCTGCCTCCAATCTGAGAGGACTGTTGAATCCCCAGTGTGCAGGAATGACTATCAATAACAGATAAACTCGCTGTCAGTCCTCCAAAGCTGGATAACAAGTATTAGATGTGAAATAAAGAGAATTCTCAGTTATAATTGGCAATGTCCCCTTTTAAGAACTCTGTAATGTCTTCTGCATGCTTGTTTGAGCCCAACTGATGTGAAGTTGCGTCAAGGGGTGGATGGTAGTTCCTTAGGGTGTTCACATCAAAGATCGTGAAGGAAAAGGAGATTTATCACTTCCCTGATTGATGGTAAAGAATTTGTGCAAGGTTCCCTTTCAAGAGCTAGCGCGTGCCCTCTCTCCCCCTCCCTCTCCCCCTCCCTCTCTCCCCCTCCCTCTCCCCCCCTCCCTCTCCCCCTCCCTCTCTCCCTCTCCCCCTCTCCCTCTCTGCCCCTCCTCTCTCTCCCCCCTCTCCCCCTCTCTCTCCCCCCTCTCTCTCCCCCCCTCTCTCTCTCCCCCCCTCTCTCTCTCCCCCCCCTCTCTCTCTCCCCCCCTCTCTCTCTCCCTCCCTCTCTCTCTCCCTCCCTCTCTCTCTCCCTCCCTCTCTCTCTCCCTCCCTCTCTCTCTCCCTCCCTCTCTCTCTCCCTCCCTCTCTCTCTCCCTCCCTCTCTCTCTCCCTCCCTCTCTCTCCCTCCCCCCCTCTCTCTCTCTCTCCCTCCCCCTCTCTCTCTCTCTCTCCCTCCCCCTCTCTCTCTCTCTCTCCCTCCCCCTCTCTCTCTCTCTCTTTCCCCCCCTCTCTCTCTCTCTCTTTCCCCCCCTCTCTCTCTCTCTCTTTCCCCCCCTCTCTCTCTCTCTCTTTCCCCCCCTCTCTCTCTCTCTCTTTCCCCCCCTCTCTCTCTCTCTCTTTCCCCCCCTCTCTCTCTCCCCCCCTCTCTCTCTCCCCCCCCTCTCTCTCTCCCCCCCCTCTCTCTCTCCCCCCCTCTCTCTCTCCCTCCCTCTCTCTCTCCCTCCCTCTCTCTCTCCCTCCCTCTCTCTCTCCCTCCCTCTCTCTCTCCCTCCCTCTCTCTCTCCCTCCCTCTCTCTCTCCCTCCCTCTCTCTCCCTCCCCCCCTCTCTCTCTCTCTCCCTCCCCCCCTCTCTCTCTCTCTCCCTCCCCCTCTCTCTCTCTCTCTCCCTCCCCCTCTCTCTCTCTCTCTTTCCCCCCCTCTCTCTCTCTCTCTTTCCCCCCCTCTCTCTCTCTCTCTTTCCCCCCCTCTCTCTCTCTCTCTTTCCCCCCCTCTCTCTCTCTCTCTTTCCCCCCCTCTCTCTCTCTATGCCCCCCCTCTCTCTCTCTATGCCCCCCCTCTCTCTCGCTCGCTCTCGCTCTCTCTCTCTCGCTCGCTCTCGCTCGCTCTCTCTCTCTCTCGCTCTCTCGCTCTCTCGCTCTCTCTCTCTCTCGCTCTCTCGCTCTCTCGCTCTCTCGCTCTCTCTCTCGCTCTCTCGCTCTCTCGCTCTCTCTCTCCTAGAACAAACCACTTAACAGCAATAAACTGCATTTTAAAAGCAAAGAAAATGTGGGATTGCCATTTATTCTAGACTACAGAAATGGCACAAAGATGTGATACTAAAGCTATATCGTTATTTTATAATTAAAGCATATGTATAGCCAAAAGTTTTTTTATTTGCATAGAGTTGGAGAAGGGTTAAAATCCCGTCCGCTTTTATTGCTGTCTATGCACCTACTGGGGAATTTGATCCTTTCTATATGTTCTGGTGATCATTGTTACAGAGACCTAAAATGATGGAAAATTCTACATTTTTAGTTCTCACCAGAGTATGAGGTGAAGGAAATCTTTCATTAGGAACACTTGTTTTGGGGGCAGCCTCACTCACTACCTGTGACGTCGACAGGAAGTGAAGGAGAATTTTCCCCAGTTACATAAAGGTGCAAATAACAGGACGGGTGTTTTAATTTCTACATTTATTTCTACTTTTATACCTTTTTTAAAATTTAAATATTCAGTTACTCTATTTATTGTTGGTTAACTTAAACTTGCATGTTATGCATTTTGCTCCACTATATATGCGGTTATGTTCCAACAAATACAAATCTGCATACAAAATCAATCTTATTGAAATAGTTAATTGAAGACCTAACCTACCCATGGATATACAGAATTACATTTGAGTCCTGATTGTGACAATAGCCTAGTACTGTGTTTGTTTGTTTTTTTGTTTTTTTTTATTGAGGAGGGCATCTAAAAAGATTGTAAATGAAAGTTGTACAATAGCTGAAGCTTCTCAATTTACTAGCACAAAATGGTAAATGTTTGACATGTAGCCCTGGCAGTAATTATGGTTTTGCTGCTTCAAATGTGGAATCGTCTGAAGACTTGGCCCAACAGACATGGTAGTACTGGGAACTGTTCTTCTTTCTATGACTGACCCCATGTAATGACAGTAGGATGAGTTTTCCAATATTATCCTCATAATGCTCCTAGGTTAGACAGAGGTTATAGCCTTTCTCTGAAGTAGGGAGACAAGTTGCATCATGCTATAGATGCTGTGTTCTGTTAAAGGTATTTGTAAACATTTAAAAAAAAAAAAAACACACTTGCCTGCTCTGTGCAATGATTTTGCACAGAGCAGCCCCGATCCTGCTCTTCTTGAATCTCCCACAACATTAATGTGCAGACTTTGGATGTGAACTAGTTAATAGTTTGCAATACACCAGATTGTTTGTTTTTGTATACTGTCCTTTTGGAAAGCTTGTAAATGCTTGAAAAATTTAGCATAATGTGGCTTTTGCAATTGAGAGGAGGCTGCCAACTGTGACATGGCAAATATTCGAGCTCTGCATACCACAAACGATTACAACAGAACCTCAATGTCTGCTACATGGAACATTTAGTATCATGTCATGGTGTTGTGAAGATAAAAAAAAAACTGTACCCATAGTGGAACTTTTCTTTCTGATAAGAGTTTTTACTATGCGCAAAGTGTGTGTGTTGTGTGTGTTTTTTTTTCTCCATTACATGAAACCATTTGCAAACTTCTGGTTCTAAAATTTGCCTGGTTTTCAGTATGGAAAGGTCTTCTAAATTAGCTTCTGATGGGTGGTAAACTTTTATACCTTGTGTTACAGATGGAGAGCTACAGGCAGGCCCGATTCCTAAGTCTACCCAGAAGGAGCGCCGAGTCCTGGAGCGCTTAGTCAGCAGCGAATGTAAGAATCATCTATTTAAAAGTAGACCTGAAAGAGTTTGGGTTCATAATTCTAATGGTATGGTGTGAGGTGTGGTGTGTGTGTGTGTGTGTGTTTTTTTTGTTTTTTTTTTTTTTTCAGATTTTATATTCCTATTTCACTATACAGGATACACGGGTGTCAAAGAATTTAATGGTTTTTAAAAGCGAGCACAACAGATTACACAGTTGAATTAAGTATATATGATGGTTTTATTTGCCAAAAGATTTGTAACTTTGTCCAGGCAGGGGTGTGATACATGTGCCCCTGCTAGGCAATATTCACTTCCCTAAGACCAATTATTTCAATGGCTGGTCTGTGGGTGGATATACACATACATCTTTGATGATCCCTTCCCAGCCTCGCACTACAGAGGAGGATTTAATGAATAAATATATTCTGGCTTGTGCAGAAAAGGCTGTGATCATGGGTTGGGGCAGTTAAAGGGCCACTGTTGTGGGTTTATTGGTGTAATTTTGAAATGCCCCTGACCATCCATTAAATTTGGATTATTTGGGGAGAATGGAGGTTAAAATGCGATAGACTGACGATTTTTTTTTTTTTTCCCAATGTTTTTATTGAAAAATTAACATGAAAATAGGTAACGATACAGCCAGAGGCCCTTGATGGCCATGCCTAATAGAGCTCGCAACGCAGGCGAGACACAGATGAAATAAAAGTAGTATACATTAACAACGTGTAAAGTAGGTGTAGCGAATCCAAATATTCCAATCCACCTTCGAAACGGAAGTACTAGAAAAGATCAAAAACAGGAATAAAGGGATGTAAATGCTGACTCTACGGGAGCAGTCCAAATTCACCAGAGCTCCACTCCACTTTGGGCACAAGAACAACCGGGTTCTACGCAGTTTGTCTTTAAGTCATAATATGACATCAGTGCATCAAAGGGCAAAGTGAGGAAAGAAGAGTAGAAAAAAGGAAAAGGGAGTAGAAGGAAAGCCAAAAGAGCCATAAGTCACCCACACAACAGGCCGTCCATTCCAGCAAAGTGAAAGGAATTGTTATTTAAGATGTAATTTGTATGTAACTAATCCATGGGTTCCAGACTTGCTCAAACCTGGTAGAGGTATCTCATAGGATGCTGACCATTTTTTCGTTGGCGTTGATGAAGTGTAACTCTCGTGGATCAAGGTCAAGTTGCAGTTTTTGGCTGCCAGGAGCATAAAATAGATTAGGGTCTGAGTGGATCTGGAGACTCTCCAGCTATGGTTTCATTAAGCAGCGCAGTTCTGGTTTTTGTTATGACTCTAATCATGGTCACCGTGAAGATCAGGGAATAAACTTGCACCCAGTACCTTTTTAACTTTAGGGCATGTTCACCGTATGTGGAACAACATTCCCACTTGCCAACATCCCCTAAAACAAATGGAGGAGGAGCCAGAGTACATTCTCAACAATCTGTGGGACCAAATTCCAATGTGAGAGGACCTTATAGCCTGCCTCTATGAGGGAGACATTCATAATGCCTTTATGTATTCTAAGAGTCCAGTCTCTCCAGTCCTCACCCATGTCCTTTTCCCAGGCAAGCCTATATGGAAGTTTACTTGAAGTGGAGACAAACTGTTTATACAGGCTCATGATGCGCCCCCCCCCTTCTGAACTTTGCCACGGAAACCTCTATTTTCAAAAGCTGTTTGTGTGGTAATGTCAACGGTGTTCCGTTGCAAGGAGCAAATAAAATGGAGAATTTGTTGCAGATGGTAACGTTCAGTGTCAAGTATCCCAAGCTGTTGTAAAAAAAATATGTAGTGGAGTGTATCCTCTTATGATGCAGAAAATGTCCCACATGATATAGGTAGGTCTTTATTTATCCACCATTGGAATTCCCGTGGGTGAAGACTAGGGGGAAACTCTGGGTTGCCAAATACTGGTGCTACAGGGGAATGGGGGGGTGGAGTGATATTGGTGCTACAGGGGAACGGGGGGGGGGGGGGGGGGGAGGGGGGGTGAAGTGCAGCCAGTTTGCAGGAAGAATCCCTTAAATGCAGTGAATGAGACCACGTCGGGAAGAGGATTGCCCTTCAATTCTTGGGGGAATTCCACATTAAAAGATTGATGTGGAGAGGTGCGCAAGCCTGTGCCTCCAAGGCTATCCACTCTGTTCCAAATGTACTCTACTTCCTATCAACCAATTGGGTTATCTGAGCCGCCCTATAGTATTTTCTGAGGTCCGGGACCCCCAGCCCACCAGAGTCTCGTAAAGTGTATAGCGTTTGATGTTGTACTCTGTACAATTTCATCCTACAGGGAACTTCCACTAATAGAAGACATACACTTAACCACTGGGTTTTTTTACTTTTCACTAAATAAAGTCACCCACTGAAGATAAGTGTCATCAATAGAGCGCTGTATCAGTCTCCAAAAGATATATATAAAATTGATTTGGGCACAGTGTTGCATGACTGAGTAATTCCCGGTCAAACAATCACAGCACCGAAAAATGGCCAGGACGGGAAGAAGGGGAGTGTGTTTTGTGTGTTTTGCCCTTAGTTTAACTTTAGGGTCACCTACAGTGTTTAGCTTAGCCTGCCATATTGAATGGGATTCTGTGTGTTGACAAATGTAAAGTACAAGTGAATATTCCTATTAAATGTTGTAAGTCTCTATTCATGTCTTGTACATGAGGACCTTTGCTGTTTGTGTGGAAACAGTGGTGTCTTTTGCATGTCAGACTGACTCAGCAGGGTGACTGCTGCAATCGGCAAACCTCTGGTTCCCTGCTACATGCAGAGCTATAGGCCTGACTTGGTAGTGGGGTGCACTGAAGTAATTCTGGGGGTGGCATAAGGGGTAAAAAAAAAAAAACGGTTTTGAATGGTTCCTTACACCTTCTTCTTTTTTTTTTTTTTTTTTTTTTTTTTTTTTTTTTTTTGAATGTTCAGTAGAAACCATAAACAGACAAATGCTTAGTTTTGTAGAACTCTGTAGGTAAAATAGGACTGCATGTCTCTTGTGGATATGTGCACACTAGCAGTGGCTGAAAGTCGTTTACTGCACTGACTTCACCAGAACATTGCAGTACACCGTGCATTGGCCTAACTGCTTGTAATCTAATTTAGGAGTGCACAAGAGGGTGACAATGCTTCAAATTAGAAATGGAATAAAGTGCAACAGCGCTAGGTGTCTAGTACTTAATCGGATGAGTAAATGAATATATATATGGATGAGAAAATTTATTAAAAGAGCAGCTAGCATAGAAAGTAAACCTCAAAAAACTTTGAAACCGTGTGTGTCACACGAAACGCGTCAGTAAGGTGCCCCCCAACTGTCTGGACTTACCATTTAGCAGCCTTATGATCCTGCAATTGGATTTGTAAGTGTGTTTTACCTTTTTGTAATTACTGCACAAATAAATTACATACTACACTATCAAAGCTTTTGGGCCTGTGGCTCTCTTATTTTGGAGGGAGCCCGGGCTTTTTGAAGGTGCTCGATTCCTCTTGGTCTCCTGTGGGTTGCTGACTGATTTTGCTGGATTAATTCCCTCATTGGCTGATGTATATCTCTGTGATCCCTGTCCTGCTGTCCTGGGAACATGACATCTAGTGGCGAGAGATAAGATGACATCATCCTCTGCAGTGGCTTCCTTTCAGAGTACCAGGAGTAGGTCTTAATTACTCCATGCTCCATGTACTGAGACATCTGGTTAGTGCAAGCTATTCTCAGTTTTTTCATCACAAGAGTCACGTACTTCCCTCTGGTTTCTCAACCTTGGATGCATCACAGAAGTCACGAGTTCAATATTTCTATACTCTAATGTTTTATTTTCATCATGAATCTTGCTTAATTTAAATTGAATTAATGCGATCAGGTTAATCTCTATATATGAGCGCTGCATAATTTTATTACATACTTATTAAATGCTTCAAATTAATTGAGTGAGAGTTGACACCTAGGAAAGGAAGTGTCTACACCAGGGGTCTCAACTTTCTAAACAAGGGCCACTTACTGTCCTTCAGACTTTAGGGGGCTGGACTGTGGCCAGCGAGAGTAGAAAATGCCTCAGCGTCAATGGGAGTAAACCATGCATCATTGGTGTCAGTGGGCGGAATAGTGCTCCATCATTGGTGTCAGTGGGAGGGATAGTGCCCTATTGTTGGTATCTGTGACAGAAATTTATGCTTTGATGTTGGTGGGAGAAATAATGCCTTGTATTAGTGGTAGAGAGCGTGCCTGAAGGGCTGGATAAAGGCCACATCCAGCCTCTGGTCCGCAGTTTGGAGACCACTGGTCTACACCTTGGTTTTATTTTATTCAATTTAGACATTACAAGAGCATGTGTGACAACAAAAATTTGGGTTGTTTATATTAGAACAACTCCTAAGTAATGACATCCTTGCTTGCTTTGTTTTGATGTTTGCGTTTTTGCCTATGGTCTTACAGCTAAAAGCCACATTGCCTTAGACGATTTTGTGGAGATTACAAAGAAATATGCAAAGGGAATTGTGCCATCCAACTTGTTCTTTCATGACGATGAAGATGATGAGTTTGCTGGGAAAGGCCCTGGGGAGCTGCCACTGCAACAAAAGGCAAGTCAGACATAAGTGTTCTGTTGGGCTATATGTTCTAACCAGATCTAGGGAGGTTGTGTGGGTTTTTTTTTTTTTTTCCAAATGATCAACAAATTGTTAGTAATCTGCTTAATGTAAACCATAGATTGAGAATGCATAGATTAAAATACGTGGCTCTTTTTTTTTTACTCGGTTCCATGTGCTCTAGATGATGGTATCTGCGCTATGGGAAAAATATAAAATATTAGTTTTATTTGTCCATTCAACATCACTTGTTTCCTGGTAACTGTAGTAATCAGATGTGTAGTATTGGAAGACCAAATTTTTAAACTTCTAATTAAACATTTAGTAGAACTGACAGCAGAGCTTGGATAACGTTATCACATGTTTGTGTGTTTCTGTAGATCATGAAGTATCCACTCCACGCCATCACGGAACTTAAAGAATATCTTATAGAAGTGGCATCAAAGGCTGGGATGCACTGGCTGTCTACTATTATACCAACCCATCACATCAATGCTCTCATCTTCTTCTTTATCATCAGTAATCTCACCATAGACTTTTTTGCCTTCTTTATCCCTCTTGTTGTCTTTTACTTGTCCTTTATCTCCATGGTCATCTGCACCCTTAAGGTCTTCCAGAACAGTAAAGCTTGGGAGAACTTCCGAGCCCTTACAGATCTGCTTCTCCGCTATGAGCCAAATCTGGATGTTGAGCAAGCCGAAGTGAATTTTGGCTGGAACCATTTAGAGCCATATTTATACTTCTTAATGTCGGTCTTTTTTGTCATATTTTCGTTTCCTATCTCGGATCGGCACTGGATTCCCTGTTCAGAGTTGGCCATCATCTCGATCTTCTTCACAATTACCAGCTATTTGAGTTTAAACACAAGTGCAGATCCCCACACCCGCCGTGCTCTAATCACTGAGATAGCTGCGGGAGCTCTCACCTTTGTAAATTTGTTGCCTAAATCTGTGCCCTACGTTCACCTGATTAGTAAAACTTTCTTTAGGGTACCTATTGGACATTTTATTATATTCCACATAAGCCTCCCCTGCATCCTCTTCATCTACTTATTTTACCTCTTCTTCAGGATGGCACAACTCAGAAACTTCAAGGGTGTGTACTGCTACCTGATACCATACCTGGTGTGCTTTATGTGGTGCGAACTTTCTGTTGTCATTCTTCGGGAATCTACTACCATCGGCCTTATCCGTGCATCCATTGGCTATTTCCTGTTCCTGTTTGCCCTTCCCATACTCCTAGTGGGCATAGCTGTCATGTGTGTTGTTCATTTTATCAAATGGTTTGTGGCTCTGGAACTGACCAAGATCGTAGTAACTCTAGTCTTGTTGACTGTTCCATTGTGTCTTCGCTGGTGGTCAAAAGCCAACTATTCTGTGGTGGGAATGGTGAAGTCTCTTACTAAAAGCTCCATTGTGAAGCTGATATTAGTGTGGATCACTGCCATTGTAATGTTTTGTTGGGTTTATGTCTACCGCTCTGAGGGAATGAAAGTTTACAATTCCACCCTGACCTGGCAGCAATATAGCTTTTTGTGCGGCCCAAGGGCGTGGAAGGAGACCAACATGGCAAGGACCCAGCTGTTGTGCAGCCACTTGGAAGGCCACAGAGTGACATGGACTGGGAGGTTCAAGTATGTCCGTATTACTGATATTGACAACAGTGCAGAGTCTGCTGTTAACATGCTCCCACTTTTAATTGGAGATTGGATGAGATGCCTTTATGGAGAGGCATATCCTTCTTGTGATCCACAGAATGTCACAATTGAAGAGGAAGAACTGTGTCGGCTGAAGTTCCTCTCAAAATATGCCTGCCATATGAAGAAGTTTGACCGATATAAATTTGAGATATCAGTTGGTATGCCTTTTAATGGTAAAAATGGCAATAGGACGCTTGAAGAAGAGGATGTCACCAAAGATATTGTGCTAAAAGCTAGCAATGAGTTCAAAACAGTACTGTTAAGCTTGCGGCAAGGCAGTGTGATAGAATTCAGCACCATACTTGAGGGACGCCTGGGTAGCAAGTGGCCGGTCTTTGAACTTAAAGCTATCAGCTGCTTAAATTGTATAGCTAAACTCACCCCATCCTCCAGACACGTGAAGATAGAGCAGGACTGGAGACGTGACGCTCACACAGCTATTAAGTTTGCCTTTGATTTTTTCTTTTCCCCTTTTCTTTCTGCCGTGTGAAAATATACAGAACTAACGTTGTCATGTCATTGAAATGCTGAAACCAAAGTAAGATCCCACATAGCTTAAAGTATGACTCCACCTTTCTGACTAATCTGATATTGTAAGGCAGGTCAGTTGCATTTGGGCTCTGTTTCTTGCACCAATAATTTTGTGCATTGTATATCGACATTTGAAGCCCTCAAGGTTAACATTGCGACATACATTTTTTTGTTTTGGCACATTCAATTTTTAAAAAGAAGATAGAATGATAATTTAATTTCAACATATTGGTGTTTCTATTATTGCTGAGCTTAAGGTCTAGGGGTTAAGGTGAAGTCAAAGAAGATGTTGGCTGCCATTGCTGACCTTTGTAAGCTGTTTGTCACTTGGCTGCTTGTTTTAAATGTTTACTGGATCACTAACCAAGAACAAGTAGGTAGAAGTAAAGTCCGATTAAAAGCCAGAATTTCTGGTCCACGTACCTGCTTCGGTTCAGTGAGAAAATATTAAACTGTTGAAAACCCATTTTGCCTAGGACTCCTGTTTATACATGAGGGGAAGTCAACAATGGCATCCAATGTGTTCTTTTGGTATGGGTTTTTTGTTGGGTAATGCAGAGCATTAGTCTTAGGGGTTGAACTCAAATTAAGGGTTACGCTGACGGGGAGGGATGGAGGTTGGGTTAAGACTAAAACTCACTTTTTTGTTGTGTTTCTGTTTTGGGTTTGTTTGGATGATGGATCTATGCCTGCAGCACCTCATGTGGTTTAGGTTTTGGTGAGAAACACTTATGAGGGATGACAAGTGTGTGTGTTTTTTTTTTTTTTTTTTTTTTTTTAAATTGGCGCCTAAAAAAAACACCATGTTTTTAAAAGGCTAACATTTCAGTGTGAAGCAGGGGCCTGAGGGATAACCACATTGGTAAACAGTGCCTGCAATGCCTACGATGGTTTTCATATTGACCCGTGAAGCTCCTTGGATCTTAGGCCAGGATGTACACTCTCTCTTCAAGGAGGAATAAGGCCCTGCCTTCCTCAGGTACTAATCATTGTGTCCTTTTGGCTCCCCACTGAGAATATGATTTGACAGATGTGAAACCTTTTACAGCCTCTTAGGCACATTGTGGGTTAGCTCAGGTTTTTGTTATGTGCATATTTTGTTACATTGTGTCTGTATAGATTTGATAAGTATCTGTTTTGCCAATGGGAAATGTTTTCATTTTCTTTGTTCTAAATGGGGTCTTTTTTTTTTTTGGTAATAACAATTGTCTGGAATGTTTGCCTAGATAATACGATTCATATGCTTTGATCTACAAAGACTGGGGCTAAAGCCTGTCGTAACTAATATGGAGTAATTTTAATGGAGAAATTATTCCCAGTTATGTACTTAACACTCCTGCTCCAGTCTGAGAATTTTATAATTCAGCCTTTGTGTCATAGTTTACACATAGCATTGATCTCTATTTTTGAACTCCTTTGATTTTTCCATTGGACAGGAGAGATGCCTCAAGACGACAGACCTTTTCTGTTTAGAGAATTGATCATTTTAGCTGCCCTTATGAGATCAGACTTTCCAGAAAGGGGCAGTTGCACCTTATTTCTTGCACTTTGCCACTTGCGTAGACAATGTAATGTGTACTTTTTTGGGAGCATAGTAATCAAACTGTGCCTACTAGTTTCTAGTTAAATGTTTTGTTGTGTTTTTCTCTAGAAATGTGGATTTGTACATCACTGTGGAACAAATGGCCTTCTTTATGTGGCTCATCTGTATATAGGATAATATACCTTTTTTATTCTCACAGCACTGCTTCTAGATACAGTTATTCACAGGTTTACACGGTATGCTTGATGCTCTTCCCCCATGTACATGTCCATGTTACACTGCTTAACACTTACAACAGAAGAATTCCACTCAAAGCTAAATTTATTTATTTTTTGGGGGGGGTGGGAGAATGAGGCCTCGCGAAATATCTCAAACCTATATACTTGGATGCATAGTTGGTGCATCTGTACAGTTCCTCCTGTTTTTAAAGCATTTCAGGCGCTCTAGAATGCAGTGTGGGAAACTGGCACACAACACAGGCTTCCTGAACCGCAATCAAAACTTGCTGGCCTTGTGATCTGGGGCGGGTGTCAGTGCAATCTTGGATGACAACCCAAATGCAGGTCGCAAACCGTGTGTTTGCCTGCACTGGTTAACATGGTACAAATTCACCAGTAAAGCATGGTACAAATGTGATCCAGTTACAGTGCATTCCAAAACGAGGGCATGCACTACTTTTTGGTGCAGTGCGATTTCAGCACATTCAAAATGGATGGGCTGAACTAGTACTACACAGAGCTGCTTGTGAATTGCATAAGAACACGCAGCACGTTCCTGTGCGATTCCTAGTGTGAAATGGCCCTGGGCTGAAATTGCACTGCAGAGAACTGCATGTGAATTGATTGCGTAGGAGCTCAATTCACATGCAGTGCCTAGTGTGAATGGGTCCTAACTTCACAAAAGAGGAGCATACACACGCAGCGCTTTGATAGAAGTTCTATTGGTCCATTTTCTTGGTTATATAAGGGTCCATGCACAATTTTGCATCTGACAGCACATTAACCACTACCAGGCACATTCCTCACCCCCCCCCCCCCCCCCTTCCTGTCTAGGCCAGCTTTCAATGCTGTTTCACTTTGAATGACTGTTGCGCAGTCATACAGCAGTGTACCTATATTTAAATGTTTGGAGTTTTTTCTTTTCACACCAATAAAGCTTTCTTTTGGTGACATTTAGGGCGCTACTGGGGTTTTTATTTTGCACTATAAACAAAAAATTTGGGGGAAAAACAAGGTTTTCTTTGTTTCTATTATAACATTTTGCAAACAGGTAATTGTTCTCCTTCGCTGATGTGCACTAATATGTAGAAATGATGGGCACTGACTGATAGCACTGCTGGGCGGCACTGATTGATAGTGCAGATCTCCCCTGTGACAGCATGAGGAAAGTGCAGCTGATAACCGGCAACTGTATTTACATTGTGATTAGCTGTGTCAATGGACACAGCTGATCACGTGGTTAAAGACCACTGTGATTGGCCATTTTTACCTTCTCACCTACAGCACTGGGGGTGCGTTCTGGGAGGACATCTATGCCAGAATGTCCTCCCAGAATCGCCCTGCCATTGCAATCTGCAGTGGGTGTCAGTGACACTCCAAGCACAGGTTACAAAGGCAGTGCTTTTGCTTGCATTGCATCACATGGTACAAACAACCATGTGATTTGGTTGCAGTGCATTTTCAAATTTGGTGCATGCACGACATTGGTGTGATACCATTATTTTTTTTTAATTTGAGCTCATTTAAAATGATTGGGCTCAAATTGCACCATACTGAATTGGATGTGAACTGTACAAGAATATAGTATGATTTCCCTTGCGATTCATGGCGTGATAGGGTCTATTCACATGGGTGATTAGCACGACAATTCCAGCAACAGCAATCTGCAGATTCTTGTGTCTGCAATGAGAGGTGCTTGTGAAGAGCTGGAGCCACTCAGCCCATACAGTGCAGCCTGTTGGTGGCCGCAGCTCTTCATGATTGTTCCCACTACCAGACACAGTTATGTCCAGCCATGATCATCCCTAACTGCAGGTAACCGCTGAGTGAAAAATCACGGATCGCTGCCATCAGTTTGTCATTGCGTTATATACCATGCACCTGTCATTCCAGACACTGGAATTCACAGATTCTTGCTGTTGAAATTTGCAGGGCGTGCTAATCGTCCTTGTGAATTGACCCTAAAGCTGTGTACTCACAGACTGTTGCATGCAGCAGTTTGGTTGTGCCCTTAACAGGTAGGTGTCATTGCCTAGGGCATGCTACAGTGTCACTGAAACCAGCTGTTTTCAGCACAGAAATGATAACCAGTCCTCAATATTTGATCATTCTGAAGTAAAGTGGTACTTTAAGTTTACATTTTGTTTTGCAGTGAGGAAGGTTAGAATGTCTGTCTGAAAAGTTAAGTCTGTGTCTCCATTAAGGAGATTCATCCTTGTTGACATTAAATGACCTCTGTAATGAGGGGAAATCATACTTTGGCAGTTGTCATCAGAGTAATTATACTTTGTTAGTAGTTCTCCTCTACTCTTGTTCAGCACTGACACAAAGATTTTGGTTATCCCTTCACTTTGTCTACAATATGGGCACAGAGAGGACAGGAACTTGCAGAGGTCTGAAACATATTATCCCATCAAAAACTAGAATACAGTGCCTAGAGCCCCACCTGAATATAAAAATGTTCTTGGTCCTACTGAAAAGCCTGATTACTTAATAAAGCCAAACCACAGTATTCCTTTCATTATACAGACATCTTGAAACTGATGACGGGTAACAGAAGCAACGACTTGAATTCTAATGTCTGCACAGATCTTATTAGGCCTATATATTTAATGGCAGAACTTTAAGAATATCACAAGATCCTCCAGCTGTGCAGATCCATGTAGCCTTTACTAAATGATTGTGGAGCAAGACTGCCATTGCAGAATCTCCTCTTTAGTATTCTGTGTGTATTACAGCTCACACATGCAACACAGAATTATTGCTTTTGATTGCTACACTTCAGCAAGTTGTGATGAAATGATTAGTTGCTCCAGGTCCCTGACCATCTTTGCACTGCCTTATTAATGAAGCCTGGAGGAATACTAATGCCAGCTATTAAGTTCTGATCAATGGATCAAATTTAAAATGTTAGTTTTTGGTGGAATTTTTCTTTTCAAAAGATTTGTATATATCTGCCTCATTAGCATAACAAATACAATATTGTTTCCAACACATTCTTAAACAACCGTAAGTCATCTTGTGACATTCGTAAGTGAAATATTTGTACAGTGTGTTAGAACTTATGGTACATTGATTAAAGACTAAGGGGTGTATTTATTAAACCATTACATAGCAGGTTCTCTATCAGAACTACATGTAAATTCATTCTGTACAAATGGGGCAAACCTGCAATGTTCATGGGCTATAGTATCTGCAGCTGAAATGTGTGATTGGGTAAAAAACAGCATTAGATAATGCAGAAGAGCATACATATTTCCCAGGAGAGCTAGCGGCCATAATTTATTTTCTCCATTCACATGCTTGAGTTGCAGGGAATATAGCCTGAGAATATGATTTTGTCCCATTGGTACAGAACAAATGCAGTTTTAGTGCACAAAAAATATTTTATAAATACACTCTTAAAGCAGTATTAAACCCAAATGTAAATACTTTATTTTATCACAGATTATCAATTCTTAGATGTGATGGCTGTATTGGTTTATTTTTTTTTAGGCTTTCTTGCTTCTATTTTCTGCTGGTGATTTAGCCAGGAACTCTCCTGTTTCCAGAAGTTCAAGCTCTCTACCAGAATGTATTAGATTACATGGATGAGTCCATCCATATTCTACTGACGGGTGATTTAAAATTATCAGCTTTAATTTTATTAATGTAAAACCTTTATCCCACATGCAAACAAAACTGTTTGCTGTAATTGTTTAATAAAGCGTTAGCTGGAGTTAGGCTTCAATTTGTTATTGTATTCTGCTAATGCATTTAACAACCCCTCCCCCTCTCCCCTGCCTGGCACTGCTGCTGTGTCCTGTGCTCGTTCCTCCAGAGTGGTGTCTCACTAATACTGGTGGTGTGTTACTGGCCAGATCACCAGGTGAAAACCGAGGGAAGAAAGCCAAAGAATAGAAAACTGATGCAGCCATCCTATCTAATGATTAGTAAGCTGCAATATATTATGTTTGGGTTTAATACTGCTTTACGTATTGAGGTCCCTGCATAAGTCTAGTAGTGGCAGTTTCTCTTTAAATATCCACTGAAGTCACAGTTGTTACATTTTTACAGGAAGGAGAAAGTACATTTCAGTTGACCAATAAAATTAACAATCAATGGAAATACAGTTCCTACTGTAATATGGGAACATTGTGCTTCCCTCCATGTGCAGGCTAGGTCAAGTTTACCATCCAGGGGCGTACATCATGACTTGTACCTATCAGTTGGTAGTGCATGCTGGATCGTTTAATTCCTCAGCAGCTGCAACTTCCTATATGCTCAGGTGTTAAATGGGTTATGATTACTGTTCAGGTTGTGTTGATGGATATACAGCTTTATTCTCCCTCCTATATTTAACACTACATGTGGAAAATACTGCTGGTCTTATCTGTGTACTGCATATTTCTGAATGATGTACTGCATTATGTGAATTCCAGGTAACTGATGCCTTATACTGCACTGCTCATTAAATGTATGTAACTCTTTATTGTGTTACATTTGTGCTGGTATCATTATCTTTAATTTCAAGCTGAAATGCTATTGTTCACATTGATCAAATCTGCTGCAAGTGGACTAAGAAAATAATTCATACAGAAAGCTTGAACATGTTCTCTCTGTTCCAAGGATTTCTACTTGTCATCTGGAATATGGGTTTGAAGTGGTATTAAACCCAAATGCAAACATTTATTATACTGAAGCTTACATCGTTACAGAGTTAGTCTGGCTGAAAAAAAAGACTAAAGTCCATCCAGTTCAACCATTAAAAAAAAAAAAAAAAAGTTGTAATCTTATACTCACAGTTGATCCAGAGGAAGGCAAAAACACCCAGCAAAGCATGATCCACTTTGCTCCTGCAGGGGAAGAAAGTCCTTCCTAATTCCCCTGAGAGGCAATCAGATATTCCCTGGATCAACGTTACCTATAAATGTTAGTATCCAGATGTTATTGCTGTATTTGTTTTCTTTCTTATAGGCTTTCTTTTATTATCTGTTGATCTGGCCAGTACGTTTGTTTTCTTCAAAAGAACAAGCTTTTTGCAGATGTATCAGTTTACAGGGAGGAGACAAACTATTTAACAATGCCAGGGACTCTTACAATGATCAACTTTTAGTTACCTTTTTATCCCAAAAAGAAGAAAAACACGTTGCCTGTAACTGCCTATAAGCTTTTAGCTGGAGTTTGGCTTCAATTTGTTAGACTAGCAGACCCAGATAAACTATCTTTCCCTACCCTCCTCCTAGACTAACAATGATGTTGTCTGGCTGGAAAACATAAGGTGTAAACAAAGGGAAAAAAAAAGCAAACAAATGCAGTCACCACATCTAATGATTGGGGAGCTGCAATATATTACATTTTTGGGTTTAATACCAAATAATTTAAGGGCCTTTTTTGTTCTCTCGAGCACTACGGTTCCTTTTAACAACCATATAAAATGCACCTATTCTCTATGGCCGAACACTGAAACTCTATCCAGCTGTGTGTTTTTGGTGTGCCATGACATCAGTGCTGACATCTGCACATCCAACACAGCACAACACTTTTCTCCTGCACTGGGAATGGACTCTGTGGATCCAGTAAGGATGTTCTGAAACAGGCACTGCTTGCTGCCCTCAACAGACCGGGGTGGTCCAACTTCACTGAACGCAAATAGAAAAACAAAAAGGGTGCACCGACCAGTGCATTATCGTTTAAAATATTTATTGAAAAAATAGGGTAAGTACTATACTCACAATGAACATAAAAACACAGGCATATCACACCGAACAAAATAATATATCCAAGCAGCATCCGAGTCCATATGATGGAACCCTGGATGACCAACTGGCTAACGTGTTTCGAGGCCACAACCTCTTCCTCAGAGCCAACACTTCAAGAGTCTGCACTCCTCATATAAAGGCTAATAAATGATGACAGTGGGCTGTATCAAGTCCACCCGAAGGCGGAGAATAGCATCACGTGACCCGTTACCATCTGATTCCAATCTTGGATCAGATGACAAAAAAAAAACACATTCACATGTTGGTAAATAAATGGATAAACACTTACACTTCTCTTTCTGTAAGTGATATTGAGCTAGATGACACCGGAAAATGATATTAGATGATATATGAAATAAAGTAAATTATATATTTGAATTGGGCACCAGAGAAATATAAGTAGTATAGCTAAAACTGTATATATCCAAGATTGGAATCAGATGGTAACGGGTCATGTGATGCTATTCTCCGCCCTTTTTGTTTTTCTATTTGCATTCTCTGACATCTGCACAGCCATGCCAGCCACCGTGGGATTACACTGATATACAGTTGATAAAGTGTAACCTGTATTGACCTGTTTGTGCATGTAAACTCTTACAACTCAACAAATAATAAAAGGGATTATATCCAATGTAACCTGCAGCTGCCTGTGTAACACATGGTTGGTGGCAAAAGGGTGGGCCTTAACACCCATACACTGCCCATATGCATTCACTACGTGCTCAGAGACTGAGCTGTCAAAGACAGCTATCGGTCCCCACTAATAATTGCTAGCCAGCAGGACCAACTCTTGATCATGTGACCACTGTGACAGCCAGCCAATCAGTGGTCACACAGTTACCAGTCCTTCCTGCCTCCTGGATGAAGAGAGCCTATTAGTGGGATCCTGGGACTGAACGGGAATGGGTTTAAAAGAACCTTAAAAAAAAAAAATGCAACCTCATCAGGTATTACTTGACCATTATTTCCTTGTATTGTCTTCCTGTGACTGATTAGGGGCTTGTGTTGACAGACAAAGGCAGCATGATTTTGACATCAGTTGGAAAAGCTTCTAAAATCATTCAGAATGTATTGAAGTATTAGTTACCTGCTTTTCATACATTTGTATGGGGAAAGAAGCATTGCTTTTGAGCAAAAGGCCATCAATACTGACCCTTATAATAGCTAGGCTATAAGACTCCCATATCTCCTGTATTAAAGCCTGCCTCAGCTTAATGCTGACAAGATGCATCACTAACCTGATCACTGTTTTTGGTAGAAATGATATTTCTACATGGCAAATAATTTACTAGCGGGTGTGGTAGAGTAATAGAAATCCAACAGTCATGACATGCATGCTGCTGATTCTGTGTAATTGAATCACTAATTGAAAGGGGCATGTTCAAAATAATAGCAGTGTGGAGTTCTATTTGTGAGGTCATTCATTCTTTGAAAAACAGGTGGCAACCATTGCCCTTATTTAAGGAAGGAAGGCAGCAAATGTTGTACATGCTGGTTACAGTGCATTTCTCTCTGAAATTCTGAGGAAAATGGGTCGTTCCAGACATTGTTCAGAAGAACAGCGTACCTTGATTAAAAAGTTGATTGGAGAGGGGAAAACATATAAAGAAGTACAGAAAATGATAGACTGCTCAGCTAAAATGATCGCAAATGCTTTAAAATGGCAAACAAAAGCTGAAAGACGTGGAAGAAAGCGAAAAACTACCATTCGAATGGATAGAAGAATAGCCAAAATGGCAAGGACTCAGCCAACAATCAGCTCCAGGAAGATCAAAGAAGGTGTAAAGTTCCCTGTGAGTACTGTTACAATTAGAAGATGCCTATGTGAAGCCAAGCTATCTGCAAGAAGCCCCCGCAAAGTCCCACTGTTGAAAAAAAGACGTGCTGAAGAGGTTACAATTTGCCAAAGAGCACATTGACTGGCCTAAAGAGAAATGGCGCAACATTTTGTGGACTGATGAAAGTAAGATTGTTCTTTTTGGGTCTAGTGGCCGGAGACAGTTTGTCAGACGACCATCAAACACTGAATTCAAGCCACAGTACACTGTGAAGACAATGAAGCATGGTTGCGCAAGCATCATGATATGGGGATGTTTCTCATACTATGGTGTTGGGCCTATTTATCGCATACCAGGGATCATGGATCAGTTTGAATACATCAGAATACTTGAAGAGGTCATGCTTCCTTATGCTGAAGAGGAAATGCCCTTGAAATGGGTGTTCCAACAAGACAACGACCCCAAACACACCAGTAAAGGTGCAACATCTTGGTTCCAGACCAACAAGATTGACGTTATGGAGTGGCCAGCCCAATCCCCGGATCTTAATCCAATAGAAAACTTGTGGGGTGACATCAAAAATGCAGTTTCTGAGGCAAAACCAAGAAATAGAGAAGAACTGTGGAATGTAGTCCAATCATCCTCGGCTGGAATACCTGTTCACAGGTGCCAGAAGTTGGTTGACTCCATGCAACACAGATGTACAGCAGTTCTCAGAAACAGTGCTTATACAACTAAATATTAATTAAGTGATTCAAAGGAAAGCAAAATCTTCAAACATTTTTCAGTTTATATAGTGAATGTTTGAGTTTGTAAAGAAGAATACAAACACTGCTATTTTTTTGAACAGTCTAATATTCACTTTTCTTCAATTTTTTTAGAGGAAGAACACAGATTTGATATATTTTTCTTCATGTTTTGATTTGGAATAGAATGTGTAGTGTACTCAATGCATTTGTGTGTATGGGAATAAAAGCTATTAGAAGGATTTTGAGCTTTATTCATTTTTTTCAACACACTGCTATTATTATGAACACAAGTGTGTGTGTGTGTGTGTGTGTGTATATATATGTGTGTGTGTGTGTGTGTGTGTGTATATATATATATATATGTATGTGTGTGTGTATATATATATATGTGTATGTATATATATATATATGTGTGTGTGTGTGTGTGTGTGTGTGTGTGTGTGTGTGTATGTATATATATATATATATATATATATATGTATATATATATACTGCTCAAAAAAATTACAGGAACACTAGATAGGCGGCAATGAGACGACCCCCAAAACATCAATGGTTTTACAGGTGGAGGCCAATGAGATTTTTTCCAGTGCCCATCTTTTCTAGATGTTTTTCATTAGTTTTGCAATTGGCTAGGGTCCGTGTCACTACTGGTAGCATGAGGCGATACCTGGACCCTACAGAGGTTGCACAGGCAGTCTCACTCCTCCAGGATGGCACATCAGTATGTGGTATTGCCAGAAGGTTTGCTGTCTCTCAGCACAGACTCAAGAGCATGGAGGAGATTGCAGGAGACAGGCAGTTACTCTAGGAGAGCTGGACATGGTCGTAGAAGGTCCTTAACCCATCAGCAGGACCGGTATCTGCTCCTTTGTGCAAGGAGGAACAGGATGAGCACTACCAGAGCCCTACAAAATGACCTCCAGCAGACCTCTGGTGTGAATGTCTCTGATCAAACAATCAGAAACAGACTTCATGAGGATAGCTTGAGGGCCCTGTGCTCACTGCCCAGCACCATAGAGCTCGATTGGCATTTGCCATTGAACACCAGAATTGTCGGGTCCGCCACTGGTGCCCTGTCCATGGAGAACAATATATACTGCTTGTAACTTCGTTCAGCATGACCGTTTTGGTGGTGGGTCAGTGATGGTCTGGGGAGGCATATCCATGGAGGGACACACAGATCTCTACAGGCTAGACAATGGCACCCTGACTGCCATTAGGTATCTGGATGAAATCCTTGGATCCATTGTCAGACCCTACGCTGGTGCAGTGGGTCCTGGGTTCCTCCTGGTGCACGACAATGCCCGGTCTCATGTGGTGATAGTATGCAGGCAGTTCTTGTAGGATGAAGGAATTGATACCATTGAATGTCCCACACGCTCGCCTGACCTAAATCCAATAAAACGCTTCTGGGATATCATGTTGCTGTCCATCTGATGGCGCCAGGTTGCACCTCAGACTGTCCAAGAGCTCAGTGATGCCCTGGTTCAGATCTGGGAGGAAATACCCCCGGACACCAAATCTTTGCCAAGTAATTATAGACCTGTTATTTTAACTAATTTTTCCACACCTGTGTGACAGGTGCACATAGTTTGAATTTTTAGAGCAGGGTCCAATCCTGCACTCATCAAGAAAAACTCTGAAGGGTTACGGTGTGAAGGCACTACCAACTGTTTGCCCACCCAAACACCCCACAATGCATTGCTCTCACTGAGTACAGTCCCTACCAGACACTATATGAGAGAGGGGAGAATACTGTCCCTGAAAATGTTTTTTAAAAAAAGTGTGTGGGGTTCCCCCTAAAAGCCACACCAGGCCCTTTTGGTCTAGTAGGACTTTTAAGAGGAACCCAACCCCCAACAAATGGGAAAAAAACATGAGGTCCTACATAAATTCCTACCAGACCCTTGATCCTAGCACTCCAAAATTGATACTTGGCTCTTGGACAACTCTTCTGATAATTCTTTTCCTTCCTTTGTCAAAAATCATGCACCTGGTCATGGTCGCTTTATGGTGAAATTAGGTTCTTTCCACTTCCCACTTCCGGAATATGGCCCCAGCAGTGCTCACTGGAACATTCAGACGTTTAGAAATCCTTCTGTAACCTATGCTATCATTATGTTTTGCAACAATAAGGTTGCAAAGGTCTTGAGAGAGCTCTTTGCTTTTACCCATCATGAAATGCTTCTTGTGTGACACCTTGGTAATGAGACAGCTTTTTATAGGCCATCAGTTGAGACTGAACCAGCTGATATTAATTTGCACTGACAAGTGGCAGGATTGCTTTCTAATTACTGATAGATTTCAGCTGGTATCTTGACTTTACATGCCTTTTTGCGCCTCCCTTTCTTCATGTGTTCAGTTATTTTTCCCCGTGTCATTCCATTTTATTACACATAACTTAATTTCTGAACTTATTTGTTTTGGTTTCTTTCAATGTATGGATTGCATGGGTTGTTCCCAACATTTGGTGAAATTTCATGTTAATAGCACCTTTAGAAATATATTTACTGAAAAAATGGTGACATGTTCAATACTTATTTTACCCGCTGTATATACACACACGCACGCACATACAACCTGAACCCTGCCCCCCTCCACTCTACAGCTGATCAACTTTACGACAGCATCCTTCCCCTGTCCTGCCCCGACCTGGCCATGACCGCCTATAACAACTCGCTGTCAACCGCCCTTGACTCGCTAGCGCCTTTAACCACACAAAACATCAGACCCCAACCGCTCCAGCTCTGGCAGACTGATCACACCAAAACTCTCAAACGACGCAGTCGTGCGCTGGAGCGACTATGGCGCAAAACCAGATCCCAACTAGCATTCACCCGCTATAAATCTGCCTTCCACACCTACACCTCCTCCCTTCACGCTGCCAAACAAGCCTACTTCCTGACCCTCATCAAGACCCTCTCCTCCACTCCTAGCCGGCTCTTCTCCACCTTCAACTCTCTACTCTCTCCACCCCCACCACCCAGCACCTCACTCACCGCCCTTGAGATTGCAAATCACTTCAAAAACAAGATTGACGCAATTCGCAAGGACATCGCCGCTGCTCAAACTTCCTCCCACCCATCCCCTCTCACACAGCTAGCCCCTCATCACCCCTCTCCCTCGGCCTCACCACTGTTCAGACCTCCACCTCACCTAACATTCCTAACACTGAAGCCCCCTCAACACTCCACTCCTTCGACCTTACTACCATTGAGGAGGTCACCAAGGTCTTCTCTGAAGCCCGTCCCACCACCTGCCCCCTCAACCCTGTCCCCTCACAACTCCTACGACCTCCCTCCTCCTTCATCCTACACTCCCTCACCCACATCTTTAATCTCTCCCTCTCTTCCGGCGCATTCCCCTCCCCTCTGAAGCATGCGCACATCACCTCCATACTTAAACAGCCCTCCCTGGACCCCACTGACCCGAACAACCTTAGACCCATCTCCCTGCTGCCATTCACATCAAATTCCTCGAGCGCTTGGTCTACAATCGCCTAAGCTCCCACCTCAACGACAACAACCTCCTCGATCCCCTACAGTCCGGCTTACGTTCCCTACACTCCACCAAAACCTCCTTACTCAAACTCTCCAACGACCTGCTAACCGCCAAACTAATGGCCACTGTTCAGTGCTCCTACTCCTCGACCTCTCCGCGGCTTTCGACACAGTCAACCACCCCCTCCTCCTCAAAAAGCTACACTCCCTTGGCCTCAGAGATTTTGCTCTCTCCTGGCTCTCGTCCTACCTATCACAACGCTCCTTCAGTGTTACCTATAACGCTATCACCTCCCCCTCACTCCCCCTCTCTGTTGGGGTCCCTCAAGGCTCTGTCCTCGTGCCCCTTCTCTTCTCCATCTACACCTCCCTTGGCCAACTCATACACTCTCACGGCTTCAACTACCACCTCTATGCTGACGACACGCAAATCTATCTCTCGACCCGGCGACTCACCCCCTCAGTCTCCACCCGAATAACAAGCCTACTGAATGACATATCAGATTGGATGTTGCTCCACTTCCTTAAACTGAACCTCTCCAAAACCGAGCTCCTAGTCTTCCCCCCAGCCCGCACACCACCCCCCACTGACTTCTCCATCACGTCCAACAATGCCACCATCAGGCCCACCCCGCAGGCCAGAGTACTTGGTGTCATTCTTGGCTCCAATCTATCCTTCCAGCCCAAAGTCCAATCGCTAACAAACTCATGCAGACTCCACCTCCGCAACATTGCCAAAATACGCACGTTCCTAACTCCAGAAACCACTAAACAGCTCATCCACTCCCTCATCATATCACGACTTGATTACTGCAACTCCCTCCTCACTGGCCTTCCTCGCCGCTGGCTATCCCCGCTTCAGTCGATCCTGAATACGGCAGCCAGACTCATCCACCTTTCCAACTGCTCCATTTCCGCCACCCCCCTCTGCCATTCCCTCCACTGGCTTCCGATTGCCCAATGGATCAAATTCAAAATCCTAACACTGACGTACAAAGCTGTCCATCATACTGCCCGAAACTACATCACCAACCTAATATCTAAATACCACCCAACACGCACTCTCCGCTCCTCACAAGACCTCCTTCTCTCTAGTTCCCTAGTCTCCTCCTCCCATGCCTGCCTGCAGGACTTCTCCAGGGCGTCACCCATACTCTGGATTGCCCTACCCCAATCCATCAGACTCTCCTCTCCTTTAGGCGCACCCTGAAAACCCACCTCTTCAGGGAAGCCTACCACACCCCCTGCTAATTCCCGACCTCCTCCACTCTTCCTAGCACTCCATCCCCCACAGCTCCTCCTGTACCACTATCCCCTCCCTCCTAGATTGTAAGCTCCAAGGAGCAGGGCCCTTGAACCCCTCGTGTATCTCATTGTGTTGTTATTGTACTATCGCATGTTCTGTCTCCCATTGTAATGTACAGTGCTGAGCGAACTGTTGGTGCTTTATAAATACTGTATAATAATAATAATACACACACATGCAAATCCTTATCTATTTCCTTGTATTGTGAAGCCATTGTGTAATATCTAATTCTTACAGTAGGGGGCAGTGTAGGACAGGTGATTTTCGCAGTATCCTCACAATGCATATAAAATGCTTTATATTGCTTTATCGAGTATTTCAAAGAAATAAAAACACATATATGCATTTAAGTAAAGCACATATGCATACAAAAAGCCTGCTAAGGAGAAAAATTAGAGGAAATCAATCATGCATGACCTTGAGTCTCAAGGTAGTATCCTGGTTATTTTATAGTTGTGAGCTCAAGAGATAAGAATGGTAGAATCATAATACACTGCTCATAAAAATTAAAGTAACACTTGTTAATCCGAGTCTAGCATCAAGTCAATGAAACTCCTGGGATATTGATCTGGTCAGTTAAGTAGCAGAGGGGGTTGTTAATCAGTTTCAGCTGCTTTGGTGTTGATGAAATTAACAATATGTACACTAGATGGGTGACAATGAGATGACCCCTAAAACATCAATGGTTTTACAGGTGGAGGCCACTGATATTTTTTTCCCACTCATCTTTTCTGACTGTTTTTCACTGGGTTTGCATTTGGCCAGGGTCAGTGTCACTACTGGTAACATGAGGCGATACCTGGACCCTACAGAGGTTGCACAGGCAGCCCCACTCCTCCAGGATGGCACATCAATATGTGCCATTGCCAGAAGGTTTGCTGTGTCTCCCAGCACAGTGTCAAGAGCATGGAGGAGATTCCAGGAGACAGGCAGTTACTCTAAGAGAGCCAGACAGGGCCAAAGAAGGTCCTTAACCAATCAGCAGGATTGGTATCTGCTCCTTTGTTCAAGGAGGAACAGGATGAGCACTGCCAGAGCCCTACAAAATGACCTCCAACAGGCCACTGGTGTGAATGTCTCTGACCAAACAGTTTGAAACAGACTTCATAAGGATGGCCTGAGGGCCCGACGTCCTCTACTATGCCCTGTGCTCACTGCCTGGCACCATAGAGCTTGCTATTATGGGGAGGAATTGTGCCCTGTTGTTGGTATCATTGGGAAAAATGGTTCCCCATTGTTTATGCCAGTTGGGAGAATAGTGTCTCACATCAATGGGAGGAATAGTGCCCCAAGGGCCAGGTAAAGGCAAGCAAAGGGCCACATCCAGCCCCGGGGCTGCAGTTTGGAGACCACTGGTATATAGTGTATAGCACAACATGCTGAGCTCTGTGGTCCAGAAAATGTAATAATAAGCAAACCATACTTAATTAAACAAAACATACAATCTGTAGTGTGTAATATATAGCACAATGTGTAAAGTGCAGCAGTCCGGATTATGTAATGTGCAGCACAGTGAACCAAATGAAGTGGCCATGAGTATATACCATACAGCATAGTGTATAGATTTTAGTGGTCCAAAGTATGTAATGTACAGCACATTATACAGAGTATGTAGATAAAGCATGGTGTGTAGAGGCTTGGAAGGGCCTACTTACATTTGTGGTCCGTGTAGAAATGCCTCTATGGATTGGTGGACAGTGAAAAGAATGTCCCATTACAGACAGCTGTACAGAACATTGTTGGTAGTAGTAACTTATCCTAAAGACAAGAACAGACTCTACTCTGGCCTTTTTGCTTAGTGGTATCCATGCTAATAATATGCAGACTAGCTCACCCTGAATGCACAGTTGGTCATTAGCCTGGGTCTAGTCACAGCCATAGTCTTCAACAATATGGCATGGTGATGCACAGACGATCGTTTTTTGGGAAGAGTACTGTCTATTGCCATGAGTGGATGCAGAGGAGATGCATGATGCAGAGGAGGATTTGCTCCCTGTGTGGAAGCAGTGGTCTCTCTGCAGTTCTGTAGTTCACACGCCTCCTGATAAGTCAGAGTTAGAGCCCTCCAATCAGCAGAGAGCTTTACTGATGGCAGAGCTACAGGTCTAACTATAGGTTGGACCTCTGCAGGAAGGCCACTGCTTGTAGACACCGAGCTTAGGGTCCTTCTCTGCAGCTCGCAGGGGAAAGGCTTTTCTTCTCAGGCTTTGGCTGCTTTTAAAAGCAATCAAACTTTGCATACCTATTGTTTTAATGAAGCTGGAGTGTATTAAGCTGATTTAAACTGATGGTTCAATTGGCCATCATGTGGAAGATGGATGACCTCTTTTGGGAACTTTATAGTAAAGTGAACCTATTTTGGGAAGAGTACATGTTCACTTTAAAGGATAAGTTCAACTTTCCACAAAAAATAATAAATGTACATTTTTTTTGTAGGAAAAAAAATGTACATTTATTATTTTTTGTGTTAGGAGCCTCTAAAGCAGGGGTGTCAAGCTGGCGGCCCTCCAGCTGTTGTGAAACTACAAGTCCCATCATGCCTCTGCCTTTGGGAGTCATACTTGTAAATGTCAGTCTTGCAATGCCTCATGGGACTTGTAGTTTGGCAACAGCTGGAGGGCTGCCAGTTTGACACCCGTGCTCTAAAGCATTGCACCAGCGATCAGCAGATTGCTGGTGCCATGCAGGTCTCCTGCAGACTGTCAATGTATCTGCTACCTGTACGACCAAGCTGATACTTTTGACAGGAAGAATCAATGAACTACCACGGGGCTCACAGCGTCGTTGTAGTTCATTGAGGACTATAAACCAATAGCAGCTAAGACTGTCTGGACTTGTAGTCCGTTCATTCACAAGATGGACTATAAGCCCACACGGCAGCTCTGTTTTTGAAAAGTGACAGTTAGTATGGAGAACTTCTCCCCATACTTCTCTCACGGGGGGGGGGGGGGGCGCCCACACCCGCGGCAGCTGCAGGATCAGGAACATGTTGCATGTTCCACCCTAAAAACAGGAGGAACATGTAACATGTTCCCAAAGGTGTACTTATCATTTAAAGAGACCCTGTCAGGCTTTTATGGACCTTTAGTATACACAGTGCCTGGCACAAAGTATGCTCAGCAGTAGACCAGCATGTGTTTATGACCCCCTAATGCCAGCACAAGCTAATTCTGGGGTGACCATATCACCAGCACTGATATTTACTGCATTTAGTTTCACAGCTCCAGACAGGTGGCTAACCCTGAAGGATGCATACTCTGGACCTTTGCTTGCTGTAGACTGTGTCATACATCACATACTCTGAACCACTGCAATCTTCATCCTGTGGTGTACAGTACATGCTCAGGACCTCTGCAATCTATACAGTATGCACATTACATATGCTAGACCAGTCTTCACTGTGCTGTGTGTTACAAGCTCCAGACTGCTGCACTGCACACACTGTGTTGTACTTTTATATAATTCTGATCCCTGCGCTGTGTAGGTATGTTGTTCTTTACAAGAAATACTTCAGACATTTGCAATGTGCACATGGTGTTATACATCCTGCAAGGCTTGCAGTAAATTCCCTACTCAAGACCACTTCAATTTGTTCTTTTTTTCTGCAGATTGCGTACTCCAAATGTAATGCTGTTCACTGTGTTGTACATCAAGTATGCCAGACCACTACACTATGTATGCTGTGCTGTATGTTACATACTCAATACTGCTACAGTTTGTATACTGTGCTATACTGTAAGTTACACATTGTAGATCATGTAATGAGTAACTTCTGTGCACTGTAGGAGAACCTAATTCTCAACAATACAGCACTTAGAAATGATTCCCATCATCAAACTGAAATGTGTAAACAGAACATGTGCAGCGCTATACTCTAAACACTAATCCTAATTCATAAACTGAAATTAATATGTCAGCACACCTTACTGTAGGAGAACTGAACATTCGGCAAGCCACTACATGTTTAAGGTATAACATCAGGGGCGTATTTACCACAAGGCAAACAAGGCACTTGCCTAGGGCGGCATTTTTCAGGGGGGCAGCACCTCCCCACAGAAGAAAGGATGAAAAAAGGGACAAGCACACCATGGGAACCAGGTGGGATCTGAGAGAGGCTGCGGGCTGCTTGATGGTGCATTCCCAGGGATGTTCAGAGCTGTGAAGATAAGTGTCTCTCAATCGCCTGGGGGGAGTGTAGTGGAATTCTCTCCCAGGTGGGGGGCAGGGGTGTTGTTGGCCAATGTCAGTCTCTCTCTCAGCAGGAGTGGGAAGGGGGGGTTGTGTTGGTCAGTGTCCGTGGGGCAGACGATTTTTGTGTTGCCCAGAGCAGCACGAAACCTAAATACACCACTGTATAGCGTTGCACCATTTACATGTTCTGGACCATGCCACTCAGTATGTTGTGCTGTAATGTACACACTCTGGACCACTCAACTCTGTACACCATGCAGTAGATTGTGCTGTAAGCTATACAAAGCTAATTCATTGTATGTTATTTTCCTGTCTGTTTATTTTACTTTATATACTGCAGCCCGCTGAATTCTGTATGCTGTGCTGGATGTCACAAACTCCTCATTGCTTGCTTTATATATTGTGCTATTGTTCAGTATATCCCACATTGCTTTATCCTGTATATTGCACTGTACATTTGTTGTATACAGTGCTACATGTTTTGCAATATATGCTCCTCCATACCCTATACTAAGGAGTTCATTTACTAAAACTGGAGTGTGCAAAATCTGGAGCAGCTCTGCATAGAAACCAATCGGCTTCCAGGTTTTTTGTCAAAACTTACTTGAACAAGATGAAGTTAGAAGCTGATTGGTTACCATGCAGAGATGTAACAGATTTTGCACTTTCCACGTTTAGTAAATCAACCACTAAATGTTGAAGTGTTACTAAACCCCAGATCCTGCATTCACTCTATCTGGTCTCTCACAGTACACACAACATGGAAGTGCAATTATTTTAGTAAATAGAAACTGCTAAATACCTTTTCCCATCAGCAGTTAGAGCAGTCTTGTGGCTTCTATTAGTGTCTAGCAGAGCACTGGTTAAAGCTTGTAGGAGGAGTTTTCGTTCTCCCGTGATTATCCTATGAGGCTGACCCCTAACCCTTTGTCTGGACAGTGCTAATTGGCCCTGTGCTGATCACATACACCCTTCCATAGACGAAAAAATCTCTAGCAATGCACACCAAGCTGAGCATGTGCAGCTTGCCTCCAAGGCTCTGTTCTATCAGGAGATGGATTAGGGACAGTAGAAGAAGGGGAGGATCAGAGAAGTCAGGATCAAACAGCCTTTTTACACAATGCAGAGGATTAACCCCTCAGATTCCACAGTGAGTATAACAAGCATGCTTTACTGAATATACAGACTGATTTTACTGTTGTGGGTTTAGTAACACTTCACGTGTGCTATACAACTAACCATTAGCACATTGTTATATTAATAGACGTTATTTGCACCATGTAGGAATTATTTAGGACTTTCAGATTCCAGCATGTTTAAGAAGCCAGCATTATTTCACTAGTATAATTTTTGATCGACATTTTCCTATGTGTAAGTGTGTCACCAGTTAGTCCCTGATGGTGCTGGGGATAGCCTGAGGACTGTCAGTAATGAGATTTTACACTGCCTGCTTTCCTCATGTAGAGTGACACAAACTATCATCTGACTTTCATATTTTACTTGCAGAATATATAGGAACCTACGTTTGGGAAACATGCAATCTTTGTGTAATATGTAATAAAGACTCTAATGGTAACCTGTATACCCGAAGACTTGATGCACTGGTCTCCATCGGTCTTGTAGCCAGAAGAGAAAGAGTAGTAGCCGCTTACCCATGGAGTCCCTCACTGCTGTGCTTTCACGTATGGTACAGTATTTATTAGTTGGGCTTTTTCATGTCTGGAACCAACTGAACTTCCTGATGGTTACAGGCTGTTTATTATAGACTTTATTACACACATCTTTTGCTTCATTTTCTAAATAGTAAGTTGTTTGCAAAAATTGGTGAGGTGCCCATTGTAACACTCTGTTGGGGTCTTTTCTACATTATCCTGACACCTGTCATATGGGGCCTCACCCATTTCTGTACTATATGTTTATATGTACTCTATTGTGGACTGCTTCTCTTCTGTGTTTTACTTTTGGAGTTCTTACCATCTACTCCTTTGTTCTTCTTTTAATGTGAAGACTGTCTTTAGAATGCTCTTCTTCAACTCTGTCAGCATCCACTAGTCAAACCTGTCCTACAACCAACTATCTTCCTCCCTAAATGTCTCTACCCTCTGCTTCCCCTGTGCCAAGGGTTTGAGGAAGACACTGCTGCGAACACTTGGCACCCATGCTGTGTTCCCTGTAATGTTAGCCAGAAGCCTCATTTATGTTCAGATGGTACCCTGAATATCCTGCCAAGAGCACTGCCTGAACTAGGTAGAGGTAGATATCAGGAACCCTGAAATGTACCCTGGTGAATGGTCTTAAAATCAGGATCTTCACCAGCACACCTTGGTATAGTGATAATCTTGTTTTCTCTTCACATAAAGTAACAGTCATCACAGGCTGAAGATTCGGGACCTCACATGATCCCATTTTCAGGGCAGAGTGATGGCGTGTGCAATGGTTATAATAAGACTTCTCTAGTGAATGGCCTGACTCCTTAAAAGACTCTACATTTCATTCTGATCCCTACAATACTGACAGTGAAGTGGCACAGCAAGGGAGTGTCTATTCATCTATTCATCTCTGGTATACAAAGTCCAAAGAGAGCACCAAATGAATGAGCTGAGAGTCCAAAAACTTCCAATGTTGGATTTCATTCAGCAAGACAAAACAAAACAGCCAACATGTCTCAAGAGTCCAAAGGTATCTCTAGGGCCCGGATACTGTAAAAACATGGAGGACTCAAAATGGCACAATTAACAGATGGAAAAAATGACAGTGCCCAGGAGCAGAATAACACCAGCACACTTCCAATCCTGAACAGGACTAAGTCTGGCGGTCCTTATGGACTTTGTATTAGTAGCTTCCAAACCTGAGGTCCCCTGTTTGTAGGGGTACCCTGAGTAGAAAAGTGCAGCGCTAAATTTAACTTCCAAAAGCCTACTAAATATAACAAAACACAATCCAATCCAAAAAGCTTAAGACTTGTGGAAGAAAGGTTCATCAAGGACCCAACAGCAATCCTACAGATTCCCAAGAAGTCACCAAGAGGAAAAAAAAACTCCTTCACCAGCACCAATCACACTGCCTCTTACCAGATAATATTGACCCCCCCAATTAAGGAAAGGTCAATACACGCAATACACTTAATATCGATAGAGAGCACAAGACTGTGCTGTTAGGCAGGCCCATCCTCTGAGCAGGGACTATGGCCCTTGGCACACCACCACTCTATTTGTAAGGCTCTGTCTTCTCATTTGGCAAAAAGGAGTGTCAGCAAAGCAAGCTGGAAGTCCAGGCGTGCAATCCTTCAAGGGGGACTATGAGCAGGATAACTGGGATGAGAGCCAGCACTCAGCCGGGAGCAGATGAATTGGATTGCCATCTATGAGGATAATATTTTTTCTAGGTCCACCCCATTGGACCACCCCAATCATTGAAGACCAGGAGTTTTAAAGTTTCACTGTTCTCTTCTGGGAATCACACAGCGTGTATTGACCTTTCCCTAATTGGGGGTCAATATTATCTGGTAAGAGGCAGTGTGATTGGTGCTGGTGAAGGAGTTTTTTTTTTCCTTTTGGTGACTTCTTGGGAATCTGTAGCATTGCTGTTGGGTCCTTGATTGATGAACTTTTCTTCCACACATCTTAAGTCTTTTGGATTGGACTTTGTTTTGCTATATCTAGTATGCCTTTGGAAGTTTAAATTTAGCACTGCACTTTTCTACTCATTTTTTATGTATTGTAACCTGCAATATTGTGTTGGCTGCTTATGTGGATGATACCCACTCAACCTATGTAGACCATAGCGCGATTTATTATATCATATTTTTTAGAGTTATACAGTATATAGGGGTACCCTGTTTGAGTTTAAGGGCTTCCTCACTGCAGCCATTGTACCCCATATCAATTTATCTGCACACCTATTGTGATCCATTGATGATTCAAATCCAGTACCTTAGTTATGCATATTTTAGTGTTTCCCTCTGGTGGCATTTATCAGTTCATTGAGGTCCTGGAAGTTCTAGCTGCAGCAAATGCTTGACCCATTTTCCTCCCACTGTGATAGCACATTCAACAGAGAGGAACAGAGGTTGACCAGGGCCACCCAGAGCATGCCAGCAAAGCGCAGGTGGTCCATGAACTACAGGAGATAGATCACCTTGGGAGTTCACAAAAGAACTGGAGTAAGTGAAATGTCCGCTAAACATTGAGTATACTTTTAAATGGCTTCTTTAAGACAAAAGAGCTTTACCCTACTGTGCTGCTTTTTTGAAAATAGAAAATTTAGTCTCGTAACAGCAGATTAAATAGGTCAACCTTAAACAGGAGTATATTGTGCTTTTTATGAGCTTCTGTTTCATAGGCGCTGTGGAGTCTGCTATTTTTATACAACTAGTCATAGAACATCTCATTGAGAACATGTCTTGAAAATCATCTGTTTCTCTGAGCTTATTTCTTCCAGCAGTCTTAACAATCTCTGAGTCTTATTATATCCTCTGTGCAGATACCCTGCAGTCCTCATGACTTGATAACCAGGTGCTGCCAGAAAGTCACAGTGAGAACCGACTTGAGCCGCTGCCTTAAGCCCTTCTATGCCCCTCCAGAGACCAGGAAACATGTAATTCCCGGCTCTTGTCAACACTTGTGACAGTTTGATCCTAGACGGCATAAAGAGAGTCATGAAGGGTTGAATAATCTGACAAAATTGAAATCACACATTCGCGTCTCAGAAATTGGAGACGCCTTAGAGCTGCTATTAAGTTGGTTTAGGCAGATTCTGTCACAATACCTTAACAAAAAAATAGAATTGATAGATATGGCAGCCGATCCAATGAAACAAAAATGGGACAATGCCTAATGCCATGGCATGCGCTCTTCTCGGTGCATCTTTTATACAGCTTCAGAGGTGTACAGATCAGCTCCCTGCTGCTGTAAAGGTCTGTCATTAGAAACCTCCAGTCTGTCCAAAACTGCAAAAAAAAAAAAAGTGGTGAAGGACTAGAACCTTTGTTTTTTATGTAGGGTAGAGGGTATGAGATCTAACAAACACATCTTTTTGTTCCCCAAGGCACTTAGTTACCACTTTGGCCTTATGGTGCTCCATAATGCTGGAAAGGGCATTGTTCCTCATCAAACTGTTCTTGGATGGCTGGGAGAAGTTTCTCTTGGAGGATGTTTTTGTAGCATTCTATATTCATGGCTGTGTTCTCAGGCAAAACTGTGAGTGAATAGAAAAGGATGACAGGCACATGGAATAAGCAGTCCGCATATTCTCTAGGCTGAATGTGGGGTCAGGAGCTGGAGGGGGAACTAACGGTCTGGAGACACCCAGCGAGCTGTGATAGAGTGAAGCAATGACTCTGGAGTGGGCAAGAAGAGAAACACAGCGCGTCTGAGTGCAGACTGTAAGATATATTTAATTGTGAATATAAATAAAACCAGTCACATGTAGATGGTAATAAGTAGGCTCAGACGTGGGAGCCGAGGCTTCTGTGCCAGTGTACTCCCTATGCTTGAGAAAGGAGTGCGCCGATCCTCGGATCAGAAACGCGTCTCATGCCTATGATGTCACACGCCATTGCTGCTGCTCCGGAGTGTACAGGGAATTGCCAGGCTTTCATCTCCAGGCTTCATCTTACATCACTCCCTACTGTCCAGCCGGAGATCACACAGACTTGCCAGGCTTGCACTAAAGGCTCCATCCTTACACCTCTCTAGCGCTCCCTGCTGTCCAGCCAGAGTTCACACACACTTGTAATGATTGCACTACAGGCTCCATCCTGACACCTCTCCAGCGCACCCTGCTGTCCAGCCGGAGTTCACACAGACTTGCCAGGCTTGCACTACAGGCTCCATCCTGACACCTCTCCAGTGCACCCTGCTGTCCAGCCGGAGATCACACACACTTGTCAGGATTGCACTACAGGCTCCTTCCTGACACCTCTCCAGCGCTCCCTTCTGTCCAGACGGAGATCACACAGACTTGTCAGGCTTGCACTACAGGCTCCATCCTGACACCTCTCCAGCGCTCCCTTCTGTCCAGACGGAGATCACAAAGACTTGTCAGGCTTGCACTACAGGCTCCATCCTGACACCTCTCCAGCGCTCCCTTCTGTCCAGACGGAGATCACAAAGACTTGTCAGGCTTGCACTACAGGCTCCATCCTGACACCTCTCCAGCGCTTCCTTCTGTCCAGACGGAGATCACAAAGACTTGTCAGGCTTGCACTACAGACTCCATCATGACACCTCTCCAGCACTCCCTGCTGTCCAGCCCGCATTCCTGTTCACTGCTCCAGATTATAACTTTGAGGCGTTGTGCTTTGTAAACCCCTTATGAGCCTACTTCTCACCTTTTACTGGTTTTATTTATGTTCACCATTAAATACATCTTACAGTCTACACTCAGAGGCACTGTGTTTCTCTTCATAAATTGTGAGTGAGCCCACTCTCTTGGCTGGGAAGCAACCCCACACATGAATGGTCTCAGGATGCTTTACTGTTGGCATGACACAGGACTGATGGCAGCGCTCTCCTTTTCTCCAGACAAGGTTTTTTCCAGATGCCCCAAACAATCAGGAGGGGGATTCATCAAAGAAAATGACTTTACCCCAGTCCTCAGCAGTCCGATCCCTGTACCTTTTGCAGAATATCAATCTGTCCTTGATGTTTTTCTTGGAGAGAAGTGGCTTCTTTGCTGCCCTTCTTGACACCAGGCCATCCTCCAAAAGTCTTCCCCTCACTGTGCGTGCGGATACACTCACACCTGCCGGCTGCCATTCCTAAGCAAGCTCTGCACTGGTGATGACCCAATCCTGCAGCTGATTTAACCTTAGGAGACAGTCCTGGCACTTGCTGGAGCATTAACAACAACTGAACCTCTTTCCTTGAAGTTCTTGATGATCCGATAAATGGTTGATTTTGCAAAGCAATGTGCTTCCTTGCAGGTAACCATGGTTAACAGAGGAAGAACAATGATTTAAAGCGCCACCCTCCTTTTGAAGCTTCCAGTCTGTTATTGTATTCCTCAACACTGACACCTATGAGAATCGCTGACACGCTGTCAGCTGGTCCTTTTGTGGCAGGGCTGAAATGCAGTGGAGATATATTTTTAGGCTTAAGTTCATTTTCATGCCAAAGAGGGACTTTGCAATTCAATACAATTCATCTGATCACCCTCCATAACATTCTGGAGTATATGCAAATTTCCATCATAAACACTGAAGCAGCAGACTTCGTGAAAATTATTATTTGTGTCATTCTCAAAACTTTTGGGCACAGCTGTACAGCTTATTCATTAAATAAACTAAACTTGCGTTTTAAAATGTAATTTTTTCTTATAAATGGAATAACAAGGATGGTTTATGTTAAGAACATTTAAAATATACATGAGAACAGGTAACCACCCCCTTTCCCTGGTAATAATTTAAAAGCTTTCTTCAAATACGTATTTTCAGTTATGGACAATGCTGATCCGGAAGCATATATTGCTCTTGCAATCTCCTGATTTTCAGGTGTCATTTTCTTTGTAAATGAAGGGGTTGTGTATTTTTGGTTGGTTTGCAACACTTCCTTACTTGAAGATGCTACTGGTGAAAATGTGGCAAAACGTGGTTAAACCAGAGTTTTGGGACTTTTTTTGTGCAAGAAAAAAAATTTTTTTTTTGTAAAAAAGAAAAAAACGCTAAAAACCGCAAACGTGATAAAATGCGGCTAAACGCTAATGCAAAAACACTGAAAAACTCATGTTTTTAACATGACTTTACACAGCTAACGTTACCAGTGTTAGTAAAACACCCCATGTGCATGGAGCCTAAACATTATGCTGTGATGGTGGAGAACAATATTAGGAACCATTTAAAGGTTAAAAAGGCAAACTAATTTGTCCGACATTTACCCTCTTACCTGTCAATGAAGGCCTAAGAGGACAGAAACGATCATCTACTGTATCCCAACAATCACCCAATGATAGGAGGTACAAGATGGAGTCCACAAACAAACTAAACTGGAGCCTTTCCCCTGCAGTGCCCCCCAGTGGCAGAAATGCAATGTATAGTGTTGCTTGAATTGTATTCCAGAATTTGCTTGTTTTCAACTGATGAGAGAACATGCAATAATTTAAGACTGTACATAAAGTCTCAGAAAACTTTCAGTAAGGTCTTTATGTTATATAAGTTGAATGCCATGTTATAGATATATTATTTATCATTGGATAAGAAAATAGTCCACACTTCTTTCCCCCTTTTTCCAGGGAAAAAAACAAAAAAAAACTGCTTTAAAAAAATAAAAAAATTTTTTCCAAATTATTCCAGGCCATCTCATCTCTAGTTAGAATTTCTAACCATGTTTTTATTGCTATCCATGCCTTTGCTCCACCCTTTTCTTTTATTAGTGTCACATGAAGTTAGGGAATATTTCTTATATTAGGGTCACAGCCATGCATAAAGACTTGAAGGAAATTCTAACTCTACTCCACCCTATCCAAAACTGAAACAAATGGCTGGATTTACTATTTATATACTGCTGTGAATAGACTTTATTGGAATATTTTTGGCTTCCCGAGATCCTCCTGAACCTGATGACATCACTGTTCCTAGGATGTATGTTTGTTTTCACCCCAAACTGAGGAATCAGCAGGTTGAGCCACAAAATACATTTCGTTTGGTGAAATAAAGAAACTTTTTGATCAGTAAAGCTGAGAACTCCTATCTATTTTTACACATCCTATTCCGGGCACCTTTGCCGATGGAAGTACTGACGTGCCTTTTTATTGAAAACTTCTTTTGCACACAACCAGATTTCTTATGAATTTCCATAAAGGAGAAGTACAGCCATAGTTCTTTTGGCTGTACTTCTGGGGATCACAGGAATGCAGTTCATTTTGCACTGCTGTGACCAGTTTTCAGCTGACAGCGGGCTGAAGCTCCTCTGTTGGATGATGTCACTCAGCTGGTCCAGACTGGGGAAAGATCCCCACTTTAAAGTCGGGATCCACCCCAGGGTCTAGAGTGGCACCTGGCTCAGCCTCTCAGTGAACCGCTGAGAGCCTAAGTCAGCCTCTCCCTCCCCCTCCACAGCCCAGTGCTGCAGTGGGGGACTGAGCAGAGAGCGGTAACTGACAGTCACTGCTCTCTGCTCAGAGCGGCTGTGAGAACTCAGCGATCAGCAGTCATGTGATCGCTTAGTTTCCACCCTCAAGCAGGGGACGGATGCCACATTGGACAGATGCTGCATCCACCTAGGTAAGTATGATTTAAAAAAAAATAATAATTCCCATACTTCTCTTTTAATGTGTGCACACTAATCACCCTAGCCTTGGGAAGTACATTTTGTAGATGAAATAAAGTATAATCTGAAGACAATTATGCCCACGTTTGGAGACCAAGGCTCTAAGAGATGTGCTCAGCAATGCACATACAAACCACTAAAAGTAAAGGATATGAAAAATCCACAGAAAATCACCTTGCTTATTTAAGAATACCCTTTTTTCTTGAGGGATTACTTATACCGAGAGACTTTGAATACAGTATTTTAGCAACATCAGTGCATTAGTTCTAGTGAATCAGCAAACTCAGACAGTATAAGACACGTTACATTGATCTGATCTCTTCTACACACGTACGGTATATTTTAAAAATGATACATTTATGTTTAGCATATTCAGCACCAAGGACAGCACTGAACATGGCTTATTCATTTATATTTCGTTGTGTCCTTTTTTTTCTTTGTCTGGAAAAAGCGTTTACTAAACCTATCAGGGAGGGCAAAATCATTGGCTTTCTTTTCCTTTTTAATAATCTGACCTCCTTCTAAAAATGGTAGTTTCTTGTTGTGCTGTAACAATGCCTAACAGTGCCGTCTGAGGCTCTGAGATATAGCAAGAATGCAGAACAGGAATTTTCCCTTCATTCTGTTTTTCTGATCTGCCCCTTGTCCCAACAGGTGGCCCTGAAAGTAAATGTGGGTTATACTGTTATAAATACAGTAACATTATTATTGTTACGTGTTATCCCCCTATTCTCTACTAAGATGACAGCATTTACTACAAATGTATTTGCAAAAATGAAAAAGAACAAAAAATATAGTGCAGTAGTATCCCACCCTAAAAAGAAACTAAAAAAAATACATATATAGACAAAAAATATATATATATATATATATATAGTGTAATATAAACCAACCCCATACAATCAATCATATAATCCTACAGCACATAAGCAAATAAACTTCAAAGAAGAAGTATATATATTTAGGTTTTTTTTTTGCGGGGGGGATAGGATAGCGCTGTACTATATGTGTATATATATATATATATATATATATACAGTCAGGTCTATAAATAATGGGATATTGACACAATTCTAACTTTTTTGGCTCTATACACCACCACAATGGATTTGAAATGAAACAAACAAGATGTGCTTCAACTGCAGACTGTCAGCTTTAATTTGAGGGTATTTACATCCAAATCAGGTGAACGGTGTAGGAATTACAACAGTTTGTATATGTGCCTCCCACGTGTTAAGGGACCAAACGTAATGGGACAGAATAATAATCATAAATCAAACTTTCACTTTTTAATACTTGTTTGCAAATCCTTTGCAGTCAATTACAGCCTGAAGTCTGGAACGCATAGACATCACCAGACGCTGGGTTTCATCCCTGGTGATGCTCTGCCAGGCCTCTACTGCAACTGTCTTCAGTTCCTGCTTGTTCTTGGGGCATTTTCCCTTCAGTTTTGTCTTCAGCAAGTGAAATGCATGCTCAATCGGATTCAGGTCAGGTGATTGACTTGGCCATTGCATAACATTCCACTTCTTTCCCTTACAAAACTCTTTGGTTGCTTTTGCAGTATGCTTTGGGTCATTGTCCATCTGCACTGTGAAGCGGCGTCCAATGAGTTCTGAAGCATTTGGCTAAATATGAGAAAATAATATTTCCCGAAACACTTCAGAATTCATCCTGCTGCTTTTGTCAGCAGTCACATCATCAATAAATACAAGAGAACCAGTTCCATTGGCAGCCATACATGCCCACGTCATGACACTACCACCACCATGCTTCACTGATGAGGTGGTATGCTTAGGATCATGAGCAGTTCCTTTCCTTCTCCATACTCTTCTCTTCCCATCACTCTGGTACAAGTTGCTCTTGGTCTCATCTGTCCATAGGATGTTGTTCCAGAACTGTGAAGGCTTTTTTACATGTCGTTTGGCAAACTCTAATCTGGCCTTCCTGTTTTTGAGGCTCACCAATGGTTTACATCTTATGGTGAACCCTCTGTATTCACTCTAGTGAAGTCTTCTCTTGATTGTTGACTTTGACACACATACACCTACCTCCTGGAGAGTGTTCTGGCCAACTGTTGTGAAGGGTGTTTTCTTCACCAGGGAAAGAATTCTTCGGTCATCCACCACAGTTGTTTTCCGTGGTCTTCCGGGTCTTTTGGTGTTGCTGAGCTCACCGATGCGTTCCTTCTTTTAAAGAATATTCCAAACAGTTGTTTTGGCCACGCCTAATGTTTTTGCTATCTCTCTGATGGGTTTGTTTTGTTTTTTCAGCCTAATGATGGCTTGCTTCACTGATAGTGACAGCTCTTTGGATCTCATCTTGAGAGATGACAGCAACAGATTCCAAATGCAAATAGCACACTTGAAATTAACTCTGGACCTTTTATCTGCTCATTGTAATTGGGATAATGAGGGAATAACACATCCCTGGCCATGGAACAGCTGAGAAGCCAATTGTCCCATTACTTTTGGTCCCTTAACAAGTGGGAGGCACATATGCAAACTGTTGTAATTCCTACACCATTCACCTGATTTGGATGTAAATACCTTCAAATTAAAGCTGATAGTCTGCAGTTAAAGCACATCTTGTTCGTTTCATTTCAAATCCATTGTGGTGGTGTATGGAGTAAAAAATGTTAGAATTGTGTTGATGTCCCAATATTTATGGACCTGACTGTATATATATATAAACATTTTTATTTTAGGATATGCAATGTTTTAAAACAACACAAATGCAGATTACCCCCTGAAAAATACACTATATTGTTATTATTTGTCTGAACCAATAAGATTTGGCTAACCTGCATAATCCTTTTTTTATGTAAAAAAGATGTAACAAACCACAGATAACCTGGCAGATACAATATCAAACTGTTTTTTCAACATGCCGGAAAATGATACACTATATTGCCAAAAGTATTGGGAAACCCCTCCAAATCATTGGACTCAGGTGCTCCAATCACCTCCATGGCCACAGGTGTATAAAATCAAGCACCTAGGCATGTAGACTGCTTCTACAAACACTCGTGCAAGAATGGGTCACTCTAAGGAGCTCAGTGAATTTAAGCGTGGTACCGTGATAGGTTGCCACCTGCGCAATAAGTCCATCCATGAAATTTCCTTGCTACTAAATATTCCACAGTCAACTGTTATCTGTCTGTCTGCAGAGTCAATAGCTAAAGATCTCCAAACTTTATGCGGCCTTCAAATTAGCACAACAGTGGTAGAGAACTTCATGGAATGGGTCTCTATGGCCGAGAAGCTGCATCCAAGCCTTCATACAGTGGTGTAAAGCATGCTGCCACTGGACTCTTGCGGTTGCCAGGAGAATAATACTTGCTTGACTGCACTGTTCCAAGTGTAAAGTTTGGTGGAGGGGGGATTATGGTGTGGGGTTGTTTTTCAGGGGTTGCACTTGGGCCCTTAGTTCCATTGAAGGGAACTCTTAAGGCGTCAGACATTTTGTTCAATTTCATTCTTCCAACTTTGTGGGAACAATTTGGGGATGGCCCCTTCCTGTTCCAACATGACTGCCCACCAGTGCACAAAGCAAGGTCCATAAAGACATGGATGAGTGAGTTTGGGGTGGAGGAACTTGACTGGCCTGCACAGAGTCCTCACCTCAACCCAACAGAACAGCTTTGGGATGAATTAGAGCGGAGACAGTGAGCCAGGTCTTCTCATCCGATATCAGTGCCTGACCTCACAAATGCGCTTCTGGAAGAATGGTCAAACATTCCTATAGACACACTCCTAAACCTTGTGGACAGCCTTCCCAGAAGAGTTGAAGCTGTTATAGCTGAAAAGGGGGGGCCAACTCAATATTCAACTCTACAGACCCAGGCTGGGATACCATTAAAGTTCCCAATACTTTTGGCAATATAGTGTATGTTACACATAGAACCTTAGCATAGCATTTCTGGTTGTCAGTTATTACTGTAGGCAGGCAATAGGCCTTAGTGAGCAAGTTAATTTTTCCCCTATGTAACACCAGGAAGGGTTCCTTACAAGCTACTAAGCCTGAGACACATCTTTATGTGCCAACAACAATCAGGGCAACCTTAAGAGTGAGGGAAGACGGGAATATACCTTTTGAGTTTGAGTGGAGGCTTCTGAAGAACCAATAAAACCAAGCCAAGGTCCCACAGGGTCAGTGAGGCATGTACAGTGGGTATGGAAAAGAATCACCCCCCCCCCCTTTTTAAAATAATCACATTTTGTTGCTTTGCAGCCTGAAATGAAGACAGACACCATTTTTGTTTTAGCCAGTTGTATTTACTTAGTGAAACTTATAACATCCAAAGGAAACATATCACCAACACTAGAAAAAATGTAAAAATGTTTTTAAAAAATTCAAAAACAGAATCACTGAGTTGGAAAAAGGATCACCCCTTTCTAAAAAAGACTTGTAAACGCAATCATGTGTAGCTAATCTCAATGGCACACAAGGCCATTTGAATTTCAGCAGTGATCAGCTGTGGTCATTTTGATTAGCTCAGCATGAAAAGAGCTTTCCTGGAGCATTTCCGTCCCTGATAGTGCAACTGAAGCAAACAATCAACTATGGGTGGCAAGGCACTGTCAAAAGATCTCCAGAATAAGGTTGAGGACAGACACAAGTCAGGAGATGGATACAAAAAAATTTCAAAGGCTTTATTAATGCCTAGAGGCACAATGAAGTCTATTATTAAGTGGGAGGTATTTGGTACAACACAGACCCTCCCTGGATCAGGATGTTGCTCCAAAAACTGCATGAAGGACCCAGCAGGAAACTGATTAGAGAGGCTACCAAGATGCCTGCAGCAACTCTGAAGCAGTTGCAGGAATTTATGACAAAGAGTGGCCATTGTGTACATGTGACAACAATATCACAAATTGTCCACAAATGTGGCTTGTATGGCAGGGTTACAAGAAAAAAGCCACTCCTCAAGAAAGGCCACATGCAGTCACGACTGAGCTTTGCCAAAACACATCTTGCAGGTTCTGAGGCCACATGGAAAAATGTGTTATGGTCAGATGAGACTGCAATTGAATTATTTGGCTTCAACACTAAACGATATGTCTGGTGGAAATCCAATGCAGCTCACCATCCAAATAATACCATTCCTACAGTAAAGCATGGAGGTGGTAATATCCTGTTGTGGGAGTATTTCTCTGCAGCATGGCCTGAAGCACTTGTCAGGATAGAAGGAAAAATGGATGGGGAAAATACCGTCAAATTCTTGAAGAAATTCTGCTGCCCACTGCCAGAAAGTTATCAATGGGAAGAAGGTTTACCTCCCAACATGACAATGACCCAAAGCACAGTGCAAAAATGACAATACAGTGGTTGAAGGGGAAAAAGGTCAATGTCCTAAAGGCTGTAATCAAAGCAAAAGGTGTTTAAACAAAATACTGATACAAGGAGTGACCCTTTTTCCAACTCAGTGATTCTGTTTTTGAATTTTTTAATATTTTTTTCTGACATGCTTGTGTTATATCTTTCATTTGGATGTTAGAAGTTTGAGTAAATGCGGCTGGATAAAACAAAAACTGGGTCTGTCTTAATTTCAGGCTGCAAAGCAACAAAATGTGATTATTTTAAAGGAGGGTGATTTTTTTCTATACTCATTGTATCAATGTGAGTGACACCCTGCACAAAGGCCTTCATCAATGAGTGAGAGACAAGCAGTTTCTGGAAAAGAAGGGCTAGGCCAAAATATGCAAATACTTATCCAGACCAGACTGGAGGAAAGACTAGATTTGTCCCACAGAGATCTCCTGGGATTGAATATCCTAACTTTGCACCAATGGTGCAATGGTAGACTTTATGAGAGGTCTATTTCCTAGCTTTTTAGACGTGCAGGAATAACTGAGCTTGAGAGACCTCTGTCTCTTTGGACTTGTGCAGGATGGTGAACTGGTCCCTGTGACAGAGATGTGGCCAATGTGGTAGGACCCTTGGAAAGTCTTGATGAGGTATACGTACTATGGTCACCTAGACCAGTTCCGTGCAATGAAGCTCACTATGGAGATCATTGTGAAGATCAAAACAATAAAACTTTTCCAGAATATTTATCAAAAATATGTGTCCACTGACTCTGCCACTTGTTAATTAATAGATTTAATAAAATGTATCTAAATGAACATAGGCAAAAGATTGTATCCTGTATCCTGTCATCCTGCTGTTGGATCAGGCTGTGAGGTCTCGGCTTTTAAACAAGTGTGGAACCTGTGATTCCGTGGGAGCTCAAAAGCAATAAACGCTGTTTATGATCATGAGAAATGTGAGTGGTCTGGTAAACGGTTTTTGGTATAACACAGTTTATTAGCAGTATTACACTATTGGTATTTCTTTTCCCTGCACTGCTGTGGAGCTGGAGAGAGGAAAAGGCAGGAGCGAGTGGAGGAATATCTTATACTTTGTGGTGGAAAGAATTCTGGAGGTCTTAAAGGGGGCCTAGGAGCCCAAAATAATCCTAAAAGGCGCAACACTCACCAACATCTAGTGAGTGCGGTAGATGTTGGTTTTTCACTGGTGGATGGTGGAAGTATTTTTTCTGGCACTGGGGAGTAAAGATTTTATATATTTTGGACTTTACATATATTTTTGGACACTTTATTATGGGCAACACAATAATTAATTAATTGTTTTGGAATATTCACATATTGATTTAATAATCTTTTTTTGTCACAATTACTTTATGTATAATTTTATTGAGGTGGTGATCTGCGCTGATTATAGTTTTTTTTGTTTGTTTTTTTAAAGATTATTACGGTTAGGCTATGTGTGGTGAAAGTGATATTAGAGTCTCAATTTTTTTTATTAACATAATAGGCATGTTATATTTACCTTTGCTCTTTGCAGGTAAAAGAGTGGTCCATTACTTCTCCTTTTTTTTGGTCCCTCGCATTTTCCGCACTTGAATGTCTCCATAGCAAGCCCTGTGTTATGGGAGCACTCATACAGGCGCACTCCCAACCAGGGCTGTGGGTATCAATAGGCACAGAGTGGCATGGCCACATACCCGCTCTCTCCTCACAGGATTTGATTTGCAGCAGCAGGAGTCAATGGCTTCCTCTTCCTTCAATGAAGTCTGTGAATGCAGGAAGAAAGGGGAAAAGACCTGCAGCCAGGCACAGCGCTGGATAGATAGAGGGCTCAGGTAAGTGCATGGGGATGAGGGTGGGGATAATAGCTAGAGGTAGCTTTTTTTATTTTAACGCTATCGCAGAAAATACCGTTGGCATGCAGAACTACTTTAAACACACAAGTTGCTTGATTACAAAAAATGGACTGTTTGAAGAAGGGATGCTTTCATAAAACCATTGTCATTGTTATGGGGATGGGTAATGTGGATTAATTACTATTTTTGAACTACTGTAATTTTATTATACAGCAACTTGCGTGTTAAACCTCACATGGCCCAACAGTAACTATCTTTTGGCTGTGTCTGTTTACATAATTATTATTACCATCTATTGCGAAGGCCTGAAGATCCCTGGTCCTGGAAACAAACTTGTCCAGCTTGTTTTTGAACCTGATCACCAGAAGATCAACATCTGGAGTCACCAACCTGTGAAAGAGTAAAGTGTATAGTGAAAGTGTATAGGGATTAGGGAATGTTCTGGCTGGCTAAGGCATTTTTAAAAAACTAGACTGGTAGGTTGATGCAGGGTGCTTCAAGGCAATTCACAAGCATACTGTATCAATAAGGACAGGAATAGCATCCTTCAGTTTGAGTAAGGTATCAGTAGATTTAGTATCCTCTTAAATGGGGTCCGTGGAGTCAGAAGAGGAGTCCTCCTCCTCTTCAGGTTGCATAGAAGCCAAAAAGGAGAATCAGAAATTGAATCTGAGGGAGAGGCAGAGGAGGCTTGCATTCTCTGTGATCTGAAACTTCCAACAGGGCAGACAACCGTCCCTTAAAATCAGGCATAATGGCTGAGAATTCCTCTGTGGAACAGAAAGAAGGGAACATCAGAAGTTGCTAATGATGTTTTTGAGGAAGGCAGCAATTCAGACTGAGGGCAGTAGTCACGGAATTTGGGAGAGATGCTGCAGACCCCACCTTCTGTGTCTTTAGCTTGTGAGCTTTCAAGGAGTGCTAACCTGTTTTCCCTTTGCTATGATCCACCATAGCAGTGAGGATAAAGCACCCCAACAGGGGTATTAATAACTTGTAATGGATTTGTGCGACTACATGCATAGATGAGTACACACACAAGCTCTAGTGCCGAAAGCAACAATACATCTTCTTATGGCCGGGTCCAGGTATGATTCTCCAAGGCACAGCTGAGGAGTCAACTGATCCAGAATGCTTCAAAATAGAAGCTGCACCAGCTATGAGCAGCTACACAATTGATAGAAGAATATTCTCTTAAAAAAAATAAAAATAATGAAGAACAAAGTTTGCTTTTCTCAGGGCAGAGAGCGAAGACACCTAAGGACACTAGCAAAAACGTATTCCTAGTGTCCAGTCACCCGAAGATAGCTGCATAACCCAATTGTCTATGACTTAGATCCTGTGTCTTGTAGAATTAAGAGATTAATTTAATGATGTAATATTGATGACAGAGCTGCACTAATCTGTATCTGCTTAGAATTCAGCTTTAATTAAATATGTTTTGCATAGTTAAGCTTGCTGCATGATTACATTTGCACCAAGTGCTCACCATTGAAATGTCATAACCTTCTTAGTTAATTAGACATTGCAAAGTGTAAACCTCCAACGTTACCAACACCAAAACTGCTCCATACCATTACAAATACAAAGTTTGACAGAAGACATCAAAACTTATGCAAGCATCCCTTCATTTGCTTTACATGACATATACTCTCCTCCTTCAAACTCAGCCTAATCCATCCATAATATTTTTCCAGTCACTCATCATGCAATGTTAACGTTCTCCATTTGACTCTTTTATTTCCATTTGCCAGTTTCAGATATGTGTTTTTTTTTTAAACATTGGGGTTTCTGTACTAAAACTGGGGAGTGACAAATCTGGTTCAATTATGCATAGAAACCAATCAGCTTCCAGGTTTTACTGCCAAAGTTTAATTGAACAAGCTGAAGTTAGAAGCTGATTGGCTACCATGCGCAGGTGCACCAGATTCTGAGTGCTCCAGTTTTAGTAAAATCTGCCTCATTGTGTCTTAAGGCCAGCATCACAGAGTAGTCTTTTCACAGTTGCAGATTATACTAGAATTTGGCAAGTACTATATAAAGGATAAGTTCACCTTTTGTAACATGTTACATGTTGCACCCATATTCAGGGTGTAGCATTAACATGTTACGATCAGACTGACTCCCACACCCTCCCCAATCCCCGCTTTAACAGCTAGCTTGGGATCTTCTCCCCCCTCGCTAGCTGTCAAATTGAAAAAAAAAGATCCTCTGTGAAAGAGATACTACAAGTCCCCGACAGCCTTAGCAGCTGTCGGATTGTAGTCCTCAATGAACTACCACAGTACTGTGGTAGTTCATTCTTCCTGTCTGTATATCTGCTTGTCCGTACATCCCGTTTGGCAAGCAGATATACTGACAGGTCTGCAGGAGACCTGCATGGCATCAGCGATCTACTGGTGCAATGCTTTACAGTCTCCTGCAGACAAAAATAATGAATGCACATTATTTTTACCTGCAAAAAAATGTGCATTTATTATTTTTTACTAAAAGATAAACTTATCCTTTAAATGTTGAAGTAAATCATGTGCATTAACATAACATTATCATCATTCTGAATGGGCTGACAACACACCTTAATGCACAATAAAACAATGCTGAACCTTTTTTTGGATTTTTTAATTGTGGGTGGGGGTGACATTATAAATGTATGTTACATGCACTGAAGAAATGTGTATTTACTGTATGCTACTGGATCACAGAAGTCTGAAGGAAACTTAAACATGATTAAATAAGCAACACTATCATTTGAGTAAGTGGGAGGAATGGTGTCTCGCTGTTGGTCTTAGTAAGAGGAATTGTCCCTCATTGTTTGTGTCATAGGGAGTAACAGTGCCCCATTGTTGGTCTTAGTGGGAGGAGTTGTGCCTCGCTGTGTCATAGGGAGGAACAGTGCCCCAATAACTGGTTAAAGGCAAGGAAAATGCTTCATTAAGCCTATGGGCTCCGGTTTGGGGACCACAGTTTTAGGACATGTTAAAAAAAGTGGAATATAGAGATAATCTTGACCTCTTGGGCATGTAGCATGAAGGTAGATATCTTCTGTATATAGTCTAGGTCATCCATCCTCAACCAGGGTTCAGTGGATCCCTGAGGTTCCTCCAGGTTTGGCTAGGGGTTCCCTGAGCTATGGGTAACTGACCTGCCGTCTGAGGCTGTCTGCATAGTTCCAGGTCCAATGCCACTTGGCAGAGCCAGCGGCATAATAGCAAGGGTGCCATTCTGGCCACCCCTGTAAGGGTAGCATTCTTCAGACTTACCAACACCAATGTAAGGGGCAATTTTCAAATGACCCCCAATAAACCAAACTTACCAGGGGTTCCCTGAGATCTGGAAATCATTTCAAGTGTTCCCCTGGGGTTAAAAGGTTGAGAAAGGCCAGTCTACATGGTTCCAGTACCAACACCACTTGACAAAGTCAGCAGCATGACTCCAGTGATATTGTTAGCTGTCGGTAAGAAGGAATTCTGACCACCGCTGAAGAGGGTGTTCTTTCCATGACCTCCCAGTAAATTGATTTTAGCAGATTCCCCAACATCCAAACATTATTTCAAGAGTTCTCCTGGAGAAAAAGATTGAGAAATGCTGGTCTAGGTGTAATATATGGATCCCCAAAATAATTCCTGCGATATTTGATCACCATAATAATTTTTTTTTTCACATTTTGTAATCAAATGAATGTGTAGAAATAAAATTACACCACAGCCAAGATAAATATAATATTTGTTTCTGAGACTGTAATCAAGTAAATCCAATCATCTTGGCCTTTCAGTCATTCATTTGTCCATATTAGAATAACAATCATTTTTTTTTTTTTTTACAGAAGAGAAACCTTACATCAGTTATAGTAAATATGTACATATATTGTCCATTGTAAGTTGATTATACAATATAAACACATTCCTCATTTCCTCAAACAAAAGCTGACACATTGTATATTGTGTGCAGTATGGCTGAGTCGGTGCACATGCGATTGTGCTTCACACAGGTATTTACAGCAGAAGGTTAGAAAAGAAAACTCAAACATACACTTCTGTATGTACCATTTCTGACATACAAGAAATAGATATATAAAAAGAGTTTTGCTTGTTGCGCCTGAAAGCAGCAGCTGTTTTCCCAAAGACAAACTATAAAACATGCATAATTGTCCGCTGACAGAAGTTTATACATTATTTAAAAGGAAAATCTGTAAAATAAACAGCATTTCTCAGTTACTTGTCTGCCACACAGGACACCGGGATAGTTCAATGTAAACATTTTTTTTTTCCGACGGTCCTCTGTGTACTTCAAGAGCACAAATTTAAATTCATAAATAAATAAACCTGCATAGAGATTGTGAACTTTAAGGACAAGTCCTTCCAAAACTAATATTTCAGTTATGAGTGGATAAGAGCGGGTCAATCCACTGGCTTCTTAAATCTCCTCAGAAATCCAAGAACTCCCTGCTGAGGTTCCTGGCTCTGCTTTCATTCTCCCAACTTTGGATGTTTTTTAGCCAGGTTTTTGTAAAAAAAATTGCAATTGCAAAAAGAAAAACAATACATTGATGTCAATGCATCTAACAGTAGGTCAATAAGAAAAAAAGGCACCACATTGAGGAGAGTTTCCACTTTCCCTCCATTGAAGATTGATCACATCAGGCTTACCATGGCGAAAAAAAAAACCCTATGAAATTTCAATGGTGCGACCAGTTAAATATTCATCCAACGTCATTATTGCAATAAAGCACTGAAATACCTAGGAAAAGATAGAACTTGACTTTTTTTTTATCAATAGAGGCATTTTAGAATGTTTCTATTAAAATAAAAGCAGCAACATATAATAGAATTCACAGAGAAACTAGTTGAACACTAAGTACAACCTGGCAGGTTATGGTGAGGTGGCTCAAAAAGACATAATAAGCTATCCAGTGAACCAGTGGATTCAGTGAACCACTATAAAACCTTTATAAAACAGACCAAACTTACATGCCAGACTTCCATCAAAAATAGAAATTATTCTTTGCTTTAGAATATTGTGCCTGAAATATGAAAGGCTCTATGACAGCTTATCTTAACCTTTTTAACATTGAGGAATCTTTGAAATAACTATCTGGTTTCAGGGAACACCTGCTAAAAGTTTCTATATCTACAGCTCATGATACATTAATGAGATGGTTAGTGGGAAAAATTCTCCTTACATTTGTGGTCATGGGAAGAATTGCCCCCTTACAGATAGCTAAAAAAAAGATCATTGGTGTCAGTGGGAACTTAACTGAGAGGCAGAACTTATTTATTGCTGAAGGAACCCCTAACAACCTCTGGAGCAACCCTAGGGATCCACAGAATCCTGGTTGAGAAACCTTGCTCTATGATATTAAGCCATATCTGAGCTATCAACCAGCAGTTCTAGATGTTGAGTTGGACAAAGAGTCAAAAAGAAAGATTTGCATAGCTCATCTATTATTCTAAATGGAGGCATAACCCCCTTATTTTTACAATGTGTGATGGAAATGAGACATGCAGATCTCTTCTATCTTAAAGTGGAACTAAATCCATTGATTGAACAGTTTCCTGAAGGAGTTACTTTTAAGGCTTTCACAGTTGTTTGTACTCTCTTAACGAATTGTCAAGCCATCAAACGGCTGGTGTTATAACATCACATGTGCAGCACCACTATGGAAATTGAAGATCCTTGGCTGTAAAGGACAGGAGGGTTTAGTTTAATTTTAGGAAGGCTCTGTTGTGTTTCAAACTGGTTCAGTGGTGGGCTTTTTGGTTCCATTTGGCCAACCACACCATAACCTGCCTGATTATACTTTCTGATTTCTCTCTACTCCCTAAAAGCCACAATTTCCATACACTGCACTGATGATGGACAACAAGTTATGATCAGGTAGGAATAATGGCTTTATAATATTAGACTCTATCTGTGCTATACAGTAGTGGAAGAGTTGGCACAGAGACCAGATTTGTATGGCTCCATACACTATCCCAAAATAAAATTCTTATTTTAGGAAGTTGTGATGAAAGTGAGACATGTAGAAGCTCTGTTTTTAAAAAGGATCAACAGTACAAATGCCACAACAGAAAAGTCAGAGCTCTATATGGTAGGCTCACTGCTGGATCTGTAGTCCATCAATCTCAATGATCTGCAGTGCGAGAAAGCATACCATAGGCCTTGCTGAGGAGAATAAAATGACGTTTGAACTATGTCTTTAACCATTTATAATTAAGGTAAGTCAACAAATGTGTGTGAGTTGTTATTTAATAACACAGTACCAAAAAGCTGAAAGAATTCCAGGCATGGTCCACCTTGGACCAATGTAACTACAATATGTATTAGACTTACCCGGTCAATGCTGCTGGAAGTGGAAATCACTGAAGTAGACACCATTACTCCAGTGATCTCCACTTTCCTCTGGGTCCCATGCTAAGTGGCCTGTTGCATTGTGAACACATGAGGTAGGCCACTCAGCACAGGCATCATTAAGAGAATTCTTAGCATTTTATCATGGAACCCAAAGCTTTTCTGATTGAATGAGGTGTTCATAATTCATCAGTTTGACCGGTCAGCATGGGACCCAATCTCTATATAGCCAAGAGAGATTGTGAACAATCACTGTTTTTCTTGTACTCACCACATAAAAGTATATCTCTTGATACAATACATGAAATTGATTTTTTTTATGCTGCCTGTATCCCATTGGGTAAAGTTTCCTTCACATCCTGCCCCAGGGACAGAATAGAAAGTGAGAAGATATATCTCCAAATAAATGGAGATCACCTCTAGGACAGTGTGTTCCTCCATTTCATGTGACATCGGTAAAACTGTGGATTTTCTATCTCTTGCTGCCCTGATGACAATGGTCACCAGGACAAAAAGAGAGGAATCTTCTGAGTGAGGTCAAACAGACAACAATGAAACCCTGATAGAAGTTCTAACTAATCCCTAAAACTATAGTTGCAGCAAGAGATAACTGCCTGGAAATGAAAATAAAAATGTTTTTTAGGCTTTTTATCACTTTCACTGAAGCCATCGTAACTATTATGGTAGTGGCAGAGCTGGCCAGTAAACAAACTCCTGTCTGTTATTGCATCTCAGATTTTGTTCACATTTTTTTCTCCCAACTGCTGGCTTTCTTGTAGAAGTGAAAACAGCCACCAGATCACTTTTCCATGCTGAGGAAGGTTGATGTCCCCTCCATGCCATGTGCTGATCTGTCCCCCGTGGGTGCCAAAGATCTCTATGGCAGGTGTCAGGATTGAGAGTGGTGGGAGATCAGTGAGCATCTGTTCACGGACTTCCCCTGCATAGTATAAACCTGGCAGTGCTCAGCACTTCTGGGTTCACAGCTGTCAAACCCCATAAGCTCTGGCTGGGGAGAAAGCTGATTGAGCACAGTCTTCAACAGATTGCAGAGCTGGTCTATTAGACCCCTGATGTTTCCTAAAAGAGATTCTGTCACTTGCACACTGCTGTCACATAGGGGTCCTGTCAGCCTCATTGTGCTAGCAATAAAGTTAAGTTAAAAAAAGCTTGAAAAAAACTCAAATTTAATCAAATAAAAAGTCCTCAAAATTGTTAAAAGCCCCACCCTCACATGAATACATACATGTGTACACGTGCAAAAATGTTGATTGTGTACATAAGGTATTGCTGCATACGCTGGAGTAAAAAAGATCATTCTCGGGCTATCATTCACTATTAACTAAATTGATTACCTGTGAAAGCTTTAAAAGTGTTGTCTATGACAACTTTTGTGTACCATAGCTTTTTGCAGTTTCCTGGGTGCATGCAGGTTTGAAGCTTGATATATTTGTTGTCTAATTACTTGACGCAATCTCACCTTTTATACTTTACCAAAATGTATTACATTGTGTTGTGTGCACTAAAATGAATCTGATTATATATTAAACATAATTGATATATATATATATATATATATATATATATATATATTTGATAGGCCGTAGCACAAATATCTTGTGAAACAGAAAATTGCAACTACCATCTTTTTTTTTTGTACTAGGTCTCTGCCTGCAAAGAATTCTAAAATATTTTGGGAGATTTAAGTTTTCTTCTGCATTTTAACATATGTGCAAAAACTTAAGAAAAAAGGTGTTGGCAGAAAAAGAGTTAATCCACTTTCCATAAAAGGAAATACTTATTTAGATAGAAGATATGGCGGCTGCTGCTTTCTCACCTCTCTTTAGTCAGTAATGGCAAACTGCATTTTTCTCAGGGAAAACCTTCCACAATTTGAGCCTAGCACACATCTGCAGGGATCTGATCCTGCACTCCCAAGTTGTACAAGAAGCCAGCGATTCGACCCGCATCTACACAAAACTGGAGTTACGTTTTGGTGACTTGGCCTTGTAAGTATCGGTCCCCCCATGACTGGTTCCCCCCTCCATTGAGCAGCCATTTTGTATCCTGCTATGCACTCAATACCTCACAAAACAGAATACTGGTGTAGAATATGCAACACAGTCTTCAAAGAACTAAAAAGTTATCAGGTATAAAATGTTATATTTGAGCAAAATAGAACTGCAGCTTTAAGAAAAAATATCTTCTATTTGGTTAATAAAAAGCATGCAAAAGCCTATTGCTGTACATTTCACAATAATGCCAAGACACATTTTATTTTTTTAAATTTAGATTTTTGATGCAACATTGTTTCTCAACACTCTGTCATATTTAATTACTAATTTTTTTGGACCCTGATTGGTAGGTTTTCTCACCCAGCAGCAGAATCCTTTTGTCCAGGCAAAGCATATTGCTGAGCATAGCAACCACTTTCTACCACCTTTCCATCTCAAAATTGACCAAATGGATGAATGTGACCTATAGTGGTGGTAGGTGAACTTGACATTTTAATTTAAAAAGTGCTATGGGTTTGGCCAGTATAAGAGTCATCAGCATGTTTTGGATAGTACCAGTGGAGAGCTTGCTGCTCAAGGCCCAGGGGGCAAGCAGGGTTGAGAGTTCTATATATTAGAAACACTGCATCAATTTATAATAATAGTAGCACAGGATTATAGGAAAGAATGCAAAAGAGGCATTTTTTAAGGAAAAGTCAGACAATCAGTTGCCTATCTGTCTTGTCCTACAAGACAGATTAGTGACTATTAAACTCCAGTTTTATATTTACAATCCGTAACCATGAGAAGGAATGTGAAGGTAATACCCATATGGGACCCATACACACTTATATGTTGTGGTGTGCCACATTGCTAAATATGGTGCATCTCTGTTATTTTGTAATTTCTGGTGTGTGGGTAGCTCATTAAAATAAATGGGCTTTCTTAACAGAATACACATCATACACACCAGAACAGAAAGTTGTGAATAGGCTCTAAGAAATTATAGTGCCCTCAGAAAGCTATGCAGGTCTTATACAGAGTCCAATATACTGTTCTATTGACAATGTATAACATTGAACGTTTAAGCTGGCCATACACAGGTTGAATTTTGTTTGACATTCTAACAGTGAATTTGGTTTTCCATTCAGGAAATTCCATTCTTTCCAAAATCAAATGTTAAAAGCAAACAAAATTTCAAAGCACTTTCAAAAGACATTTTTTGACTCTTTGATGGCGTTATTGAATGCACTGATTACGTCTTTAGTCAGAATGTTCATACAAACATCTACCAGTGTATGGCCAGCACCTCTTTGTTAAATAAATACAACACCACAATAGCTCATTGGGGGTTGTTTACTAAAACTGCATGGTGCAAAATCTGGTGAAGCTCTGCATAGTAACCAATCAGCTTTCAGGTTTTATTGTCAAAGCCTAATTGAACAAGCTAAAGTTAGAAGCTGTTTGGCTACCATGCACAGCTGCACCAGATTATAAGTGCTCCAGTTTTAGTAAATCTTCGCCATTGAGTATTAGCACATGTCCAGCCCTAGTCAGTAGAAGACTCTACCTCAAGGGTCCAAAACCTAAGGGACTGAACCGATGACTGTCCTTGGTCAAGTTTGGATAGACTTACGAAGTTCCTCATTAGAAAGCCCCCTGAAAACACATCTTTGTTGAAAGCAGCAGAATTCTACAGCTGGGTGGATAAGCAATTCAAGAGCAGTTCATGTGTAATGACCAAATATGCAGTTCTGAAATGCTAATACATTCTGCTGTTCTTTTTGGTTGCCATCACAATGGAAATTTGTTTTAGTCACATACAAATAATTATATTTTTCAAGTGGTAGTCACATTTGCAGACTTTTGTTGAGAAACATTGCAGTTTGTATGCACTGATCAGTTATTTAATGCAACAATTCATTTAAAATGATACCTATGCATGTGGCTATGCAGAATACCATCAGTGGAAACATCTATACATGCACTGATGGACTTGAGGATGTGTACTTTGTGGTAAGCCGTTCTTGGAAAAATAAAGCATTATACTATCTGTATGTTGAAGACTATGAGAAACATGACACATTCTTGATAGACTATGATTCATGCATGTTGTGGTATCTAGGTACAGATCCTAAATGATCTGATAAATCTGAAGTTATTAATCCGTCTTTCATCTACAGAATATTTCTCCTCAAACTGCTTAAAAGATGGTTGCCAGGAAAGTGTTAAAGTCCCCTTATGTAGGTTGGCTGTTCAGTGATTTATAGCCCTTAGTTCTTCCATGGAGGGGCCAAGTGCTCTGTAAAGTCTAAGCCCCTATCTAATATTAGCAAATATTATAAGTTCTTTAGATCTACCATCAACTATGTAGTACAATGGCCTGTTTGATTTGATACACATTGAATGGATTGTTGTTGACTTCATATTACATATACACATAGTTGCGGTAAATCTCAACAAGAATGTACAGATTCTAAAATATATGGCCAGGTTTTCAAAGGCAGACTAGTTGTTGGGAGGAGGTGCTACCATAATGAACTGAATAGGCTGCTATTGCAGCATTTCCGCCAACAAGCAATCCAATGCAACAAGGCTGGTTTCAGATGAGGGCTCAACAAAGAGCTGTAAATCACAGTCTATCCATAAATACTTTGAGTTTAATTCTCTCCTGGAAAGCCTCTTAAAGGCCAACTCCACCAAAAACTGTTTTTTACTCGGGCAGCTGCTGATGGCTTATTTCATCTCTCAGAGACTCCAGTTACAAAGTAACCCCACCAGCATTCCCAGGTTTTAGAGAGTGTTACAAAGCCAAATATTGGGGTCACAGTCCATAAGTTAATTCTTCAGGAGGTAAACAGAGCCAATAACTAGGGAGAACATCTGTAACAGAAGGACACCATTGTTCAAGTTCTGAGGGAGGAGAACAAGAAAAAGACAGACTACTGCAAAGGAATAAACTACCAAAGGTATCTTCAAAAGTTTTTGGAAGCCAATGGTCCAATAAACCTTTGCCCGTTCAAAGATGAAATCACAATTTTAAGTGGAGTTGGTCTGATTAATAGTCTACTTTGTAGAAGTTTCCTAAATGATTTTTAAATAAAGTACAACCAAATAAATGTACTATAAAACTACTTTGAGTTCCATGACCCCAAAGAATACATAGTGGCTTATGGTTAATGAAGTTTTTAAATTTGCTGCAATAGGCTGCATTTATTTATGTCTGAAGCAAGCACAGTTCTGGCTGCCGAGAACAACAAAATGTTTGCTGTTTTCGTTCTCCTATACTGGAAATATAAATAGGAAGATCTGATTCTACAGCCCTTCCCCCAACCACTGTGATACAACCCACCCCATCATTGGCTGCACTCTCCTGTATATCTTGCAGATTGATGAAGATACTGCGTCATCACGCTACTTCCCTGCTGTATACTGAAGAAAGAAAACAAGAAATATGCCTCGTGCCACTTGATGGTGCTACATGGAACACAATTTTGACAATGCGTGAGCAACAGTTTGGTGCTACATCATGAACTGTTCTTTCTTCAGACAGCTTTATACATAAAGACCAAATCCAGCGTGTGTACACACAGTGATTGCTGGTTTACTCTTACTATCAGGCTAGGTTCACATCTATGCATGCTGTGGTTGATGGGTCTTTCCGGAGCATTTTGCGGTGCAAACTGCATTATTGAACACACTTTTTTTTAATGCATTTTGCATTTTTTTGGGAGAGGGGGGTCTAACAGGAAAGTATGACAGTTCTGTTCATGTAGTGCGACTCTGCTGCGACTTTACACGCTCTGGCACCTAAGTGGCATTAAAGTCGCACTACAAATAGACAGAACTGTAATACTTTGCTATTAGCCAAAAAAAATGCAACTTTGGACACATAAAGGTGCCTGCACTACTTTAATGCTACCTGAGTGCCAGAGAGTGTAAAGTCGCATTAAAGTCACGCTACATGAACAGAAATGTCATATTTTCCTATTAGACAAAAAAAAAGCACAAATCACTTGCATTTTTGGTGTGGGTCCATTGAAGTCTATTACACGCAAAACACAATCTGCTGCAGGAGAAAAAGTTCCTGACCCTTTCCACAAAATAAATGGCTCAAAATGCACAGATGTGAACTGGATCCATAGGAAACCATGTTAAATGGACTGTAGTGCGTTTCTGCAAAACACATGAAAAAAACGCAAAGGTGTGAACCAAGGTTCAGTGTGCAGCTACTGGAAAAAAAATTGTAATGATGGGCCTTATGTATGAAGTGGAATGTCTGTGTAAGTTTTTAGTTATATTTTTCCTGACTGACTGCAATATGTACTGCAGGCACTTTCATTTGTCATAGTTTCATACATGGGACACAGTGTAGCGAGTCTTCTATGTATGGGAAATGGGAAGAATACAAACCCTGGCCAAGTCAAGCCTCAGAGCATAAATGCAGCTGCTTTTTCAAACTAAGCTTAATGGAACAAGCTGAAGTTGGAAGCTGATTGGCTATCATGCACAATGCACCAGATTTTGCACTCTCCAATTTTAGTAAATCAACCCCAATATATCTCCTCCTTGTATGGTAAATACTGACACGGGAAGGATGACATGCCCTTTATGGAACTAAATCTCCAACAATGACAAAACATTATACATAATCAATGCAGTATGAACAGCAGCCTGGAGACCAGAGGCAGTGGGATCCCAGACATTACCATGTAAAATCAGTGGTATAATAAAGCAAGAAGATGAAGAAGAAGAAAGAGATATAACAATAGATCTTAGTATAATGTAATGCAGTCACACAAGTGCAACAGTGATTTGATTATCATGGAAGATGTGTGACTGCAGTAGCTGATCAGGCAGATGTATGTGAAGCGACATGACGTGGGTACTATCCAGGGGCCCCTGATCATTTTATCGCATCTAAAGAGATGGCAATGGTCCTGATGGTGACTGGGTCCTGTCAATCTGACATCCAGGGCAATTAATTGGCTATAGCTACCACTCACAATGCAGTATGGCCCTCTGAAGCACAAGGCTTCAGAAAACCATGTCTGTATGTGAGAAAACTGTTAATAAATTTTGGTAAGCATGCTCTGTCTGCACTGGTTATTATGTAGTGTCTGGAGGCTTCTCAAGTCCAACTAGCAGAACTATAGGAGGCATTGGATTGACTGCAACCTTTCCTCTGAGACCCCTGTCTGCTATGTGACCTGCGACCTCTATGGTCTCCTATGATCTTTGTTACTATTGTTTGCGGCTTCAGACCTGCACCCTTATGGTCCACTATGATCTATGTCACTATGGCCTGTGACTGGGGTTTTCTATGAACTGGAAACCCTATGGTGTGCTATAATCTATGTCATTATGGTTTCCTATGACCTGGGAGCCCTATGGTGTGCTTTGATCTCTGCCACTAGGGGTTACTATAGCCTGTGAGGCTATGATTTACTATGACCTTCACCCCTATGGTCTGCTATAGGAAAAAGTGTACAGGCCTCCATACATTCAATGTCATTTCAAAAGGCCTTATTTTTTTGGACGTCTCAGATTAGTACTGCCTGCTGTGCCTCAGATCTACCAGTCAGATTCAAAACAGCTCTAAAAAAAATACAAGTTGGGGAATATATTTCAACACGACTGAAGGCCATGGAGCAAAGCAGACAGTTGTTCTCTAAGACATAAGGCTAAATGTGTCAGAGCAGAAACACTGTCTCAGGCAGGATTTGCTGCCCATAGGAACTAATCAGATCAATCTTCTTCCTGTGCAATATTCTCTGTGAAAGGAAGAATCTGATTGATGACTATGGGCAACGAAAAACTGTCATAGATAACTGTTCCTTTCTGCCAGTCTAACAAATAAGGCCAAGTATAATGCAGGAAGCCTTGCAACAAATATTGGACAAGATAAGCCTACCAATGTACATAATTAATTTATGGATTTTCCAAATGGGCATGCAATGATGCCACTGTAGTACTAGTACCCCAGTCTGTAGGAATACCAGGGCCCATCGAGTTATGTCATTCTTCTAAGCATGATGACAATCTTGTGCCTTAAACTTAATAATAGAAATGGTGGCATGTCATTGAAGCACAGGCCCAATATGCAATTTGACTAGAAAACACCAAGCAGATCCTGGAGCCCCCCTCTCTTACATGGTTAACCCATATTATGATGAGCCATGTCTTCAAGTGGACACATTCTCTCAGAGCTCTTTTGTCTGGTGTTGTAAACTATAGCACACCAATAACTGGGATAATTTTTGCAAGATTTCAGCTCCTAGATCTGCTTCCCCTACAAAACACATGATAGTAATTGAAGTCCATTAATCTTGGTGAGCCTCAGGGACCCGGAAATCCCTTCCCCACCTGTTGTAGATATGCTGCTGGACAGCACTATTCTTGCAGCATGCCACAGAACGCTTACTGGCATTTTACAGAAATAAAACATAATTAATCAATGTATTTATGTAATACTAAAAAAAAGCCTCTCTGCTGCCTGAACGTCTTTGGCGATTATAAGTATAGACAAATTTCTCAAAGCAGTCCCATCAATTGAGTTTCCCCTGCACAAGTTATAGGCCTTAAAGGATAAAACAACAAAAAAGACCTTCCATGATCAATAAACCAGAAGACAATTTCACCTCTTTTACCTGTACAATGCAATTAAAAACAAAATAATTCCACCACAAAGAAGACTTTCCAATAGAGGTCATCATTGTGAGTCGCCTGGAAAGGCTGGCTGAGGAATTATGGGAAATTGAAAATTCTAGTGCATATCCGAGTTCACTTTATCCTGAAATATGTACAGATTGTTTGTCGCTGCTATGGCAATGATGTTCTCGTTTGGGTGCCAGGCTGTGTGTAAGATCTTCTTAGTGAAGTCCAAACTATCGACACTGATGTCATCTTTTCTTCTCTTACCACCGACACAAACTCTGCGTGGTTTAAGGACGGCTCGGGGCTTGCTGCTTTCCCGGGAGGCTTCCAAGGTTACATCCCGCTTTGTGTTCCGATCAAACATTCTAAAGAAGTTGTTGTATGCACCGGTCATGATGACACTAAAAGGAAATAAACATTCTTTGAAGTGGCGTAATCATGCATATCAATCATTATCAATGTTTAAACCAAGACTCTTAACATTTTACCCCAGAAATTGAAAAATCACAGCTCTTCATACATGTTACTGATATTTTTAAGATTTTACAGCAATTTTGAAACTCTATTTTAGCACTGCTGCTATCTGGGTCAGCTCTTTACCTACACGACAAGTGTGACCCTGCTAAATTTATTGTCTAATGAACAGGAAGGGGAATTGCTTAAATAGGGAGCACATGTGCTATCCATTCACTGGAGTATCCCTTCCTCCACGCTAATTAGTGCTACATGTATGTCCAACATTGTGTAGTGATCTTCTGAAAGTCTGGTAAATATATATATATATATATATATATATATATATATATTTCTGTCCTCATGCTATAGATTTTTGTAGATGCTAATAACAATATTCTAATTCTCACAGTTATGCCCCTTTAATCACAGACATACAAATGGGTGCTTGGTGCATGTTTCAAATGCTCTCAAAAGCATTCCATGATGTCTAAGGCAAAGGTGTAGTGAGCCAAAAGCATAAACATACAAGCAGCCACAAAAAGCTATTTGCAAATTGCAGCATCAGTGGGCACTTCCAACCACATACTGTAGCTCCCATCTGTCTCTCATTTGATGGAACAGTCACTCTTTTGGGTCCAAGTCCCTCTGCCCTTTTTCCTCCTCAGTTGTCCCTCTTTATGGCATAATGTATAGACTTCTAAAAAACAAAATATACTATTTTTCAAAAATAAGTAAGTAAATGAAAAGCTGGTTTAAAGGAAAAGTAGTAGTGAAAGTTTTTTTTGCATATTAATTCTTCATGGTCCACGTAATTGAGGGCATTGTAGGTGTATGGCACCCCCACCTTTAAGAGTGCTGAATGCCCCATAAGGCCAAAGCCCCATTCCCCAGATGTGCCTCGGCATCCACTGATGGCAAGAAGGATTTCATAGGCAGAGGGTGAACGGAAATCATGCCTATATAGAGTTCCTCAGCCTATGAAAACTTAGGGGTCAGAGATACATTTTTTAGAATACAGTGATATGAATGTCATTTGTGGCACCTGCAACCCCAGACAATTCTCACTGCCAATGCACAAGAAATATTAATAAGATAAGTTGATGAGCAATGTATTATTTAATAGATGAACCCAGTTACAGTCAGATAGAGCACTCACCCTACTCATACTCTGAGGGTCTTTCCTTTGAATGTACAGACTCAGTATTTTCTCTGTAATTTTCACAATGCAAGCATTCCAAAGGAAATTGAACTGCCGTAGTTTGTGACAATTCCCTCTGATATTCTTATTGCTGCTTAGTACATTTCTTATTAAATAATCAAACCTGGCATTAAATGGTCAATGGTCACATACAGTTTTGTGTAATAATGCTTTTCATAACAACAGTGAAGTGTTACCTGTCCGAGCCATTCCAGGCACACTCAAACTTATCGAAAATGCAGTCATTTTCATAGAGGGAACATAATTTACTCCTAAGGTAATCGTGAACCTGCAGGAAAAAAAATTATATTGCTGAATATTTACTTTGCAAAACTTCAGTATCCTCAGTTATAATTTGTCTTACAGGGACACTATCTAAAGCTTTTAGGGTTGAGTAGGCCACAGAGCATTCACGTCCAACTAGATTTGTTCTATAATACTGAAGACATTTCTTTACGCATCCAAGTGGTTTCCTCAGTTCGAAGTGACAGAAACATACTATAGCATTAATACCACATGGGCAACTCAGTGACCTCAACTGAAATATGAAGATTAGAGAAATATGCTTTCACAGCTTTTCCCACCTCTGGTCATGTTCTTGAATAATCAGCATCTGCTTTGACATATCACATGATACCGTGATGACACTGTCAATTTGCCCATTCAGGGTCCGGTAATAGTGTCTGCTGATAGCTCTCCCACCCTGCAAGATATACTCATAAATCCATACTCCTTCGCTCACCCCTTGCCACATCAGAGACCTCACTCTTGCTTTAACGCAGTAGTTCTTAACCATTTTTTAGTCATGGACCCTTTTTAGGAATCTGATGACAGCTTTGGATCTCCTCAACAGAAATAGTCACAAAAACACAACTTTGCATGCAATGAATATATATTTAATTTGTTTTATTGAAATTTGATTGCCTCATACATTTATGATAACATAAGGTTCGACAAAAACTAAAAAAATGAAATACAATCATCTTGTGCAAATTAAACAATATTATTTTAACTCTGCTCAAATCTACTCCTACTACTGCTAGTAACTAATATATTTACTACTACCATTAATACTACTACTCTATCACTCTCCCTCTCTCTCTATCACTCTCCCCCCTCCATTCACAAAAGTATGTAGAAGCAAAGGGAATTAGAATGCTCAAAGTTAGATCCACCAAATGAGGGTCGGTTTGTGTCAAGGCACAACAGAAGCGCAGCACAGTGGCTAAATAGTTAGCACTTCCACCTGGCAGTACTCGGGTCGTTGGTTCAAATCCCAACCATGGTACCACCTGCCTGGAGTTTGCATGTTCTCCCTGTGCCTGCGTGGGTTTCCTCCCACACTCCAAAGACATGCTTTTAGATCTTGTCTAAATTGGCCCTAGTATGTGTATGTATGAATGTGATTTAGGGACCTTAGATTTTAAGCCACTTCAGGTTCAAGGTTAGGAACTTATGTGAATGTATAATATATATGTAAAGCGCTGCATAAAATTGACGGTGCTATATAAGTACCTGAAATAAATAAATAAGACTTATACATTTTTATCTGACCCTCGCAGACCCCCCGTGAACTTATTCATGGACCAAGAACCCCTGATCTAATGGATCGGGGCTTCCAGGTATAGGGGTACAGATGACCTCCCATATGTGACAGTGCTTGTGTCTAAGCAGTCAATCACCACAGCCAAATATGGCCATGTTAGAAGTGGTATTGATGTCATCCACCTGGTAATCTCCCACACCATCTGACCCCAGCAAGAACTCCTGCATTCTCCTAGTCCTGAATCTGTAAGTATACCTTCCTGGGAGGGGGTGGCTAGCAGAAGGCCTTTTCATTTTGCCCTGAAAGAGCAATGTAGACTGATACTTTGGTTTCAAAGCTTTCTACATCACTGACATAGAACATGTATAGCAATAAGACATTCTGTTCATGTTTCTAACACTCATTCAATGCATGCTTTTTCAAAGTCAATGACTCAAAAGTATTACACCGGAGAAAGCCAGGCAACCTGCACTCTCAGGAGCCCAGCAATGGCAGCCACCATTCTAATTTCTTGATGGGTGAGATTTTAAGGGACACTGGTAAGATCCTTTTCTTTGGAGGATAAGTTCACCTTTTAGTAAAAAATAATAAATGCACTATTTTTTTTAGGTAAAAAAATGTGCTTTTATTATTTTTGTCTGCAGGAGCCTGTAAAGCATTGCAACTGCGATTAGCATATCACTGGTGCCATGCAGGTCTTCTGCAGATTTGTCAGTATATCTGCTTGGGATGTACGAGCATGCAGATATACTTACAGGAATAACGAATGGACTACTACGGCGCTCCACAGGGCCATAGCAGTTCATTGAAAAAGAGAGGAAGGCGCCTCTAAGTGCAATATTGACAATTTATTTAGTAAACTGAGAAGGAGCCTATTGAGCATGCTCTGAAATGCATTACCGCCCCCTTCACCTCTTACATCCAACTCTGCACTCCAAGCTTCATTTTGATGCACAGGCACATCCTGGACTCTACTTACTGATCCTATAGACAGAGTTTGCTGCTGAACGGCTGGATGTCCCACCTGGATCTTAATACATCACACAATGAGTCTTTTTAACTATTTATCTTGTAAGTGCAATTTATCTATTGTTTACTAAATAAATGGTCAATACTGCTCTTAGAGGAGTCTTCCTCTCTTTTTCTTGTTACTGCATTAGAGCCTTGCTTCCACTCTAAGAAGAGCTGCCTCAGTGTTACTGTTCCCATCCATCCATCCCAGATATTCACCTGGCACCTTTTTCCTACAGCTACAGAGGTTGGGCTCCAACAAGCGCGCCCTATATAATATACATTTGCCGTAGTAGTTCATTGAGGACTACAAGTTGACAGCCACCAGGCTGTCAGGACTTGAAGTCTCTCATTCACAGAAGACTGTAAATGAGTGACACGGCCGGGCACGTTTTTTGAAATATTTGACAGCAAGCAGGGAGGAGAAAATCCCCCACTAGCTGTCAAAGCGGGGAGTGGTGGCCAGTCTGATCGTAACATGTTACATGTTAAACCCTGAATAAGGGTGTAACATGTAACATGTTACGAAAGGTGAACTTATCCTTTAACAACATTCTTCACATAAAATGATTTGTGCATTTGATATACTGTATTTCATGCATGCTGTTACCTGACAAATCATCCCTTGTGTATGCATCCAATAGGTCTGGGACTGCTGCTGGGCACTGCCATCTTGGGTGTGATGTCAGCAGACCCAGCAGATTCAGAGCTGTCACTCAAGTGACACTCCATACTACTCCATGCACACCTTCCTCAGCAGCTAAATTAAAAAGTTATGCAGGAAGGTGAAAGGGGGGGGGGGGGGGGGTGGAGAAGCTGGGCCAGCGCAGACATTCCCAGAATAGGAGAGGGCTATGACATGCAAGAAGGCTGGAGGAACTATTGTTGTGGTAGGGAATTCACTCTTCTTAGAATAGTTAGCTTTTCTGTGAGTTCCAAGGCAGATTTCAAGTGAACAAAAAACGGAAAATGTAATACTTACCTTTCTGTAATTTTCCTTTCCTGGTGCCTATCTATGGCAGAGTACACATGGTTGGTAGTTCCACCCACATCCAACCCACAGGACCAATATAACTCTATAAAAGAAAGCGAAGCACCCTCCCCGCCGCATTATCGTAACTAGACTCAAATCAGTCACAAGAACAGATACAATGGATAGGCACCAGGAAAGGAAAATTATGGAAAGGTAAGTTTTCAATTTTCCATTTTCATGGTGCCTACATGGTAGCATACATATGGCAAATAACTCACTACCGGGGAGGGAAAGTGCTGCTGAAAAAAAATGTATTTAGACATTATGGCACAGAAACCTGCAAGATTTTTCTCCCAAAATCTTGAGAGGTGAGACTGGCTGGATCCAGGCTGTATTGGGACATAAACATTGAGAATGAAGACCAGCTTGCTGCCCAACACATTATCTCTGGACAATATTTTGCTAGAGCTGCCCATGATGATGAAATTCCCCTTGTCGAATGAGCATTCACTTCTTGATGGACAGAAACACCACTAGCCCGGTAAGCCCTGTGTATAATAACAATCAACCCAGTTATTGCCTGTTTTATTGCTGCTCATCCTCCTCTTGCCCCCCTAGGCACTACAAATAAACCCTCATCTTCCCAAAGGGGTAGAGGGTATTGTCACATCCAATTCATGTAATCATGATTAATCCTGCTTTTCTGGGAACGCTGGCAAAACCCATGTTTGAGTGGAGTGATATATAGATGGAACCTCGGGTACGAACTGATGAATAGGTTGAAGGACTACCCTGTCTGGGTAGAATATGATATAGGGATCCTGAGAGCCTAGGGCTTGTATTTCTGAGAATCTGTGACCTGAGGTAACAGCCACTAAAAAAAGCTGTTTTTAATGTGATGTTTGGGTCTAATTACGAGAATGGGGTGCAGGGGGTTGGGGTAAACCTTCACTTTCTTTTATAGTTATATTGATCCTGTGGGTTGGATGTGGACGGATCTACCAACCATGTGTATGCTGCTATGTAGGCACCAGGAAAGCTGTTTATGGAAAGGTCTCTTTAAGAATACCTTCATGATTTCTCTCTGAAGTGAACTCTCCTTTTTCTTTTATGTATAATCCACTAGAGAGTCATTGACACCAGCAAAAGGGTATCTTACATGTTTGTGCATGAGCTCCACAATGTTATCTGGCTATTGCCGTAACTCATATGGACATTATTGCTGCACCAGGCTTGGAAAAATCTTATTACATTTGAGCTGGTGTTCTCACAGGCTGGCTCCTTTACCTGGTATGTCTCAATGGGTTTGGTCTCCATGTTCAGGTCCCAAACTTTAACCGTGAGGTAATCGCGTGTGAGCATGTACCGGCCACTGTGACTGAATTTGACATCCGAAACTGATGAGATGATCTCAGAAAAAAATGACCTGTTGCTGGGATCCTCTGGCTCTTCATAAACTGCAAATAAAGAGAAAAAAAACATACTGCAGTAACAGGTTGAATATGTATACTAGGCTTTTGTGAAGCACTGGCTGGCAGGATTGCAGACGTCGTATACGGGCCACCTAGGTTTCTCACCTACACATAGTGAGGGGCTCCAGGGTCTGCGTCCATTAAGAACAAAACATACTTTTTGTTTTCTCAGAATCTTAATATGTTCTGCTCTAGGTCCTGGAACGAGGAGGCTTTGTAAAGTTTTGGGCAGGATAAAGCCACATCTTGCCTTTTAGCCAGACCTTGGTATAAATCTCAAGTGTATATGGGCCTTTTTACATGAGAGATGACTGATATTCAGGGTGTCCTCTCTCTTCCTTTCTCTACTGTGTGAGCCTGCTGCTGGGTGAAAAAAAGCTGAGTGCTGACAAAAAACTAAAAGGGTTGCCTGCTTGTTTTAGGGAACCCATTAGGAGGCAACTCATTAGTCAGAAGCTGACCTGGATTTAGTCTGTAGCTCAAATAAGCAGATGTAATGGACTTGCTGTACATGGCCCTCCTGCTATTTGTTTAGTGCCTTGCTGAAAAAAAAGGACAAACTTGCTGGACTCTTTCTGGGTGTCCCCATCTTGTGCATGGCGTACCGTTGCCAATACCAGTACAGCCTGTCCCCCTCAGGCTTCATGTAAACTGGCAGCTCCTGAACTTGAGTTTAATAGCTTTTGGTGTTTTTTTACCAAAGCTCCTAAACTCAACTTCATAAAAGCCTATGGGGTTTATTTACTGAAGCTGGTTCATGCAGAATCTGGTGCAGTGGTACATGGCAGCCAATCAGCTTCTAACCTCAGCTAGTTCAATTAAGCTTTAGCAGTAAAACCTGGAAGCTGATTGGTTTCTATGCAGAAGTGCACGAGATTCTGATTGAACCAGCTTTAGTAAATAACCCCCTATGTGTCCATGTACATATAGGCTTTTAGCAGAGTTTAGGAGCTGAAGCGTTTAGGTGAGGTTAAACCTCCCTCCTGAACACAGAAGAATTGCATTCAGGATAGGAAAGATTTGACCGCTGACCACAGGAAAATGCAAAATGCAGCAAAAACGCATGTAAAACGGTACTGTGTTTACATGCGTTTTTGGCAGAGTTTGCATTTTCCCGCAGCCAGCAGTCTGGGTAGGCTAGTGTACATGTAGCCTTACACTTCTTACAGTGTCTCTCAGGAGCCCTAGTCAGTGGTAATTTATAAGGAATAGCAACCAAAGTTTAAGTTTATGGTTTGCATTGCATGTCAATTGAATATGGTCAGGTTTAAATTCCACTAGGGACAATAATTGCATGGTGTTTGTAAGTTATCCCTGTGTGCTCTGGTTTTTCTATGGCTTCTACCCATACTGACCCCAGTGTTTATCTGTATAGCTCAGAATTATTAGACTGTAAGCTACTTAGCAACATTCACTAATGTTGACCATAGTATAAGAATGTTTATTTCTCCAGAATTTGGGAATATTGTAAAATATCCAAGGGGCTGAATGTACCAAATGCTCTTCTTTACAGTCTTTTTGGTCATTTATTTAACATTACCAAATTTTTGATTATAAAAGTAAACTCACAATAAAAAAAATAGCATCTTTCAAATTTTGTTTAACTAGCTCAAATATTCACTATTGTTATTGTAGCACACTGACCCCATGTGGGACCTTGCTCTTGTCCCAAGGTCTATACAAGTGGGTTCTAGTGGGTACGAGCAGCCAGGCACACAGCAGTTCCCAATCTCTCAACAAAATGATCAGGCAGCAAGGGTTCTTTTTGAAGTTTAATGCTGATTTAAATTGGTTGGCGTGTTGGGGGAGCCTTGGGATATTCTAAATCTAGTGCAAACTGAAACTACCTAAACTCCTCAGAATGAACTTGTGATAAAAGAGAATGGACATACAGCCTAGGGGACTCCCACTCTGGAAGCAGCCCCTAAGCCAGCAACTCAGGAACATTCTCTCACAAAGGGTGAAACAGCAACAGTCTCTCCAGGATCTCTCTCAGGCCTCTACTCACTGGGGTTTATTTATTGGGGTTCACTGAGAGTCTTGTGCACTTCTGCATGGAAACCAATCAGCTTCCAGGTTTTCATGCTAAAGCTTAACTGAACAAGCTGAGGCTAGAAGCTGATTGGTTACTATGCAGAAGTGCACACGATTCTGAGTGAACCAGCTTTAGTAAATCTCCCCCAGTGTGTCCTTGTATACATGGATGCCTCCTTCCAATACCAGCCAGACCCTGTACTATAAGCCACCCAGCCAGATCCTGTACAGACATTCTCTCAACTGTTCTCAGCAGCTTTATCAAAAAGGCCCTCCAGCTCTTCTTGAGCGTGGACCTCGTTGAACCTCAGACCTGCAGTCTTCAGCTAATCTGCTTAGATGGGCAGCAGTCCCTCCAGGTTGGGTCTCTTCCACCAGGAAAAGAGACACCAGGCCCTAGACCAGGGGTGTCAAACTAGCAACCCTCCAGCTGTTGATAAACTACAAGTCCCAAGAGGCATTGCAAGGCTGACACTTAGAAGCATGACTCCCAAAGACAGAGACATGATGGGACTTGTAGTTTCGCAACAACTGGAGGGCTGCCGGTTTGACAACCCTGCCCTAGACTATTTGTACACATCTTAGCCCCCTTCTGGTCACTCCCTTGACCAGTGATTGGCTGAGGCTGTATGAATAGTCAGCACAGGGTCTGCCTCTTCAGGGGGAAGTAGTTGAATCTGCAACCAGCAGGACCCAGACCAGCCAAAAGCAGCTGAACTCTGCTCCACTGGCTGCAGAGGAGACAAAAACTAAATTTACCTGATTCTACTAGCAACCGACTAGGAGAGGGCTACATTATGTTTCTGGTGTTGAAACATAAAATAGTTATTTAATTCTTGAAACTGCACTGCATCACAGGACTGAAGGAATCAGCTCCATCCTGGGATATATTTTACATAGGAACCACACAGCTACGCAATCTGTATCCAAGAATTAAAGGGATGGAACTGTTGGCATGACTGGAGGAATTAATTCATAATTATGATTATTTCAAAAGGTAATGAGAAAGAAAGAACATATGGAGAACAGGCACATGCTTTAGAACCACACGGGGAAAATTGTAATCTGAACTTCTCGTGCAGCATCTTCACTCTGGAGTCAAGGTCACTCTCATTCAGTAAAACAAATGAGAAATCCAACTTGGACAAAAAAAGATCTAGCTTATTTCCCATAATGAAAAATGGAAAAAAGTTTATTACAGGGTGGCTGGGCCCTGCTGACCCAGCTAGCCATATACTGTACAGTCACCTTGGTTGCACTGCAGTTATTCAGCCTATGGACTTCTGTTCAGTGTGGCTATATGTTCTTTAATTGTCCATTACGTTGTTATATGTAACAATATGAACCAGCTTTCTGAGCGAATATATTTTCCGCGATAATAATATTAAAATATTACTTATAACAAGTTATTTCCCTTACGTGGCACAAGATTGACATGCTTCCCTGCAGCCATCAGCAGAGTGTAATGAATAATACCCTGTTACCTCTCTGCACTGTCTCCTCTGCTGTCGTCTGCTCATTTAGACATGTACGCTGTGCTGTTTATAGACTGCTGTGGGCGAACCCTCACTAGCACAGGATGCTTCATATTTCTGTGCCATTTGCATATATTATCTTTATTTTAGGACTGTGCTACCTGCAGTAAAAGGAGCACTTACATTGTGACCATGCTTCAAAAACATTATACAGCAAGAGCTGGATATTTGCTGTCATTCTGGTTCTCATTAGACCATTAGACAATCATTTATAATTGCACCCCATTGCTTCGGTGTATGCTTGCGTGTAAGGTGCTGATAACAAGGGACAGCCTTGCAAGATGTCAACTGACAATGCAGAGACTGCATTCAAAAGAGCACTTTTTCAGGAGCAGTATGAGCGGTATTGCAGTACTGGCCTATAGAGAAAGTTAACCACTAATCCTGCCCATACAGAAATGCACTCCAGGACACAGTCAGTTGGACATTTCAAATGATTATATACCAAGATATTCAACCTGGCATGAAAAATGTGGAGGCTGCATTTGCTTGCTTATACTTCTGAAAATGCTCGTCGCCTGGCTGTCACGCTGATCCAAAGTCTCTGGGCTCCATAATATCATTGGATTAAAGGCATTGTAACCCTTCCTACTTGCACCTTGAGGTTTATACTTGCATAAGATGTGCATTGACCATGTAGTTTCATGGTGTAATTTGTCCTGTATGCACAGCCTACAGTAGAGCCATGGCCATGTTCTCTTTCGCAGAGACGGAGTAAATAGGAAAGGTGTGGTGTCTATCTCTATGTGAGAAGTGATCTCAGAGCGACTGTGAAAGAGGACCTAGTTGATGGAGAGTGTGATGAGGCTGAAGCATTATGGGTAGAACTGCACATGGGGGTGCGTACTACAAAGGTAATCATTGGAGTTTATTATAGGCCTTCCAGTGTTAATGAGGAGGTGGAGACTCAGCTCCTTGCACAGATCGAAAAGGCTGCAAGGGCTGGGACAGTGATAATAATGGGGGATTTTAACTACCTGGAAATTGACTGGAGTAATGGTACTGCAGGAACGGTTAAAGAGCAAACATTGTTAAGCCTATTACAGGACAATTTTGTGGTACAGTTCATAGAGGCCCCAACTAGGAATGATGCTCTGCTGGACCTGGTAATCTCAAACCATGCAGAGCTTATTACAAATGTCCATGTAAAAGAACATCTGGGTAGCAGTGAGCATAACATGATTTCATTTATTGTTAGCTGTAAACAGCAAGCACATATGGGAAAAATAAAAACGCTCAATTTTAAGAGAGCTAATTTTCCAAGGCTGAGAGCTGCTCTCCAAGACTTAGACTGGGAGGGAAAATTGGCATTAATGAACACAACACAAAAATGGGAGTTCTTCAAAAAGACTGTATGTGGACACACTCCAAAATATATTCTCACAGGCAACAATCTTAAAAGGCTAAAAATCAAACCTATGTGGCTTACGGCCAAAGTTAAAAAAGCTATAGATAATAAGAAAAGAGCTTTTATTAAATATAAAAATGAAGGAGCGCTATCATCATTTAAACACTACAAAGAATATAACAGAATATGCAAAAAGGAAATAAAGGCCCCAAAAATTGAAACCGAACGACAGATTGCAAAAGATAGCAGGACCAACCCCAAAAAATTCTTCAAATATATTAATAGTAAAAAGGTCCGGTCCGAGCATTTAGGCCCTTTACAAATAATCTAGAGTGGGTGACTGGGGACAAAGAGAAGGCAAATTTATTAAATACCTTCTTCAGCTCTGTGTATACAAAGGAGCATGGGGGAGCTCTTGTCCATAATGGGCATGGTATTGACACAGCCCCAGATGATCCACAAGTGATATGATCAAAAAATATTTAGACAGAATAAAGGTGAATAAAGCACCTGGACCGGATGGCATACATCCACGGGTCCTTAAAGAATCGAGCTCTATCATTTCAAACCATTGTTTCTAATTTTTAGGGACTCTTTAATGACTGGCAAAGTACCACTGGACTGGTGTAAGGCCAATGTGGTGCCAATATTTAAAAAGGGGTCAAAATCTTTACTAAGTAATTATATTCCTAGATTGTAAGCTCCAAGGAGCAGGGCCCTCCTATCCCTCTTGTATTGAACTGTATTGTTGCAGTATTGTCTCCTATTATATTGTAAAGTGCTGAGCAAACTGTTGGCGCTATATAAATCCTGTATAATAATAATAAAAATAGATCTGTTAGTTTAACTTCTATAGTTGGGAAGATACTGGAGAGTTTAATAAAAGACCACATAGATGAGTTCTTGCTGGAAAAAAGTATTCTAAGCAACAGACAGCATGGATTCATGAAAGTCAGAAGTTGTCAAAAAATCTGAAATTTTTTTATGAGGAGGTGAGGAAAACCTTGAACAGAGGGGTGATGGTGGACGTGGTATACTTGGATTTTGCAAAAGCGTTGACACAGTTCCCCACACACAGCTAATGTGTAAGGTAAAGTCTACGGGCTTTGAAAAATCTGTATGTAAATGATTAGAAAACTGGCTAAAAGATCGTATTCAGAGAGTAGTGGTTAATTATTCATACTCTGAATGGTCTGGGGTCATCAGTGGTGTACCCCTAGGTTCAGTGTTGGGACCCTTACTTTTTAATATATTTATAAACAATATAGGGTCTGAGATTATAAATCCCATTTCAGTCTTTGCAGATGACACCAAGCTGTGCAGTGGAATAATGTCCTTACAGGATGTCTCCAATTTACAAGCCGACCTCAATGCACTGTTTAATTGGGCGACTATGTGGCAAATGATGTTTAATGTTGATAAATGTAAGGTTATGCACTTGGGGGCTAAGAATATGCATGTATCATACATACTGGGGGGGGGTACAACTGGGGGAATCAATGGTGGAGAAGGATCTGGGGGTTCTGGTAGATCACAAGCTTAATAATGGCATGCAATGCCAAGCTGCGGTTTCTAAAGCGAGCAAAATCCTCTCTTGTATTAAAAGAGGTATAGACTCCAGAGAGAGAGATATCATATTACCCCGGTACAAATCATTAGTAACACCTCATCTGGAATATGCAGTTCAGTTTTGGGCACCAATTCACAAAAAGAACATTGGGGAACTGGAGAAAGTACAGAGAAGGGCAACTAAACTGATACGAGGCATGGATGAGCTCAGCTATGAGGAAAGATTAGAGGAACTGAATGTATTCTCTCTTGAGAACAGGAGATTGGGGGTGGGGAGGATATGATCAACATGTATAAATACATCAGTGGTTTATATAGTGAACTTGGTTTAGAGCTATTCACCGTGAGATCATCACAGAGGACAAGGGGGCACTCTTTACATCTGGAGGAAAAGAAATGTAATCTCCAAACACGGAAAGGTTTCTTCACAGTGAGAGCTGTGAAAATGTGGAATAGACTCCCTCAAAAGTTGGTTCTGGCCAGCTCAGTGGATTGCTTTAAAAACGTCCTGGAGTCTATCTTAGATACACAGAATATAACTGGATACTAACATTTATAGGTAATGTTGATCCAGGGAATATCTGATTGCCTCTCAGGGGATCAGGAAGGAATCTTTTCCCCTGCAGGAGCAAATTGGATCATGCTTTGCTGGGGGTTTTTTGCCTCCCTCTGGATCAACTCTGGGTATAGGATTATAACTTTTTTTTTTTAATGGTTGAACTGGATGGATATTTGTCTTTTTTCATCCAGACTAACTATGTAACTATGTAAGAGTAAATGTTCACATTCTAGTGTCAGAAATTTCTGTTTGTGTTCAAACATGAGGTATGCAGCATGGCACTGCACAGGTTAATGCATGACTTTTGTCTGTAGTCTAGGTACTGACACTTCCTGTGAGGACACTATATACAGTCAGGTCCATAAATATTGGGACATCGACATAATTCTAACATTTTTGGCTCTATACATCACCACAATGGATTTGAAATTAAACGAACAAGATGTAATTTAACTGCAGACTGTCAGCTTTAATTTGAGGGTATTTACATCCAAATCAGGTGAACGGTGTAGGAATTACAACAGTTTGCATATGTGCCTCCCACTTTTTAAGGGACCAAAAGTAATGGGACAATTGGCTTCTTAGCTGTTCCATGGCCAGGTGTGTGTTATTCCCTCATTATCCCAATTACAATGAGCAGATAAAAGGTCCAGAGTTCATTTCAAGTGTGCTATTTGCATTTGGAATCTGTTGCTGTCAACTCTCAAGATGAGATCCAAAGTGCTGTCACCATCAGTGAAGCAAGCCATCATTAGGCTGAAAAAACAAAACAAACCCATCAGATAGATAGCAAAAACATTAGGCGTGGCCAAAACAACTGTTTGGAACATTCTTAAAAAGAAGGAACGCACCAGTGAGCTCAGCAACACCAAAAGACCCGGAAGACCACGGAAAACAACTGTGGTGGATGACCGAAGAATTCTTTCCCTGATGAAGAAAACACCCTTCACAACAGTTGGCCAGATCAGGAACACTCTCCAGGAGGTAGGTGTATGTGTGTCAAAGTCAACAATCAAGAGAAGACTTCAGCAGAGTGAATACAGAGGGTTCACCACAAGATGGAAACCATTGGTGAGCCTCAAAAACAGGAAGGCCAGATTAGAGTTTGCCAAACGACATCTAAAAAAGCCTTCACAGTTCTGGAACAACATCCTATGGACAGATGAGACCAAGATCAACTTGTACCAGAGTGATGGGAAGAGAAGAGTATGGAGAAGGAAAGGAACTGCTCATGATTCTAAGCATACCACCTCATCAGTGAAGCATGGTGGTGGTAGTGTCATGGCGTGGGCATGTATGGCTGCCAATGGAACTGGTTCTCTTGTATTTATTGATGATGTGACTGCTGACAAAAGCAGCAGGATGAATTCTGAAGTGTTCCGGGTAATATTATCTGCTCATATTCAGCCAAATGCTTTAGAACTCATTGGACACCGCTTCACAGTGCAGATGGACAATGACCCAAAGCATACTGCAAAAGCCACCAAAGAGTTTTTTAAGGGAAAGAAGTGGAATGTTATGCAATGGACAAGTCAATCACCTGACCTGAATCCGATTGAGCATGCATTTCACTTGCTGAAGACAAAACTGAAGGGAAAATGCCCCAAGAACAAGCAGGAACTGAAGACAGTTGCAGTAGAGGCCTGGCAGAGCATCACCAGGGATGAAATCCAGCGTCTGGTGATGTCTATGTGTTCCAGACTTCAGGCTGTAATTGACTGCAAAGGATTTGCAACCAAGTATTAAAAAGTGAAAGTTTGATTTATGATTATTATTCTGTCCCATTACTTTTGGTCCCTTAAGAAGTGGGAGGCACATATGCAAAGTGTTGTAATTTCAACACTGTTCACCTGATTTGGATGTAAATACCCTCAAATTAAAGCTGACAGTCTGCAGTTAAAGCACATCTTGTTCGTGTCATTTCAAATCCATTGTGGTGGTGTATAGAGCCAAAAATGTTAGAATTGTGTCGATGTCCCAATATTTATGGACCTGACTGTATACTACAATCCCTGGGTCCCTAGAGGCTGGGACGCACAAATTGATATATGGCTGGTTCAGCAGGAACTGGCAAAATTTCACTTTGTGTGTACCGCTGTCTGTACAACAGAAGCCAGACGTTAGACTGATTTCTGTTGAATGGTCCTGATGGAAAACCAGCATTAGATCAGCCTTTGGAGCCAATGGCTACAGCTCTGATCTGTGTATTCTGGCAAGGTAGAGGAACCCAGCCTCCTGCCACCAAAATAAAATAGCGTAGCAGGAGAGATCTCTGCATCCACATCGCTCGTGTGGATGCGAGAATCTGTCAGTTTTTGTTCATTCAACCCTCTGGTTGAACAAAAAAAGTAAGTAATTCTAGTCTTCTGCGTGTATTCAGGATAATAATTAGATCTTAAACAGACACAAGCAGGCAGAGCAATGAAGAGAAGAGACATGGTTCATCACATTAGCACTGCCACAATTGATTTGACGCGGAAGAAATGGCGAGGCATGACTTGGGGACACAGCAGGACCTAGAACAGGCATTTGCCTATCCCTTTAGTGAATGGACAAGCTAGGTGAATGAATACATGAACATAGGGGGTTTGATCAGCCATGGCACTACAAACTGCAGCCATATGTGGGGCCCATCATTACAAGGTAATTCAAGCAAACACAACAAGGAACATAACTACACCATACTTAGCTAAAACAACAAAAACATTGAAAACATATGATGCCTTTAAAGTTGACCTTCAGTCTCTTTTTAAAGTTAATTGCATTGGAATCCTCTCCCCCTTTTATAATGCAAATGTATGTAAAAATAACATTTTTGTGCGTCCAAAAATAATTTTTAACCACTTCAGCCTCCTTGATTTACCAATACGACGCAAGGTTGAAGTGGTTATACCGGGATGATGCCAGCAGCTACAGTCATCATCCCAGTATCTTTTTTCTGCCAGAGGTAGGATTAAATGTAAAAGCCATCCTAGCGATGCTGGATAGATTTTACAGGCGATAGAAGGGGTCCCACTGGGGGGTTCCACCAGGAGTTCGGGAGTCCGAGACTGAAGCCAGTGGTTCCGCCAGATTATTATTGATTACTGAGGACCAGAATGTCCCCGATCATCTCTATGGTATAAGAAACCGGAAGCTACGAGTATTTGCATTACGAGTTTTGCTTGTGAAAGCATCTGATCAAACCAATCTCAGTTTCATTAGATGTTCTTAAGGGCAGAGGAGAGATCGGGGATCTCTCCATAAAGAGGGCCTGTCACTGCTCCAGCTATCACAACGTTGTGCATCCCTTGTGATAGCAATAAAAGTGATAAAAAAATAAAGTTACGATGTAAAAAACAAATTCAACTAAAACAGAAAAAAAATGTTTTGAAGCATCCCGGTCCCACCATGCTCGTGCACAAAAGTGAACACACTCATTGGTCCCACACACATACATAAATGGCGATCACACCACATGTGTGAGGTTTTTGTGCATTACAATTGATTAAACTTTTTTCCCACAAAATTGCATTTGAAAAACTGTTGAGCAAATACCGTGTGACATAAAAAAAAATAGCAACATCCACCATGTTTCATTCTCTAGGGCCTCTGCTTAAACAAAATATATTGTTTGGGGGTTTTAAGTAATTTTTTAGCCGAACAATGCAGATTTTTACATAGTTACAAAGTTAGTCTGGCTGAAAAAAGAAAAAAGTCCATCCAGTTCAACCATTACAAAAAAAAAAAAAATATAATCCTATACCCAGAGTTGACCCAGAGGAAGGGAAAAAAAAAACCTGCAAAGAATGATCCAATTTGCTCCTGCAGGGGAAAAAATCCCTTCCTGATCCCCCAAGAGGCAATCGGATATTCCCTGGATCAACTTTACCTATAAATGTTAGTATCCAGTTATATTCTGTGTATCTAAGAAAGAATCCAGGCCTTTTTTAAAGCAATCCACTGAGCTGGCCAGAACCAACTCTTGAGGAAGTCTATTCCACATATTCACAGCTCTCACTGTGAAGAAACCTTTCCGTGTTTGGAGATTACATTTCTTTTCCTCCAGACGTAAAGAGTTCCCCCTTGTCCTCTGTGATGACCTCAGGGTGAATAACTCTACACCGAGTTCACTATATGAACCACTGATGTATTTATACATGGTGATCATATCCCCCCTTAATCTCCTCTTCTCAAGAGAGAATAAATTCAATTCCTCTAATCTTTCCTCATAGCTGAGCTCCTCCATGCCTCTTATCAGTTTGGCTGCCCTTCTCTGTACTTTCTCCAGTTCCCCAATGTTCTTTTTGTATGTAGGAGAAACGTAGGAGAAAAGTGTGAGAATAGGCTTGGAGCTGAAGTGGTTAACTAGTTCTTCCTTCATTTGCCTAGGCGAATGACGTATGGACTCTACTCCCATTGACTCTTGGGATATCATAGTCACAAATCCCAGGAGTCTTTGGGCACTTTTTTTTGTTTGATATTTCACTGTGATGGCGGAGGAGGGCAGAAGACGGTGGAGGAGGGCAGAGAAGATGAAGGCTGGCTAGGACTGGCAGAGAGGCTGGACAGGTGTCAGTGCACAGGCGTGTGATTTAACATTGCATGATGGACAAAGAGGTAGCTGCATTCCCGGTACAGAACAGGTGCTGGATTCAGTTAAAATGGCTGCCTTCAGAAATGGGTTGAGCGCAGTAATATTATAATTTTACCATAGAAAAACACCTGATTTTTATAAATGAAGGAGCTAAATGTCATAAACAATCATTTAATATGCTGAAGGTGTTTTTTTCTGAAATGTATAAGCTTTGACTGAAGTTCCTCTTTAAAGACATCTAGGGAGGTCTCAAAAAAGTATTATCTCCAGTCTGTCAAACAACACAGCTACTGCTGCACTTGCAGCTCATTACCGATATCACTGCTGCACATCCATTAGACCTCAGCACTAGTTTTGTGTCTCTGACTCCCCCATCACTCTGGCTAACAGATGTAAGCAACGAGGCAGTTCTTCATATGGGTGTTCTCTATTACAACTTCATATTTGGAGTGCTGCCTGGAACAACCAACACGCTGGAATGCCTCACAGACCATGAGCAACACAACTGAAGCAAATGTTGGCATAATACATACACCTAAAAGGTCAGCATTCATTAGTAGTTTGTAAGAGACATTTTGTTCATGTGAATGATTACAATTTTCACTACCAGTACGATATCATATATCATTTAGTGAACTAGCAGTGTGTGGTCTTTTTGAACACTATTTTGGATCCACACTCCAGCACAACTGTTCTAAAATGACCTGATCTGATGTCAGTCTACAGTCCCTGCAACAGCACGGGGGATTCTGGTATTTCACAATAGGGCGCTCAGTGTCAGCTAGGATCACCAAATCACAAAGATGGAACAAATGGCTCTGGGGTGAACTACACAAATAGCACAAAGCAGTAGCAATATTAAACAATTGCATTATTATGCAAATAGCTAAGATATGTAGTTTACATGGTAGGGGCCATTGGTTCCATCACTTTAGCACAGAGGTCCTCAAACGTTTTAAACAAAGTGCCAAGGATTGGAAATTTCTTCCCATGAAGATCACTAGGAAATATCCAGGCTCCAGGCCCCAAACCAGATTTTACCAAACAGTGGGGAAGCTGAAAAAACTGTTTCCTCTAAAACAAACAAGCTCCCTGGAGCTCCTCAACCTGCCAAGTTAAGAATCCTGGGTGACATAACATCCTTGTAACACCATGATAGGGCATTGCACTGTCACAATAGTTACATAGATGGTAAGGCTGAATAAAGACACCAATCCATCCCGTTCACCCTGTGTGGGTGTGTGTATGTGCGTGTGTCAATACCATTTCCCATATCCCTGTATATTGCGTTCGCTAAGATGCCCACCTAGGAGTTATTTTGGAACTATCGACACTTCCCGCTGACACCATTGATATGAAAAAATATTTAATGTAAACATTCAAATGATAACTCACTGCAAATATGCCACAGTTTATCTTTAAAGTTGAACTCTGGCTAAATGCATGGGGGTTTCTTTACTATAACTGAAGAATGGAAAATCTGGTACAGCTCTGCATAGAAACCAATCAGCTTCTAGGTTGTATTGCCAAAGCTTAACTGAAAAAGCTGAAGTCAGAAGGTGATTGGCTACCATGCACAGCTGCACCAGATTCTGAGTGCTCCAGTTTTAGTAAATCTACTCCATGACGCCAATACACAAGAACCTTGTGTATGTTCCTTAAATCTTGGTGTGCTTTGTGTATTTGTTCCAGATCAGTGCAGTAATCCAGTATGAACTTTGCCTCTGTTCAGAAAATTACTGTAATAAAGACCGGTTACTGCTGTTCTCTCACTTCGTTCAGGGTGATGGGCCTTGCCTCCACCACCCCCTGTAGTTTTCTGCAGGAAGCCTGTAGTAGGTGGGACCTGCTGGAGCCCCTCCCACAGCTCTGCTCTCTGCGCAGATTACGTAAGTGATGATGTCACTACTAATTTTACAAGGAAATATCTTGGTTTTCAAAGGCATTTGATGCAGAGTGGATTTTAATTCTCTGTAACTATCAAAGAGTAGATCTAAATAAAGATTTTGTGTCTGAAGTTTAACTTTAATCACTAGATAATAAAGATTAAAACTACAACAAAATAGCACATCGTTTCTCTGAGTCTTACTTTTTGTGATGTGTGCAAAATATTAGATGTTGATTTGGGCACACCCCCACTAAACATTTAACGTTTTGTTACCATATGCAGCAGCTCTGTGCATCCCAGTAGACTTACGCTTGCAATGCTTGTCGCAGAGTGCAGATGCCCTCATGTCGCACAGCCTCAGTGATCCTTTGCTGGTGCTGTACACAAAAAGGTTGCAGTGAAAGGGATGAAATTCTGCTGCTGTGATCACTTCTGTCAAGTCTTCCATGTTAGCAGGCTTGATGTCCACAATGTCTGATTTTAAGGCTAATTAAGGAAAAAAACAGTTCAAATGTGTGTGCACTGCTGACAGAAAATAAATCTGGACTCCAGGTAAATGTAATTATGTGCTATTAAAAATCCCTACGCATATTTTTAGGCACAGGAAACTGTCAGTGGGAGGGTAGGCAGTGTCAACCAATCATACATCAGTTTTCTGCTGCTTCCTCAATGTCCAATCAATAAGGTGAGGTCAGTGAGCTGACATCTCTGTAATCCTTTAATCCTTACCTGTAATAGAAATAATGTTCTCTCTCTCTCTCTATATATATATATACAGTGGGGATCGAAAGTTTGGGCACCCCAGCTAAAAATTTGTATTAATGTGCATAAAGCAGCCAAGGAAAGATGGAAAAATCTCCAAAAGGCATCAAATTACAGATTAGACATTCTTATAATATGTCAACAAAAGTTAGATTTTATTTCCATCATTTACACTTTCAAAATAACAGAAAACAAAAAAATGGCATCTGCAAAAGTTTGGGCACCCTGCAGAATTTATAGCATGCACTGCCCCCTTTGCAAAGCTGAGACCTGCCAGTGTCATGGATTGTTCTCAATCATCGTCTGGGAACACCAGGTGATGTCAATCTCAAAGGTTTTAAATGCCCAGACTCATCTGACCTTGCCCCAACAATCAGCACCATGGGTTCTTCTAAGCAGTTGTCTAGAAAACTGAAACTGAAAATAGTTGACGCTCACAAAGCTGGAGAAGGCTATAAGAAGATAGCAAAGCGTTTTCAGATGTCAATATCCTCTGTTCGGAATATAATTAAGAAATGGCAGTCATCAGGAACAGTGGAAGTTAAAGCAAGATCTGGAAGACCAAGAAAAATATCAGACAGAACAGCTCGCAGGATTGTGAGAAAAACAGTTCAAAACCCACGTTTGACTGCACGATCCCTCCAGAAAGATCTGGCAGACACTGGAGTTGTGGTACACTATTCCACTATAAAGAGATACTTGTACAAATATGGTCTTCATGGAAGCGTCATCAGAAGAAAACCTCTTCTACGTCCTCACCACAAAAATCATCGTTTGAACTTTGCAAATGAACATATAGACAAGCCTGATGCATTTTGGAAACAAGTTCTGTGGACCGATGAGGTTAAAATTGAACTTTTTGGCCGGAATAAGCACAGGTACGTTTGGAGAAGAAGGGGCACAGAATTTAATGAAAAGAACCTCTGTCCAACTGTTAAGCATGGGGTTGGATCAATCATGCTTTGGGGTTATGTTGCAGCCAGTGGCACAGGGAACATCTCACGAGTAGAAGGAAAAATGGATTCAATAAAATTTCAGCAAATTTTGGATGGTAACTTGATGCCATTTGTGAAAAAGCTGAAGTTAAAGAGAAGATGGCTTCTACAAATGGATAATGATCCTAAACACACCTCGAAATCCACGGGGGATTACATCAAGAGGCGTAAACTGAAGGTTTTGCCATGGCCTTCACAATCTCCTGACCTCAACATAATTGAAAATCTATGGATAGACCTTAAAAGAGCAGTGCGTGACAGACAGCCCAGAAATCTCAAAGAACTGGAAGACTTTTGTAAGGAAGAATGGGCAAAGATACCTCAAACAAGAATTGAAAGACTCTTGGCTGGCTACAAAAAGCGTTTACAAGCTGTGATACTTGCCAAAGGGGGCAGTACAAGATATTAACTCTGCAGGGTGCCCAAACTTTTGCAGGCGCCATTTTTTTGTTTTCTGTTATTTTGAAAGTGTAAATGATGGAAATAAAATCTAACTTTTGTTGACATATTATAAGAATGTATAATCTGTAATTTGATGCCTTTTGGAGATCTTTCCATCTTTCCTTGGCTTCTTTATGCACATTAATACAAATTTTTAGCTGGGGTGCCCAAACTTTCGATCCCCACTGTATATATTATCTCCCAGAAGTGAGTATACCCCTCACATTTTTGTAAATATTTTATCTTTTCATGAGACAACACTTCAGAAATGACATTCTGCTAAAATGTAAAGTAGTGAGTGTACAGCTTGTATAACAGTGTAAATTTGCTGTCCCCTCAAAATAACTCAACACACAGCCATTAATGTCTAAACCGCTGGCAACAAAAGTGAGTACACCCCTAAGTGAAAATGTCCAAATTGGGCCCAAAGTGTCAATATTTTGTGTGGCCACCATTATTTTCCAGCACTGCCTTAACCCTCTTGGGCATGGAGTTCACCAGAGCTTCACAGGTTGCCACTGGAGTCCTCTTCCACTCCTCCAAGACGACATCACGGAGCTGGTGGATGTTAGAGACCTTGTGCTCTTCCACCTTCCATTTGAGGATGCCCCACAGATGCTCAATAGGGTTTAGGTCTGGAGACATGCTTGGCCAGTCCATCACCTTTACCCTCAGATTCTTTAGCAAGGCAGTGGTCATCTTGGAGGTGTGTTTGGGGTCATTATCATTTTAGAATACTGCCCTGTGGCCCAGTCTCCGAAGGGAGGGATCATGCTCTGCTACAGTATATCACAGTACATGTTGGCATTCATGGTTCCCTCAATGAACTGTAGCTCCCCAGTGCCGGCAGCACTCATGCAGCCCCAGACCATGACACTCCCACCATCATGCTTGTCTTTGTACTCCTCACCTGGTTGCCGCCACAAACGCTTGACACCATCTGAACCAAATAAGCTTATCTTGGTCTCATCAGACCACAGGACATGGTTCCAGTAATCCATGTCCTTAGTCTGCTAGTCTTCAGCAAACTGTTTGCAGGCTTTCTTGTGCATCATCTTTAGAAGAGGCTTCCTTCTGGGATGACAGCCATGCAGACCAATTTGATGCAGTGTGCGGCGTATGGTCTGAGCACTGACAGGCTGACCACCGTGCTGCAGCTCAGTTTCAGGGTCTTGGCAATCTTTTTATAGCCTAGGCCATCTTTATGTAGAGCAACAATTCTTTTTTTTCAGGTCCTCAGAGAGTTCTTTGCCATGAGGTGCCATGTTGAACTTCCAGTGACCAGTATGAGAGAGTGAGAGAAATAACACAAAATTTAACACACTTGCTCCCCATTCACACCTGAGACCTTGTAACACTAACCAGTCACATGACATCGGGGAGGGAAAATGGCTAATTCGGCATTTTCACTTAGGGGTGTACTCACTTTTATTGCCAGCGATTTAGACATTAATGGCCAGGGGCGGACTGACCATTTGGAAACTCGGGCACTGCCCGAGGGCCCGGGGTCAATAGGGGGCCCCATGAGATGCCCCTGGTACCTTTTTCATGGGCTTTTTTGAGTTTGGGCAAGGACACAGGGGCCCCATGATCCCCTATTGCCCGGGGGCCCCATGAGTTGTCAGTCCGCCCCTTTTAATGGCTGTGTGTTGAGTTATTTTGAGGGGACAGCAAATTTACACTCAATTATTTGAAAGAAATCTTGCGAGCCAAATGATAAATAAAAAATTCCTATTGTTGGATCGCAAACCTCTAGCACATAACTACCAATGTGAAAAACGTAAAATTAAAATAAATATAGTGTTGCGCTCTCAACCTTTCAATCAATATATGTGAAAGATGTGTATTAATGAACATTAATACTTATACTTGTGAATCTTTTAAATCAACTCAAATAAACCATGTGCATAGAACAGTGATGAATGACCAAATATATAAAATATAATAAATAATAAAAAATATATATAATTATATATATAATATAAAATTAATGTCCCAAAAAGTGACTTTGTGCTGAAAAAATCTTCAATAACATTAAATCGGTGACTGCTTGTGACTCCTCCCTCAAGTGAAGATGTGCGCTCACCTCATAGATAGCCTGCAATTAGGCTATTAAAGCTTGCGGTTCACCTCCTTTGGAACCTGCTTGTTAAGAACTCCTGTTTATAAGATATCCATGGAATGCGACATATGCTATGGAAAAAATCTCCTCTCATAGGGTGCCACTCCTCTGTCTTCCTGTCTCCATGCGGTTCTCCATATATAAAAAAGATCCTGACATGGTGCTTTATCGTTTTAAAAGCTTGACTTTAATTTGCTTACAGGTGTGGCACTCACATATATTCGGATAGTGGTAGTACAACTGTTATCCCAGACTGCCGCTGACTGTCGGAGCTGTGCGCTCGTGGTCCGGCAAACGGACTGACTCCCTCCGAGTGACGTATACAGTCCCACCCCTACGCGTTACGCCACTGGTCACGTGGCTTCATCAGGGGGATTTGATTGGTCGGTCACTCGTGTGTTGCCGGCTTATAAAGCACGGCTCCGCCATTTTGTTGACTATCTAATGGGGGCAGCCATTTTCCTAGAGATAAATGCCTTGCTTTTTTGTGATTCTGACAACACTGTAATCATCCCAGAGGGGTACATAACATCACAACCCCGCAGTCAGCTCAGATTAATCTATTTTTATCCCACATCATGAATACATCTCTTTATGGAATATCCCACATCATAAGTACATCTCTTTATGAAATATACAAATATCGGCAAATTATAAAACATATAAAATTAAATTACAAATTACAAAAATACATTAATTTAATCCATATTACAATAAATGCATAAGAATAAAAATAAAAAATATATAATAAATTCCAAAATATTATAAAAATGTTAAAAATTATATATAATTGATTGAAAAATATGCACCGGTCCATATGCCAACACACACATGTATATATAAAAAATGTCCATATTAATGGGAAACTAATATATTAAGGTGTCCGCACAGTGGGACCAAAGTGAGTCCCACTATCACCACACCCCATCCCACTGCTATGTATATACACACATGTATATATATCATTAGTGAATCCGGCGCACATTCCCCAATCTATATATCACTAATAAAACATGATAAATCAAAATCTTTGTTTAATCCTCCTGGCGCTAAACTACCCAACTCATAAATCCAAAATGATTCTTTTTTACTTATTTCACGTACTAAATTATCCCCTCTCCAGTGTGAAAACTGTTTAGTGATACCCCAAAATTCAATTTTATCTGCATCTTGATTGTGGTGCGTTTTGAAATGTACTGATAGGTGATGGTATTTAAATCCTATCTCTATATTGTGTACGTGTTCTTGCATGCGTTCTTTCAGACTTCTCTTTGTACGACCTATATATAGATAATTGCAGGGACATTTTAAGGCATACACTACACCTGTACTATCACAAGAAATGAATTGATCTATTTTATATTGTTTGCCGTTCCTTGGATTTGTAAATGATTCTCTATGTCTTGGATTTGAATGTGTTTTCCTACAACTGTAGCACCGACCACATTTATAAAACCCGGTTCCACTAAAGAAATTTAAAGTACTTTTCAGAGTTTGGGGGGGTTCTAACACATTTTTGACTACTCGGTCACGGATATTTGGTGCTCTTTTATAAATAAACCTGGGTTGTTCTTTAACTACATTCTTCAAGGTTTTATCGAGTTGGAGTATGTTCCAATGTTTATTTATAATTTTCTGAACATCTCTATATTGTCTACTATATGGTAATACTATGGATAATTCTTGTTCTTGTTCTCTGATTTTTAATTTCTTCTTACCCTCTAACAATGTTGTTCTATCTATAAGTTCTATTTTACCTCTTTCATCCAATATCGTTTCTTTCTTATAACCCTTGTCTACAAATCTTTGAACCAGTATTTGACTTTGTTTTCTGTAATCTTCAATATTAGTACAGTTGCGTCGTAACCTATAAAATTGTCCCCTTGGTACATTTTTGATCCATGGTCTGTAATGGCAGCTACTAACCGGGATATATGAATTACGATCAGTTTTTTTGAAATAATTTTTTGTTATTATCCCTTCATCCGTGTTCACTAAAGTGAGATCTAGAAAGTGTATTTCTTTCTCATTGATGTTCCAACTCAATACAATATTTTTAACATTCATATTCAGATTATGATAATAATCAATCAGTGATACTGTATCACCTTTCCACAATATTAGGATGTCATCAATGAATCTGCCATATACAACTATATTGCTATTGATATTGGAGAATACTACTTCTTCCTCCCATTTAGCCATGTAAAGATTGGCAATACTGGGTGCAAAACGGGCGCCCATGGCAACTCCCCTTATCTGCAAGTAGTATTCTCCCTTATACCAAAAATAGTTATGGCTGAGACAAAATCTGATACATTTAATCAAAAATTTAATTTGTTTCTTAGGGAGAGTAGAATATTTATTCAAAGCCCAAGTTGCTGCCTCCATTGCTCCTACATGATCAATTATGGTATAAAGTGAAGAGACGTCTGCTGTACTTAAAATTAAGTTATTATTCTTTTCCACTGTCTGCACAATATTAATCACATGTGTGGTATCTTTTATGTATGCTTTTGTTTTCTCTACTAAGGGTTGAAGAAATTGATCTATATACTGTCCAATTCTAGATAGTAGCCCATCTATACCATTAACTATGGGTCTCATGGGGGGATCTTCTAAACTTTTATGTATTTTTGGTATTGAGTACAAAACTGGTATCTTACTAACTGAGGGCACCAGGTAATTTGCTTCCTTATCATCCAAAATACTTCTTTGTTTTCCATACAGTATTAATTTACTCAATTCTGTTTTATATAACTTAGTGGGGTTATTAGTCAATTTGCAGTATATATCAGTATCACCTAACATTTTACTCATGGACTTTTCATAGGAATCTTTCGATAATAACACTATTCCCCCCCCCTTGTCTGCTGGTCTCACTACTATGTTGTTTCTATCTTGCAGAGATTTAATTCCTTTATTTATATCAGATTCTCCTTTAAACGTTTTGATTTTCAGTTCTTCTATATCTTTCATCACCATTTTCTTAAAATTATTTATGTATAGATTATTTTTATTTTTGGGATTGAATACTGATTTATTTTTCAACGTTCTATGTTGTATATTTCCAATGCTCTGATTATTGGTAGCAATGGGATTCTGTATAAAGTATTTTTTTAAATTTAATTTTCTTATGAATTTTTGTACACTTATATACGTTTCAAATTTGTTCAATTTATTAGTTGGCGCAAACTTCAGACCTCTATCCAATGTTTTAATCTCATCACTATTTAATTGAATACCACTTAAATTGGCATATACAATTTAAGTGGTATTCAATTAAATAGTGATGAGATTAAAACATTGGATAGAGGTCTGAAGTTTGCGCCAACTAATAAATTGAACAAATTTGAAACGTATATAAGTGTACAAAAATTCATAAGAAAATTAAATTTAAAAAAATACTTTATACAGAATCCCATTGCTACCAATAATCAGAGCATTGGAAATATACAACATAGAACGTTGAAAAATAAATCAGTATTCAATCCCAAAAATAAAGATAATCTATACATAAATAATTTTAAGAAAATGGTGATGAAAGATATAGAAGAACTGAAAATCAAAACGTTTAAAGGAGAATCTGATATAAATAAAGGAATTAAATCTCTGCAAGATAGAAACAACATAGTAGTGAGACCAGCAGACAAGGGGGGGGGAATAGTGTTATTATCGAAAGATTCCTATGAAAAGTCCATGAGTAAAATGTTAGGTGATACTGATATATACTGCAAATTGACTAATAACCCCACTAAGTTATATAAAACAGAATTGAGTAAATTAATACTGTATGGAAAACAAAGAAGTATTTTGGATGATAAGGAAGCAAATTACCTGGTGCCCTCAGTTAGTAAGATACCAGTTTTGTACTCAATACCAAAAATACATAAAAGTTTAGAAGATCCCCCCATGAGACCCATAGTTAATGGTATAGATGGGCTACTATCTAGAATTGGACAGTATATAGATCAATTTCTTCAACCCTTAGTAGAGAAAACAAAAGCATACATAAAAGATACCACACATGTGATTAATATTGTGCAGACAGTGGAAAAGAATAATAACTTAATTTTAAGTACAGCAGACGTCTCTTCACTTTATACCATAATTGATCATGTAGGAGCAATGGAGGCAGCAACTTGGGCTTTGAATAAATATTCTACTCTCTCTAAGAAACAAATTAAATTTTTGATTAAATGTATCAGATTTTGTCTCAGCCATAACTATTTTTGGTATAAGGGAGAATACTACTTGCAGATAAGGGGAGTTGCCATGGGCGCCCGTTTTGCACCCAGTATTGCCAATCTTTACATGGCTAAATGGGAGGAAGAAGTAGTATTCTCCAATATCAATAGCAATATAGTTGTATATGGCAGATTCATTGATGACATCCTAATATTGTGGAAAGGTGATACAGTATCACTGATTGATTATTATCATAATCTGAATATGAATGTTAAAAATATTGTATTGAGTTGGAACATCAATGAGAAAGAAATACACTTTCTAGATCTCACTTTAGTGAACACGGATGAAGGGATAATAACAAAAAATTATTTCAAAAAAACTGATCGTAATTCATATATCCCGGTTAGTAGCTGCCATTACAGACCATGGATCAAAAATGTACCAAGGGGACAATTTTATAGGTTACGACGCAACTGTACTAATATTGAAGATTACAGAAAACAAAGTCAAATACTGGTTCAAAGATTTGTAGACAAGGGTTATAAGAAAGAAACGATATTGGATGAAAGAGGTAAAATAGAACTTATAGATAGAACAACATTGTTAGAGGGTAAGAAGAAATTAAAAATCAGAGAACAAGAACAAGAATTATCCATAGTATTACCATATAGTAGACAATATAGAGATGTTCAGAAAATTATAAATAAACATTGGAACATACTCCAACTCGATAAAACCTTGAAGAATGTAGTTAAAGAACAACCCAGGTTTATTTATAAAAGAGCACCAAATATCCGTGACCGAGTAGTCAAAAATGTGTTAGAACCCCCCCAAACTCTGAAAAGTACTTTAAATTTCTTTAGTGGAACCGGGTTTTATAAATGTGGTCGGTGCTACAGTTGTAGGAAAACACATTCAAATCCAAGACATAGAGAATCATTTACAAATCCAAGGAACGGCAAACAATATAAAATAGATCAATTCATTTCTTGTGATAGTACAGGTGTAGTGTATGCCTTAAAATGTCCCTGCAATTATCTATATATAGGTCGTACAAAGAGAAGTCTGAAAGAACGCATGCAAGAACACGTACACAATATAGAGATAGGATTTAAATACCATCACCTATCAGTACATTTCAAAACGCACCACAATCAAGATGCAGATAAAATTGAATTTTGGGGTATCACTAAACAGTTTTCACACTGGAGAGGGGATAATTTAGTACGTGAAATAAGTAAAAAAGAATCATTTTGGATTTATGAGTTGGGTAGTTTAGCGCCAGGAGGATTAAACAAAGATTTTGATTTATCATGTTTTATTAGTGATATATAGATTGGGGAATGTGCGCCGGATTCACTAATGATATATATACATGTGTGTATATACATAGCAGTGGGATGGGGTGTGGTGATAGTGGGACTCACTTTGGTCCCACTGTGCGGACACCTTAATATATTAGTTTCCCATTAATATGGACATTTTTTATATATACATGTGTGTGTTGGCATATGGACCGGTGCATATTTTTCAATCAATTATATATAATTTTTAACATTTTTATAATATTTTGGAATTTATTATATATTTTTTATTTTTATTCTTATGCATTTATTGTAATATGGATTAAATTAATGTATTTTTGTAATTTGTAATTTAATTTTATATGTTTTATAATTTGCCGATATTTGTATATTTCATAAAGAGATGTACTTATGATGTGGGATATTCCATAAAGAGATGTATTCATGATGTGGGATAAAAATAGATTAATCTGAGCTGACTGCGGGGTTGTGATGTTATGTACCCCTCTGGGATGATTACAGTGTTGTCAGAATCACAAAAAAGCAAGGCATTTATCTCTAGGAAAATGGCTGCCCCCATTAGATAGTCAACAAAATGGCGGAGCCGTGCTTTATAAGCCGGCAACACACGAGTGACCGACCAATCAAATCCCCCTGATGAAGCCACGTGACCAGTGGCGTAACGCGTAGGGGTGGGACTGTATACGTCACTCGGAGGGAGTCAGTCCGTTTGCCGGACCACGAGCGCACAGCTCCGACAGTCAGCGGCAGTCTGGGATAACAGTTGTACTACCACTATCCGAATATATGTGAGTGCCACACCTGTAAGCAAATTAAAGTCAAGCTTTTAAAACGATAAAGCACCATGTCAGGATCTTTTTTATATATGGAGAACCGCATGGAGACAGGAAGACAGAGGAGTGGCACCCTATGAGAGGAGATTTTTTCCATAGCATATGTCGCATTCCATGGATATCTTATAAACAGGAGTTCTTAACAAGCAGGTTCCAAAGGAGGTGAACCGCAAGCTTTAATAGCCTAATTGCAGGCTATCTATGAGGTGAGCGCACATCTTCACTTGAGGGAGGAGTCACAAGCAGTCACCGATTTAATGTTATTGAAGATTTTTTCAGCACAAAGTCACTTTTTGGGACATTAATTTTATATTATATATATAATTATATATATTTTTTATTATTTATTATATTTTATATATTTGGTCATTCATCACTGTTCTATGCACATGGTTTATTTGAGTTGATTTAAAAGATTCACAAGTATAAGTATTAATGTTCATTAATACACATCTTTCACATATATTGATTGAAAGGTTGAGAGCGCAACACTATATTTATTTTAATTTTACGTTTTTAGCAAATTTACACTGTTATACAAGCTGTACACTCACTAGTTTACATCGTAGCGAAGTGTCATTTCTTCAGTGTTGTCACATGAAAAGATAGAATAAAATATTTACAAAAATGTCTGGGGTGTACTCACTTCTGTGTATATATACATACAGTGGATATAAAAAGTCTAAACACCCCTGTTAAAATGTCAGCTTTCTGTGATGTAGAACAATAAGACAAAGTTAACTCATTTCAGAACTTTTTCCACCTTTAATGTGATCTATAAACTATGCTGCTCAAGTGTGCACACCCTTATAACTGGGGATGTAGATGTGTTCAGAATTAAGCAATCACATTCAAAATCATGTTAAATAGGAGTCAGTACACACCTGCCATCATTTCAATTGCCTCTGATTAACCTCAAATAAATTTTAGCTGCTCTAGTAGGTCTTTCCTGACATTTTCTTAGTCGCATCCTACAGCAAAAGCCATGGTCCGCAAAGAGCTTCCAAAGCATCAGAGGGATCTCATTGTTAAAATATATCAGTCAGTAGAAGGGTACAAAATAATTTCCAATGCATTAGATATACCATGGAATACAGTGAAGGCAGTCATCATCAAGTGGAGAAAATATGGCACAACAGTGACATTACCAAGAACTGAACATCCCTCCAAAAGTGGAAGAAAACGAGAAGAAAATTGGTGTGGGAGGCTGCCAAGAGGCCTAGAGCAACATTAAAGGAGCTGCAGGAGTATCTGACAAGTACTGGCTGTGTGGTACATGTGACAACAATCTCCAGAATTCTTCATATGTCTGGGCTATGAGGTAGAGTGGCAAGATGGACGCCTTTTCTTATGAAGAAAAACATCCAAGCCCGGCTAAAGTTTTCAAAAACACATCTGAAGCCTCCCAAAAGAAATATTTGCTGCAAAAACAACACTGCAGACCACCAAAAAACACCATACCCACAGTGAAGCATGGTGGTGGCAGCATCATGCTTTGGGGCTGTTTTTCTTCAGCTGGAACTTGGGCCTTAGTCAAGGTAGAGGGAATTATGGACAGTTCCAAATACCAGTCAATATTGTCTCAAAACCTTCAGGCTTCTGCTAGAAAGCTGAACACGAGTAGGAACTTCATCTTTCAGCATGACAACGATCCAAAGCAAACATCCAAATCAACAAAGGAATGGCTTCACCAGAAGAAGATTCAAGTTTTGGAATGGCCCAGCCAGAGCCCAGACCTGAATCCAATTGCAAATCTGTGGGGTGATCTGAAGAGGGCTGTGCACAGGAGTGCCCTCACAATCTGACAGATTTGGAGTGTTTCTGCAAGGAAGAGTGGACAAATATTGCCAAGTCAAGATGTGCCATGCTGATAGACTCATACCCAAAAAGACTGAGTGCTGGAATGAAATCAAAAGGTGCTTCAACAAAGTATTAGTTTAAGGGTGTGCACACTTATGCAACCATATTATTTTAGTTTTTTTATTTTTACTTCCCTCCACCTAAAAGATTTCAGTTTGTTGTTCAATTGAGTTGTACAGTTTAGAGATTACATTAAAGGTGGAAAAAGTTCTGAAATTATCTTTGTCTCATTTTTTTTACTTCACAGAAACCTGACATTTTAGCAGGAGTGTGTAGACTTTTTATATCTACTGTATAAAGTTTACAGTAACGTCAGTGCAAAAAGCTTCTATGTCATCAAGCCCTTTGGGTGCTTACAATACATGTGACTATATATGTGTATAGTCTTCTCAGAAAACAAATTGTACTAACCAGAACAAGTTGGGGGATCATATTGGTTCTAGTAATGAAGGTTCATTTTCAGAATTTCTAGGGATAGAGGTATTGGAGGAACTGGCTTGATTAAAGATTAATAAAGCAATGGGCCATCGTGGTATTCATCCCAGAGTTCTAAGAGAACTTTTGAGGTATAGTTATCGACCCATTAAAGAATAATGGTGATCAACTAGGTGATCAATGTACATTGCAGAGATTTTAACAAACTTTGTTGCAGATTCCTACCTTTTGTTATTCTAAAGAAATAGCTGTTTGTTTGTGTCCATGTACAAAGCAAATAGAATGGGAGTGACTTTTTATTTATTGATCACCCGCTACACTTGCAGTATTCAAATGAAGAAAGTGTCATGGTCTAAATCGCTTTATATGTGATTAACCCTTTGGATTATCACATCAAAAATGAAATTTTTGTTGCAGAGGATTTAAGGATGCCCAAAATCACATTTTTATCTTAGTGCAGACTCCTGGGAAAACAACTGATACAACTGAAGGGTTGTAGATAAGGTACTGAGTATCTTTTAGCTGATGACACAAAGGTGTGCAATAGGGTTGATATCCCTGGAGGCGTCTGTAACATGGAACATGATTTGGCATTGCTGGAAGATGGGTGACAGCAGTGGAACCTGAAGTTCAATGCTTCTAAATGTTAAATAATACACCGGGAAAACTAATCCCTTGATAAAGTACAATATTATAGGTATAGTGTTGGCCAGCGCTACAAAGAGAAAAGATTTGGAAGTACTTATGTCAGATGATTGCAAAATGAGCAAACAGTGTGGCCAGGCAGTGGGAGAAGCAAACAGAATTCTAGGATGCATTACTAGAGGGGTCACCAGCAGGAGGAAGGAGGTCCTGATTCCCCTATATACTGTAGATCTTTAGTTAGACCTCATTTAGCATACTGGGCTCAATTCACAAAAGAATATTGTATGAGAAAATTGGATCACGTGACATATTTTTTCTAATTATCTCATGCAATATTCAAAATGTCAATTTACTGTCAGTTTATATGGTATTTACTGCACTAGTAAGAAACACACTGTAAATGCCGCATAAACTGACTCTAAAGACAATTCACTAAATTATATAAATCGATACATTTGTTGAACAAGTCGTGGTTTAGGCACACGTTATTCAAGGAATATACCGTATTTGCCGGCGTATAAGACGACTTTTTGACCCTTGAAAATCTTCTCAAAAGTCGGGGGTCGTCTTATACGCCGGTACACATGTTAGGGGGGCTGCGGCATTAAGTACAGGGGTTTGCAGGGGCTGACGTCTCTTACCTGGATCCAGTCCCACGACGATCCGGTCCAGGATGTTCGTGCGGCTGCGCGGCTCCGCCTCCTCACCGGTGATTGGCCGCCAGAACTGTAGCTCAGGAAAGGCACACAGGCGGCCAATCACCGGGGAGGGGGCGGAGCCGAGCGGCCCCGCGAAAATTGAGTGCCGGAGCAGCAGGTAAGTGCTCTGTGTAGAGGTGCTGCTGCAACCACATATGCTGGCTGCAGCAGCACCATACGAGAACAGGGTCAGCAAGTCTCAGTGGGAGGAATAGTGCCCCATCATTGGTGTCACTGATACCAATGATGGGGCACTATTCCTCCCACTGATACCAACGATGGGGCACTATTCCTCCCCCCCACTGACACCAACGATGGGGCACTATTCCCCCCCCCCCACTGACACCAACGATGGGTCACTATTCCTCCCCCCACTGACACCAATGATGGGGCACTATTCCACCCCTCACTGACACCAATGATGGGACACCATTCCTCCCACTGACACCAATGATGGGGCACTATTCCTGCCACTGATACCAATGATGGGGCACTATTCCTGCCACTGATACCAATGATGGGGCACCTATTCCCCCCACTGATACCAATGATGGGGCACTATTCCTCCCACTGATGCCAATGATGGGGCACCATTCCTGCCACTGATACCAATGATGGGGCACCTATTCCCCCCACTGATACCAATGATGGGGCACTATTCCTCCCACTGACACCAATGATGGGGCACCTATTCCCCCCACTGATACCAATGATGGGGCACCTATTCCCCCCACTGATACCAATGATGGGGCACTATTCCTCCCACTGATACCAATGATGGGGCACTATTCCTCCCACTGGTGTGCATTGGAAGAGGGGTAGTCTTATACGGCGAGTATAGCCCAAACACTACATTTTAGCAGGAAAAGTAGGGGGGTCGTCTTATACGCCCAGTCGTCTTATACGCCGGCAAATACGGTATTTATTTAGCGCTGGTTGTTAAGGAGCCAACACCCGATGGTAGCCTTAACAACCAGTAAATAGCTTGTTATTAATTAGCTGGCGGCCCCTTGACAACCATGTTGTTTACTGGTTGTTCAGGACGCCGGCTACAGCCAGCTTTAAAATACTACTAGCTTTCACTACTAAAATACTGAATGACTTCATAAAATAGCTCAGGTGGTATTTTAGCAATATTTTTTGGTGAACTGCAAAACCTTTTTTGAAAAACATTAAGAGGTTCTGCAGTTTGTAAAGGGATAGATATCACTTTGTGAATTGAGCCTACTGTGTGCAGTTCTGGAGACCTCACTTACAAAAAGATATTGATAAGATAGAATGAGTCCAGAGACAGGTAACAAAAATGGTGAAAGCTCTGGGGGATAAAACATATCAGGAGAAATTTTAGGAACCTACCATGTACAGTCTGGAGGAAAGAAGGGAAAGGGGAGACATGACTGAAACCTTTAAATACATCAAGAATATGGTTCAGGAGGGCAGAATTTTCAATATGAAACCAAGATCAAAAACACGGGGACATGACCTCAAACAAACTGGAGGAAAGTTCAAAACTAATCTTAGGAAGTATTATTTGATGCTTGGAATAGACTTCCAGCAGATGTAGTGAGTCAGTCAACAGTAAGCCAATTCAAACATGCTTAGGACAAACATAGATCTATACTCAGACAAAAAAAGCTAACAAAAGAAAAGCAAAAACATATAAAAAAATAATTGGGCAGACGCGATGGATCACCTGTTCGTTTTTCTGCCATCACTCTTCTATGTTTCTCAAAACGTTAGGTATTATTAAGGTTTTTTTGTTAGATGTATAACAATAATGGTATGTATGCAAACTATTTTCCTTTATTAAATACATTTTAATTCTTTCAATCTGCTTCAGTGACTTATTCCTTAGATTTACCAGAAATCAGCTTTGTTTAATAGTGCTTTCAGCATCACAGCAACTTTTCAGATTCCCAAATGAATTTTCAAATCTGCCCTAGAAAAACACAGGTTGCTATGGCAAACACCAACACGAATTCCCTTCCTCCTGTTTTACAAAATAACCACCTACTCTTCAGCTGAATGGTTGAGGAACCAGTTCCAGAAAAGTATTAGCGCAATTTCCAGTTATCAGCATTAAGATAGCAACACATTAGCTAATGTGCGGTTAGAGAGAAGTTACATTTAGCATTGTTTAACAGCTTTACCGTTGCCCTACAGCAGAAATACTGCTACAGGGCAGCAGGGGTGCGCAAAATCATGTATCTATACGTAATTTTGCAGTTCCGGGTAGGGGGCTGCGCCACCATTCATGGCCTCGGCTGTCAATCACAGGGTCCCGGCCAGTGATTATTCGCCGGCACCCAGTGTTTGCCGAGTATTACTGATGGAGGAGAGAACTGTATATAAACAATAAATTTCTCTCCCCTGTAAGCTCCAGCATGCTGCTTTGTATGGCTCTGCATAGCAGTGCACCTACAGTGGAAAGCACAGACACAGCACCATAGTAAAATGCACACAGCACACAGTGGAGCCAAGGGTGGAGCCCTATTGCTGACCTATAGCCACCGCTGCTGAGGAGCGGCAGCCATTTTGGTACTTTATTCATTTATTTATTTTATTACTCCACATGGATACGTTTTATGTTACTTGTTATTATTACCATAAATAAAACACTACACTATAAGTATCTTTCTGGCTCCTGTGGCTGAGCTAATTCCCACCAGGCACCCACCCTAATGGATGGACGGATGACCATGTAGCTTGCAGCATACCGCTGCACCCCCAGATGTGCGATGTATTATAATCAATGCGCATTATAATTTATGGTCTGGTGAGTGTACATCCATACCAAGGGTGGATTTCCTTTCACAAGTTTTTGCACAGTTACTCTTCACGTGCCAATCATAGGCACTTCTTCGGCTGATATCTTTGCACAAGAGACGTTTTATAATTCACGAATGCTTTGATGAATTTCTTTTATTGCTTTTTATGTCATTTTGAATCAGTTATATTAATATTCAGCACTTTATTCACATATACATTTAAGTCACATGCGTTTATGGAATTTATGACATGCATTTTTTAGCGCTGCACTAATATTTTAGAAATTGTGATAGTGTGATGGTCCTAGAGGAACATTGGTTCAATAGTGGCAGCGTGCAGGTCGTACTGAGTGAGGAAGAGGTAGTCAATTCTGGAATATCTATTATGCGGCAGGGAGAAAAAAGTGAAATCTTTAACGTTAGGGTGAAGTGTACGCCATGTATCATGGAGGAGAAGGTCTTGGAGTTGTATGTGGATCTGACGCAATAGGACAGTGAAGAGGCACCTGAGGAAGAGTCAACTAGAGGGTATAAGGGTACACTGAAATTGCCCCCCAAAATTAGCAATCCCGTATGGAAAGAGGCAAGTAGGTTAACAACTGAGCGAAAAAAGGAGATTTGCTTAACACTGGGGGACTATATATTGGCTAACGTGATAGGTCTGTCGGCCAGTGTCCCCTTTAGAAACAGGTAGCGGCCTCCGCGATCGATTAAGGAATCCGTGATGAGCAAGAGAAGGTGTTTGGCAATTAGAATTGAGACTCCTTTAGATTTGGAGAGCTCACTGGAGGCATGGTAAACCCTTGAAAAGAGTGTATTAGAGAGTTTCGGTATAGAATCAGAGCGAGAGTGCATCTCTTGTAGGAAGACAACATCAGCTTTGTGTTTATGAATAGAGGAGAGCAAAAGGGAGCGTTTTTCAGGCATGTTAAGACCTTTAGCATTGAGAGAAAGCAGTTTCAGGGAGAAGGGGCTGGAAGAGATCCTAGGGGTTCCCATGATGGAGGGCCGAGAGCGGGGGCGAGTGGACAAGGGTCAAGGAAAGAGGGGTGAGTGTGAATGCCACAGGCCTATAGAGGAGAGGGTGGGGGAAGGGGGTGTTAAGGGGTAGGGAACAGAAGGGATTGCATGGGGTAAAGGAGAAGAGAGAGGAAATAAAAAAAGGGGGGGGGGAGGCACAGAAGGGTGGTCAGTAGGAGGGGGAGGGGAAAGAGAGAATAGTTCGTAGGTGAGAACAGAACAGCTATGCCCCCCAAAAAAAAGGGGGAAGAAGAGTTACCGGAAAAATCAGTTATAGCTGGCAGAGCCTACTGTGTGGGGAACGAGGGTGGTATAGATCTGGATGGAAAGTTGCTGTTGCTAGGAGGACCCAGTATGCTTTGAGAGGGGTAGGTGAGAGTATCCGCTTGCTTGTATTACTTGAGACCGGGGTGAGACAGAGAAGTAGAGTGTACAGGATAGGGAAGAGGGCTGTAGGAGATTTATGTTTCAGCGCATGACACCAATTGAGCAAAGATATGTATAGAGCAGGAGGTGGAAAGAGGTAGCTTTGTTCAAACTAGTGTAGCACTGAGTCATCACAGTGGTCCCTTTTTAGGGAGGGAGAGTTGGTTCAAGTTATTGGAATGAATAACCTGGGACTAGTGTATGTAGAGAGGCAGAGACGGCAGAATCGTCACATCAGTGAGCCTAATATCAAGCTGCTGATTGGAGGACAGAGGTTGTGTATGTATAGGCAGAGGACATGGAATTGTGCAAAGTAGCCCTTGGGTATGAGATGAATAAGGTGTTGGGAGTTTACAGACTGTCTGTCTAAATTCTCTGAAGATTAGCAGGATGGAGGCATGACAAGAAGAGAGAAGGTCACAGTGAAAAGGAGAAGGCATGATGCCAAGAACCTGCACAAACAATTTACAGAACTTGAGGAATGAACAGCATAAGTACAAATAACGGAACACTGATATGACAGCATGCATAGAGGTGTAGTAACCAGTGTAAACCAAGATCGTAAGATCGTAACATTTAACGGAACCGCAGGGGGGGTACCCAGAAAAATGATAAAGTTGCGGAAGGTAGTGTGGGCCAGGGCCCCCGACCAATATATATTGGTAACTAAAGTAGTCGTGGGGAGAGAGGGTGTAACGATGGGGCCCCACGCTATGTAGTCAGTACGAATTCTTTCTGAGGGGGTCGCTCACCTCTGTAGTCCTGACTCTGGCAAAGGCCAACGGGATCCTACATGTTCTGTGTTTTTAATAGAAGGCATGGTGATAAAGTTTCTGTAGTCATACCAATGATGTCAGGAAATAAAGCCTTAAATTGATACCACAAGTAGTGGAAAAAAGAGCACTTAGTGAAGACGTCAGAGGTAGGAAGTGAGGGTTCATCTTCAGATCAGTCAGTCAGATGAGATCCAGATCCAGAAGGGTTTTATAATGTAGGACAGAGCCCATCGCTTCCTATCATCGAAATCATGAGATGCTAGTAGAGGCCAATAATATATATAAGCATGTATATATCCATGGAGTGAGGGAGGGAGTTGACCGGTTAGACGAGCCAGAGATGGAGAGGGGTGCGAATGTGGAGTGAGTGAGAAATCGGGCATCTCTACTTGCCAGAAGCAGTGTGGACTGGAGGCTTCTTCAGGAAAAATTCTCGGTATGATAGTTGGCAAGAGACCTATAAGGCCGGTGGGGTCCCGCCAGTCCATGATTACGCCACCAAAATAGTGATTCAGCAAGGGAAGGAAGCAGGCAGAATCAGGGGTGTAGAGAATGTGGGCAGATCTGAATAGGTAACCATCTCCATGGGGGGTCAAGTCTCATGCAAACTATATGGTAAGGAGGACATAATGTCAAGCTGTCCCCTGCCAGCCATGCATCCATTCTTTTTCAGTTCATGACGAGGTCTCCGATGCACTGGAGAGGCCGTTCCCCCTGAAGGCAGGTTACGGGAGAGTTGTAGGGATTGATCTGCAACGGCGAAGTTGTTGACCTTACCATTCCATGGGATTTACCCCAGCATTAGAGCTCCATGAGTTATGAAGACAGAGAGAGCGGTACCAATCTGGTAGGTCAACCAGAGGGATGTCAAGAGTAGCACAAAAATTAGGCAGGTCCTCCAGGACCCTCAGGTATGCCATGCGACCATGGGCATTTGCCGAGAGGGAGACAGGGAACTTCCATCGGTACGGTACTCCCCTGGAGCGGAGGGTATCCAGTAAGGGATGGAGTTCTTTTTTTTTGTTGCAGAGTTAAGTTGGAGAGGTTCTGGAAGAGCTGAATTTCTGTACCACAGTGTAGGAGGTGCCGTCTCTCTCTGGCGCATCGTAGAATGTCTTCCTTTAGGGGGAAGCTAACTAGACAGCATACAATGTCGCATGGAGGGTTGGTATCTCTGCCTCTAGGTCGAATGGATCTATGGATGCGTTCCATCCATATGGGAGTTGTGGGCGGGCGGCCAAGTAAGTCATTACAAATCACCACCACTGCTTTAGGGACATCCCCTGGTTCAAATGATTCTGGGAGTTCGTGCATTCTAATGTTGTGTCTGCGCCCTCGATTGTCAAGGTCTTCAATGTGCCTGTAGTGATGTGAATGGTTTTTGGTCGCTTGCTGCACCTGCTGTATGGCTTCCGTGTGGTTTCTGGTAGTGAGATCAACCCCTTGCAGACTGGTGCCCAGGGTTTGGAGGTCGCTACGCAGATCAGCTAGGGCTGTAGTAAGAGTATCTTTTATGTCAGCTGCCACTGCATGTAAATCCCCTAAGGAAAGTGGGTGAGCCGCTGTGGAGAGATCATGCTGTCGGAGGCTGTCTCTCACAGGGCTCTGAGAGGTGCAGACTGCTGCTGATGAGAGGGGGGGCAGATGGCGCCGGTGTGTCCCTTTGCTGTGTGCGGAAGAGTTCCAGGATATTTCGGCTTAGCTGTGTACTAGGGGCTCGGGGAGAGCGGGAGGTAGAGGCGTTCCTTTCTGCTTTCCCCATTGTGTGGCGGGTGTAGTCACACTGATACCGCTGGAAAATGTGAGTGCAAGTCCTTGGCAGGCAGGAGCTCCTGATTCAAGCGGCCATTTTGGATAGCGGCCAGACAATGCCCCGCAGTCTGCAAGGTTTAAATGCTTGTTTAGTCTAGTGGTAGAGAAATATGCAGATATACTTACCTTATTCCTCAGTCTGGCTGGATTCCTCCTACCAGCACAACTAGTCCCCTGACCAAGAAGCTGCTTCTCTTCACCAACCCGGCCAGCCCACATCCCGGGAGGGTGGGAGAGTGAAGGAGAGCACTATTTGCCAGGGAAATGAGGAATAAGGTAAGTAACGCTGCTTATTCTATCACTCAAGACAAAGTGAGCATTTAACCGTTCAAAACAGTAACTTAGAAATTAGCTGAATTTTGTAGAAGCCTGGAGCTGCAATGAAAAAAAAGACTATTAGCAGCTGAATAGACTCTCTACTCCTCCCCTTCCTGGAAGATTGCAAACAGTGGTTTGTTGAAAGTCCTAAAATTTACACTGTAGACCAAACTCTTAGTTGTACATGTGAAATCAGTGATTTTTCAACTGTCTGTAAATATCAGGGGCTGATCATTTGTCATGTCATGATGTGTTGACATTTGTAAACCAGTCAAATTACTTGTTATGGGTATTGTAAATGTTTCCATATTGTGTTTATGCTGTTTAAATATTGATTGTCTTAGTTTTTGTCATTTTTCAGATTGTCAGTAAAAAATGTTCTCCATCTGTAATCTTTCCATGTTTTGTCAGTAAAAATGCTGCGAGAGGTTGGCAACACTGTCTGGAACCCGGCTTGTTAAAAAAAATGCAGTTTAACTTTCAACACATCTTTGTTGATAATTCAACCCCCAACCCATGACACGGACTGAACAATGGGTATAATTGTCAAGTGAAAGGAAGATTTCAAAAGTGCATCATTCTCATGCTCAGTCTTGTGAAGGGATGTAGTATTTGTCCAGATTCCCTTTCTGCACTTTTGTGATTCTTGAGAATGCAGTGAGGTGCTGTTAGACTAATTATATTGCTTTAGGAGTGATCTCTATGTATAGAGTGTACATTCTCTGTCAGGTGCTACTTGAGCATGCCAGTAGGCTGTGCTAGAGAGGTGGTACCCTGTGTTATGAATGTTTAATGACCTAGCCAATCAGCAGTTTTGGGGGGCTTTGTGATGTGTGCTGAAGAACTGTTAAATATTTGCTTAACTATTTACTTGCCAAAAGAGAAAGTGAGAGGAAATCCCTCCAAAGTGAAGGAATCCTGGGTTGTCACCAGAACAAGTGTCTCCACTGGAAGATTTCCCCTCTATTACTGTTCTGGTGTCAACCCAAAATTTGGGATTTTCTCGTACTTTTCACTTTCGAAGATAATGGTAAGCAAGACGAATAGTGAGGGTGAATCTCCCTAACGGGGACACAGACAGCAATGAAAACTGGCAGGTGTTTAATTCACTCTCCACTCTATCCAAAACTAGAAAAAAGATTTTTGGATCCCTTCTTCTAGGCTTACATAGGCTTTAAGACATCACTAGAATATTAAAATGTATTTAAACCTAAAATATGAGAATGTATTGTATTGCAGCGTACCTGTGCTTAGATGTTGTTACTGAATTAGTTTTCTTTTTTAGGCTTTTTTTCTTTATTTCCCCATGGCGATCTTGCCAGTAACACACTTCCTGTCCTGTGTGACAACCTTCAGTCCTTGTACTGTATCTATGGAGTATCAGTGTTGACATGTCTCCTGATTTGAAATACAACACCTCAACATCTCCATTGTATAGAGGGGTGGATTGTATAGAGGGGTGATGCTTTGTAGTTCACAGAGGATAGCTGGGAATGCTGATAAGATTATATATTAGTTCGGTGCACAAAAAGTTACAATGACACTGAATTTCTGACAGGATCAATAGGTATATTTCTGCCTAATGCAGCCAAGACATCTAAGAATTGGGAAGCAGAATTTTTTGTCCCTGGGTTTAGATACACTGTAATATCACAGTAGTAGAGGAGTCAGGCCAGTGAATGGTTACCATGTTTTACGGCTCTGTTCAGACTCATATGGCTGCATCTTCTCTACTGGACGTAGCTGTAGCAAACAATATGTGTCAGTAATCCAGTCTATCATTTATTCTACTATCAAATGAATGATACAAATGTTTGATCCTCAAAACATTTCCATCCCATGAAACAGCTTGTGACTTCAGAGGACTGGTTGATGAAAGCTTTCTGAGATGAGGCCAAAATGAAGCAGAACACTGCTGATTAAAATGAGAAGCTTTTGTTGCTTTCCTAATTAGTCTAAGCCCATAGGAGCTCTAAACAGAAGCAGTCATTATTAAAACAGGATTGTATGTTCCTGAAAGTGTGGAACCTGAAAATAAATGACTATTGCGGAATAAAATTGTTCCTGATGGCACTCATGCAGCATAATTGGGAAGAGATGTTATCGCTGAGGCATTACCCTATCCCCAAGTGTATGTGAAAAATAATCGCTTTCTAAGAATGAAGACTTGGCTTCGAATGACTCAAATGTAATTGAATCTAGACATCTGAAGACTTACGAAGTGCCTGTCTTTGCCACTAAGTATATTCAGTCATAATTGTAATGAGTAAACATATTAAATCTATAGACAGGTTGCATGTACAGAAACCAACAAATAATCTCCCTGTCTTTGTGCGGTGTGTAAAGCTCACTGTATCAATAATACAACACAGAAAAGGCTAAGATGAAAGAAGTCCTTGCAGACCTCTTTTAAGGACTGCTGGAAGCAATAATACATTATTACACAGTTAAGAAATAGTTACCAGTCACAACCAGTGTACCTCAAGTAATAATTAATCACACTTCTAACGGGAAAAAATGTTTTTTTGACTTATGGTAAAATCTGTTTTATTGGAGTACATTAAGGGACACAGGAACAGAAGGCTCCTGAGAAAACTAGGTTATACTGCTGCCCAACAGAGAATTGGACACTGGAAAAAAAATGATGTTAATTAGCAAGTGTAACATCCCCCCTCCCCCCCGGACTCACGTCATGCTTTAATTTTGTGCAAAGGCAGTAGCAGGAGTGACCTCAAGTTAGAGGGTATGGAGATCTGTCCCTTCATAAACTCCAAGAAATGGATTTTACCATAAAATCTTTTCTTGAAGCATATTAAGAAAAAAAAGGGGTTCTTCCTTTTTGTTCTTATGACCCACTCTTACTATTGCTTGCTACTACTGCTTGGTTAAAGGTAAGAGGTCTGAGGGAAACAAAGGGAAGTCTTCTTAGCCTCAGGTGTGAAAAATTTCCTAGAAGGTGATACTGCCTTCTTTTGCAGGGTCAAAGGGGTACTCTTCCCAATGGTGACCTCCTACTCCAGTGCTTTGCCAAAAACGTCTTTCCCCATCAAATAGGCATATGCAAGAGGCATTCTTTGTACGGACGTCCCACCATCCAGTACTGAGCCAAAGAGTCCCCCTCAAGCGTACTGAAATGTGGCCCATTCTAAATTTTTGGCTATAATATCTGCAAGCCCTCCAACACAATAGAGTAGGGCTATGGGCATGGGCTCAAGCTGCTAGAACACAGAAGGATCTGTTAGGAAAGATCAAGAATCTCGGGACAAACCCTTGGACCAGACGGCCAACGTCTGGCAGATGGACATCATCGCAATGGCAGGTTGCAGTGCAGGACTTGTGGGGCAAAACATTTTGTAGGAGCAAAGACTTAGGCCAATCACTATATAAGACCGAGACTATACAAGAGTTTCAATAGCAAATGTACTGGAAAAGTTATAATAGGCTTCAGGCTTTTTAGGCAGCCCAAGCTGGTACTCACATGGCACATACAAGGCTAAAAGATATTATAGACCATACCTAGTTTTTTATTTGTTTTTTTTTTTAATTCTGTAGCTGCTAATCTTAATTCCAGTTACAGTACGTATTATTTCATATATTGGCAAGTACAATACAAGAGGTATGCTCAGAAATTATTACCTGTTTTATCTGGATTTGGGTAATTTACTAATGTTTTAATTTGTATTAAAGGATACGTTCACCTTTTGGACAAAAATAATAAATGCACATTTTTTTGCAGGTAAAAAAATGTGCATTTATTATTTTTGTCCAAGGAGCCTGGAAAGCATTGCACCAGCGATCAGTAGATCGCTGATGTGATGCAGGTCTCCTGCAGACCTGTCAGAATATCTACTTGCCGTATGGGATGTACAGTCAAGCAGATATACTGACAGGAAGCTTCAATGAACTACCATAGCGCTGCACAGCACCGTGGTAATTAGTTGAAAAATACAAACCGACAGCCGCTAAGTCTTTCGGGACTTGTAGGCACTCATTCACAGAACTCTGTGAATGAGTGATGCAGTCGTGTGAGCGAAGCCCCGCATGGCCACGCTGTTTTCAAATCTGACAGATATTACGCGGAAACTTCTCCCCATACTATCTGTCAGAGGGAGAGGGGGCAGCGGGCATGGCTGCAGCTATGGGAACATGTTACATGTTCCACCCTAAAAACAGGTGGAACATGTAGCTTGTTCCAAAGGTGAACCTATACTTTAATATAATTAACATTTTTTAAAACATATTTACAAAGAAAAGTATATGATGCCACAGGTTGTGAATTCTACAGCTTTGCCACTGAGCAAATTAGACACTTGCCCAAGAAGCATTACGTTCTCTAGCCATCAACAGCAGAACCTCCTCTAATCACAAGTCTGTTGTAACACAGCAATCTATAGCTTTGTCCTACATTGCATGCTTGTTCAGCTTCTGGTAGAGAAGAGAGAAACTCTGTCTCTGCTCTTATGTGACAATGCTGGGTATCTGAGCAGCGAATCATCACTAGTTATGTCACGTTGCAGGAAAAGCGAGTGAGACATATGTTCATACATACCTAGAAATCCTGGTGGCCATAGAGTAAAGAAGGGGAGTATGTGCTACTTGTGGAGTTGTCCCCTTAAATGTACTTTATCCTGCAAGCTGCAAATAACTGAGCAGCATTATTCAATCATACACTTCTGTGCTGGGATGTCCAGTCTTTGCTATATGAAAGGATACTAAAACTCCGGTCAGTGATGGCCAAGTGCCAGAGGTTAATTCTGAGATCATCCGCTGACATGTACGTCTCACAGTCGCTGTTGACAGAGATGGAATTGACATGATATGTGTGACCATTAGAAAATATCCTCCTGGGAGTAACTTCTACCATCAAATCCATTGGTTTTAAGACAGGCACCTAAAAACAGAAGAATTTATGTTAAAGAAGTTCCTTCTACAGGAAAAGTTGTACTGAAAGTGTTTAGTCTAGGTCTAGCGGTACTAAACTAAGGGCCATTTTAAGACACAAGTTGGCCATGAGCTACGATACTTCAGTGGGGTCTTCACATTCTTTATGAAGTTCAATCTTTACATTTCAAACTAATTTCTTCCCTGTTAGCGTATAAAACCATTCAATTCTTGGAGGAGGCATTGTGGAAGATTAAACTAAACTAAAACAGATGCACACAGAATCTGGTGCAGCTGTGCAGAGTAACCAGCCGGCTTCCAGGTTTTATTGTCAAAGCTTAATTGAACAAGCTGAAGTTAGACGCTGATTGGTTACTATGCACAGCTGCGCTTGAATCTGTGTGCACCAGTTATAGTAAATCTCCTCCATTGTGAGTCATTCACTGTAAGCATTGATTTAGGCTCATGAGTAGGCTTTGGAATATTTGGGTTAAATATTATATTGTGTATATTTTTATTTTGATCAAGAAATAACACAGCATAAAATCTTTAAAGACTGACAGAAGAAAGCCTTCTCTTTAAAGCATTCACTTGGCTCTGTAAAGTATGCACATTCCAAACACCTTCATGTAAGGCTAACCACACACATGAGAAGGCAGAAGTATCTTTTCAGAAATGTGTGGGATCATTTAAAGTCGTTCTAAAGGCTGGACATTTTTTACCTTATTGCACTACCTGTGTGAAGGTAAAAATGTCCCTGTCTCCCCCTCACATTACATTACATTACATTGAGTTTATATAGCGCCAAAGGGTTTGCTCAGCGCTGTACAATAGAGGGGGGGACAATACATGAAACATTACAGCAGCTACGAACAGCACACGAGGGGTAAGAGGGCCCTACTCTTTCGAGCTTACAATCTGGGAGGGAGGGGGTAGTGGTACAGGAGGAAGTGGCTGTGGGGGATGGAGTGGTAGGAGGAATGAAGGAGAGCAGCAGTTAGGTGAGGGTGGGGTAGGCTTCCCTGAAGAGGTGGGTTTTCAGGGAGCGCCTGAAGGTGAGGAGGGAAGGTGACAGTCTGATGGATTGGGGTAGTGAGTTCCAGAGGATGGGGGAGGACCTGGAGAAGTCTTGCAGACGTGCGTGTGAGGAGGAGACCAGGGAGCAAGATAGAAGGAGGTCCTGTGAAGAGCGAAGGGTACGGGTAGGGTGGTACTTGGGAATCAGGTCGGTGAGGTAGTTAGGGGCAGTGTTGTGAATGGCTTTGTAGGTCAGAGTGAGTAGTTTGAATTTGATGCGTTGGGCGATAGGGAGCCAGTGGAGGGAGAGGCAGAGGGGGGTGGCAGAGGTGGAGCGGCTGGTGAGGTGGATGAGTCTGGCAGCTGAGTTCAGGATGGTCTGAAGCGGGGAGAGTTTGCACTGGGGTAGGCCGGTGAGGAGGGAGTTGCAGTAGTCAAGGCGTGAGATAATCAGGGAGTGCACAAGTAGTTTAGCGGTGTCTGGGGTAAGGAAGGTGCGTATTTTGGCGATATTGCGGAGGTGGAGCCTGCATGTGTTTGTCAGTGATTTGACATGAGGTTGGAAGGAGAGGTTAGAGTCCAGAATGACCCCAAGGACTTTGGCTTGCGGGGCGGGATTGATGGTGGTGATGTTAGTAGTGATGGATAGGATGGGGGGGGGGGCGCGGGCAGGAGGGAAGACGAGAAGCTCGGTTTTGGAGAGGTTGAGTTTGAGGAAATGGAGCGACATCCAGTCAGAGATGTCGTTTAGGAGGTGAGTGATGCGGGCGGAGAAAGTGGAGGTGAGGTGAGGGGTGGAGAGGTAAATTTGAGTGTCATCAGCATAGAGATGGTAGTTGAAGCCGTGGGAGTGTATGAGTTTGCCAAGGGAGGAGGTGTAGATGGAGAAGAAAAGGGGTCCAAGGACAGAGCCCTGGGGGACCCCAACAGAGAGGGGGAGGGAAGGGGAGGTGGCACCATTGTAGGAAACGCTGAAGGAGCGTCGGGATAGGTAAGAGGAGAACCAGGAGAGAGCGGTGTCTCTGACGCCAAGGGAGAATAGTTTATTAAGGAGGAGGGGGTGGTCAACTGTGTCGAAGGCCGCGGAGAGGTCCAGGAGGAGGAGGACAGAGTAGTCGCCTTTGGCTTTGGTGGTAAGTAGGTCGTTGGTGATTTTGAGGAGGGCGGTTTCGGTGGAGTGTAGGGGACGGAAGCCGGACTGTAGTGGATCAAGGAGGTTGTTGTCAGTTAGGTGGGCGCTTAGGCGGTTGTAGACTAAGCGCTCCAGGAGTTTGGAAGTGAGTGGCAGCAGGGAGATGGGTCTGAGGTTGTTTGGGTCAGAGGGGTCCAGGGAGGGCTTTTTGAGTATGGGGGTGATGTGCGCATGCTTTAGGGGGGAGGGGAATACGCCGGTAGAGAGGGAGAGATTGAAGATGTGGGTGAGGGAGCAGATGAGGGAAGAGGGGGGTGACTGGAGGAGTCGAGAGGGGATAGGGTCTAGGGGGCAGGTAGTGAGGCGGGCTTCAGAGAAGACCCTGGTGACTTCCTCAGTGGTAGCGGGGCTGAAGGAGTGCAGAGCTGGTGGGGTTACGGTAAGCGGGGTCTTGGGTGTGGAGGGGGGCAGTGCGGTTGCGAGGTCAGAGGAGGGAAGAGATGAGGGGGAGATAGGGGGGGGGAGGCTAGGTGGGGAGGTAGATTGCGAGTTGACTATGTCCTGACGGATAGCATCAATTTTATTGTGGAAATGAGTGGCAATCTCGTGGGCGGTGAGTGAGGTACTGAGTGGAGGAGGGGGGGGAGAGAGCAGGGAGTTGAAGGTGGAGAAGAGTCGGCGAGGGCAGGAGGAGAGGGTGTTAATCAGGTTTACGAAGTAAGCCTGCTTGGCGGCGTGGAGGGAGGAGGTGTAAGTGAGGAAGGCAGATTTGTAGAGGGAGAATGAACGGGGGGACCTGGTTTTGCGCCATAGTCTCTCCAGCGCACGACTGCGACGTTTGAGGCATTTAGTGTGGTCGTTCTGCCATGGTTGGAGCGGTCTGGGTTTGATGTAGCGTGTGGTTAGGGGTGCCAGAGAGTCTAGGGTAGCTGATAGTGAGTCGTTGTACGTGTTAGTGGCTAGGTCAGGACAAGACAGTGGAAGGATTCTGTCGTGTAGGCGGTCGGCAGCTGAGTGGAGGGGGGCCGGGTTCAGGTTGCGAAGGTTGCGGCTGGTGATGGTTTGGCGCTCTGGGGGGGGGGAGTTAGGGGAAGGGGAGATGGAGAACGTGAGGAGGTGGTGGTCGGAGAGAGGGAAGGGGGTGTTAGAGAACTGGTTGAGGGTACAGAGGTGGGAGAAGACGAGGTCCAGGGTGTTCCCAATGATGTGGGTGGAGGATTGAGTGTGCTGTGTGAGCGCGAAGGAGGAGGTTAGGTGGAGGAATTGGGAAGTAGCCGGGCTGTTGTCATTGATGGGGATATTGAAGTCCCCGAGGATGATGGTTGGTAGCTCAGAGGAGAGGAAGAAGGGAAGCCAGGCAGCGAAGTCATCCAGGAAGCGGGGTATGGATCCGGGAGGCCTGTAGATCACTGCGATCCTTAGGGGGGTGGGTGAGAAGAGCCGGATGCAGTGAGCCTCGAAGGAGGAGAAAGTTAGGGAGGGAGGATTAGGGAGGACCTGGAAGGTGCTCAGCGGTGATAGGAGCAGGCCGACCCCACCACCTTTGTGACCGCTCAGTCTTGGTGAATGGGACCAGACGAGACCTCCATAGGAGAGTGCCGCAGGGGAGGTGGAGTCAGTGGCCTGTACCCAGGTTTCGGTGATGGCTAGGAGGTTAAGGGAGCGGGAGATAAAGAGGTCATGGATGGCAGTAAGTTTGTTGCAGACCGAGCGGGCGTTCAGGAGTGCAACCGAGAGAGGGGGGATGGATGCGGGGAGAAGGGGCACAGATATGACTCACTCCCCTGTATACTTACCTGAGCTCAATCTCGATCCAGCATGGTGCCCATCTGCAGCGGCTCTCTACTCTCTCTCTCCCTCTGCTTACAGAGGCAGCAGCAGGAGCCATCGGTTCATATACATAAACAGCTCTCACCACATCCAAACAATGAAGATAAATCTCCATGAAATACAGGGATGGAAGGACAATGTCCTGGTTAAGGTGGAAGGAAACACCTTGTCTTTGTATAGACTAAAAAAGATTCTTTAGAATACAAAGCCACTAGCTAAAAAAAGCCTCACAGAGGTGATGGCATTTTGGAAGGCAACCTTTTTAGTGAGAGTTGACAGGGGACTATCCTTTAAAGGTTCAAAGGTTAGCTGAGTTTTGCCACTTGATGGCAGGCAGGGTCAAATGTTGATTCAGACTAGATTACAGAAAGGTCAGGATCCTTCCCACAGAGTATTTCTTGGGATTACATTTTAATGCCTTGCACCAGATTATGCTTTCCAAATGCAATGGTGGAGCTTGTGTGATTTTCTAGCTTTTAAAATGAATTACCAAATCATAAAGACCCATATCTCATAGGACCAGGGCTTCAACAGCCACTATGAAGCAGGGTGATAACCAGTCCATGGTAGAGAAGATCTGGATGATCTGAAAGAGACTGGGCCAGTTCAGTGTGATAAGAATGCCCTCCACCGTAATCCTGTAGCTCAAATGAGGAAGGAGTTTCATAGGAGGAAAAGCATAGATCAGGTTGTACTGATCTCATGGAGCAACCAGAGCATCCACTACTACTGACAAAGGTTTCCTGCATCTGGATACAAACGTACTATGTTGCTTGTTGCATCTGGAGGACATGAAGTCTACCTTGCACTCAAAGGGTGTCCAGGACTCCACCGCAGCCAGAACAACAGAACAAAAGATTTTCCTGACGCCAGAGCTGGATTCCTGGTCAACAAAACCAATGATAACCTAGTCTTGGGTGTCAGAATCATTGGGTGGTCCATTAGATTGCACCATCTTGTTCCATGTAGATATTATGTTGAGTTGCAACGTTCTGGAGTGGAATTGGGAAAAAAGGACTGTATCGGATGAGGTGACCATCAAGCTCAGAAGTCTCAAACAAAAGCAGATAGTTAGATGGTTCCTTGACTGTAGAGTCCAAAATTGGGAGTGGAAAGTCTGGAGTCTGTCTTGTGGAAGAAAAACTGAAGACTAAGCAGCATCTAGAATGAGACCCAGATACTCCAAGTGATGAGTTGGTTTTAACACTGACTTTTGTAGGTTCAGCATTCAACCAAATTTTTATAGAGCCTAAACAGTCCATTGGACATTTACTGACAGTCTTTATCCCACTACAGAAATGCACTGAGAGCACAGGAAAGCTAGCACTAGGGCTAGGGCCAGCATCCTCGCAGTTCATTGAGAACCACAAGCCATCTGCTGCTGTGGAAAATGGTACCTGTAGTACATTAATTCACAGATCACTGTGGGGGGTGCAGGGGTGCAGCATGTTATATGTTACACTCTAAATATAGGTGTAAGGTGTAACATGCTCCAAAAGCTGAACTCATCCTTTAACTTAGGAGATCTGCCACAACAGCATGGAAGTCTCTTAGTTTGTGTGGAGACACAGTCAGGTTGGAAATGATGAGGTAAAAGTAGAGGTCCAAACTCTAGCCTGTAAAATCTGGACATCACCCCATGTATCTGAGGTGTCTACTAAAGCCAACAGACATACCCCCACTTTAAATAGAGGGGGTATCTTTTTACGGCAAAAACTAATTTTCTGTGGGTAGATTTAGGAGTTCAGAATCTTTTTCTTCCAGGCATCCAAGTCCAGTTCAGTCGCAAAGGGAAAATTTGTCAATTTCGCTAGTGTGAGTCTTATGTTTATTTTCCTGGAGCAAAAAAGTGCTTTTTTCCCACCAGTGATATATTTTATAAAGTAGTGTAAGGAAACACCAAAGAGACGTTCTCTATCAAAGGGCAAATACAGCAAGAATATTTTGTAATGCTGTTCGGCAGACAAACAGCAAACCTCATATTAATAGGAGACTCATTCTGGAGATTGAACGACCACAACCACTAACCTGTCAACGCAGGAGTGTAATGTGAAAGGTATAGGCTCAAGCATTCAATAACTAACGGTGCACGTTTAGGAGATATTTATTTTACCTACAGGTAAGCTTTATTATAAGCTTACCTTTAGGTAAAAGTAAAAAAAAAAAAAGAGTTTACTACCACTTTAACTGACAACTTGTAAAAGCTTTTAAAGCATCATCTATGGACAAATTTGGATACTGACGTTTGTCAATGTTTTATAGGCACACATCATTTTAATGCTTGATGTCTACTCATGTTGATCTCATATTTTATATTTTACCAAAATATGGGAGTATACTGTGTTTGTGTGCACTGAAATTAAACTTAGTATATTTTTTACTGAAAATCTGTGTTTGATTGGCATGTGTGCCAATATCATGTGACTTAAAAAAAATGTCACTTCCCCCATATTATTCTACAGGCTCTTTGTTTTGAGAAAATATATACTATTTTGGGGGTTGACAAATCTTCAGGCCTAAAATGTGCATTTTAACATCTGTGCAAAACTGAAAAAATGGCTCTGGTAGCAAAGTGGTTAAGTTTAGGGTTTACATCAGCAGACCGAGGCTCCTCGGGCACAAACTCATCCAGGATGGAAGCCTTCTCATCAAAGAGAGCATCCTCGGCTAAGTGCTGAGAAGCTGCTACAGCTGCAGAAATGTCAGGCAGAGACCCTGGGGGAGAAGGCATGGAAGTATGCTTATGGTCTCTGCATTATGAATCAGCTATCATGGCAGTGATTTGATTTATAAAATCTAGCATAGCTGTGTAAATGTATCTCTGAATAATGCAAACAAAGGGGCTACACCTGAGGGTGCTAGTAAAGTCTCCAAGGAGTGTGTGGACTCAAGCAGGGGACAACGATTCAGGCATCAAAGAGGGGGAGTCATCATAAACTTGGCCTTGACCTGTAAAGTGCTCTGCAGGTAACAAACCAGTACACGAGGTGTCTGGGGCGTGCCAAAAACAGAGTTCAGTGTCTAAGGGTCACATTTCAGGTCAAGCCTGCAATCTTTGGTCCAGTAATGGCCTCCAAAGTAGTACCAAGATTAGCCAATCTAAATAGCTCCTTAGGAGCTCAGCTCAGCAGTGGAATGATGAAAAGAAGATTGACGTATATAAAAAGTCTTGTAGAGCAATAAAAAAGTGTCCAGTAAAAATGCTAAATCTTTCCCCAAAAAGAAAATACATCCTTCCTCCTAGGACACTAGTAAAGCATGCACCTTGGTGGGAGTAGGAGGGGTTATACCTTGCTTGCCAATGGCTTTTTGTTTGCCAGGACATTATTCCTCCAGTAAGCAACAGTATAACCCAATTGTCTCTGATCCTGTGTACTTTAAGGAATAATGAAAAAAATAAATGTCTATGCACCGGGAAGACAATCCTGACATGAACTTTATCTTGGAGAAATAAAAACGCACTTTTGAATGACTGAGAATCAAAGGAATAAGAGTTGCCTACAAAGCTCACACTGTTCCACAGCAAATTGTTTGTCTCCTAATTAAAATAGACCAGGGTTTCTTAACTGGGGGTATGACCCAAGTCATGGGGATATGGATCTGTAAATAATTTAAAAAAATGACACAGGATTCTATCCATTATTCAACCTGAAATCAAAGTGGAAAAATCAACTTGATGTGTCAAATGTTGTAACATTGTCAGTAACTGTACCACGATTCCACGTTTAAACAACAGCAAGAATCTCACTTGTTTAAGTTAGCTTGTGTTTTTGTGATTTCCCCTTTATATACTGTATATAAGACTATATAAGATACAATCCTTGGGATTCTCTTTCTTTCCCCGCTATTCATACCTAAAGTGAACCCAAGCCTATGACATATTTAAAAGTCATGCTGATACCTAATAGTCATGATTTCCACAAGCTGGTGAAGAGGTATTGGGAAATATTGGGCAATCCATTGGAGGTCTCTAATAGTACAAAAAAGTTTAAGAACCTCTGCTATAACCAGTATCTGAAGTATTCAGTGCACAACCTCATGCCCCATAGGTTTAAGCAGGGCTGCTATTAGAAACCATAGGGCCCCATGCAGCCAACCTGACAGGGCCCCCCACATCAAAAAAACCCACAGCTTACTATGCTTCAGTTATGAATGAACACAGTGAGTGATGGATACTTATCACTCATTGTGTTTATTCAGGAAAGAAAGGGGCTGGCAAATGTGACATATTTAATATAATATATAAAGTGTAGCGCTAAACACCGTATTAAAAAAAGTGACCGTCCACCATAATCAAATACATTTCCACATCAAGAAATGTCCATGATGATCAGGAAGAGCAGAGTGAAGAGACAGGGCAGCTATTTATTTTGGAACATACTGCACTATTGTTTTTTTTGTTTTCTATATACCGCTACTAATGGAGAGTGAAGGTACAGTGGAGCCATAGTAGTGGAGTACTGCCATATAGCATGAATATGTTGTGGGATTGATCCCTTTACGCACTTTTGGTTTTTCATTAAATTGAGAGCCCAACAGTTCCGGTAAGGGCTCACTCACCTGTGGTCACCAGAATTAATCTAGAGTGTCACTCTCTCTTCAACCCTGTTGGATAAGCGGGTCTTTCTCTTCTTCTCCTATTGTTTGAAGCACATCCATTATCATGGACATTTCTTGATGTGGACATTCATTTGATTATGGTGGGCTGTTAATATTTTTGAATATGGTGTTTAGCGTGCACTTTATATATTATGTTTACTGTGGTTTAGTATCTTATACTTGTGCCAGCTGCTCGTTTTTGTTTTATATTTTCCATCTAAGCGCAGAATCACACTGGGTTTGAATCTGAATTTGAATTAAATGTGACATATTTACCGAACCCTTGCTCCACTCTCCATCCTAAAGGATCCTATTGTGTGCTTACAGCTGCTGGTGATTGAAAGAGGAGGGAAGCCGGAAACATTGCAGTGGTGGGGGGCCTGGAGAGCAGAGGGAAATGTATGGTGTACAGGGTGGGTGATGGGTGCAGCAGAGGGGCAATTAACTGAACCGATCTCTTGTGTGGCTCTCTCTGCAGCAGCTGAAGCTTTCAGATGCTGCAGAGAGAACAGGGGATCGGTTCATGTAATTGCAGTCTCCTGGTCTCCTACAGTACACAGAACATGGAAATGCAATTATTTTAGTAAATATAAACTGCTAAATACCTTTTCTCATCAGCAGTTAGGGCACTATTGTGACTTCTGTCAGTGTTCAGCTGAGCACTGGTTAAAGTTTGTAGGAGGAGTTTTCATTCCCCTCTCATTGCACTATGAGATTGCATAACCCCTGACCCTCTTTCTGGCGAGTGCTGATCACAGGCACCCTCCCAAGAAAAAGAAAAAACTCTCTAGCTACACACCAAACTGAGCATGTGCAGAGTGTCCCCGAGGCTGTGTTCTATCAGGACATGAAATGGGGAACATGGAAGAAGGGGAAGATCAGAGAAGACAGGATAATACAATTATTTTTACACAATGCAGAGGATTAACCGTTTAGGATCCACAGTGAGCATAACAAGTATGCTTTACTGCATATACAGACTGATTTTAGTATTGTGGGTTTAATAACCCTTTAATTATTCTGACATTACCAAGACTTTATTCTCACCTGTAATGAGGTCACCGTTGACAGGTCCTTCATTTTTCCTTCTTCATCTTTAAGGTTGTAGCCTTCCGGCCTTTTGTCACGTTCACTGATTTTCCATAATTTGATTGTTTTATCTGGAATTCATTAAAACATTGATGTTACCTGAAATCATCCTAATCAATATTTGTCCTCAATTGAAAGGGAACTAATATACTATTTAAACCTGTTTAATCTGCCTGGATAGAAATCTGGTAAATATTCAGATTCTTCTATATATATTATTTCTATATACAGTCATGGCCAAAAATATTGGCACCCTTGCATTTTTGTCATATAAGGCACCACTTCACCTAGAAAATGTTTGCAATACAAATGTTTAGGCATTCTTTATTTCTTTTGTTTGTATTGGTATGACACAAAAAAGTGGAGAAACAAAAATCCAAATCTGACATATTCCAGCTAGATAACTTGCACTAGGCGCTCTGCAAAATAAACTATACTTTCTATTTTAAGTAGAACATTCCTTTCTTACAGTTTAGTTTTGTATTCAGTAGAATAGATTAAATCCGTTTCTGATGAAGATGCATTGCTTTGTCATTAGGAAATGAACTAAACGAGCAATCCTTTGTGCCTGACTACATTATTTCGTTCCAGCATATTACTGCAAAATAGGTTTTGATAGCAGTGTTTCCTCATTTGAAAAAAATGAAAACCAGGCAGATATAAAAGACCACCATTTAATTTAGTTATGTATTTAAAATAGTTGAATGGATTATTAATACCACTAGTATAAGCCGTCTTTACACTTCATGTAATTTTGTGCATAGAACTCAGATTGGAAGAGGAAGGACCCAGAATGTAAGCTAATAGGGAACTACAACTTGGAGGCTGCGGCTCCACCTCGCCGTGGTAGTTCATTGAGAATTACAAGCTGACAACCGCTAAGGCTGTCAGGACTTGCATTTTCTCATTCACGGAACACAGTGAATGAGTGACGCAGCTGGCCACATTTATTAAAAATTTTGACAGCTAGCGAGGGGGAAAAAGATCCTCCGCTAGCTGTGAAAACGAGGAAACGGGGGAGCGGGGTGGGCAGTCTGATCACAACATGTTACCACCTGAATACGGGTGTAACATGTTATGAAAGGTGAACTTATCCTTTAAATGTTACTAGTTCAAGGCCTAATTCACTGGATGCTTTGTACTTTGTAATTTTAATTTTCTTCCTCATTGGTATGGTCGATCCTTCTTTTGTATTTCTCCTGCCCTGTGGTTTTTTTTTTACAAAAAAATTTCTTCAATAAAATCTGAAAAAAAAAAAGTTATAGCTCTTGATCTGTTCTGGACCAGTGACCATAGCATTGAAGCCAAAAGATCAGTATGAAATCCATTAAACTAGCATTTTCACTTGCAGTGGTCAACAATGATATTCCATGTATTTCTCTATCCAGATGTGCTTATGGGAGAAGTATGGCCAACACTCTTTTGTCTTCTGTCCTGTGACATCACTCAGCAGGTCCAGGCTCAGGAATATGCTTGGTATCTGCCCAGAAGCCTGGAGCGACACCTTGCTCAGCCTTTCAGCGATCTGATGAAATCCATCCCCTCCCACCCCCTCCACAGTCTGGTGCTCCAGTAAGCACAGGAGGGGAGAGCAGAGAGCTGATGACTGCCAGTCACGGCTCTCTGCTCAAAGTGAAGGTGGAGAACTGAGCAATCAGCAGTGTTTGATCACTAAGCTCTCACTGCAGAGCTGGCGGAGTACAGATGCAACATTGGATCGATGCTGCATCCGTCTAGGTGAGTATAAATGTTTATTTTTTTTAAATCTCAAACTTCTCTTTTAAGGAAGTGTCTGGCCTAGTTCACTATTGCAGTGCCATAAAAGTCAAAGTGCTTGACAGGTAACATTCTGTGTTAGAAGCTCTATTCACATATAATCACTAAGATGAACAGCTGCAAGCGAACAACGGCAGTGCTGGCCACTGATTTATACAAAGTACAATCAATGGCCAATTTCTGTGCACTCCCACAACCGCTTCTGGGCAGCTGTGCAAATGTAGCAGCCATGCGTCTGTAGGCCAAAAAAGAAAATCATTACTTTAAGGAGTTTGCTTCTCCCTTCCTATATCTGGGCCAGAAAGTGAAAGAAAATCTCAGCAGAACGCAGACACAAAAAAATAAAGCCCTACCTGGTAAGGGTTTCAACCCTTCCCTACTCTATCCAAAACAATATAAATCATTTTTGGCTATATGGTATATATACCTTAAGATTCATTGAAGCTCAACCACTTGGTTTTACCATCTCCCAGACCCTTGTGTCAGTTTTATTACTACCCTAAACGCCTGCCTGAACACTGCATGCAGCCACTCAGAGCCGTATGCATGCTGTGGCTGAGATGTTGAGTTTTGGGGCCCTTGCAAAAAATAAACAGCGAACATGACCTATGTAAGCCTATGGAGGGCGCACCGCAACTTCCCCGCAACCTGCATGCAATGATTGTAGTTGCAGTTGTGCTTTATTTACAGGCTTAAATCAGACGGTGAGGAGGCAACATAACGCCTCCTCACCACCTGTCAAATGCCCTCTGAAGAGTGATCTGAATGCACATGTGAACAAGCCCTTAATGTTCAGTTCTGACTGGGCCGCTCGTCTTACAGCATGCAGACAGTTAACACTCCTGCCTCTGTGGAGGAGCATACTAACAAACATTATTTTCCATTTCTAGCAGCACAGGAGGCAGATGATCTGCGATCATACCATTTGTTGACAGAAGGGAGTGGGCTGCATTCTGCTGGGGGAGCCATTTAATCTTGTTAATTTTTTCTTCTATTTCCAAGCTCTTCAAATAATCAAATTCCGGCTCGTGGCTCTGGAACGTGCTGTATACATTGTATTCCCCCTGACTGCAAGGTCCATTCTTACACTGTACAGGAGAAAAGAGAAACAAACATTTCTTATTCGCCATCAGAACACTAGTATCGTTATGATAAATGCCTGAGTTAGAAGCTGTGGACAGAAGCTGCCATTATGAGACTCACATGTTGTAACAGACTGAAGGGCAGTTTCCTCTTTACAGTGATACTCAACACTATGTACAGGGCCTCCTCTGTTTATGTAGAAGAATCTGATTTGGAATGTATAAACAAACTTTTTGTGTTTAAATGTACTTAGCTGCAGAAAACCAGGCTAAGGCCCTACGTACATTGGGCATTTTCCCCAGTGCATGGTGCTCAGGTGTAGGCAGAGGGCACAGGTGCACCACGCAGCCCTGCTGTCAGCAGCCTGACAAACTCTATGAAAGAAAGAATGCCCAGAATGCAGACTTCTTGTGTTCCAGGTATTCATCCCTGGGCATGTACTGCCCTAAGGGCCCGTTCACACTACAATGCAGTGCGGGAGAGCTGCAGTCATGCGTGGATTCCTGCACAGCATTCCAATCACAATACCCTTGTGATCTTCAGCGGGAGTCAGTTCAAAGTTAATGGAGAAGAATGTTACCAGCATGCATCTCCAAAGTGGGTTCAAAGCTTTATTAAGTGATTACAGCCTCACAGGACAACTTCATCAGGCTGGTGACAGGGTCCTGTGAGGCTCTGAAACATTGCTCTTGCTGTAACTATGTGATCACTTAATAAAGCTTTGGACCCACATTGGAGATCCACGGTGTGCTGCTGACATTCTTCTCCTCTGACTGCTCTCAGTTTCAGCCGATGGTCGCAGCAGCACCTACTTACACATACAGCCATCTTTAACCTCCCTGGTGGTCTGATTATGTCAGTATTTCTGTGCTCAAAGTGGTACATTGTTTTCAATGGAAATATGTTGTTTTTTTATTGTAGGCCTGTAATTCTTAGGAATAACTCACTGAAATCTGTCCGAACAAGAGTCACGAAACCATAAATTATAATATAATAAATAATCATAAAAAATAATAATAAATTTAATTCAATAATATAATCAAACCAAAAACACTGAAATTTAAATATAGCGCCAAGTTCGCACATCGCTGAGCTTAGTCGCAAAATCGTTTTCAGTGTCTGATGACGAATTTGCCCACGAATCATTATCACTCAATTCTGCAAGTGGTTCTGATTTACTATCGCTGTTCTCTAGCCGGTCTAAAACCGATTTTGACCTAAAGGAACGCTTTTTGGACGCCATGGACGTTTCTCAGTTTCCAGGCAGAAAGAACAGTAAAAATGCAGGCAGGGCACAGGACAAAGCACTCGGGACAAAATGTATGTGAACTAGTTTGATACAGTAATGTTTTAATATGTTATTTTAGTGTATTTAGTGAATGTCACATTTTTACATTTTTGCATTTCCCGCCAGTTCTGTCCCCCGTACATCCCGACACTCGCAGGGAATGGAACCCAGAAGACGGATGCCATCATCGGCCGGAGGAGATGGCCGGGAGAAGTCCTGGAGATGAGCACAGGATGAGGAGACAAGGGAGCTAGAGTGCAGGAGGTCATGCGAGGAGCGGAGAGTACGGTTGGGGTGATATTTGGAGACAAGATTGGTGATGTAATTTGGGGCAGAGTTATAAGTGGCTTTATATGTTATTGTTAATGTTTTGAGTTTTATCTGTTGGGCAATGGGAAGCCAGTGGAGGGATTGGCAGAGAGGGATGACAGATATGGAACGGTTAGTAAGGTGGATGAGTCTGGCAGCAGCATTCATGATGACTGAAGAGGGGATAGCCTGCGATGAGGTAGGCCAATGAGGAGGGAGTTACAATAGTCAAGGCGAGATATAACAAGGGAGTGAATAAGTTGCTTAGTGGTTTCCGAGGTTAAGAACGGTTGTATCTTGGAGATGTTGCGGAGGTGAAGTCTACAAGATTTGGACAGTGATTGGATTTGGGACTGAAAGGACAGATGGGAGTCCAAGATTACACCTAGTACCCTGGCATGAAGGGAGGGACTGATGATTGTGTTATTGATTTTGATGGAGAAGTCAGGGGGGGAATACTAAGTGCTCAGTTTTGAAAAGATTGAGTTTGAGGAAGTGGAGTGACATCCATGCCGATATGTCGCTTAGTAGATGTACTGTAGTGTTTAATGTTTAGCTTCAGTTTGGATAATTTGTGAGACTGCACAACCTGGCCAGTACATATACATAATCAAGAATTATTTTGCGGGGTCTTATGGCCTGAAACTCTAGGGCAGGGGTGTCAAACTGGCGGCCCTCCAGCTGTTGCGAAACTACAAGTCCTATCATGCCGCTGCCTTTAGGAGTCATGCTTGTAACTGTCAATCTTGCCGCCAGTTTGACACCAGTGCTCTAGAGCAGGGGTGTCCAAACTATGGCCCTCCAGCTGTTGAAGTACTACAAGTCCCATCATGCCTCTGCCTCTGGGTGTCTTGCGTATGGATGTCAGAGTCTTGCAAGGCCTAATGGGACTTGCAGTTCCTCAACACCGGGAGGGCCATAGTTTGGACACCCCTGCTCTAGAGGGTTATCTGTGGTCCAGAATAGTTAGCCCCCCTCCCGTTAGCAAACAGGAAGTACTGTGGTTACATTAGAGATGGAGAGGTGTTTTCAGTCCCAATCAGGACAGCAGGCTAGGGTGACAACATGTGAGAACATTTGAGTTTTGAGAAAGGCTGTGGCTGAAACGCGTCAGTTTTCATGGATTTTATATCTTCTACTGTGTGCCAATAAAGACATTTTGATGAAGAAATGAGTTGCCGGCTATTTTGCTACATATTCTGGATTGAAAGGTCAGCCTGAGCACCAGCCCTCCACTCACATTTCTCTGATTAGCAGTAGAGCTTGAGTGAGTTTTCTTAGGGTGACAACATTACTTCTCACAGTGAGTGTTGTCACCCTAGGAAAGAAAGTGTGTTACAGACAGGGTCAAAGCACATCCCCCTATAGTGTGTAGTAACCTGAATCCAAAGCAACCATCTGGTTCCTCAGTGATCTGTCCTTACAACCACAGCCTCTAGGGTGGGGGTTGGCAACGCATTGATTGCAGTCTACCTGTCGACCGTGGGCAGGTGACTGTGAACAAGTCCCCCCCCCCCTTTCCCCCAGCCTCCTCCGCTGCTACTGACATTCTCAGTGCACAGTGGAGAGCAGAGGACAGCAGGGCTCAGGATGGAGGGCAGGAGGAGGAGCTGGACAAATTAACTTTTCATATTAACTCGCAGGTGACTGGTGACCTCTGCTCTCCACTGTGCACTGAGAATGTCAGTAGCAGCGGAGGAGGCTGGGGGAAAGGGGGGCAGAGGACACTGCTGGGGAGGTCACTGCTATGGGGGAAGGGGGGGGGGGGCAGGTGACACTACAGGGGGGGAGAGGTGATGTGCAGAGGACACTGCTATGGGCAGGGCCACCCCCATAGCAGTGTCCTTCACTGCCCTTCCTTCACATCACCCCTCCCCCCCCCCACCACCCACAGTGCTGTCCTCTGACCCCCCCCCCCTTTCCCCGATCAGCAGTGTCTTCTTCCCCCCCTTCCCTCCCATGGGCAAGTATTTTAAAAATCTGAATTTCCAGCAAGTGGGTGGGGATTGGGATTTCTCTGTCGCCCCCCCCCCCCCTTCCCAGGTACCCTAAAGCAGCTGCCTAAGCAACCTTATGCTGCTTCATTGTCCTACTAGAGCAGCTGAAAACTAGCATCTCCTCCTCCCACCAGCGTACAGCTGCTACAGGAGGAAAATCCAGGGGTTCGGTTCTAGTAAACGCCTCCCTCGCTACCCCTCCCATCCTTGTTCCTCCTTTTTTCTGCTGACTGGCCCCTCCCCCAAGTGCTCCCCTTTCAACAGGGCTCATAAAGAAATTGTGAAAAATATTAAAAAGTAAACATGTAAAAATAAAAACTACTGACATCATCCACTGCCCTACTGACACCAAACTCTGCCCTACTGACACTGTCCACTGCTTCAGTGACTGACACCATCCTCTGCCCTACTGACACCATCCACTGCCCTACTGACACCAAACTCTGCCCTACTGACACTGTCCACTGCTTCATTGACTGACACCATCCTCTGCCCTACTGACACTATCCACTGCCCTACTGAATGGCACTGTCCATTTTTAAGGTAGTCTGTAATTTTACAGTGAGATTTGTTTTATTATATTTTTCTACATTTTCGTTGCTATTTAGTTAGGCATTGCTAGTTATTTATCTATTTATTAATGGCGCTGAACCCTGGTGATCTTTGATCTCTTTTATGTTGTTCAGGTAGATGTCCACCTCTCAATGGTTGCCTACCCCGTGCCGAACACAGAACCAGAGACTGACAGTCCTGGTTCTCTGCTCAGAGAGGTGGGGAGAACTGAGCGATCAGCGTTGTCTGATTGCACAGTTATCAGCCTTAGAACCAGCGGGGGGACTTATCTAGGTAAGTATGATTTTTTAAAAACTTCTCGTTTAAGTCCTGGGACTGAGATAAATATAGAGTATGTAGGGTGTTGTGTAAATATAGTTGGCAAATACCTGTCAGAAATAACTAAAACTCGCGTAGAAAGCCGGTCTATCCTTACAAGATGTCTTACCTCAGGCTCCCTCTGGAATATGACAACGCGGCCACCCTTGTCCCCAGTTGCCAGCAGCTCTCCAGTGTGATTAAACTCAACTGTAGAAATGATATCAGCTGCAAAAGAAGAATGGAAATAGAAGAGAATCATAAATATAAACCATCCATCACAATATTAGTATTACCCTATGCTGGCTTGTCAAAGTGAATCACAGAAACAGATATGTAGTCAGTCATTATAATCTCTATTATCCTAGATTTTTCTGTCACAGAAGTTGTGTGCAGGGTGACTAAATATTACCATGCAGTCCATTAGACACCCCAGTTAGACCCCTTTCACACAAACGGTCCGATCGTCTCTGCCTGTTCATTTTTCAGGCGGACCTGATTGAACCATCCATTCTCCACTATGGAGCGGTGAATGTAAACAGACTTTTGTCCATTTACACCTGCCTATCCCCAATCCGATTTGGCAAAAACAAATGGGAGGAGATCCGTTCCTCCCCATCTTGCCAGATTGGATTGGCGGGCAGTTGAGTGTAAAATTGACAGCCGGTCCGTTTACATATGACGGTCCATAGAGCAGAGCGGGCTGCGTCCGTGTGCATAAGCGGAGTGGACAAGGACCTGTCATCCAGCTGCTCTGCTCCAAATTGCCTTTTGTCTTGAATTCCTCCTGAAAAATAGAAATGTGCTTCCTGCCCAAACTACACACAATAATAATCAGGGATGTTCAATTTATATCGCCTGACACCCAGGTGTACATCCAAGAGCTGGGCAGATAGTTTCTTTTTAACCTTTAGCCCTGTCAGGTGGAAGCATTTGGGCAGCTGCCGCTCAATTGCTTCCACACAGCCCACTACTGTGCCAACCTCTGCGCATCCCCCCCTTCCCGCATGCTATGTCTCCCGGGCTCTGCTGTCCCATCTGTGGGCCCGGGACCAGTTCAGTGGGTGCCGGTGGGTAGAGGGGAGGAAGGAGAGCAGACACATCCACTCCCCTCCCCTTCTTGTCCCTGTCAGGAATGGACTGGCCAGCAATGGTGGGACTCACCTGCCTTTTGATCTGCAGTACCAGGGCTGGCCAGCGGGTGCTCCCAGCAATCAGAGACTCAACCTTTCAGCCAGCTAACACCTGGAACTGATGATGCTGGGGTATTTAAGGGATGGCCAGACCCACAGACTCTGCCTTGGTGTTGTGTTTGTCCTGGGCCCTGTATCTGTCCTGCATCCTGTTTCTGTCCCTCTGCCTGACCCTCTGTACTACGCTGCTTGTTACCTGTTTTGATCCCTGGCTTGTGACCCTGACCATCCCTCTGCCTGACCCTCTGTACTACGCTGCTTGCTACCTGCTGAACCTGGCCTGTGACCCCGACCATTCTCCGCTTGCTCCCCCTGTACCTACCTGCCCAATTGATATTGACCCGGCCTGCCTGACGACGCTTGCTTGTATGTACTGTTATCTGTGGGTGATTGGTTGGGTTTGTTTGCACTGTATTATGTTTAGTATTGCACTGCGTTTATGTTTGTATGGTTAGTGTTAATAAATTGTATTGTTTATCACATATCTGAAGTCTGCGTTTCCCTGCATCAGTCACACACCTCTGGTCATACCTGGGAGCCCTGACATTACACCAAGGCCAATCCTGACCAGAAGTGGCTGCACAGGGAAGCCATCTTGGCTTGTTGATGGGAAGGATGGATCTTGATGAGGTTGAATATTTATATCTGCTAGTGTTTGATGACAGGGAGTATGCTTATCAAACTCTGAAGGAGTATACCCGGGATGAACTGCTAGAATGTATACGGCTCGCTCATGCTCTAGTAGATCAGGGCACAGAGTTCTCTGAGGTGCAGCCATTGATTGAGGTTTGTGCTGAGTTGGTTTCATCTGGTACCCCCGAATGCAGGGATGAATTTTTGCCACCATTTAGTGCAGACCAGGTAGAGTCCCTGGTGTGGTTATTAGAGGATGATGTGGGTTACTTTCTGGAGCGTTATTCCACATGTTCACCACAGACACTAAGAGATTGTATAAACGCAGTGCAGTCATTGACCAGACAGGCTTTGTGTAAGCTCAGCTTTGTTCAACCCATACTGCAGACATGGACAGATTTGTTGCACCCAGCCTCAGTCAGCTTACAAAGACCCAGTCCTGCTTCTAATCTATTTCCTCAAAACTCTATTCCTGCATTCCCAACAGCTCCTCCTGCCCTGCTATCTACCGCATGTCAGTACCCAGTTCCCACTCGCTGCACCTATCCTGCCTTTAACCCTGTAAAAGAGCCCTCTGTAGCAACTGCTCCCTCTCCTGTTCCATCCTCCAGTTCTTCTCTGTCTCCAGCTGCTCCATTCGTTTGCAGACCTGCGTTTACTTGCAGTGCTCCAGTAGTTAAAACCAGAAAAAAGCGAAAATTCTTTCCAACCAATACCATCCTGCCAGTATCCAAACCGGTGAGCCTGCCTTCCGTGGTTCAGCCTGAAGCCTCTACTCAGCCTGAAGCCTCTACTCAGCCTGAAGCCTCTACTCAGCCTGATGCCTCTCTTCAGCCTGATGCCGGTACGCAGCCTGATGCCTCTCTTCAGCCTGATGCCTGTATGCAGCCTGATGCCTCTCTTCAGCTTGATGCCTCTACTCGGCCTGATGCCTCTACTCGGCCTGAAGCCTCTACTCGGCCTGAAGCCTCTACTCGGCCTGAAGCCTCTACTCGGCCTGAAGCCTCTACTCGGCCTGATGCCTCTACTCGGCCTGAAGCCTCTACTCGGCCTGATGCCTCTACTCGGCCTGAAGCCTCTACTCGGCCTGAAGCCTCTACTTGGCCTGAAGCCTCTACTCGGCCGGACGCCGGCATTCAGCCTGATGCCTCTACCCAGCATGATGAACTGATCCAGCCTGACGATCCTATTAGGCCAGTTGACTCGATGCCCGCTGTTGATCCAGATGATCCGGTACCTGATCCGGTGCCCGCTGTCGAGCCAAATGAGCTGATGCCTGGTGACCCAGTGCCCGCTGTCATACCTGGTGACCCGATGTCCGCTGTCGAGCCAGACAATCCGGTACCTGATGACCCGGTGCTCACTGTCGTGCCTGTTGACTCGGAGCCCACTGCCTTGCCAGATGACGCGGTGCCCGCTGTCGAGCCAAATGACCTGATGCCTGGTGACCCGATGCCCGCTGTCCAGTCAGACGATCCAATGTCTGACCCAGTGCCCGCGGTCATACCAGTTGACTCGGAGCCCACTGCCTTGCCAGATGACGCGGTGCCCGCTGTCGAGCCAAATGACCTGATGCCTGGTGACCCAGTGCCCGCTGTCCAGTCAGACGATCCAATGTCTGACCCAGTGCCCGCGGTCATACCAGTTGACTCGGAGCCCACTGCCTTGCCAGATGACGCGGTGCCCGCTGTCGAGCCAAATGACCTGATGCCTGGTGACCCGATGCCCGCTGTCCAGCCAGACGATCCAATGTCTGACCCAGTGCCAGCGGTCATCCCAGTTGACTCGGAGCCCACGGTTGTGCCTGGTGACTCGGTGCCCGCCGCCCCGCCTGGGGGCCTGAGACCTGTCGTTCCGCCTAAGGGCCCGAGACCTGTCGCTCCGCCTGGGGGCACGATGCCTGTCGCCCCGCCTGGGGGCACGATGCCTGTCGCCCCGCCTGGGGGCACGATGCCTGTCGCCCCGCCCGGGGGCCCGGTGCCTGCTGCTCCGCCCGGGGGCCCGGTGCCTGCTGCTCCGCCCGGGGGCCCGAGACCTGTCGCTCCTCCTGGGGGTCCGGTGCCCGCCGCTCCGCCTGAGGGCCCGAGACCTGTCGCTCCACCTGGGGGTCCGGCGCCCGCCGCTCCGCCTGAGGGCCCGAGACCTGTCGCTCCATCTGGGGGTCCGGCGCCCGCCGCTCCGCCTGAGGGCCCGAGACCTGTCGCTCCATCTGGGGGTCCGGCGCCCGCCGCTCCGCCTGAGGGCCCGAGACCTGTCGCTCCGCCTGGGGGCACGATGCCTGTCGCCCCGCCTGGGGGCATGATGCCTGTCGCCCCGCCTGGGGGCATGATGCCTGTCGCCCCGCCTGGGGGCACGATGCCTGTCGCCCCGCCTGGGGGCACGATGCCTGTCGCCCCGCCTGGGGGCCCGATGCCTGTCGCCCCTCCTGGGGGCCCGGCGCCCGCCGCCCCGCCCGGGGGCCCGATGCCTGCTGCTCCGCCCGGGGGCCCGATGCCTGCTGCTCCGCCCGGGGGCCCGGTGCCTGCTGCTCCGCCCGGGGGCCCGGTGCCTGCTGCTCCGCCCGGGGGCCCGGTGCCTGCTGCTCCGCCCGGGGGCCCGATGCCTGGCGCCCCGCTCGGGGGCCCGATGCCTGTCGCCCCGCCCGGGGGCCCGGTGCCTGCTGCCCCGCCCGGGGGCCCGGTCGCCCCGCCCGGGGGCCCAGTGCCTGCTGCTCCGCCCGGGGGCCCGATGCATGTCGCCCCGCCCGGGGGCCCGGTGCCTGCTGCTCCGCCCGGGGGCCCGGTGCCTGCTGCTCCGCCCGGGGGCCCGGTGCCTGCTGCTCCGCCTGGTGGCCCGCTGCCTGCTGCTTCGCCTGGTAATCCGATGTGCCTCTGCCCGGAGTCCTGCCCGATGTGCCTCTGCCCGGAGTCCTGCCTGATGTGCCTCTGCCCGATGTGCCTCTGCCCGATGTGCCTCTGCCCGATGTGCCTCTGCCCGATGTGCCTCTGCCCGGTGTGCCTCTGCCCGGAGTCCAGCCCGGTGTGCCTCTGCCCGGAGTCCAGCCCGGTGTGCCTCTGCCCGGAGTCCAGCCAGGTGTGCCTCTGCCCGGAGTCCAGCCCGGTGTGCCTCTGCCCGGAGTCCAGCCCGGTGTGCCGCTGCCCGGAGTCCTGCCCGGTGTGCCAGTCTTTGATATCCCGCCAGTTACCAGACCCGGGCGGTGGAACATTTTGCCCAGCTAGGACTGTTTGGAGCGTCCTGAGGCCGCTCCTTGGGGGGGGGGGGTACTGTCAGGAATGGACTGGCCAGCAATGGTGGGACTCACCTGCCTTTTGATCTGCAGTACCAGGGCTGGCCAGCGGGTGCTCCCAGCAATCAGAGACTCAACCTTTCAGCCAGCTAACACCTGGAACTGATGATGCTGGGGTATTTAAGGGATGGCCAGACCCACAGACTCTGCCTTGGTGTTGTGTTTGTCCTGGGCCCTGTATCTGTCCTGCATCCTGTTTCTGTCCCTCTGCCTGACCCTCTGTACTACGCTGCTTGTTACCTGTTTTGATCCCTGGCTTGTGACCCTGACCATCCCTCTGCCTGACCCTCTGTACTACGCTGCTTGCTACCTGCTGAACCTGGCCTGTGACCCCGACCATTCTCTGCTTGCTCCCCCTGTACCTACCTGCCCAATTGATATTGACCCGGCCTGCCTGACGACGCTTGCTTGTATGTACTGTTATCTGTGGGTGATTGGTTGGGTTTGTTTGCACTGTATTATGTTTAGTATTGCACTGCGTTTATGTTTGTATGGTTAGTGTTAATAAATTGTATTGTTTATCACATATCTGAAGTCTGCGTTTCCCTGCATCAGTCACACACCTCTGGTCATACCTGGGAGCCCTGACAGATCCGACCCAGTTATGACATCGCTTCCAGGTCCCCTGTTGACAGATTTGAATGTATTGCAGTGCGATGTGTACTGCATTACATCCAGTGGAGCACAGAGGAGACATGCAGGGTCTTTTAGACCCCTGGATGTCTCAATAAAGAGAACCTTTATCAGACAGGAGACTAGTTTAAAAAGTTGAAACTTTTTTTAATTTTAAAAAATTAAAGTTACATCCAAGCACATACCCCCCCCCCCCCCTCAAGTCCCCCCCCCCCCAAATTTTAGGCCCCCCACCCCCACATATATGCATGTACAAGCGAAAAAACACAGTCTGGGGTGCCTATGCATGAAAATGCCAATTGCAATACAGATGTTACATATTGCCGCACACAACTCCTCCATTACGTTAAACTGATGACCTATAAGGGGCTTTAAAAGCGTTGCCTATAGAATATATAGGGCACTAAAGTTTGTCGCCATTTCACAAGCGCACATAAATTTAAGGTTTGACATGTTGGATATCTATTTACTCAGCGCAACCTCATCTTTTCTATTATACCAAAAATTTGGGTAATTTATTTTTTTTTGTGCCCTAAAATTAACTAAATTTTATTTTTTTACTGAAATTTTGTGGTAATATCGTGTGACATAAAAAATTGGAACTTCCACTATTTTATTTATTTGTGTAATCTTCAGGCCTAAAATGATTTTTTAAGCATGTGCAAAAAACGCAAAGAGAGCACTAGCAGTCAAAGGGTTAAAGGCTAAGCCCAAAACACTCCTTTCATGATGAGCACACAATCGGTGCTCATTACACTGCAAGGTCTTTCCCCTCCCTGCTAGTCCCTGGGTGCAGTGCTGGAGACAGGCAGGGATGTGAGGAGGAAATAAACAGAGCAATGATAAAAAATATTATACATTTATGTCACCATAAAGCCCCTTTTGTTTTTAAAAGCCCCAGACATTGCTAAAAGCACCTCAGATCTAAAGTGTTACTAAACCCAGGACCCCGCATTCACTATATATGGTCTTCCACAGTACACACAGAACATGGAAGTGCAATTATTTTAGTAAATTATTTTTATTATACAGGATTTATATAGAGCCAACGATTTGCTCAGCACTTTACAATATAATGGGAGACAATACAGCAACAATACAGTTCAATACAAGAGGGTTCGGAGAGTTTACAATCCTTGGAGCTTACAATCTAAGAGGGAAGGGCTAATGGTACAAAAGGTAATAACTGTGGGGGATGGACTGGTAGGAGGAATAGAAGATTCCATTATCAGCTGAGGGCAGGATAAATATAAACTGCTAAATACCTTTTCTAATCAGCAGTTAGAGCAGTCTTGTGTCTTCTATCAGTGTTCAGCAGAGCACTGTTTAAAGCTTGTAGGGGTTTTCTTTCTGCTATAGGAAGTTGCAGAACTCCTGACCCTCTGTCTGGACAGCGCTGATAGTCTCTGTACTGATCTCCCAAATAAAAAAAACTCTCTAGCAATACACACCAAACTGAAAATGTGCAGAGTGTTTCCACATGATATGTCTTATCAGGAGATAAGAGGAGGATACTGGAAGAAGGGAAGGATCAGATAAGTCAGGATCAAACAGCATTTTTACACAATGCGTAGGATTAACCCCTTAGGTTCCACAGTGAGTATAACAAGCATGCTTTACTGCATATACAGACTGATTTTACTATTGTGGGTTTAGTAACACTATAAATGTGGCTTGTTAAACATTTTTTAAAGTAGACTGTCATGAGGGACAAGTAGACTGGGACACCAATACATTTCCAAAATGTGCTGCGCTCCACTTGTTACTAAATCATATATACACACACATGCTCCTATTGACAATTAGTACCATAAAAAAATAAATAACCACTATGAACACCCGTTGGAAAAAACAGTATATGCATATCAAAAAAAGTCCATATATACTTCTTCAGAAATACGTGTTCACTTCAAATAAATTCAGTGCTTCTTAATTCACCTCTTATGTGAAATAACTTAAAATAGCGTGCACCCCCACCGGTTGTGCTCCCACCTCAAAAATATCACCAAACCGTTAAGTGAGATTGGGACACCGATTTAGTCACTGGACAAGTAGTTTTTTCAAAACTTTCCACACCCCTGAATAATATAGGCTGGAAGCTACAATGAAGAATATTGTATAGGCATACATAACTAGATATCACCACCTTATCCTGCATGTAATATACCCGCAGGTATATTTTCACATCACAAGTTATTTTGTGCAATTTAGCACAGTAGTGGTGGGATTCTATTTTATCAAAATTTTGGCACTATTTATGGATAAGGATTGTCACTTATAAGTCAACGATTTATGGTGTACTTAGGTTACACCCTAGATATATTTTGGGGGTTTCACTGTTATATATGATTTTGAATTTTCATGTGCATTCTATTCTATATATTTTGATATTCATAAGTCACCTATTTATGGTGTACTTAGGTTACACCCTAGATTTAGTATTTTGGGAGTTCCACTATTATATATGATTTTCATGTGTATTCTATTCTATATATATTTTGGAATTTATATGCTCTTTCTGTGAAGTTTTCTGTTCATTTTGATTTAGGGATATATTATTAGTGCAGCACCAAATTATTATATTTAATTATTGTCCATTGTGGTGTGTGGTAGGGTGTTAGCGGCTGTATTTAGAGGTTGACATTCTGATTATCCTGATAACACATTCTACTACTTCAAGGGAAGATTTGAAAGATTTGACTGTGGATTTCTCTGATGACCTCTATGGCAGAGAAGCTTATATTTTGAATAATGTGTCACTTTTGGCAGAAGTATGTAAAATACACCGCTTTTAAATCATTTTTCTGCTTTGTATAACCTAAAGTTATAGCTATGGGGGTAGCTATGCAGGTAGCTATGCAGTCTCTGCTTTCTGCTTTGCAGTGCTATGGTTGTACTTTGCTGCTCCTTTATATAATTCGAGTCAGCTGAATCCTTTAAAACAATGCACTCCCCGTGTAGATAATTTCTTATCCTAACAGTGGTAAACAGGGCATGTGTAGTACACCCAATCCCTCCTCCACACCCACAGCCCTCCAGCCACATTTACTACTCACTGCTGTCATTTTGACAGCTGGCACTTGCTTTATTTGCGCACAACAGCTATGCAACAAAGCAATGTTAATTTTCATAACTTATTATTATCATTTCTTTCGATCAAAGGGATGACCTTTGAACTGCACATGTCAGTTAAAGGAACATTGCAAGTAAAAAAAACTGTTAACCCCTTAGTCTTTAGTTAACCCTAATCAGCCCTAACCAACACTTTTCTCCCATTCTCTTGTTTATTTCTAGTTCTTTTTTACACTGTACAATTCATAAATGTTTTTTTCTCATTTGCTTGCTCCTTAATTTTTTTAGTGAGCAGTTCAAAAAAGCATACAATTTAAAAAAGAAATGATTTTATTTCATTAGAAAATATATTTTTTATGCTTTGTAAAAGAATCAAATATTTAGGGTCTAGGAAAAATCCTAAAAAAAATTTGAACTTTTTAAGGGCAAAAACACTTGTGTGAAAACCTATACAAGTCAAACTGGAAGGAAGTTTTTTTTTTGTTACAACTTTTGTCTATGGATTGCACAGCAGATGAGATTTTATTTTCAAGACAGTGGGGGGTTATTTACTAAACCTGGAAAGTGCACAATCTGGTGCAGCTCCGCATAGAAACTAATCAGCTTCCAGGTTTATAGCCAAAGTTTAACTGAACAAGCTGAAGTTAGAAGCTGATTGGCTACCATGCACAGCTGCACCAGATTATAAGTGCAATAGTTTAAGCAAATCAACTCCCGAGTGTCTTTAGATCCAGGATGGGGTGAATCATGGCTGATTGGCTGCCATGCACAGCTGAGCCAGATACTGAGAGCACCAGTTTTAGTAAATCCCTCCAAATATTGGCAAGAGAAAGCCTTGTTTTTACTGAAAAAATACTTTATCTTAAAGTGATTCTAAAAGATAAATAAAAAACAAACAAACGTGTTATACTTACCTGCTCTCTGCAATGGTTTGCACAGAGCAGCCCCCATCTTCCTCTTCTCAGGATTCCTGCCGGCGCTCCTGGCTCTTCCCCCCTACTAAGTACCCCCAGCAAGCCGCTTTGCTATGTGGGCACTCGAGCAGGCTCACTCCTGAGCTGCACTCTATGTGCCCCGCCCCCCACTCTCTCTTCACTGGCTGTGATTGACAGCAGCAGGAGCCACTGTCTCTCTGTCCGGTGAGGACAGAGAGAGCCAAGAGAGCCGCTGGTCTCATGCATAGCGCTGCATAGAGATCGGGTAAGTATAGGGGGAGCGTAACCTGCACTGAGAAGGTTTTTTCACCTTATAGAAATATAATAGAATGCATTACACCTTTTACCTTTAGGACCACTTTAAGGAGGAACTACACCCTCACCTGACACAAACGATGGGGCACAATTCCTTCCACTGACAGAAATGATGGGGCAATTTTTCTTCCACTGATGCCATCGATAAGGCACTATTTCTCTCTCTGACACCAACAACAGGGCACTATTCCACCCACTGACACCAACGATGGGACACTATTTCTTTGATACCAAAAATAGGGCTTTGTTCACTCCCACTAACGTCTGGACATTTTCCAATCCCACTGGCCACAGTCTGGCCCCGCTAAAGTCTGAAGGACAGTAAATTGTCCCTTTGTTTAGAAAGTTTGGAGACCCCTGGTCGAGAATAAAGTTTGCTAAATGTGTATACCTTAGAAGACCTGAATTAATTTTTTCCCAACAAATGTGAGGTATCATTTCAAGTGAAATATAAATTAATAGTTTATTTTAAAACACCTTCATTTTACTAGCCTGGTAACTTATCATTCCTTAATTTTCTTTTGATCGACTGTCAAGATTTATGGCAGCTGGGAATATAATGGGGGACATTTAACAACACCAATGCTAAAATGCAGCAGCTTATGCTAATTAGAGACAACACAGTGTCGAACGGCGTTTTATAGATCTTAATTATCATGCTCGGCAGGAAGGAAGCCGCAAACATCTGCACAGCTATTCTCTGCTGGGATGTCATTTGCTTTTTACCATGTTAAACAAAGGCTGGAAATCAAGTGCATAATCTGCAACCTCATAAAAAAATATTTTATCAATTTGGAGGAAGCTATTCAGCTTGCAGAACTCAAACTCACTGTATCTCAAAATGACCTGCCTGTCCTATTCATTTGAGGATAAAAATCTGTTTACTCATAACAAAAAAAAGCTGATACAAATTCTGCATAGTGATTGAAGCAGAAACAAACTGCTAAGTAGACAGTCTCAATGCCTATATGTGGTCTAAGGTGACACAGGAAGCTGCCAAACCAGGAAACAGGGATCTGTCCAGTGCTGGAGAGGGATTAGGATAACAAATTGGCTAAATGGGATTACAGTTTATCTGACAGGTAACACTTCTCCTACATGTATTTCAACTGTATATTTAGAATTTATGCTTTTAAATTGATGTTTAATATTGTTTTATTTTTTGTGTTTTTAACCTTATGTATGCAATTTTTTTTATTACAAATAAACATTTCATACATGACAAAGGATTCCCAGAGCACCATGGCTGATCTAAAGAGAAAGTACAGTAGTGGCTGCCTGCCTTTAGGCTGGATTCATCAGACTGAAACTTTAGATGGAGCTATCCAATAAGGAATGAGTCCGATCTGATTGGTTTAGCTGTATGTAAATTGCAGCTTTATCTATTGAAATGTGTAAACTATAGGCTTTTTACAACAGACAGTAAGGAGATACAGGAAAACAAGAGAAAAGGAGACTAAAGTTCCACCTGGTGATGAAATAGCACAATATTCACAGGCAATATTTTATTTTACCTGAAAACATATCATAAACTTTATAGTCCTGATTGTAATAAATACAGAATATATATATAATGCACACACTATATTGCCAAAATTATTGGGACACCACTAGGCATGCAGACTGAGTCTACAAACATTTGTGAAAGAATGGGTTGCTTTCAGGAGCTCAGTGAATTCAAGTGTGGTAGTGTTATAGGCTGCCACCTGTCAATAAGCCTCTGCCCGCTGGACTATCGACAACCAAGCCTCCCACCACTCCTATCCGCCCTCCCGGGCACCTCCCCAAAATGCCTCTTCCACTCCTCCTTCTCATTTTCCTCTCCTCCGTTCCCAAAATCCATTCACTATATCCCTCTGCTCCTCCCAAACAATTGTATATTGTGTCCTCACTTCTTCCCTCACTCCTCTACGGCACCCACCACCTCCTCCTATTACTCCACTCTCCCACTGACCCGAACACCTCCACTAGTAGTTTCTCACGCTCCTGCACATCCCGCTCCCATTGCACCTTTCTCACCCTTCTCCTTCTCCTAACCACAGGGGACATCTCCCCGAATCCTGGCCCTCCACCACCTCCCTCACCCACACAACATCCTCCCGCCTCCACTTCCTGCCGCAACCCCCGCAACTTAGTATCTGTCCCCCTGCTCCCTAAAATCTCCCCCCCCATTTTCATGTGTACTCCTGAACGCCCGATCGGTGTGCAACAAGCTTACCGCCATCCACGACCTCTTTGTTTCCCGCTCCCTCAACCTCCTAGTGATTACAGAAACCTGGATCCAGGCCACTGACTCTACCTCCCCTGCTGCACTCTCCTACGGAGGTCTCACCTGGACCCACTCACCCAGGCCCAACGGTCATAAAGGTGGTGGGGTTGGTCTGCTCCTGTCACCGCAGAGCACCTTCCGAGTCCTCCCAAACCCCCCCTCTCTATCCTTCTCCTTGTTTGAGGCCCACTGCATCCGACTATTCTCCCCAACCCCCTTGAAGATTGCTGTGATATACCGGCCTCCTGGATCCATATCCCGCTTCCTGGATGACTTTTCCTCCTGGCTACCCTTCTTCCTCTCCTCTGAGCTACCCACCATCATCCTTGGGGATTTCAACATCCCTGTCAACCTCGACAACCCGGCCACATCCCATCTCCTCCACTTAACCTCCTCTTTTGCACTTGCACAGTGCATACAATCCACCACCCACTCCGACGGTAATATCCTTGATCTTGTCTTCTCCAACCGCTGCGCTCCCCACAACCTCACTAACACCCCCTTCCCTCTCTCTGACCACAACCTGATTACCTTCTCTATCTCCTCATCCTCCAATGCCTACCCCTCCAAGTGTCACACTACTACCAGCCGTAACCTCCGCAACCTTAACCCTGCCCTCCTCCACTCTGCAGCTGATCAAATCCACGACAGCATCCTCCCCCTGTCCTGCCCCGACTTGGCTATGACTGCCTACAACAACGCGCTGTCAACAGCCCTTGACTCACTAGCGCCTTTAACCACATGCAACATCAGACCCCGACCACTCCAGCCCTGGCAGACTGATCACACCAAAACCCTCAAACGACACAGTCGTGCCCTGGAGCGACTATGGCGCAAAACCAAATCCCAACAAGCCTTCACCCGCTACAAATCTGCCTTCCACACCTACACCTCCTCCCTCCACGCAGCCAAACAAGCCTACTTCCTGACCCTCATCAAGGCCCTCTCCTCCAATCCTCGCCGACTCTTCTCCACCTTCAACTCTCTACTCTCTCCACCCCCACCTCCACCCAGCACCTCACTCACCGCCCTTGAGATTGCCAATCACTTCAAAAACAAGATTGACACAATTCGCAAGGACATCGTCGCAACTCACACGCCCTCTCATCCCGTCCCCTCTCACACAGCTACCCTCTCATCCCCCCTCCCCCTCGACATAACCCGCAGGGACTTCGTCGCTGCTCAAACTCCCTCCAACCCCGTTCCCACTCACTCAGCTACCCCCTCATCACCCCTCTCCCACGGCCCCACCACTGCTCTGACCTCCACTTCCACCCCACCCTACATTTCTCATACTGAAGCCCCCCCAACACTCCGCACCTTTGACCTTACTACCATCGAGGAAGTCTCCAAGATCTTCTCTGATGCCCGCCTCACCACCTGCCCCCTCGACCCTATCCCCTCACAACTCCTACGACCTCCCTCCCCCTCCATTCTACGCTCCCTCACCCACATCTTTAATCTCTCCCTCTCCTCCGGCACTTTCCCCTCCCCTCTGAAACATGCACACATCACCCCCATACTTAAAAAGCCCTCCCTGGACCCCAATGACCCGAACAACCTCAGATCCATCTCCCTGCTCCCATTAACTCCTCGAGCGCCTAGTCTACACCCGCCTAAACTCTCACCTCAATGACAACAACCTCCTTGATCCCCTAGAGTCCGGCTTCCGTCCCCTACATTCCACCGAAACTGCCTTACTTAAACTCTCCAACGACCTGCTAACTGCCAAAGCTAATGGCCACTATTCAGTGCTCCTACTCCTTGACCTCTCTGCGGCCTTCGACACAGTCGACCACCCCCTCCTCCTCAAAAAACTACACTCCCTTGGCCTCAGAGATTCTGCTCTCTCCTGGCTCTCGTCCTACCTGTCACAACGCTCTTTCAGCGTTACCTATAATGCTACCACCTCCCCCTCACTCCCCCTCTCTGTTGGGGTCCCTCAAGGCTCCGTCCTCGGGCCCCTTCTCTTCTCCATCTACACCTCCTCCCTTGGCCAACTCATACACTCTCACGGCTTCAACTACCACCTATATGCCGACTACACACAAATCTATCCCTCAACCCCCCACCTCACCACCTCAGTCTCCGCCCGAATCACACACCTACTGAGCGACATATCAGACTGGATGTCGCTCCACTTCCTTAAACTGAACCTCTCCAAAACCGAGTTTCTTGTCTTCCCCCCCAGCCCGCACACCACCCCCCATTGACTTCTCCATCACATCCAACAACGCCACCATCAAACCCGCCCCGCAGGCCAGAGTACTTGGTGTCATCCTGGACTCCAACCTATCCTTCCAGCCCCAAGTTCAAACTTTAACAAACTCATGTAGACTCCACCTCCGCAACATTGCCAAAATATGCACGTTCCTAACCCCAGAAACCACTAAACAGCTCATCCACTCCCTCATCATAGGACGACTCGATTACTGTAACTCCCTCTTTACTGGCCTGCCTCGCCGCTGGCTATCCCCGCTTCAGTCGATCCTGAATACGGCTGCCAGACTCATTCACCTTTCCAACCTCTCCGTTTCCGCCACCCCCCTCTGCCAATCCCTCCACTGGCTTCCGATTGCGCAATGGATCAAATTCAAAATCCTAACACTGACGTACAAAGCCGTCCACCATACTGCCCCAAATTATATCACCGACCTAATATCCAAGTACCACCCAGCACGCACACTCCGCTCCTCACAAGACCTCCTTCTCTCTAGTTCCCTGGTCTTGTCCTCCCATGCCCGCCTCCAGGACTTCTCCAGGGTGTCACCCATCCTCTGGAACTCCCTGCCCCAACCCATCAGATTATCACCTACTTTCCTTTCCTTTAGGCGCACCCTGAAAACCCACCTCTTCAGGGAAGCATACCCCACCCCCTGCTAACTTGCCAACCTCCTCCACTCTTCCTACCACCCCATCCCCCACAGCTATCTCCTCCTGTGCTACCATCCCCTCCCTCCTAGATTGTAAGCTCAAAAGAGCAGGGTCCTCGATCCCCTCATGTTTTGCATTGTATTGTTGTTGTTCTGTCACATGTTCTGTCCCCCTTTGTAATGTACAGCGCTGAGTGAACTATTGGCGCTTTATAAATACTGTATAATAATAATAATAATACGTGAAATATCATTGCTACTAAATATTCCACGGTCAACTGTTAGTGGGATTATAACAAAGCAGAAACAACTGGGAACAACAGCAAATTAGCCATGAAGTGGTAGGCCACGTAAAATAACAGAGCGAGGTCAGCGCATGCTGAAGCACACAGTGCGCCGAAGTCGCCAACTGTCTGCAGAGTCAGTAGCTAAAGACCTCCAAACTTCATTTGGCCTTCAGATTAGTACAACAACAGTGTGTAGAGAGCTTCATGGAATGGGTTTCCATGGCCGAGCAGCTGTATCCAAGCCTTACATCACCAAGTCCAATGCAAAGTGTTGGATGCAGTGGTGTAAAGCACGCCACCACTGGACTCTAGAGCAGTGGAGATGTGTTCTCTGGAGTGATGAATCACACTTCTCTATCTAGCAATCCGATGGACTTGTCTGGGTTTGGCAGTTGCCAGGAGAACGGTACTTGCCTGACTGCATTGTGCCAAGTGTAAAGTTTGGTGGAGAGGGGATTATGGTGTGGGGTTCTTTTTCAGAGGCTGGGTTTGGCCCCTTAGTTGCATTGAAGGGAACACTTAAGGCATCAGCATACCAAGACATTTTGGAGAATTTCATGCTCCCAACTTTGTGGGAACAGTTTGGGGATGGCCCCTTCCTGTTCCAACATGATTGCGCACCAGTGCACAAAGCAAGGTCCATAAAGACACGGATGAGCGAGTTTGGGGTGGAGGAACTTGACTGGCCTACACAGAGTCCTGACCTCAACCCGATAGAACACCTTTGGGATGAATTAGAGTGGAGAGTGAGAGCCAGGCCTTCTCATCCGACATCAGTGCCTGACCTCACAAAAGGCACTTCTGGAAGAATGGTCAAACATTCCCATAGACACACTCCTAAACCTTGTGGACAGCCTTCCCAGAAGAGTTGAAGCTGTTATAGCTGCAAAGGGTGGGCCAACTCAATATTGAACCCTACAGACTAAGACTGGGATGCCATTAAAGTTCATGTACGTGTAAAGGCAGACCGACCAATACTTTTGGCAATATAGTGTGTATGTGTATATATATATATATATATATATATATATATATATACACACACACATACATACATACATACACACAGTACATTCCCTAAAAACAGAATAAAATACTTGCTATAATGTAATATTTTAATTCAAACCAGGCTTTTCCCTGACTGCACTTCATGTTTAGGCCTGGACTGGCTATGAAGCAAATGCAGCATTTATCAGCACACACTTGTTTTCCTCCATTCAGCCCTTGCATTCGGCTACTGTATTTAAGCAGCAGTGGGTGTGGTGAACAGCGATTCCATCTGACAGGATGCAGTCACTGCTCAGCTGACCATTTTCCACTCAGCACCTTCAATTTTTTAATCACAGCTTGTTGAGCCTTGTGATGCCAGCAGGGCTACCTACAGCTCCAAATTTCAGCTTTTTATGGACAGCTTAAGGGCCTTTTCACAGGTGTTGGTGTGCACTGGGAGGTATGATACCAATGCACTGAGCCTGGTGCATTGGAAGGTTTTTCAGTACTGTTCTACTCACCAGTGTTGGTTTTTATAAAAAAAAAAACAAAAAAAAACGTAAAAACAAAAAGTAGGGCATGCTTTTTTTCAAAATTATTTTTAGATGTCAGGGGGGAGGGTAAAATCACTGCTAGTGTCTGTGTTCATGCTGGGGAGAATTATCCTCTCTATTTGTACTGGTTGCTGCAGTCCCAGCAACAGATTTGCAGATCAGAGAAATCTTCCTATGGAGGACAAATGTTCTAGTTGTGTTCTAGCTGCTAACCTGAATTTAATTTAAAGCTGTACTTGGAAAGAAAAATGCAAACTTCCAGGAATTTCAAACTCCTGTGCCCAATCCCCCATCAAAGCTTAAAGTGGTCCCTCCTGACAACTCCATGTTACTACAAGACAAACCTAGAAAGATTGGTGGGAGAAACCACTGATTGCACTGGGGGACAAGCAGTTCGACAAATGGGAAGTGGAAGCCTCTGTGCAGACTTCAGCCAAAGCTTTCTCTTGATCTTGGCAGCATTCAGCAGCATGGGCAGCAGGAAAGGCAATTCTTTAGATTCTTCTTTACAGGTACCAATTTAATTTTCAAATTTTAGTTCAGCGACATACTGAATATTGAATTATTTTCCTAATTAACTAATTCACATTTAATAAGCAATACGGCCATTTTGGGCTCCAGTTTTATTTTCTACATCGCCTTTAGGGGGGTTTTTGTGGTTAATAGAAACTTGTTATATATCTAGATTTAGAGGCAAAAGTAATGTGTTTTGCATCATTACAATTTGGAATGAATATTTTTATGTCAACAAGATTGTAACTTACATTTAAAAATGGCAAACTAAACAGACTTGTTATAGCTTATTGTAATGTATAATGGCAGCAAAGTGGGTTGTGGAGTGTTTAAAAATTCAAAGTCTGTATAATAAGGACAACACTGCACTATTCCCATCAGTCCTAACACAGTCATACAAGCAGACATGTTCTAGAGCCACTCTAGGCAGGAGCCAATGAAGGAAAAGCACTGGTTTGTTAAAAATAAAAACTGTACAACAAATCACTGCTAAAATCGGAAAGAATAACATGTTCATATATAGTATATCTAAAGCCAAAACCTTTTTTTAAATTTTTTTTTTATTTTTCATATTGAATAGAGTAAGGGATAGTTAAAACCATTGTCATGTTTTCATTTCTTGCCTAAAGAAATGAAAGACAGAACACAAAGGATAGTGCAGAACACCTGAGCATCAGAGGGACGACATCTCAGAGATATATACATTTTTTGTTAATACTACAGGTAAACTATCTTACACGTTGGCCTGGGAAAAGGATTTGGATAGGGATGCACCAATATCCTTTTTTGATCGGCAAGTACGAGTACGGATACTTTCGGTCAAGTACTTGTCAGTCAAGTACAACACCGTGCAGGGAGGTTTCCCGCTGGAAACAGGTTTTAATGTGATCTCTCACTAGACCTGGTGCCTGAATGCCTCCACAGAATGTACCCAGACTCCTCTGTCCTCTGCTTTTAAGGCTGTGGACAGGTGGGCTCAATGTTTCACACATGGTGGTCCTTTGGTAAAGTTAGGCGCTTCTGGATCAGGGTCCCTGATATATACCGTAATGGTAAATACTGTTAAAGATCCCAAAACAGCTCTACTCTACAGAACCTGTGGGAGGGATGCCTAGACACACCTAGGCCCTAATTTATGCTTCTGGTGGCTAAGATAGCTTTTGCTACTGCCTGGAAGAAGCTTGTGGTTGACTTGGTGGTGATGAAGTGGAAGCTCATTTGGATAATGACTAATAGAAAGCTGGTCAGTTTACTTTGTTACACCGCCCCACAGTTTGAAAAAGCTTGAAATCCTTGGATACAATACCTCCAATCTTGGTGGGGTATTGAGTGAGGGGTATTCTTGTGGTGTCCGGGTGAGTGAATGGGATGGATCTTGATCTCCTTTCCTTTTACTCCCCCATTTCTCCTTTCTGGTTTTCCCTCTCCCCCCTTCTTTTTTTTCTCTCTTTGCTTGTGCTTTTAGCTTATTTTCTGAGGATATTTTGAATTGAGACCCCCCCCCCTTTTGTCTCATGTAAACAGCCTATCATTTGATATGTAGCAAAAGAATATGTATTTGTCCCTTTTAAGGCTAGTTGTTCTTTTCCTACTTCAGTGGGCCCAGATGGCAGGAGGGTTTTCTCTGAGGGAAGCTTGCTCTCCTTCATAGAATAGCTGGCACCCTACATATTAGCTGGGGTTTTACTTCCATATTTGTAACATTAAAGCAATGTTAATTATTTGATATGTCATGCCAGGCCAATCTTTAGGCCTCGTTTTCCTATGCTTCCTATGTTCTTCTTCTTGTAAAAAATTTCAATAAACCCCTTTGCCCCTTCTCTTCTCCATCTACACCTCCTCCCTTGGCCAACTGATACACTCTCACGGCTTCAACTACCACCATGCCGACAACACGCAAATCTATCTCTCGACCCCTCGCCCCACCCCTTCAGTCTCTGCCCGAATCACTAGCCTACTGAACGACATATCAGATTGGATGTCGCTCCACTTCCTTAAACTGAACCTCTCCAAAACCGAGCTCCTAGTTTTCCCCCCAGCCTACGAACCCCCCCACTGACTTCTCCATCACGTCCAACAATGCCACCATCAGGCCCACCCCGCAAGCCAGAGTACTTGGTGTCATTCTAGACTCCAATCTATCCTTCCAGCCCCACGTCCAATCACTAACAAACTCATGCAGACTCCACCTCTGCAACATCGCCAAAATACGCCCATTCCTAACCCTAAAAACCACTAAGCAACTCATCCACTCCCTCATCATATCACGACTCGACTACTGCAACTCCCTCCTCACTGGCTTGCCTCACCACAGGCTATCCCCGCTTCAGTCGATCCTGAATATGGTGGCCAGACTCATCCACCTTACCAACCACTCCGTTTCCGCCACCCCCCTCTGCCAATCCCTCCACTGGCTTACGATTGCCCAATGAATCAAATTCAAAATACTAACACTGACGTTCAAAGCTGTCCATAATTCTGCCCCAAACTACATCACCGACCTAATATCCAAATACCACGCAAAACGCACTCTCCGCTACTCACAAGACCTCCTTCTCTCTAATTCCCTGGTCTCCTCCTCCCATGCCCGCCTCCAGGACTTCTCCAGGGCATCACCCATCCTCTGGAACTCCCTACCCCAATCCATCAGACTGTCACCTACTCTCCTCTCCTTTAGGCGCACCCTGAAAACCCACCTCTTCAGGGAAGCCTACCCCACCCTCTGCTAATTGCCGATCTCCTCCACCCTTCCTACCACTCCATCCCCCACAGCTTTTCCTCCCATACCACTATCCCATCCCTCCTAGACTGTAAGCTCCAAGGAGCAGGGCCTCTAACCCCTCATGTATCGCACTGTATTGTTATTGTACTGTCTCATGTATTGTCTCCCATTGTAATGTACAGTGCTGTGCGAACTGTTGGCGCTATATAAATACTGTATAATAATAATAAACATTATTGAAACAGAACAAGTTTAAAAATGATCATTCCGGAACAAAAAATAAAATATGTTCACTGGTACATGGCACAGTTTTTTTTTTTTGCAGACATCGTTGCACCATTTTTTTGTTTTCAGATAGTTTTGCTTCAATCCCTTCCAGTTTTTTTCTTTTGTGTTTTCTGTGTGTCCTGTTTGGAAAATTTTCTTTCTTTCCCGTTCCAGAGACAGAACAAGAGAAAGAATATCTCTCAACGTAAGGTGAAATCCCCTTTTTAGCTGTCACCAAAACAGTTATCCCCAGCACCTCCTATTCTGGGGACAACTGGAAACCTTCAGATTTCCCATCACTTTCTATCCTGGTAACAATAACCAACAAGACAAACAGAGAGGGTGAATCCCCCAGCAAAGGCAGAGACAGAAATAAAAGCTTAACTGGGCTTCCAAATCCATCATCACAGCCATCACAAAAACTATATAAAAAAAAGTTTTGGTTTTATACTTTAAACCAGCCTTTAGCAACCCTTTTACCCTTGAGGAACCCTTTAAAATACATTTTAAGGTCTCAGGGAAAACCACTTCATCAGAGGTCAGAGGTAAAATTTCCCTTACATTGTGGTCAGTGTGAAGAATGTCCCCTTACAGTGGTGGTTGAAATGCCACCCTTAGCCCTGGTTCACACTGGACCCGACTTTGAAAAAATTTCAAAGTCAGATGGCAGTGCGACTTCATAGACATCTGTGTGACTTCAGATGTGTATGCGAGTCGCACCCCAAATCGATGCAACTCCAATGAAGTCAGAGTTGCACCGATTAGAACAGTGCCATTATCTATCATTGCATGCAATTTGAATGGTCAAATCGCATGACAAGTTGCATCAGTGCAAACGGGAGCTTATAGATAGCGAAAAGATTATTGTTGTCACACCGCTGACTTCCGGGTGGCGTTGGCACTGGAACTATTCAGGCACCGTCAAATGGGTGATCAATCAGCCTCAGCACAATGAACCCCTGAAACCTCTGGAGGAACCCTAGGAATCCACAGAGTCCTAGTTGAGATTGGCTGTTTTAAAGCAAAGATCTCACTTTTGCTCTGCTACATATCCAAGGTACATGGTTGTTAAACACACTGAACAATCACAGATCATTTCTGTGAACATCAATGACTTGTTGACAGAGAATTCCAAATTCTCCTACAGATGTTCCCTGCTCATTAGTCATGGATAATAGGTGGATGGTTGTGTGCCCAATGACTCACAGCTGAATATTTAATAACCCTCCCTAGCCACTGTACCATGGAAATATGAGAGCTATCAATAATGTTTATTACTTCAGAGTTGTGCTGTTATTACCCAGATTTGCCTTGTAACATGCACAATACAGTAGTACAACAATAAAAGACAGCAAATTTCATTCAACAGCTGCAGCAAGATAATAATAGTCAATCGTTCAAGACTACTGGGTGACTAAAGCTGAAAGCGGACTACCTGACCTGACAATGGAGTTGTGATCAATCTGAGACTTCGGTGGACATACTGACTGGTCAAGAGACAAAAATTGCCTCTAAACTCCTCTAAAGCTGAATTGAATGTATGAATATTTTTGCAGGGAAGTGATATCATGATCTTCCAATTAGAGAATGCCTTGTATTCACTGAAATAAAATGTTCTCTAAATGGCGCCCATGCTGCGAACGCAACTTCTAGTGTTCACGAAGAAGCAGGGTACCCAGAAGGTAGCAGCAATCACTGTGGTAGCAGTGATTTCCACCTTCCATGGGCAGTATTGAATTTTTAAGGTGACAAAAGGGGCAACTGCCCTGGCAGAAGAGGCCCCCTTACACAAAAATAATATAAAACAATATAAAAAATGATATATAATAATAAAAAATACATAATAATAATGATAACAAATATATAGGGGCGGCACAGTGGCTGAGTGGTTAGCACGCCTGCCTTGCAGTAAATGGGTCATGGGTTCGATTCCCAACCATAGAGCCACCTGTATGGAGTTTGCAAGTTCTACCTGTGCTTGCGTGGGTTTCCTCTGGGTGCTCCAGTTTCCTCCCACACTCCAAAGACATGCTGGTAGGTTAATTGGTTCCTGTCTAAATTGGCCCTAATATGTGTATGTATGAATGTGAGTTAAGGACCTTAGATTGTACACCCCTTGAGGGTTATTGACTGATGTGAATGTTTAATATATACAGGTGAAACTCGAAAAATTAGAATATCATGCAAAAGTTCATTTATATCAGTAATGCAACTTAAAAGGTAAAACTAATATATGAGATAGACTCATTACATGCAAAGCAAGATAGTTCAAGCTGTGATTTGTCATAATTGTGATGATTATGGCTTACAGCTCATGAAAACCCCAAATCCACAATCTTAGAAAATTAGAATATTGTGAAAAGGTGCAATATTCTCAGCTCAAAGTGTCCCACTATAATCAGCTAATTAAGCCATAACACCTGCAAAGGGTTCCTGAGCCTTTAAATGGTCTCTCAGTCTGGTTCAGTAGGAATCACAATTATGGGAAAGACTAATGACCTGACAGTTGTGCAGAAAACCATCAGTGACACCCTCCATAAGGAGGGAAAGCCTCAAAAGGTAATTGCAAAAGAAGTTGGATGTTCCCAAAGTGCTGTATCAAAGGACATTAATAGAAAGTTATGTGGAAAGGAAAAGTGTGCACAAGCAGCAGGGATGACCGCAGCCTGGAGAGGATTGTCAGGAAAAGGCCATTCAAAAGTGTTGGGGACTTTCACAAGGAGTGGACTGAGGCTGGAGTCAGTGCATCAAGAGCCACCACACACAGACAGACCCTGGACATGGGCTTCAAATGTCGTATTCCTCTTGTCAAGCCGCTCCTCAACAACAAACAACGTCAGAAGCGTCTTACCTGGGCTAAAGAAAAACAAACCTGGTCTGTTGCTCAGTGGTCCAAAGTTCTTTTTTCTGATGAGAGCAACTTTTGCATCTCATTTGGAAACCAAGGACCCAGAGTATGGAGGAAGAATGGAGAGGCACACACTGCAAGATGCTTGAAGTCCAGTGTGAAGTTTCCACAGTCTGTGTTGATTTGGGGAGCCATGTCATCTGCTGGTGTCCACTGTGTGTCATTAAGTCCAGGGTCAACGCAGCCGTCTACCAGGAGATTTTGGAGCACTTCATGCTTCCTTCTGCAGACGAGCTTCATGGGGACGCTGACTTCATTTTCCAGCAGGACTTGGCACCTGTTCACACTGCCAAAAGCACCAAAACCGGGTTCAATGACCGTGGGATTACTGTGCTTGATTGGCCAACAAACTCGCCTGGCCTGAACCCCATAGAGAATCTATGGGGCATTGCCAAGAGAAAGATGAGAGAAATGAGACCGAACAATGCAGAAGAGCTGCAGGCCACTATTGAAGCATCCTGGTCTTCCATAACACCTCAGCAGTGCCACTGGCTGATAGCTGCCATGCTATGCAGCATTGAGGCAGTAATTGCTGCAAAAGGGGCCCAAACCAAGTACTGAGTACATATGCATGCTTATACTTTTCAGAGGTCTGATATTTTTCTATGTACAATCCTTGTTTTATTGATTGCATGTAATATTCTAATTTTCTGAGATTGTGGATTTGGGGTTTTCATGAGCTGTAAGCCATAATCATCACAATTACGACAAATCACGGCTTGAACTATCATGCTTTGCATGTAATGAGTCTATCTCATATATTAGTTTCACCTTTTCAGTTGCATTACTGAAATAAATGAACTTTTGCATGATATTCTAATTTTTTGAGTTTCACCTGTATATGTGTAAAGCCCTGCGTAAATTGACAGCGCTATATAAGTACCTGAAATAAATATAACATATATAATGAAAATATATTTTCTTTTATTAAATGTATTTTGGGTAGTAAAATGTTGCCTTCCATCATCTGTAAAAGTTTTTACTCTGGACTGGTACATTGTATTGTTTTTAAAAATGAATTTTGGCAGCTCAAGCAAGCCACACGCAGATTTACTAAAGGCCAATAGACTCTTTTTTTCTTAGTAAATGTGGAAAAGCTTCACTTTGTAAACAATACCCAATCAAGGGCAAGGAAAATTAAAAAACAAAAAAAAGCATTTCTGCTTACACATGATAGAAATAAGCACAGCTTTACCACACTTACTAAGCTCTGGGCAAAATGAGTGCAACTGCACTTGCAAAGTGATCAGCCTATTTGCCTTTAGTAAATCCACCCCACAGAGTGCTTATGCTTTTAAACTATTACTAAACCCATGAGCCTGCATTCACTATATCCAGTCTTCCTCAGTAAGTCTACCACATGGAAATGCAATTATTTTAGTAAATATAAACTGCTAAATACTGTACATTTTCTCTTTAGCAGTACATAGCAGTCATGTGACTTCTATTAGTGTCCAGAAAAGCACTGTCTAGACAGCGCTGATTGGCCTTGTGATGATCACATGCACTCTCCCAGGAAGAAAAAAAACTCGCTAGCAATACACACCAAATTGAGCATGTGCAGCTTGCCCCCAAGGCTCTGTTCTATGAGCAGATGGATTGGGGACAGTAGAAGAAATGGGAGGATCAGAGAGTACAGGATCAAACATACTTTTTACACAATGCGAAGGATTAACCCCTTAGGTTCCACAGTGAGTATAACAAGCATGCTTTACTACATATACAGACTGATTTTACTGTTGTGGGTTCAGTAACACTACAACGAAGGTGGCCTGTGACTGCATATATGTGTGTGTGCGCATGTTTGACCTCAGAATGACGTTGTGTCATGCATTTTGAACATGTGTGACTGTCAATGAGAATTTAAACCAACTACTTCAAATCTGAAGTGTCTTGGGCCACCGAAACTCTAAATGTGGTCCTATTCACAGGGACTGAACCAGAGGCATAACTAGAATCTTCAGGGCCCCAGTGCAAGAAACCATGAAGGGCCCTATCCATCAGTCTGGTCCTGGGGCCCTTTCAATCAGTCCCAGGGCCCTTTCTTCTGATCCTGGGGTCCTTCCTTATGAGCCCAGGGTCCTTCCACTGATCCTTTACTCCCATTGCAGGGCCCTTTATTGCAGTCCCGCAGCAGGATCCTTTCACATGTTTTGCAGCAGGTGACCTTTGGGGATACCACAATTCCATTCAATATATAACAGGGGGACACCATGATTTCAATCAAATTAAATTGGGACACCACAAATCCTATCAATAAATGACATGGGGGCACCACAATCCCAGTCAATAAATAACATGGGGACACCATGACCTCAATTGACGTGGCAACACCACAAACCTAATCAATAAATTACATGGGGACACCACAATTCTAATCAATAAATAACATAGGGACGCCAAGATCTCAATCAATAAATTACATATGGGACACCACAATTGCAATCAGTAAATGGCATAGGGACACCATGACCCCAATCAAACAACATGGGGACACCACAATTCCAATCAATAAATGACACAGGGGGCACCATGGTCCTAATCAATACACGGTGACACCATGATCCTAATAAAGAAATTACACAGTGACACCAATCAATAAATGACATTGAGACACCATGATCCCCAAACAAATGACATGAGGACACCACACTTCCAATCAATAAATCGCATGTTGACACCAATCAATAAATGACATGGGGACATTGTGTATACCATCCCGAGCTCTGTCATGCATACACTGTGGTAGTGATATCCCCTCCTCTGCAATGCTTGTTGTCTGGTTCTGTGGTTCTGTGCTGTTCCTGCCTGTTCTATGATACCCTATGTGCCAGTGTCACCAGGATCGGATGAGCCCTCTGCATGTCCCGGCTCAGCAGGAAGGACGACAACCCCTTTTCTCATCTTAGATACCATGACGTTCCTGGCAGATAAGCAGGCAGTGCCCTCAGCACAGACAATCCACATTTGTCCCTTCCCTAGCTGCCCTCACCTTAGCAGGTTCTGTGGGGCCCCTGTTCCATCTCTGTGATCTTCCGTCTCTTTGTCCACCCCCTGCCTTGTGCACTGCAGAACTGTGGCCATAGTAGTGCCAAAGCCGAGGGTAATCCAGCTTTAACTTCCTACCTTTCAGCACAGGGGTTAGCCCGGGACAAATGATCAAACCCAGAGAAACAGATCAAGCATCCAGCAAGAAGAAGCAGCGGCCGGCCTTCCCCAGACACACAGCTCTCTTGACTCCCCATGGTGTCTGAACGCCAGGGCCTGGTTGCAGGTGCGACCTTTGTGACCCTGGTAGTTCCGCCACTGGACTGAACAGGTATGGAACATACATACTTGCATTGGTCTTATTTTTACCTCTATCTACGCTCTCGGAAATTTTACTGTGCAGCTCTTTAAATGCCGTCAATGCCTGGACCTCTTGATACTGCATTTGTGCAACATGGCCCATTCATTGCTATAGGGAGAGTAGTAATCTGAAGGACAACTGGTGGTTGCCATGAGTTCAGCTCCCTGCTGGAGTAAATGGGGCTGTGGAATATGTATGCAGGATAAAGAGGACCAAGAAAAGTTGCCTACTTAAGAAAGGCTGTGCAGCTTTGAGCAGGACTACACAACAAAGATCACTGGAACAGAGGCAGAGGTAAGTATCAGACTAGGTGGGTTGTACTCATGTGGCTGGAGCCATGCCTTAAAGGACAACTTGCACCTAAGGTGTACTTGTCCTTTTACCATTTCTGAATCTTAAACATAGGAGATTCAACCTAAAAACTTCCAACATGTCAACAGCATTTCTAGGATGTTGCTATGTACTGTATTATCTAGCAGGACTGGCTGCACTGAGATCTGAGTCTGCAAATGTCTTTGAGCAATACACTGTACTTACTATTTCATTAATATCTAAATCCAAGGTGTGACCTTTGATCTGCATAAGAAATTCGTTGGAAAAAAAACTTTACAAGTGTAAAAAATAAATTTATTAAATAAAACATATTCCCATTTAACACCTAATTAACCCTCAGTTAACCCTAATCACCCCTAATTAACATTCTCTACTCCTTCCCCCATCTTTCTGCTGATTTTGTTCGTTTTTAACATTTAAAGTGTTATTAAACCCCAGACCCTGCATTCACTATATCTGGTCTCCCACAGTACACACAACATGGAAATGCAATTATTTTAGTAAATATAAACTGCTAAATACCTTTTCTCATCAGCAGTATATAGCAGTCTTGTGACTTCAGCAGAACACTGGTTAAAGCTTGTAGGAGGAGTTTTCTTTCTGCTCTAGGAGGATGTGAAAGTCCTGACCCTCTGTCTGGACAGTATTGATTAGCCCTGTGCTGATCACATGCACTCTCCCAAGAAAAACCAAACAAACCTCCCTAGCAATACACACCAAATTGAGCATGTGCATGTGACTATGGATTCAGCCTGTATCAGGTGTTCATTTCAACAAGAGGAGGAGCAGAGAAGAAAGGATCAAACAGCCTTTTTACACAATGCAGAGGATTAACCCCTTAGGTTCCACAGTGATGCCATATTTTTTTCAGGGTTATTTTTCAGTGTTTGTTAAATGATTCTGTATATAGTCCTACAGAACAGATAGTGCACAGTCCACATGTGCTTTTCTGCTTCACTTCAACAAGAAAAACAGGAAACTTTATTCAGTGAAAAGACATAGGGGGAGATTTACTAAAACCAGAGCACTCAGAACCTGGTGCAGCTGTGCATAGTAACCAATCAGCTTCTAACTTGTTTAATTAAACGTTGACAATAAAACCTGGAAGCTGATTGGTTTCTATGCACAATTCATGCAGTTTTAGTAAATACCCCCCCCTAGAGTATACAGTACCATAGATGCAGCTACAAACTTATAAACACTGCCATCTACTGGTTGAAGAATATATCTCTACTGAATACTGATGTAGTTGCTGCACAGAATACATGAACACGGTTTTCGAACAGCGTTGCCTAAAAAGATGTGCAGCTTTCCCATGTTTTGTACCAGAAACAAAATTTTAGGGACATTTGAAATGGGAAAAATTATAGAATAAAATGTATACTTTTTGTTTACAGTAAAACTACCTTTCCTGAAAACTAACACTGGTCAAAATGAAAAACATATTTTGTTTTATTTTTTTTGTCTTTGATACAACTGAAGACACATTTGACAAAAGAAAAACTAGTTTGTCCACTAGGATACTTTGTTATCTTAAGAAATGACAAATATCACCAAATTAACAGTCTTGTATCAGAAATGAAAACATTGCTCTGGTTGTCCATAAAGGTACTTGAGCACATAGTGATGGGCAACCTCAGTAACCAATAGGGAGGCCCAGGATGTGGGCCAGCACTCCTCAGCCTTTGGAATTTTCATATATGAGTGCCCTGGATTTTATGGCTCCTATCCAGGCATGTCTAGGTGCCTGCATGTCATGAAAGTAACTAGTCGTTGGTCTGGTCAAAATGTAAAGTGTATTAACAGCCCAAACGTTTTTTTTAGTTTAAGATTTAGGGTTAGACTGTCTGTCAAATTGTTATTGCTGTCTTTGACCCCACTAGGTAGACTTCAGCCCTTCTACTTGTCCTGGGGACCATTGTCAGACAGAAAGTGGTGAGAATTCCAAAATTATAGAGTGGTCGCCAGAAAGGGAGGTAAGAGTAAATCATTTCAATCATTTAATTGATCACTTATTCTGGTGACATCCAAGAGTGGATTTGCCCTCACTTTGGAGAGATATGCTGTCACTTCCTAGTGCATCGTCAGGACAGGGAGAGAAGGGAAATATTCCCAATGGAGAAGCAAGAAATAAGCAGACAGTGGTTGATATTCCTCCCATCTCTATATAAAATAAATAAAACTCATCTGTCACTTCATCTTTGAGATGGCTGGACTGTACCTTTATGAAATGCAACATTTGAACGGCATGGCTTTATCAGTAGTGACACTTCAAATATACCTAGATTCAGGTCAGCTTATCCATTAAAAAACACAGAAATAAGGCGGTTGTAAATGATATTCTATATACAGTTGGCATTCTACATTTGCTATTTTGTCTATACCCGCTGTCATCCATTCCACAGTTCTTGGCTGCCACCAAATTAGTGGAGCTGGAAGAGGTTAAACAACATCTCTCCTGTCCTTAATGTAATCCAGTGAGTAAAGGCAGGAATGGGTGGAGGTCAAATATATCTGATGAGATTTAGATTTGAAGAGAGTAGCCAAGGCAGAAACCTGTTTTTTTTCCCCTTTGTTGTCACCAAGACAGAAAATCACCCCACAAATGACAATGACATGAAAAAAACTTGACATAAGTTATAACCCTTCCTTACTCCATAGAAGACCTAAAAGAAAGCTTTTAACCGGCAGCACAGTGGCTAAATGGTTAGCACTTCCGCCTGGCAGTACCTAGGTCGTTGGTTTGAATCCGAACCACAGCACCACCTGCCTGGAGTTTGCATGTTCTCCCTGTGCCTGTGTGGGTTTCCTCCGGGTACTCCAGTTTCCTCCCACACTCCAAAGACATGCTGGTAGGTTAATTGGATCCTGTCTAAATTGTCCCTAATATGTGTATGTATGAATGTGACTTAGGGACCTTAGATTGTACACCCCTTGAGGGTTAGGGACTGATGTGAATGTACAATATATATGTAAAGCGCTGCGTAAATTGACAGCACTATATAAGTACCTGGAATAAATAAATAAAACTGCCTTATAAGGAACCTTTAGTTTATTTTGAGTGGTACCTTTAGTAATTCTGAAGTTTACCTAAAGCCATATTTAATGTGGACCTGAACACCAAAAGTGGAGATTTGTTATAAAAAGGGAACATCTAGAAACATCAAAGAGTAACTGAATTCAGCCATATTGGTAGGGCAGGGTTTTTCTTCCTTAGTTTAGAGAACATTCAGCAGAACAATAATAACTTCTCCAAATCTCACTTCAGATCTCCTCAGATTAGCAGGCAACAGCAGTTGCTCCTTTAAGGCCTTATGCACACAGGATGTTTTTACTGCCGCTTTTAGGGATCTCAGGTATTTTTTTTTTTCTGCTTCCAAACACTCCTCCATGTTAGCCTATGTGTCCATGCGTACATAGACTTTTAGCAGCATTTAGTGGGAGGAAAGATTGGAGGCAGGAAAAAAGTCACTAACAATGCATCTAGAAGCAGCAGCATTTTGGCAGAATAAACGTATATAAACATATGCAAACTCTAGGCACATTTAGCGCTTGAGCTTTAACCACTTGCCTACCGGGCACTTATACCCCCTTCTTTACCAGGCCAATTTTCAGCTTTCAGCGCTGCCGCACTTTGATTGACAATTGCGCGGTCATGCAACATTGTACCCATATGACATTTTGATCATTTTTTCCTCACAAATAGAGCTTTCTTTTGGTGGTATTTAATCGCCACTGGGCGTTGATGAGGCAGCACTGATGGGCACTGATAGGCGGCACTGATGGGCACTGATAGGCAGCACTAAAGGGCACTGATAGGCAGCACTAATGAGGTGGCACGAATAGGCGGCACTGATAGACAGCACTAATGAGGTGTCACGGATAGGCGGCACTAATATGCAGCACTGATAGGTGGCACTGATAGGTGACACTGATGATGGGTACTGATAGACGGCACTGACTGGCGGCACTGACTGGCACAACCCCTGGGCACTAACTGGTGGCACTGACTGGCAGCACTGCTGGGCTGCACTGGTGGGCGGCACTGGTGGGCAGCACTGGTGGGTGGGCACAGGTGGGTGGCACTGGTGGGCACAGGTAGGTGGCACTTCTGGGCACAGGTAGGTGGCACTGCAGAGTGGCACAGGTGGGTGCACTGCTGGGCACAGGTGGGTGCACTGCTGGGCACAGGTGGGCGGAGCTAGTGGGCGCACTGCTGGGCACAGGTGGGCAGAACTTGCGGGCGGCACTGCTGGGCACCGATCATCAGGGCACTGATCATCAGTGCCCTGATGATCGGTGCCGATCCCCGCTCTGACAACTGCTGGTTCTCAGCAGTACTTTCCTCACGATCTGACAGCGTGAGGAAAGTGCAGCCGAGAGCCGGCACTTGCATTTTCCTCTGATCAGCATGTCATTGGACACCGCTGATCAGGTGATAAAAGGCCGCTGTGATTGGCCTTTTACCACATCACGTGATCAGCTGTGTCCGTAGGACACAGCGATCACGGAGATCGCCGGGTGCGCGCCCCCTGGGGCGCGCAGGAGAGCGCGTTCTGGGAGGACGTCATATGACATCCACCCAGAACTGGCCGGCCGCAGTGCAGCCGTCATTCGGCTATCTGCGGTCAGCTACTGGTTAATTTGTTTCAATGGCCAGAATTAATTATTATTATGGCCAATGTAATGATTTCACGCCTTTGCGATCGACACCTGTAAACGTACCTAAACATTTGCAAAAGCGTTAGAAACTTTTACAAGCGTCAGGCATTTTTTGTGAAAAAAAGCTGCTGCCAGGAGGAAAAGCTTCTAGGAGAGTTTCCAAAATGTCTTGTGTGCACGAGGCCTTAAGCTCACACAACAGATATACATTGACAAGTTAGTACCCACAGGTGTGCATAGGCAAAATCACAAAACTGGAACTAAACTGATATTTTTCAGGAGAAAATCAAGACAAAGTCAGATCTTTCAGATACTGCTTAGGCATAATTAACAGTTAGAGATGTTGCTATAGGATAATAATTATTTTCTTTTTTAGTTCAGTTCCACTGCCCAAGAAGACCTCTAAAAAAAATCTGAAAAACAGTAGTGCGCTTTTTGTGTTTGGGAACGTCACAGCTCTACATCTGCAGCATGAGATCATCTAAGACAATACTGCCTCTGACTGCGAGTCCAATGGGATTTGTGATACAATTTGTTAGTGTCAACACAGAGCTGCTCACAATTCTCCTTGCTGGAGAGAAAGCTGTACCAAGGGGTCTGTATTACAAGGATCTCTCTTCTGCTTAAAGTATTACTAAAGGCATATTAAGGTATAACTAAAAGGCAAAACTTTTTTTGGTTGTGGATAGAGTGGAGATAGATTAGAACTATTAGGTTTTTATTGCTGTCTTTGATTGCATTGGGAATATCCACCCTCTCTCTTTGTCCAGTTTACAATTGTCAATGAAAGTGCAAGTAACAGAAAATCCCAGTTGGGTTGTTGCGATAAAAGTAATAGAGGGGAAATCTTCCAATGGGGACACTAGTTCTGGAGACTTGGGGCGCCCAATGGATTTCCTTAATTTGCAGGGATTTCCTTTCACTTTCTGTTTTGGCTATAAAAGAGGAATTCAAGGTAAATATTCCCAATGGGACAGATGGCAAAAAAACCTGACAGGGTTTATAGCCCCCCCCCCCTTAATCTATACAAAATTACAAAAAAAAAGTTTTGCCTATAGTCCTACTTTCTTTTATCCTCTGTTCCCTTTGCCTTTCTTGCTGCTTCTTGATTATTCCCCCCACCAGTTATCAGGGGTCATACCTGACATGGGGAAACAAAACCCTGCTCTTCTACCAAGATGATCATTTCCACACAGAGGGACAGTGCAGATCAAGGCATGGAAAGTTAGTAAAAGGGAAAAGATCAGATGCAGGGAAGTGACCCGAAAACACGTACTGGCACCTGGACCCCCGTTAGTCCACACTGCTCTGTTGTGCCCCATGCCACATCCTCGGCCAGCACCTCTCCCCTGCTCCAAAGAGTGGAACCCAGTGTTCTTGGACCCCCAGAGTCTCCCCATCTCTTCCTGTGCACAGGCGGAAAACAGCTGCACAGCTCCAGGAAAGCCATTCACCTGGAGAACACCGCAGCTCCCCCCCCAGAGCCCATGGAGCAGAGGACGCAGCCTCCCGCACCAACCAGCTCATCCACGCCCTACCAGAGAAGTCACCGGGGCCACCAAGTCCCGCCACCTGTTCGATAGCGGACAACCTGACCTCCAGCACAGCGCCGACCCTCCACAACAACCAGGCGGACAGGAGGAACCACTGCTGGACAGGTGAGAGCAGTTCCACTGCCCCCTCTGGAGACGCTGCCCCCATCTGTCCTTCTGCCCCTCACCTGTCCTACTTCCCACCTGTCCTACTCCCCACCTGTCCTGCTGTACCCCACCTGTCCTGCTGTACCCCACTTGTCTCGCTGTACCCCATCTGTCCTGCTGTACCCCACCTGTCTTGCTGAACCCCGCCTTTCCTGCTGTACCCTGCCTGTCCTGCTGTACCCCATCTGTCCTGCTGCACCCCACCTGTCTTGCTGCACTCCACCTGTCTCACTGTACCCCCCTGTTCTGCAATTCCCCCTCTGTCCTGCTGTACCCCCCGTCCTGCAACTCCCCCTCTGTGCTGCTGTACTCCACCTGTCTCACTGCACCCCACCTGTCCCGCTGCTCCCCTCCTGTGACGCTGACCCCCAACCTGTCCTTGTCCCCCTCCTGTGATGCTGCTCCCCATCTGTTCCACTGCCCCCCACCTGTCTCGTTGCCCCTCTCCTGTGACACTGTCTCCCACCTATCCCGCTGCCCCCACGTGTGATGCTGCCCCCCCTACCTGTCTTGCTGCCCCCTCCTGTGACACTGCTCCCCACCTGTGATGCTGATCCCCACCTGTCCCACTGCTCCCCTCCTGTGACACTGCTTCCCACCTATCCCTCTGTCCCCCCTCCTGTGATGCTGCCCCCTTTCTGTGATGTCCCCCTCCTATGATGCTGCCCCCCACCTATTCTGCTGCCCCCCTCCTGTGACACTGCCCCCCCTGTCCCATTGCCTCCTCCCATGACAATTCCCCCTCCTGTCCTGCTGGCCCCCACCAATCTTGCTGCCCCCCCTCCTGTGATGTTTCCCCCCATCCTGCTGCCCCTCTCCTGTGACACTGCCCCCCTCCTATCCCGCTGTCTTCCTCCAGTCCTGCTGCCCCCCTCCTGTCACACTGCCAATCCACCTGGCTCCTAACTTTGTAGCTGGCTCCTAGATTCAAAGCAAATTTGTCACGTCCTGGCCTACAGGCAATACTGGTGACTTGTTCTTTGCCTTCTGCCTGTATTTTTGGCCACAGCTTTCACAGCACAGGTCCTCTTTAAGTAAATCTCCACTTCAATATTTATAGAGAAGTCAAGCTAAATCAGTCTACATTGCTTTTTGGAGCCACAATTAAATTATTAGATAGAGAATAAGCTGAAAATAATGTGCCTGCCTTCCTAAACCCAGTAATGCTAATAACACAATCACATCCCAGGCATTCTACCAGGAGCAAATAACACTGTAACAGCCAACCAATGCATTATGCATAAAGACAAATAGAAAAACATTGGAGGAAATAATAGAAATGTCGAGTTATGCAAAGTTAAAATGTTTTTATGTACCACTACAAGTGTTTTACAGAGACAAACGGGATTGTGTGACACTGATCATAAATAGGTTGCCAACTACTGCTTTGGAAGGGAGAATTATGTAATAAATCTAGTAAATAGAAGATCCAGCAGGAAAGTAACAGTAAAAAACTTATAGGATGAAGTCTCACTTGACTGTTTTCCAGCATGAAAATGAATTTCAAGCAGATATCACATTCAGTCCTATGTGGCTAATTTACATCTAATCTCAACAGTTTAGCATGTTAATAAAAGATAGGGCATGTTACATTGTTGTACATTCAGTGCAGGTTAGACATGGTTGATGGACTGTTAGATGAATGAAAAGATAGATGGGATGAATGAAAAGATACAGACATATATTAGATAGATAGATAGATAGATAGATAGATAGATAGATAGATAGATAGATAATCTTAAACCCTGTCATATGGGCGCTGTCGGGCTGTGGCTGAGGCACGTTTTTAACTTGCCTGAATTGCTTGTCAAAACCAGGACATGCACTGTTGTGGGCATGAAGCTATGCTTTGCAGAGCAGAAAAAAGAAACATGTTAAGGTCAACAGGCGGAACAGCCGTGCCCCCCACCTAGTGTAAGTGCTGCCATAATGAAATCCATCTTCAAACAGGAATGCCAGAGGTGGGATATCTCCTTCTGATCGTCTGCTAGCTAACTGCAAGCCAGCTGCTGCTGACAAAACAATCCACTGTGGATCATGAGTCAGAAACTAGGCCCATGTGAAAGATGCCTAAATCATATGGATAGAGATAGATCGATCAGATAGATAGTTAGTCTTGGTTGGATAAATAGATGGATAGATAGAAAAGAAAGAATTGGTGGAATATATATATATATATATATATACACACACACATTATATTGCCAAAAGTATTGGGACACCTGCCTTTACAGGCATATGAACTTTAATGACATCCCAGTCTTAGTCCATAGAGTTGTTCAATAATGAGTCGGCCCAACCTTTGCAGCTATAACAGCTTCAACTCTTCTAGGAAGGCTGTTCACAAGGTTTAAGAGAGTGTCTATTGGAATGGGGATTTGTGAGGTCAGGCACTGATGTCGGAAGAGAAGGCCTGGCTCGCAGTCTCTGCTCTAATTCATCCCAAAAGTGTTCTATCGGGTTGAGGTCAGGACTCTGTGCAGGCCAGTCAGGTTCCTCTACCCAAAACTTTCTCATCCATGTATTTATGGACCCTTGCTTTGTGCACTGGTGCACAGTAATGTTGGAACAGGAAGGGGCCATCCCCAAACTTTTCCTACAAAGTTGGGAGCATAAAATTGTCCATACTATCTTGGTATGCTGATGCCTTAAGAGTTCCCTTCACTGAAACTAAGGGGCCAAGCCCAACCCCTGAAAAACAACACCGCACCATAACCCCTCACCCTCCACCACACTTTACACTTGGCACAATGCAGTCAGGCAAGTACCGTTCTCCTGGCAACCGCCAAACCCAGACATGTCCATTGGATTACCAGACAGAGAAGTGTGATTCGTCACCCCAGAGAACATGTCTCCACTGCTCTAGAGTCTAGTGGCGGTGTGCTTTACACCACTGCATCCCACTCTCTAAATGGCACTTGGTGATATAAGGCTTGGATGCAGCTGCTTGGCCATGGAAACCCATTCCATGAAGCTCTCTACACACTGATGTTATGCTAATCTAAAGCCCACATGAAGTTTAGAAATCTTAAGCTACTGACTCTGCAGACAGTTGGCAACTTCAGTACACTGTGTGCTTCAGCATGCGCTCACCTTGCTCTGTCATTTTATGTGGCCTTTGCTGTTGTTCCCAGTTTCTTCCACTTTCTTATAATACCACTAACAGTTGACCGTGGAATATTTAGTTGCAAGGAATTTGGAGGGGTGATCCAATACTTCTGGCAATATACAGATGAAACTCAAAAAATTAGAATATCGTGCAAAAGTTCATTTATTTCAGTAATGCAACTTAAAAGGTGAAACTAATATATGAGATAGACTCATTACATGCAAAGTAAGATAGTTCAAGCTGTGATTTGTCATAATTGTGATGATTATGGCTTACAGCTCATGAAAACCCCAAATCCACAATCTCAGAAAATTACATACAATCAATAAAACAAGGATTGTACAGAGAACAATATCGGACCTCTGAAAAGTATAAGCATGCATATGTACTCAGTGCATGGTCTGGTCCCCTTTTGCAGCAATTACTGCCTCAATGCGGCATGGCATGGAAGCTATCAGCCTGTGGCACTGCTGAGGTGTTATGGAAGACAAGGATGCTTCAATAGCGGCCTTCAGCTCTTCTGCATTGTTCGGTCTCATGTCTCTCATCTTTCTCTTGGCAATGCCCCATAGATTCTCTATGGGGTTCAGGTCAGGTGAGTTTACTGGCCAATCAAGCACCGTAATCCCACGGCCATTGAACCAGGTTTTGGTGGTTTTGGCAGTGTGGGCAGGTGCCAAGTCCTGCTGGAAAATGAAGTCAGCATCCCCATAAAGCTCGTCTGTGGAAGGAAGCATGAAGTGCTCCAAAATCTCCTGGTTGACGGCTGCCTTGACCCTGGACTTAATGAAGCACAGTGGACCAACACTAGCAGATGACATGGCTCCCCAAATCAACACAGACTGTGGAAACTTCACACTGGACTTCAAGCATCTTGCAGTGTGTGCCTCTCCATTCTTCCTCCATACTCTGGATCCTTGGTTTCCAAATGAGATGCAAAAGTTGCTCTCATCAGAAAAGAGGACTTTGGACCACTGAGCAACAGACCAGGTCTGTTTTTCTTTAGCCCAGGTAAGACGCTTCTGACGTTATTTGTTGCACAGGAGCGGCTTGACAAGAGGAATACGACATTTGAAGCCCATTTCCAGGATCCGTCTGTGTGTAGTGGCTCTTGATGCACTGACTCAGTCCACTCCTTATGAAAGTCCCCAACACTTTTGAATGGAATTTTTCCTGACAATCCTCTCCAGGCTGCGGTCATCCCTGCTGCTTGTGCACCTTTTTCTTCCACACCTTTCCCTTCCACATAACTTTCTATTAATGTGCTTTGATACAGCACTTTGGGAACATCCAACTTCTTTTGCAATTACCTTTTGAGGCTTCCACTCCTTATGGAGGGTGTCAATGATGGTTTTTTGCACAAGTGTCAGGTCAGCAGTCTTTCCCATGATTGTGATTCCTACTGAACCAGACTGAGAAACCATTTAAAGGCTCAGGAACCCTTTGCAGGTGTTATGGCTTAATTAGCTGATTAGAGTGGGACACTTTGAGCAGAGAATATTGCACCTTTTCACAATATTCTAATTTTCTGAGATTGTGGATTTGGGGTTTTCATGAGCTGTAAGCCATAATCATCACAATTATGACAAATCACGGCTTGAACTATCTTGCTTTGCATGTAATGAGTCTATCTCATATATTAGTTTTACCTTTTAAGTTGCATTACTGAAATAAATGAACTTTTGCACAATATTCAAATTTTTTGAGTTTCACCTGTAGTATATATATATATATATATATATATATATATATATATACACATACACACACACAAACACACAGTTAGGTCCATATACATTTTGGCTCTGTATGCCACCAGAATAAATTAAAACAAAGCAATCCAAATTAATTTGAAGTGCAGACTTTCAGCTTTAATTCAAGAGGTTGAACAAAATATCAAATACAAATTTTAGGAACTGCAACCATTTTTATACACAGTCCCTCCATTTTCAGGGGCTCAAATGTAATTAGACAAATTATTTTAATCATAAATAAAATGTTCATTTATAATATTTTGTTGAGAATCCTTTACTGGCAATGACTGCTTGAAGTCTGGAACCCATGGACATTACCAAAGACTGGGTTTCCTCCTTTCTGATGCTTTGCCAGGCTCTAACTGCAGCTGTCTTCAGTTGTTCTTTGTTTGTGGGTCTTTCTGCCTTTAGTTTTGCCTTCAGCAAGTGAAATGCATGCTCAATTGAATTGAGATCAGTTGATTGACTTGGCCATTGCAGAATATTCCATTTTGTCCATCTGTACAGTGAAGCGCCGTCCAATCAACTTTGCTGCATTTGGTTGAATCTGGGCTGACAGTATATCTCTAAGCACTGCAGAATTAATCCCACTGCTTCTGTCATATCATCAATAAACACCAATGACCTAGTGCCACTGGAAGCCATGCATGCACATGCCATCACACTTCCTCCACCATGTTTAACAGGTGATGTTGTGTGCTTTGGATCATGAGCTGTTCCAAGCCTTCTGCACACTTTTTTCTTCCCGTCATTCTGGCACAGATTAATCTTAGTTTCATCCGTCCAAAGAATGCTTTTCCAGAACTGGCCTGGCTTTTTAGATTTATTTTGACCAAGCCTAATCTGGCTTCTCTATGGTTTGCACCTTGTGGTGAACCCTCTGTATTTGCTCTCGTGAAGTCTTCTCTTGATTGTAGACTTTGACAATGATAAACTCACCTCCTGGAGAGTGTGGATGTTGTGAATGGGTTTTTCTTTACTATAGAGAGGATACTGTGATCATCCACCACTGTTGTTGTGAGGGACCGCCTGGCGGTACCACTAGCACTCCACTGAATAGGCATCCCCAGCGCACGGAATCTAAGTCCCAGGGTGCTTGTTCACCAGGGCCCCTGATGGTGGGGATGGACTTGGAGCTCCCCGAGACCAGGTCGTGACTACTGGGTGCGTCCGTCAGTGGTAGTAGTATGCGCCAAGGGCTCCCACGGGGAAGAGTCTGATCTGAGGAGGTCAGAAGACCCCACTGCAAGGGATGGATGGATGAATGGATGAGCAAGGTCAGACGGGCCGGGTCGGTAACAGAGAGGACGGCAAGGTACAAGGCAGCGGGCATAGAATGGTCGGGTCACACGCCAGGTCAGCAACAGCAGGTCAAATCCAATCAGGGGCATTCAGGAGAGAGGTCAGGCAAAGCAAGGGTCAGAACAGGAGAAAGCAGCAAGGTCAGGTATAATCCGGGTCAAAACTTACAAAGGGTACAGGTTCACAGGTTCACAGGATGCAGGGAAGACCAGAAGGCACTGAATGACAGCTCAGGGCCATTTAAATATCCCGCCCTGCGCTGCCATTGGTGCCCAGCGGGCGGCCGCGGCTTCTACTGCGCATGCGCAAACTCGAACGCCGCGGCCGGCCCGGACCTAGTGCCCGTGTCCCTGCACAGGACGGTGCACTGCGCCTGCGCCGGGACCATCGCGGCAGGGATCGAGGAGATCCCTGACATTGCCCCCCCCCTACGGGCAGCCTCCGGATGCCCACCCGATCTCTCCACCACGGGTGATCGCGAAAAAACCTCCGGACAAGTCTGGGTGCATGGACATTATGGGCTGGTTCCCAAGAATTGTCCTCAGGGCCATAGCCCTTCCATTTGATAAGGAATTGGGTCTGGCCTCCCCTCCTTCGACACTTCAGGATTGTTTCAACCTCAAATTCTTCTTCTCCCTCGACCGTTACCGCTTCCGGGGGTCTAGATTCCCGGTCAGGGAAGGCATCTGGGACCACTGGCTTCAGCAGGGACACATGGAAGACTGGGTGGATCTTGAGCGTGTCAGGGAGGACGAGTTCGTAGGCTACTTCGTTAACCATCCATTTAATGCAGAAGGGGCCTATAAATTTGGGTCCCAATTTCTTTGACGGGCAAAGCATCTTTAAATTGGACGTCGCCAGCCAAACCTTCTCCCGAGGCCGCAATACCAGATCTCCTCTCCGTTTCCTGTTGAATGCTTTCCTGTAGTCTTCCTGGGCCCGACTGATGGCCTCTTGAAGCTTCTTATTGTTCGCGGCGAAAAACGTTACCACATCTTGCGTTGCAGGTACTGGGCATTCCGAGACCAAATCCGGGAGGAAGACTGGGTGAAAGCCATAGTTGGCAAAGAACGGGGACTGTCCTGTCGCTGAGTGGCGGGCGTTGTTGTACGCAAATTCCGCTAGAGGTAGAAGTGGCATCCAGTCATCTTGAGTAAACGAAGTATAGCATCTTAAGTATTGCTCTAAGGTCTGATTGGTCCTTTCGGTTTGACCGTTAGTTTGAGGGTGGAACGCAGAGGAGAGAGACAATTTGATGTCCAGGGCTTTGCACAGTGCTCTCCAAAATCTTGACGTGAACTGGACCCCCCGGTCCGAGACAATGTCTTCGGGGACCCCATGCAACCTTACTACCTCACGAATGAAGACTCGCGCGGTCTCGGCCGCTGAGGGAGTTTTCTTCAACGGGATGAAGTGGGCCATCTTCGACAAGCGGTCCACGACCACCAGGATTGCCGTGTGGTCTAGGGATGGCGGAAGCTCGACTATAAAGTCTAATGAGATCTTTTGCCAAGGCCGTTCAGGAATAGGTAAGGGTCGCAGCAGACCCCAAACCTTGTTTCTTGCTGGTTTGTTCTTCTGGCAGGTGACACAGGACCTTACATAGCCCTTACAATCCTTAGCCATGTCTGGCCACCAGAATGAGCGTCGGAGAAGTTCCAGGGTCTTTTCTGGGCCAAAGTGCCCCGCCATCGGGTGGTCATGGCAATGCCCCAAGACCAGGGTTCGGGCTTCTTCCGGCACCACAATTCGATCTTCCCTCCATAGGAGTCCCCCCTTGTTCTGGAGCGGCCCTCCGCCTGGGGTAGAGAAGTTTGTGGATGCCTCCATTAGCCTGGAACAAAGGTCCGATTGAAGGGCCAAGAAGTTACCCGAGGACAGGATGGTGTCGGGTACTGGGATCTCCTTGGCGTCTTCGTACATCCGTGATAACGCATCCGGCTTAGTGTTCTTTGATCCAGGCCGGTACGTAATGTGGAAGTTGAATCTTGAAAAGAATAGTGCCCATCTCGCCTGTCGTGGGCGTAGACGCTTGGCGGTTCTCAGATATTCTAAGTTCTTGTGGTCAGTAAATATTAAGATGGGGTGCACCGCACCTTCCAGTAGGTACCTCCATTCCTCTAACGCCGTTTTGATCGCTAGTAGCTCTCGATCACCGATATCATAGTTCCTCTTCGCTGGGGTAAGCTTCTGTGAGAAGAATGCCACAGGATGGAGCAGTTCCTTGGTGCCTTTTCGTTGGGAGAGGATGGAGCCTACCGCATTCTCCGATGCATCTACCTCCAAGATATAGGGCAGGGCGGCGTCTGGGTGATCCAAAATGGGTGCCGAAGTGAACAGCTTCTTCAAGGCTTCGAAAGCTCCCTGCGCTTCTGGTGTCCATCTGAACCGGGTTCCCAGCTTGGTTAGCTGAGTAATGGGGGAGACCAGACCCGAGAAGTTCTTGATGAACTTCCGGTAAAAATTTGCAAAACCGACGAATCGTTGGACGCCTTTCCTGTCTGTGGGTTCAGGCCAATCCAGTATTGCTGCGACCTTCTGGGGATCCATCGCGACCCCCGCGGTGGAGATAATCAGGCCCAAGAAGGCAATGCTGGATTGTTCAAAACAACATTTCTCTGCCTTGGCGTACAACCCATGCTGCCGCAATCGCCCCAATACCTTTGCTACATGTATTCTGTGTTCCCCCAAAGACGGGGAGAAAATCAGAATGTCGTCTAAATAAACGATAACAAAGACATCCAAAAAGTCCCTAAAAATATCATTCACAAAGTGTTGAAACGTGGCCGGAGCATTACACAGCCCGAACGGCATGACCAGATATTCAAAATGGCCGAAGCGGGTGCGGAAGGCCGTCTTCCACTCGTCCCCCTCCCTTATGCGAATCAAGTTGTACGCCCCCCTCAGATCCAGCTTGGTAAAAACCACTGCTGACTTTAAACTTTGGAACAGCTCTGGTACTAACGGTAGTGGGTAACGGTTTTTTATCGTGACCCTGTTCAATTCCCTGTAATCGATACACGGCCTTAAGGTTTTGTCTTTCTTTTCAACAAAGAAAATTCCCGCCCCCGCCGGTGAAGTGGAGTGGCGGATGAACCCCTTCTGGAGGCTGTCCTCGATATATTCCTTTAGGGCCCCCAATTCGGGCTCTGAAAGGGGGAAGATTCGCCCAAAAGGAATTTCTGAGCCGGGTAACAGGTCAACGGGACAGTCATAAGGGCGGTGGGGGGGTAGAGTATCGGCTCCCCGTTTGCTGAACACATCTAGAAACCCATGGTAGACTGCAGGGATTACTTGTTTTAATTCAGCTTCCCCCTCAGAGCACAGGAGGATTTGGGGGGCCTCCGGGCCCGAAGTGCGGCAGTATACCCGACAGTATGGGGAAGGGAACGTGATTACTCCGGTCTCCCAGTCAATCTGGGGGTTATGGGCCCGTAACCATGGGAGCCCCAGAATGACTGGGAAGAGGGGTGAAGCTATAGCATCCAGGCGGAGGAGTTCCTGGTGCTGGCCGGCAATGACAGTGGTGATGGAGGGGGTTTCCTGGTTCACTACCCCCGATTTTATTCGGGAACCGTCGGCCAAATAAATATTGAACCCCTTCTGTTTCAATTGGAGAGGAATACCCTGCTGGTGAGCAAAATTAATATCCAAGAAGCAGCTGCATGCCCCCGAGTCAATTATGGCCGATACTTCCACGGTCCTTTCTGGAAGCTGAAAGGAAAGGGGTACCACTAAGTATTGGGATGGACCAACATTGCCAATGGATAAGGAAGAAGAGGTGCACTTACTCAGTTTCTGCGGGCAGGATCGTGCCATATGACCAGCTTCGCCACAATAGAGGCACAGGTTCTGGGATCGTCTGCGCTGATGTTCCTCTGGGGATAGTTTAGGCCATGCCAGGCCGAGTTGCATGGGTTCGGGGTTATCTCCAGGTGGCCGGTTTTGGGTGATTGGCCTAGGTGCTTGACTGGGACCTTGAAATGACCCCCAGGGATTTCCATGACCCTGGCCGGACCTCTCAAACCTGCGTTCCCGCAGTCTACGGTCAATTTTAATGGTCAGTGCTATTAAGTCCTCTAAAGTCTCAGGTACCTGCACCCGGGCGAGCTCATCTTTCAGGCCTTCTGATAGGCCTATACGGAACTGATGCAGGAGTGCGAACTCGTTCCAGCGAGTATCCCCCATCCACCGCCTAAACTCAGATGCGTACTCCTCCGCCGCTCGGCGGCCTTGCCGGAGCGTTTACAGAGTAGCTTCAGCAGAAGCTGCCCGCTGCGGGTCATCATAAAGGATGGCCATTGCATCAAAAAAACTGTCAACCGAAGTAAGGTGAGGGTCATTTTTTCCCCGTAATCGATGGGCCCAGTCTTGGGGTTTACTCTGCAGGAGGGAGATGACGAACCCCACCTTCACGGATTCAGTCACGAAGGTCCGGGGTTGTAGCTCAAAATAGAGAAGACAGGACTCGCGGAATGATCTGAAGCGTGTGCGGTCCCCGTGGAAACGTTCCGGTAAGGGTACTCGGGGTTCGGCCGCCGGGAGTGGTGCGGATGCCCCAGACACCAGCACAGGGACTGCTACGGCTGGAGGTGCGGGGACCGCGGCCTGTGGGGCAGGAATGGATATAGTGCAGGTCTGGAATTGGGTTTCAATCTGCTGACATCTATCCTGCAGGGCCGATACGGCCTGTGTCAAATTAGACAGGTGCCTGCAGATCTCCTCAAGCGGCGAGGGCCCTCCTCTAGACTCAGTCATGGCCTTCTGGTACTGTGAGGGACCGCCTGGCGGTACCACTAGCACTCCACTGAATAGGCGTCCCCAGCGCACGGAATCTAAGTCCCAGGGTGCTTGTTCACCAGGGCCCCTGATGGTGGGGATGGACTTGGAGCTCCCCGAGACCAGGTCGTGACTACTGGGTGCGTCTGTCAGTGGTAGTAGTATGCGCCAAGGGCTCCCACGGGGAAGAGTCTGATCTGAGGAGGTCAGAAGACCCCACTGCAAGGGATGGATGGATGGATGAGCAAGGTCAGACGGGCCGGGTCGGTAACAGAGAGGACGGCAAGGTACAAGGCAGCGGGCATAGAATGGTCGGGTCACACGCCAGGTCAGCAACAGCAGGTCAAATCCAATCAGGGGCATTCAGGAGAGAGGTCAGGCAAAGCAAGGGTCAGAACAGGAGAAAGCAGCAAGGTCAGGTATAATCCGGGTCAAAACTTACAAAGGGTACAGGTTCACAGGTTCACAGGATGCAGGGAAGACCAGAAGGCACTGAATGACAGCTCAGGGCCATTTAAATATCCCGCCCTGCGCTGCCATTGGTGCCCAGCGGGCGGCCGCGGCTTCTACTGCGCATGCGCAAACTCGAACGCCGCGGCCGGCCCAGACCTAGTGCCCGTGTCCCTGCACAGGACGGTGCACTGCGCCTGCGCCGGGACCATCGCGGCAGGGATCGAGGAGATCCCTGACATTGCCCCCCCCCTACGGGCAGCCTCCGGATGCCCACCCGATCTCTCCATCACGGGTGATCGCGAAAAAACCTCCGGACAAGTCTGGGTGCATGGACATTATGGGCTGGTTCCCAAGAATTGTCCTCAGGGCCATAGCCCTTCCATTTGATAAGGAATTGGGTCTGGCCTCCCCTCCTTCGACACTTCAGGATTGTTTCAACCTCAAATTCTTCTTCTCCCTCGACCGTTACCGCTTCCGGGGGTCTAGATTCCCGGTCAGGGAAGGCATCTGGGACCACTGGCTTCAGCAGGGACACATGGAAGACTGGGTGGATCTTGAGCGTGTCAGGGAGGACGAGTTCGTAGGCTACTTCGTTAACCATCCATTTAATGCAGAAGGGGCCTATAAATTTGGGTCCCAATTTCTTTGACGGGCAAAGCATCTTTAAATTGGACGTCGCCAGCCAAACCTTCTCCCGAGGCCGCAATACCAGATCTCCTCTCCGTTTCCTGTTGAATGCTTTCCTGTAGTCTTCCTGGGCCCGACTGATGGCCTCTTGAAGCTTCTTATTGTTCGCGGCGAAAAACGTTACCACATCTTGCGTTGCAGGTACTGGGCATTCCGAGACCAAATCCGGGAGGAAGACTGGGTGAAAGCCATAGTTGGCAAAGAACGGGGACTGTCCTGTCGCTGAGTGGCGGGCGTTGTTGTACGCAAATTCCGCTAGAGGTAGAAGTGGCATCCAGTCATCTTGAGTAAACGAAGTATAGCATCTTAAGTATTGCTCTAAGGTCTGATTGGTCCTTTCGGTTTGACCGTTAGTTTGAGGGTGGAACGCAGAAGAGAGAGACAATTTGATGTCCAGGGCTTTGCACAGTGCTCTCCAAAATCTTGACGTGAACTGGACCCCCGGTCCGAGACAATGTCTTCGGGGACCCCATGCAACCTTACTACCTCACGAATGAAGACTCGCGCGGTCTCGGCCGCTGAGGGAGTTTTCTTCAACGGGATGAAGTGGGCCATCTTCGACAAGCGGTCCACGACCACCAGGATTGCCGTGTGGTCTAGGGATGGCGGAAGCTCGACTATAAAGTCTAATGAGATCTTTTGCCAAGGCCGTTCAGGAATAGGTAAGGGTCGCAGCAGACCCCAAACCTTGTTTCTTGCTGGTTTGTTCTTCTGGCAGGTGACACAGGACCTTACATAGCCCTTACAATCCTTAGCCATGTCTGGCCACCAGAATGAGCGTCGGAGAAGTTCCAGGGTCTTTTCTGGGCCAAAGTGCCCCGCCATCGGGTGGTCATGGCAATGCCCCAAGACCAGGGTTCGGGCTTCTTCCGGCACCACAATTCGATCTTCCCTCCATAGGAGTCCCCCCTTGTTCTGGAGCGGCCCTCCGCCTGGGGTAGAGAAGTTTGTGGATGCCTCCATTAGCCTGGAACAAAGGTCCGATTGAAGGGCCAAGAAGTTACCCGAGGACAGGATGGTGTCGGGTACTGGGATCTCCTTGGCGTCTTCGTACATCCGTGATAACGCATCCGGCTTAGTGTTCTTTGATCCAGGCCGGTACGTAATGTGGAAGTTGAATCTTGAAAAGAATAGTGCCCATCTCGCCTGTCGTGGGCGTAGACGCTTGGCGGTTCTCAGATATTCTAAGTTCTTGTGGTCAGTAAATATTAAGATGGGGTGCACCGCACCTTCCAGTAGGTACCTCCATTCCTCTAACGCCGTTTTGATCGCTAGTAGCTCTCGATCACCGATATCATAGTTCCTCTTCGCTGGGGTAAGCTTCTGTGAGAAGAATGCCACAGGATGGAGCAGTTTCTTGGTGCCTTTTCGTTGGGAGAGGATGGAGCCTACCGCATTCTCCGATGCATCTACCTCCAAGATATAGGGCAGGGCGGCGTCTGGGTGATCCAAAATGGGTGCCGAAGTGAACAGCTTCTTCAAGGCTTCGAAAGCTCCCTGCGCTTCTGGTGTCCATCTGAACCGGGTTCCCAGCTTGGTTAGCTGAGTAATGGGGGAGACCAGACCCGAGAAGTTCTTGATGAACTTCCGGTAAAAATTTGCAAAACCGACGAATCGTTGGACGCCTTTCCTGTCTGTGGGTTCAGGCCAATCCAGTATTGCTGCGACCTTCTGGGGATCCATCGCGACCCCCGCGGTGGAGATAATCAGGCCCAAGAAGGCAATGCTGGATTGTTCAAAACAACATTTCTCTGCCTTGGCGTACAACCCATGCTGCTGCAATCGCCCCAATACCTTTGCTACATGTATTCTGTGTTCCCCCAAAGACGGGGAGAAAATCAGAATGTCGTCTAAATAAACGATAACAAAGACATCCAAAAAGTCCCTAAAAATATCATTCACAAAGTGTTGAAACGTGGCCGGAGCATTACACAGCCCGAACGGCATGACCAGATATTCAAAATGGCCGAAGCGGGTGCGGAAGGCCGTCTTCCACTCGTCCCCCTCCCTTATGCGAATCAAGTTGTACGCCCCCCTCAGATCCAGCTTGGTAAAAACCACTGCTGACTTTAAACTTTGGAACAGCTCTGGTACTAACGGTAGTGGGTAACGGTTTTTTATCGTGACCCTGTTCAATTCCCTGTAATCGATACACGGCCTTAAGGTTTTGTCTTTCTTTTCAACAAAGAAAATTCCCGCCCCCGCCGGTGAAGTGGAGTGGCGGATGAACCCCTTCTGGAGGCTGTCCTCGATATATTCCTTTAGGGCCCCCAATTCGGGCTCTGAAAGGGGGAAGATTCGCCCAAAAGGAATTTCTGAGCCGGGTAACAGGTCAACGGGACAGTCATAAGGGCGGTGGGGGGGTAGAGTATCGGCTCCCCGTTTGCTGAACACATCTAGAAACCCATGGTAGACTGCAGGGATTACTTGTTTTAATTCAGCTTCCCCCTCAGAGCACAGGAGGATTTGGGGGGCCCCCGGGCCCGAAGTGCGGCAGTATACCCGACAGTATGGGGAAGGGAACGTGATTACTCCGGTCTCCCAGTCAATCTGGGGGTTATGGGCCCGTAACCATGGGAGCCCCAGAATGACTGGGAAGAGGGGTGAAGCTATAGCATCCAGGCGGAGGAGTTCCTGGTGCTGGCCGGCAATGACAGTGGTGATGGAGGGGGTTTCCTGGTTCACTACCCCCGATTTTATTCGGGAACCGTCGGCCAAATAAATATTGAACCCCTTCTGTTTCAATTGGAGAGGAATACCCTGCTGGTGAGCAAAATTAATATCCAAGAAGCAGCTGCATGCCCCCGAGTCAATTATGGCCGATACTTCCACGGTCCTTTCTGGAAGCTGAAAGGAAAGGGGTACCACTAAGTATTGGGATGGACCAACATTGCCAATGGATAAGGAAGAAGAGGTGCACTTACTCAGTTTCTGCGGGCAGGATCGTGCCATATGACCAGCTTCGCCACAATAGAGGCACAGGTTCTGGGATCGTCTGCGCTGATGTTCCTCTGGGGATAGTTTAGGCCATGCCAGGCCGAGTTGCATGGGTTCGGGGTTATCTCCAGGTGGCCGGTTTTGGGTGATTGGCCTAGGTGCTTGACTGGGACCTTGAAATGACCCCCAGGGATTTCCATGACCCTGGCCGGACCTCTCAAACCTGCGTTCCCGCAGTCTACGGTCAATTTTAATGGTCAGTGCTATTAAGTCCTCTAAAGTCTCAGGTACCTGCACCCGGGCGAGCTCATCTTTCAGGCCTTCTGATAGGCCTATACGGAACTGATGCAGGAGTGCGAACTCGTTCCAGCGAGTATCCCCCATCCACCGCCTAAACTCAGATGCGTACTCCTCCGCCGCTCGGCGGCCTTGCCGGAGCGTTTACAGAGTAGCTTCAGCAGAAGCTGCCCGCTGCGGGTCATCATAAAGGATGGCCATTGCATCAAAAAAACTGTCAACCGAAGTAAGGTGAGGGTCATTTTTTCCCCGTAATCGATGGGCCCAGTCTTGGGGTTCACTCTGCAGGAGGGAGATGACGAACCCCACCTTCACGGATTCAGTCACGAAGGTCCGGGGTTGTAGCTCAAAATAGAGAAGACAGGACTCGCGGAATGATCTGAAGCGTGTGCGGTCCCCGTGGAAACGTTCCGGTAAGGGTACTCGGGGTTCGGCCGCCGGGAGTGGTGCGGATGCCCCAGACACCAGCACAGGGACTGCTACGGCTGGAGGTGCGGGGACCGTGGCCTGTGGGGCAGGAATGGATATAGTGCAGGTCTGGAATTGGGTTTCAATCTGCTGACATCTATCCTGCAGGGCCGATATGGCCTGTGTCAAATTAGACAGGTGCCTGCAGATCTCCTCAAGCGGCGAGGGCCCTCCTCTAGACTCAGTCATGGCCTTCTGGTACTGTGAGGGACCGCCTGGCGGTACCACTAGCACTCCACTGAATAGGCGTCCCCAGCGCACGGAATCTAAGTCCCAGGGTGCTTGTTCACCAGGGCCCCTGATGGTGGGGATGGACTTGGAGCTCCCCGAGACCAGGTCGTGACTACTGGGTGCGTCTGTCAGTGGTAGTAGTATGCGCCAAGGGCTCCCACGGGGAAGAGTCTGATCTGAGGAGGTCAGAAGACCCCACTGCAAGGGATGGATGGATGGATGAGCAAGGTCAGACGGGCCGGGTCGGTAACAGAGAGGACGGCAAGGTACAAGGCAGCGGGCATAGAATGGTCGGGTCACACGCCAGGTCAGCAACAGCAGGTCAAATCCAATCAGGGGCATTCAGGAGAGAGATCAGGCAAAGCAAGGGTCAGAACAGGAGAAAGCAGCAAGGTCAGGTATAATCCGGGTCAAAACTTACAAAGGGTACAGGTTCACAGGTTCACAGGATGCAGGGAAGACCAGAAGGCACTGAATGACAGCTCAGGGCCATTTAAATATCCCGCCCTGCGCTGCCATTGGTGCCCAGCGGGCGGCCGCGGCTTCTACTGCGCATGCGCGAACTCGAACGCCGCGGCCGGCCCGGACCTAGTGCCTGTGTCCCTGCACAGGGCGGTGCACTGCGCCTGCGCCGGGACCATCGCGGCAGGGATCGAGGAGATCCCTGACAGTTGTCTTCCGTGGACGTCCATGCCTTTTTATGTTGCTAAGCTCACCAGTGCATTCTTCTTTCCTCAGAATGTACCAAACTTTTGATTTGCCCACTCCTAATGTTGCTGCTATCTCTCTGATGGATTTGTTTCATTTTTGAAGCCTTACAATGGCTTGTTTCACTTGCATGGACAACTCCTTTGAACACATGGTGTAGGTTCACAGCAATAGATTTCAAATGCAAATACCACACTTAGAATCACCACCAGACCTTTTACCTGCTTAATTGAAGAAGAAATAACAAAGGACTAGCCCATACCTGGCCATGAAACAGCTTTTGATTCAATTGTCCAATTACTTTTGGTCCCCTAGCCTCCCTAGCGGTCTGATTATGTCCATATGTCTGTGCTCAAAGCGGTACATTTTTTTGCATGGAAATATGTAGTTTTTTTATTGTAGGCCTGTAATTTTTAGGAATAACTCACTGAAATCTGTGCGGACAAGAGTTTAGTAAACATTCCAGGTATGTTAAAATTTGAAACACGAAATCATAAATTAATATTTAATCCTAAATTACCTTTCCTGAGGAGGAGGAGCCTGGTCATGGCGGAGAGGGAGAGTGTGAAGTGAGCGCTCTCCGTAAGTCAGCCACCTGCCCATCATATGTGTCCAGCAAAGCCTCAGGGTTGCCCGTTAAGCCCTACCTTTTAGAGGGGGGATCGTGCTGGAGGTGTGGGAGATCGTGGAGACCAGTTAAGCGGTGAGACTGCGGGAGGTGGAACGTCGGGGGTCTGCTGCAGCGGAACGAGTGATGTCTCAGTCCGGAGCAGCGGGTTGACTGGAGCCCGAAGGACTGGATTGCAGTCACATGACCTCCCGCAAAGGAGTGCTGGGAGGAGGAGAAACCGGCCGGCGTTTCCAGGTGAAGGGAGACGTCGGCTCTCCCACTGAATGCACGAGTAAGCAAACGTAAAGCAGCAATACAAGCAGAGGAATTGGTGAGAAGCACAGCTTACAGCCCACAGCTCACAGCCTATAGAAAAAAGAGCCTGAAGCAACTGTATGTAAAAGAGAAGACGGCAGGAGGGTGAGTGTGAGTTTTTGTACTGCTTGCAATGAACTGTATGTAAAAGTGAATTTAAAGGGGAGATTGCCCGGGGGGTTCAGAAGAAAGGAGGTCTAAAGAGCAAAGTACAGGTCCCCAGAAGATATAGAGTCAAGCAGAGGGGTTGGAAGTGATATACGGGACTGTAAAATAATTATCCCCCCCCCCCAAAGTTTGGAGAAGTGAGCTAAATCTTTGACGATATGAAAAATAAAGTAGCCAAAGGAGGTGGGCCCAAGAGTTCCCAAACAAGTACGATTAAAATCTATATACCCTCACAGGCGAATATGACTCCAGAAAGATAAGGATTAAGTAAAAGAAGTGTGTTGGAAATCAGTACGGAAGACAGTACTAGACTATCCCTGGGAATGGTGAGTAGTATTCAACAAAGGAAAGAAAGAGTGGAGGCGGAAGAACAAGAAAAGGAACTACAAATGCCAAATAAAAAAGAAATAGCAAAAATGTTTAAAAGTCTTGAAAAATCAATAAAACAAGGGATGGTGATAATACAGAAAGATCTGGGGCAAATGATATCAAGAGTGGAAGAAACAGAGGGAAAAGTGAAAGAACAGGCCCAAATTATTTTGAAATTAGAAAAGCGGATGATAGAAATGAGAAAAGAACAAAGAAAGCTGCTATATAAAATAGAGGATCAAGAAAATAGGGATAGGAGACGTAATCTAAGGATAAGAGGAGTACCAGAGATTTCACACAGTGAAGACCTAAAGGGTATAATATGTAAAATGCTGAATACTATAATGGACAGATCTATACCAGAGATGTTTAAGTTGGATAGTGTATATAGAGTAGGAAAGCTCCAACAAGAAAGGTATAAAGAAAAACCGAGAGATGTAATTGTGCAATTCCATAACTTTGGAGACAAAGAAGAGATATGGAAGAAGATAAAAGGAAGAATGGTTATTAATTATGGAGAAATGAATATTCAGATTTTTGCAGATTTAGCAATAGAGACATTAACAGAAAAGGAGGTCTCTGAAACCATTATTAGAGCAGATGAAGAAGCAAAATGTGCAATACAGATGGGGCTTTCTGGCGTGTTTGATCGAATGGAAAAATGGACGTATAGCAAGATTGAGATTTCCTAAAGATATGAGAGACTTTTGTGAGAAACTTGAAATTCAGAAAATGGAGATACCTGGATGGGAAGCAGAGGAAGGAGAGATAGGGGCTATTGAAAAGGAAGGTTGGCAAGTAGTGGGAAAGAGGATTAGAGAATAGAGAAGAGGAGGGGGGGAGGAGACAGAAGGGGGCCTTTTTTTTATTACTTTGTTCCCCTTTTCCTTTCCTTTTTTTCCTTTTTTACCCAAACCATTCACTTAGAGGGGCTGCTGAAGATTTATTAGATATAGAGAGTAGTAGGACACGGAGGAGGATAGGTGGCTGGCGAATCGTCCATGGTCAGAGCACCACCTTAAATTCGAATCAGGGGTGGTATTGGGACCACGAATGATTTGTAGGCAAAAAGGTAGCCTACGGGATGGGGAGGGTGGGGGGAGGAGAGGGAGGGGGAATGGAGGGGGTGGGGGAGGGTAAAGGGATATGAGTGATACTCAGCATAAAGAGAAAAAATAGAAGAGGTAGGGAGAATCCTAGGGAAAGAAAGAATGGAAAATATATACAGTAATGGAGTAGGTTAACTTTATGACTTATAATGTTAAAGGGTTAAATAGTTGGAAGAAACGATTTAAGATAATTAGAGAAATACAAAAAAGATTTATAGAAGTAGTGTTTATACAGGAAACCCATTTAACACAAGAGGTTAACGTGAATTTATACTCTAAGCACTACCCATTGTGGTATTATGCAGGCTCCCCAAGTAAACGTGCTAAAGGTGTGACAATTGGGTTTGCGAAAAAAATACGGTTTAATCTGGAAGAGAAAATGGAGGATTCGGAGGGGAGATTTTTATTTTTAAAGGGGAAATTGCAAGAGGTAGAATGTACATTGGTAAATATATATTGCCCTAATAAAAAAACAGAGGTCTATCTAAAAAATATATTGAAGATGCTATTAGATTTTTAAAAAAGCAAACTAATTGTGGCAGGAGATTTTAATTGTTGCATAGAACCACAGATTGATACAACGTCTCATGTGCTGAGAGAGAGTAATTGACATTTTAAAGAATTAAGAAAAACAATACAATACTGTCATTTGGTAGATAGTTGGAGAATTAAAAATCTGTGAGAGAAAGACTATACATTCCACCATAATGCACATGAGACGTACTCAAGATTGGATTACATATTATTGGACCATAGACTTATAGAGTCGTTGGATACGGCAAGGATAGAAGTTATAACTTTAGTGGATCATGCATCTGTCACAATGAGGTTAAAATGGGGAAAAGAACAAAAACAGGTAAATGCGTGGAGGTTGAACGAGACAGTTCTTCAGGATCAGGAGATGGAACAGGTAATTAAAAGAGAATCAGAATTATGTTTTGAAAGAAATGAGACTGAAGAGGTGGCGGTGGCGACTGTATGGGAAGCTCACAAGGCCTATATTAGAGGAATCTTAATAGTGATCGGGGTGAGAAAGAAAAAGGAAATGAAAGAGAGAATTAATACGCTTTACAGAACAAAACAGATTATGCAGAAGGTAACTGAAAAACGAGAAGAACTAAATAATTTAATAGAGGAAGAATAAAGGAGAGTGTTTAATAAAATGATTATTAGCGAAAGATATCGGTGGGGAGATAGACCAGGAAAATTCTTAATGAGGGCTCAAAGAAAAAAAGAAAAGTAGGAATTTTATAGAGAAAGTAAGAGATAATAAAGGAGAACTAAAATATTTTACCAAAAATATTGCAAAAGTGTTTAAAGATTATTATAGTAAATTATATAATATCAATCCCCAACAGTCCATAAGAGAAGGGGAAGAAAGAAGTAAAAAAAGACAGATATTTAAAAGAGGTGCGGTTACCGAAATTGAGAGAACAGTTAATATGCCTAGAGAGAGAAATATCAGAAAAAGAAATTCATAATGCATTAAAAGAACACCATGGCAGGGAAAAGCCCGGGCCCGGATGGGTATACGGTGAGATACTATAAGAAATTTAAAGAACAATTGATACCTAAATTAACTATATATATATATATGAACGCACTGGGAGGGGAAATGGAAATGAGGTAGGAATCCCTCCAGGCACATATTACGTTAATACCAAAAGAAGGGAAAGATAGTACACAGTGTTCTAGCTATAGGCCGATATCCCTACTAAATATAGACACCAAACTATCTGCAAAAGTTTTAGCAAATAGGTTGAAGGAGTTAATGCCGGAGTGGATCCATATGGATCAAGTGGGGTTTGTCCCTGGGAGAGAAGGTAGGAATAACGGATTAAGATCAATAATGCTCATACAAAAAAGTAAAAGATAAAAATTCCCTGTATTGTTACTGTCGGTACACGCTGAAAAAGCATTCAATAGAGTAGATTGGGGGTATATATTGGATACACTGAAAGTCCTGGGGATGGGTCCTAGAATGAGAATATGGATAGGGAAATTGTACAGTCAACCATCAGCTGCAATAAAGGTTAATGGGGAAATATCAGAGAGTTTTAGATGTATAATGGGACACGTCAGGGATGCCCTTTGTCACCTTTGCTGTTTGTCCTGTCCTTAGAATCCCTTTTAGAGAAAATAATTAAAAATATAGATATCAAGGGAATTAGGATAGGAGAGACAGAGCATAAAGTGGTAGCGTATGTCGACGACTTGCTGTTCTATGTAGGTAACTCAAGGATAACATTATCCAATTTAATGAAAACACTGAAGGAATATGGGGAGTTGTCTAATTTAAAAATTAACCCAACTAAAACAGAAATTTTGAATATAAATCTTCCAAGAGGAGAGAAAAAGGATTTGCAAGGGGAATTTTCTTTCTTGTGGAAGGAAAGACAACTAAAATACTTAGGAATAAATGTAGCCGTCTCCCTGAAGAATCTATACAAAGTAAATTATATTCCATTATTAAACAAAATTAAAGATGAAATGAGAAAATTTGGGATAGGTGGTGTATCGTGGATAGGACAAATAAATTTAATTAAAATGGTAATCGTCCAAAAAATTTTATATAAACTCCAGATGATTCCAATAAAGCTACTAGGACAGTATTTTAAGATAATGAAGAAAATCATGCTAAAGTTTATATGGAGAAATAAAAAACCTAGAATAAGTTATGAAGTCCTAACTAGAGACAAAGAAAATGGAGGTTTGGGTGTACCTTCAGAAGATATTATAACTCAGTATTGATAGCACAAATTGTTGATTGGACACATAATTCACAGGGGAAAAGTTGGATAACTATAGAAAACACATTAAGTAAAACACAGTTGGATAGGATAATATGGTTACCACCTCATTCTCGTGGAGTGATAGAAAGCACAAGCGTATTCACAAGAATTGTTTTGAGAGCCTGGGACACAATGCACAAACAGATGGGATGGGAATTTAATTCTATGTTGATGCCTATTGTAAACACAGTTTTTTTTCCACCAGGAAATGAAAAGATTGCAGGGAGATGGATAAGGAAGGGAGATGCTCAATTAAGAGACCTAATGAAAGGCGAGGAAATTTGCCCCTTAGAAGAAATGAAAAAGAAGGAGTTGTTCATTAACCACCTCCTGTCCAGCCCATGTATATAAACGGCCGGACAGTGGCAGGCTTGTACAGCCTTTATGGGTGTAAAAGCAATCAGTGTAAAAAAAAAAAATCTTCACCCCCCACAAGTAGTACAGTGTCACCATGGTAACACTGTACTGCTAGGGTGACAGTATGTAAAAAAATAAAAAAAAACCATAAATAATAATATTAAAAAAATGTTAAAAAAATGTTTACAAATTATAATTTTTGGTTATAAACTAATTTGGGTTATTTTTTTTTTTTACTAAAAAGATAACGGAATAAACTTTGGCCAAGATTTATGATGAAATACTATTTATTTGCAAAATTTTTATAAGAACACTTTTTTTCAAAATTTTTGGACTTTTTCATTTACATAGCAAAAAAAAAAAAATCCCAGTGGTGAATAAATACCACCAAAGTAAAGCTTTCTCTGAATCAAAAAGAATTATAAAAAATTCATATGGGTGCAGTGTTGCATGACCGTGCAATTGTCATTCAAAGTGTGATAGCACTATAAGCTGAAAATTGGCCTGGACAGGAAGGGGGTAAAAGTGTCCGGACTGGAAGTGGTTAAAGTAGATGAGTGGGGGTATCGACAAATAAAATATTTTATAGAAAAGCTTCCTAGACCCCTAAGGAAGAAAGAGCAATGGAACCCATTTGAAAATTTGTTTAGTACACGGGGAGATGGGAAACATGGAACTTCAAAAATATATAAAATTCTTACTAAGTTAACAATAAATACGGTACCTGCATATATGGAGAGATGGGAAAGAGAACTAGGAATAAGAATAGAGGAGGATAAACAAAAAAAGATTTATAAGTTAACACATGGTAATGTGAGCATGAAAGAGGTAGAGATGAACTATAAATGTTTGGCAAGGTGGTATATGACACCAAATATAGTACACAAACAAAATAGGGACAAATCACCTTTATGTTTGAGGGGTTGTGGGGAACAGGGCACAGTAGGTCACATTTGATGGGAGTGTCACAAAATTCAAAATATTGGGAAAAAGTAATTCACTTGATACAAGAAATAACTGGGATAAAAATATTAAAGGAACCAGGGGTATGTCTCTTTCATGGAACAGAGTTAACAGTCAAAAGATACAAACATTCTGGGTTATTGCACTATATTAACGCAGCAAAGGGTTTAATTACGAAATTCTGGATGGAACAGGAAGCACCAAGAATATCAGACTGGATTAAAAAGGTAGATCAGATATATAGGATGGAAGAACTATACCATATAGATGAGGATAAAATGGAGTGTTTTCGTGAGAAATGGAAAACGTGGGAGGAGTTTAAGAAGGTTAAATTAATTGAAAGTGTATAGGAAAGAAGAATAGATGAAAACCCTAGGATTCCAAAAGAGAGAGAAATGACGCTGAGAAGAGGGGGAGGGAAGGGATGGTATGGAGTGGGATAGGGAGGGGGGGAGTTTGTACTTTTTGTATGTTGGGTGAAAATAATTGAATAAGTTATATTGAAATTTTAATTGATGGAAGAGATGAAATGTAAAATTTAATAAAATATTCATGAAAAAAAAAATATAATTGAATAAATAATCATACAAAATAATATAATAATAAATTTAATTCAATAGTATAATCAAACCAAAAACACTGCAATTTGAAATAGAGCACTAGTTCGCACATCACTGAGCAAAGTCACAAAATCGTTTTCAGTGTCTGATGACGAATTTCCCCACAAATAATTATCACTCAATTCTGCAAGTAGTTCTAATTTACTATCGCTGTTCTCTAGCTGGTCTAAAACCGCTTTTGACATAAAGGGACGTTTTTTGGACGCCATGGACATTTCTCAGTTTCAAGGCAGAAAGAACAGTAAAAATGCAGGCAGGGCACAGGACAAAGCACTCGGGACAAAATGTATGTGAAATGGTTTAATACAGGAATGTTTTACTATGTGATTTTAGTGAATTTAGTGAATGTGACTTTTAAAACTTTCAAATTTCCCGCCAGTTCCGTTCCCGTATGTCCTGACGTCGCAGGGAAGAAACCCGGAAGACAGATGCTGGCATTGGCCGGAGGACATTGCCAGGGACACTGCAGGAGGGACATCGCAGGAGTGCAGGACAAGGTAAGTGAAGAAGAGATCCCGGAGCAGCGCTGAAAGGTATTCCCGAGTGTAGCTCGGGGTTACCGCTTGTGGTACTGAAACTTTACCCCAAGCTACACTTGGGAATACCGCCAGGGAGGTTAAAAAAGGGGGGATGACTACTCTTAAGAGCTGTAATTCCTAAACCCTTCCTCCAATTTAAATGTACATACCCTCAAATTAAACCTGAGAGTGTGTGCTTTCAGCCCACATCCATTATATAACTATAGCTTGAATATGTAAATACCTGAAAAAACCTGAATGTTAACTTCCACCCGTCTCAAGTCTTTTGCAGACTCTAACAGGTTGTCTTCAAAGATTGCAATGTGTTTGGCTCCATCCATCTTCCCATCAACTCTGACCAGCTTCCCTATCCCTGCTGAAGAAAAGCATTTCCACAACATGATGCTGCCACACCGTTTCGTGGTGGGAATGGTGTCTTTATGGTGATGCGCAGTGTTAGTTTTTCGCCACACATAGCATTTTGCTTTTAGGCCAAAAAGTTAAATTTTGGTCTCGTCTGACCAGAGCACCTTCTTCCACGTTTGCTGTGTCCCCCGCGTTTGCAAACTGCAAACGAGACTTCTTATGGCTTTATTTCAACAATGGCTTTCTTCTTCCCACTCTTCCATAAAGGCCAGATTTGTGGAGTGCACGACTAATAGTTGTCCTGTGGACAGATTCTCCCACCTAAGCTATGGAACTCTGCATCTCCTCCAGAGTTACCATGGGCCTCTTGGCTGCTTCTCTGATTAATGTTCACCTTGCCCGGCCTGTCAGTTTAGGTGGACGGCCATGTCTTGGTAGGTTTTAAGTTGTACCATACTCTTTCGATTTGCAGATGGATTGAACAGTGCTATAGGCTTTGGATATTTTATTTATAACCTATCCCTGCTTTAAACTTCTCCATAACTTTAGCCCTGACCTCTCTGGTGTGTTCCTTGGCCTTTATGATGCTGTTTGTTCACTAATGTTCTCTAACAAACCTCTGAGGGTTTCACAGAACAGCTGTATTTATACTGAGATTAAACACAGGTGGACTCTATTTACTAATTAGGTGTTTTCTGAAGGCAATTGATTCCACTAGATTTTAGTTAGGGGTATCAAAGTAAAGGGAGCAAAATACAAATGCAAGCCACACTTTTCAGATATTTATTTGTAAAAAAAATGTAAACACCATTTATTGTTTTCCTTCCATTTCACAATTATGTGCCACTTTGTGTTGGTCTATCACATAATAACCCAATGAAGTACATTTACGTTTTTGGTTGTAACGTGACAAAAAATGGAAAATTTCAAGGGGGTATAAATACTTTTTATACCGCTGTACTCTTCATACTGGACACACAACGATTTACATAATGTAATTTATATTTACAGTTCTTTACTCCTACACTCTGTATTCTAATACATTATCCTTAGTTACTATGGTAAAATGTAGGCAGGAAAGGTGTCATAACATACACATATTCAGACCTGAACTTCTGATATGGAAAAATAGGTCACAATAGAACAAAAAGACTTATAGAGGTTCTTTGTTTTAAAAATGTAAATCTCTTAAAACCTTGAAAACTATTTTGCCCATATGAAGTCCTGTAATGAATCAATACATTTACTATTTATACCTTGGCATCCTGATATGTTGCACTAAGGTCCATTTTTGCACAGTACATATTAATGGGGGTTGCATTAGGGTATCCTATTCAAATGAATGGGCTGGCAAAGCATTAAAACATTCAAAAAACTGACATGCCCATTTTTTTGCAAGACAGCACACCACTGGAGCCTAGTGATTGACCACTAGACCTGAAAATTGCAACAAGGTGAAGATCAGATGCTCTCTCATACTTGGAAGCATTGTATATTGCTAATGTTGCATATTGCTAAGGTAGAGGAAGGAGCAGCAAGTGATGACTGGAGAGATACCAGTGGGTTGGAGGGGGAGGTGGTCTTTTCAAAGGCGCTGCCACTTTGCTCAATGAATGAAAGTGTCTTTTTAATAAAGGAGCAAGACTATGTTGGTGATACTAACAACTCAGGAAAGTGGAGACTTCATGAGGTATAAGAGTATGAATTGTGTTAAGGCACCATATTTACTATGACCAGGCCTTTTAACAAGCCTTAGTGCATGGAAAAACATACCTGCACTTCTTACAGGCACCGCCACATGACACAATGCATGTACATTCCCAAAAATGCATTGCAGAGCTCTAAAGTGCAAGTGAATTGGTTAATACCGTACAGTGGCGAAAATATTTATTTGATCTCCTGCAGATTTTGTAAGTTTGGCCACTTACAAAGAAACAAAGGGTCTATAATTTTTATCATAGGTGTATTTTAAATGATAGACAGAATATCAACCAAAAATCCAAAAAAACAAATGTTATAAATTGAGTTGCAGTTCAGCGAGTAAAATAAGTATCTGATCCCCTACCAACCAGCAATAATTCTGACTCCAACAGACTGGCTATGTGCTCATATGGTACACAGATTAGTCCTGTCAGTTTAAGAAGGTGCTCCTAACGACAAATCATTATGTGTATAAAAGACACCTGTCCACAGAACCTCTTTCTTCCATTCAAACCTCACCATCATGGGCAAGACCAAAGAGCTGTCAAAGGACGTCAGGGTCATATTGTAGACCTGCACAAGAGTGTAATGGGCTACAAGACCATCAGCAAGAAGCTTGGTAAGAAGGAGACAACTGTTGGAGCGGTTATTCGCAAATGGAAGAAATAAAAAATAATCATCAATCGCCCTTGGTCCGGAGCTCCATGCAATATTTCGCCTCATGGGGTAGGGATGATCATGAGAAAAGTGAAGGATCAGCCCAGAACAACACAGGTGGAGCTTGTGAATGATCTCAAGACAGTTGGGACCACAGTCACCAAACAAACCATTGGTAACACAATACACTGCTATGAATTGAAATCCTGCAGCGCCTTCAAGATCCCCCTCCTCAAAAAGGCACATCCATAGGCCCATCTGATTCAGAGAAGGACTGGGAGAAAGTGTTGTTGTCAGATATGACCAAAATTGTGCTCTTTTGCATTAACTAGACTCTGTGTTTGGAGGAAGAAAAATGCTGACTGTGACCCTAAGAACATCATCCCTACAGCCAAGGTGGAAACATTATGCTTTGGGGTTGTTTCTCTGCTAAAGGTACAGGCTGACTTTGCAGCATTGAGGGGCCAATGGATGGGGTCATATATTGTAAAATCTTGGATGAGAACGCTGAAGATGGTTCGTAGATGAGTCTTCCCACGACAATGACCCAAAACATACCGCCAAGACAACAAAGGAATGGCTCAAGAAGAAGCACGTTAAGGTCATGGAGTGGCCTAGCCAATCTCCAGACCTTAATCCTATAGAAAATTTATGGAGGGAACTGAAACTTCAAGTTCCCATGCGATAGCCAAGAAACCTTAAGGATTTAGAGAAGATCTGTAAAGAAAAGTGGACCAAAATCCCTCCTGAGATGTGTGAAAACCTGATAACCAACTACTAGAAATGTCTTACCTCTGTGCTTGCCAGCAAGATTTTCTCCACCAAGTATTAAGTCACTAAAATATAAAATAAAATAAAAGCGAGCGCTATAAATCCTGAAGCAGCTGAAACACTAAAAAGGTAAACCATATGCCTTCAATAAATCTGGTATAAAATGGTAGTGCAGCGCTAAAATTGATGAATAAATACGTAAACAACAGACTAATTACATGAAAAACGTACATATATGATGGGTGCGTTTTTACCATATACAATTCACACACTATGGTAATAAGTGCGTAATGACCATATCAAATTCATAAAATGTATAAGATGATGAGTCCAACTCTGGGTAACACTATTAATACCAAACGCATAAACGTGAAATGTGTTCAAACCATATAATGTCATAAAATTATCAAAATGGATCTCCAGGTGATATCATTAAAACCCAGTGTGCAGATAGTTCTAAGGTGGGTGTGCCGATAAATATATGAAATGCGCACTAATCAGATGCGCTAATAAAAAGCGCGTTGTATCATATACGGTAGATCAGTCATGGGTCCCTTCTAAGGGTGGTCCGGGATGTAGCCTGGGGGTGGGTGGCCTTCCTTGGGTAACAGGATGTTAGATAAGCCAGTATATATGGTTCAGCCTCTTCCAGGCAATGGGGGGTTCACCAGGGATCACTGGGGGATTTAAAGTGCTCGGTGCAGAGCAAAGAATAGGGATAATCCCATAGTGTAGTATTTCAAATAGTACTTTAATCATAATGGTTAAAAAAAATGAAATCCAAAAAATGTACAAAAATGCAGTATAAAACAGGAGCAATATAATGACAATTGCATGAAATACGAACTAACCAGCTGGTATCATAGGGTGGCCACCGGACCTCCGTGATACGGCGGTTAGATGTCAACGGCTTGCAGGGGCTCCTGCTTGACGCGTTTCATACTACAAGTTCATTGTCAAAAGGGTATGCCTATTTGCAGCCTGACGTCTTGATTATGCTATATATATCCTCTGAAATTTAGAAAAAAAGCGCCAATGATCATCGGGCGCCATCTTGCCGAAGACCGGCACAAGAGCGCATGCGCGGAACCGTGGGCACCATTTTGCGTTGTTCTATAGCAAGGGAATCCCATAGCTGAGTGTCGGCATTGTACTGCGCATGCGTGGGCACCATTTTCCCTTAGTTTAGGAAAGAGGATGCAATGCAGACGGCTCTGTATGCACAGACGCGAAACGTGTCAAAGAGGAGCCCCTGCAAGCCGTTGACGTCTAGCCGCCGGATCACGGAAGTCTGGCGGCCACCCTATGATACCAGTTGGTTAGTTCGTATTTCATGCAATTGTCATTATATTGCTCCTGTTTTACACTGCATTTTTGTACGTTTTTTGGATTTCATCCCTGGTTTGAACGCATTTCCCGTTTATGCGTTTGGTATTAATAGTGTTACCCAGAGTTGGACTCATCATCTTATACATTTTATGAATTTGATATGGTCATTACGCACTTATTACCATAGTGTGTGAATTGTATATGGTAAAAACGCACTCATCATATATGTGCGTTTTTCATGTAATTAGTCTGTTGTTTACATATTTATTCATCAATTTTAGTGCTGCGCTACCATTTTTTACAAGTACTATGTCACGTTTTGCCTCGGGATCAAATACTTATTTTACTCACTGAACTGCAACTCAACTTATAAAATTTTTATCATGTGTTTTTTTTCTGGATTTTTTTTTTTTTTCTGGATTTTTCTCTATCATTTAAAATACACCTATGAAAAAACTTACTGACCCTTCATTTCTATGTAAGTGGGAAAACTTACAAAATCAGCAGGGGATCAAATAATTATTTTCCCCGCTGTATATGTGCATTGTGGTGACAACCACACGGTATGTTAATGAGTGATAAAACTTTGGTATTAACGCATATTATTATAAGCGTATTAGTTGCATAGTGATGATTGATAAGCTTTAAAATAATTAATTTCACAATACAGACCGCTGTGGTTTACACCAACAGGCGTCTGATATAATAGTCCATTTACTCCTAACGTTAAGGCCACTTGTGATGTCACAGTAGCATGTTTTTCTATTGAGTAATGCATAAACAAAGTCAGGCATCTAGATTCAAAACACGCTTTTTCCACCCACACTCAGCACTGACGCAAGCAAGACAAATGAGGCTCCAAGATATTATTACAGCACTGCAACTATTACTAAAAAGATAATAAAAGATTGAAATAATATCTCAGTTTCCTAGTTCATCTTCCACGGTGCAAAGTCTAACTTCACATCAATATACCAACTAAATTAGAGATAAATCAAAATAAAAAAAAAATCATACTTTACAGATAATCAGATTCTGAACATTCATTCTGTGAATTGATTTGACATGGTAATGTTCTAAATTTATAATATCATCTATTTAAAAATAACTGGTCAAGATTTGGCTTTTTCAAGAATGTGAATATTCAGTCTTTGATTATTACAATACACTTGCGTAATAAAGCTCATCTCTGGGCAAATGAAAAACCTGCCGTCCATCCTCCCATCCACCTTGCTCCCTTCCATTCACAGATTTTTTTGCTTTCCTGAATCTTCTGTCATGTGCCCCTTGATGGTGCCAATTCTCTGAGCATAGATTGGTTATCCAGAGCTGGAGTCGGTGCTTGCCATCACCTGGTCCCCTTGTTCTAATGTCATCACAATGCCACAGTCTTTTGGAGTCAGAAGACCCTGACAGCTGGTTGGACGTGTCCATATCACCCAGGCAGCAATGTGGATACCAGAAGAAAAACCCTCCAATTCTGCAATTTAGAACAGCCATTTTCAACCAGGGTTCCTCCACAGATTGCTAGGGGTTCATTGAGCTGTGGCTATTTGATCTTCCATCTGATGATGCTTGGATAAATTTGGGTTCAACGCTACTTGAAAGAGCTAGTGGCATGACATGAATGATCTTTTTAGCTATCTATATTAGTCGCACTCTGACTACCACTGTAAGGGTTGCATTCTTCCTACTGACTACTAATGTGAACAGTATTTTTGCCACTGACTCCAGTGAAGTTAGATAGGAGACTAGGGACCCAGTATGTCATGTGACCAAATATTTAGGTAAGCAAAAGAGGCATTTAGCTTAGCTTTTCTTTTATTGCTGCTGGGACACTTTATAAAGAGTGGGGGGTTATTTGGGAAGATCCCTGGATGAAGTTAATCTTTAAAGATATATACACTTCTCAAAAAAATTAAAGGAACACTTTTTAATCAGTGTATAGCATCAAGTCAATTAAACTCCTGGGATATTGAAATGGTCAGTTAAGTAGCAGAGAGGGTTGTTAATCAGTTTCAGCTGCTTTGGTGTTAATGAAATTAACAACAGGTACACTAGAAGGGCAACAATGAGATGACCCCCAAAACAGGAATGGCTTTACAGGTGGAGGCCACTGACATATTTTCCCTACTCATATTTTCTGACTGTTTTTCATTAGTTTTGCATTTGGCTAGGGTCAGTGTCACTACTGGTAACATGAGGCGTTACCTGGACCCTACAAATGTTGCACAGGCAGTCCAACTCCTCCAGGATGGCACATCAACACTTGCCATTGCCAGAAGGTTTGCTGTGTCTCCCAGCACAGTTTCAAGGGCATGGAGGAGATACAAGGAGACAGGCAGTTCCACTAGGAGAGCTGGACAGGGCCATAGAAGGTCTGGAACCCATCAGCAGGACCAGTATCTATTCCTTTGTGCAAGGAGGAACAAGATGAGAACAGCCAGAGCCCTACAAAATTACCTCCAGCAGGCCGCCGGTGTTGATGTCTCTGACCAAACAATCAGAAACAGACTTCAGGCCTAAGGGCCTGAAGTCCTCTTGTGTGCCCTGTGCTCGCTGCCCAGCACCTTAGAGCTCAATTGGTATTTGCCTTTGAACACCAGAATTGGCGGGTCCGCCACTGGTGCCCTGTGCTTTTCACAAATGAGAACAGGTTCACCCTAAGCACATGTGACAGACGTCAAAGGGTCTGGAGAAGCTGTGGAGAATGTTATGCTGCCTGTAACATCGTTCAGCGTGACCGTTTTGGTGGTGGGTCAGTGATGGTCTGGTGAAGCATATCTATGGAGGGATGCACAGACCTCTACAGGATAGACAATGGCACCCTGACTGCCATTAGGTATTGGAATGAAGTCCTTGGACCCATTGTCAGACCCTACACTGGTGCAGTGGGTCCTGGAATCCTCCTTGTGCATGACAATGCCTGGCCTCATGTGATGAGAGCATGCAGGCAGTTTCTGGAGGATAGGCGGTGGTAGTGTCAGGTGCCGGTGATGTTCTGTTCAGGCTGTGTCATTCCAACTTGGTCAGCGGAAGTCTGTGGGACTTACAAGTAGTTTTGCCAAATCAGTGGTGAATTTAGCGGACACTTGACATATTGCATAATCTGCTTTTGGAGGAGAGGAGAGAGTGGCCTTGGAACTTATCTATTATCAATCACAGTTTCATCTTAAGGAGAGGTGTTCATTTCATTAACACAGTCGGTTCACTGGGATAGTCCCAAAAGCGTGTATGACCTCTAGAGATAGATGGTCATTGGATGACAGAGAGGGGTTTATTTACTAAACCTGGAGAGTCCACAATCAGACTCCCTTCTGCATAGAAACCAATCAGCTTCCAGGTTTCATTGCCAAAGCTTCATTGAACAAGCTGAGGTTAGAAGCTGATTGGTTTCTATGCAGAAGGGAGTCTGATTTTGGACTCTCCAGCTTTAGTAAATAAACCCTAGAGTGTCAGTCCATGTGGGGCACTATTTTTTGAGCACAGTGGAGCACCTGTCATGTGATTTGGAGATATACAATCAATACACTAAAGTTGAATACTGGCACTTTGCACCTATTTCACTGGTGTGGGACTGAATTATATTGAACTTTATTTTGATTATATAAATTGTTTATGCACATAATATGCATGGTCCATACAGTTATACATTCAAGTTTTGTGCATCCACGTTCACAATTTAGGACTGCTGCAGCTTTCATTTAGAATATTTCATTCACCCATAAGTGCAATAGCACATTTTTTTACACTAAATTCAATTGAACACCTCTGGGATATCATGTTTCGGTCCACCAGATACCGCCAGGTTGCACCTCAGACTCCAGGAGCTCATTGATGCCCTGGTCTAGATCTGGGAGGAAATACCCCAGGAGACCATCCATCGTCTCATTAGGAGCATGCCAACGCATTACTTAATTCTTAATTCCCCCCTACACACACACACACACACACTTACTGCCACATATTCACGCATGCCAAGCTGCATGGTACTGCAGCAATTTAAAAAATTTAAAAAACAGTCAAACACTTCTTTCCCTGAGTATTTGTGGGTAGGGCAGGCCCACTGAAAAAAAGGTGCTGTCTACATGCAGAACTAAGGTCCCGATAGCGTGAACCTAGCTTTATTCCAGCATAATTGTTTACCCCATAAAGAATGAATAAAAATGCACATATATATTATTGGTTATTGACACATAACTTTCTAACATCTGGAATATACAGTTTATGTTGCATAACAACTACACGTAAACATTACCACAGGTTATCAATACCTTTTTGGAAACCAACAGTATACATTGGATACATAGAACAGAAATGATAAGTGGTTCTTCAACAGGTTTCACGATAAGCTTCATCAGGAAGACATGCTCAGTAGAAAGTATGTGTTGCACCAGCCAATCCAGAAATTTAGGAGACACCACCATTCACAAGCCTACAAAGGCCACCCATCAAACCCATGAGGTTACTTTGGGACCATAGGGGGGAAGAAATATGAAACACACTGGCCTGCAGATGAAAAGGAAATCACAGTTCTTCACAGATGTTCTTATGGATCTGGAGAGATGACACCAATGTGGGAAAGGGGGCTTTTCAAAGAGATGGGTGAGTACACTGTTACCAAATAAGTAAAATGGACCTAAAATTGTAATAAAAAATTATTCCCTGAGTCTGTACTACACCTCTGCGTCCACTGACCTCAACCAGTTTTACCTCTGGTAACGATTACATATAGCTGTAAAACAACATACTGTATATAATCTAGATGGTATTGTTAAAAAGTGATGTGCCCATAACCCCATTATAGATGTACATTTGTGTTGATTTTTAATGGAGTGAACAATAATGCTGAAATAAAGTAATTTTTAACTGTAATTAATTGTTCTGATATTTTTTCACCATTTGATTGTACATATTCTTCCCAACTGAAAGGCATTAAACGGTTTTAAACTGAAGGGCATTTACCATTACTAAATATAACTAATATACTGTATGCTGTACAGGATTTGACCCATATCTACCCATTATTCCATGCTAACTAGAATAACAGTTTATGCAGAGCAAGGCAGGATAAACTCCTACTGCAACATAGAAAATGGACAGTTTCCCTTACAGAGCCTACAGCACTGCATCTTCCTATGACACTGCCCTGCCTCCAGTTTACCTATGCTCACTGAACTATGAATGAGTCCTGCCTATGTCACCCTCCAAATGTTGGACTGGTATTAAACAATAGAGCCCCCATATGTCTCATTATGCACCCATGTGTCTTATCTGTAGTTACTTTTTAGATGTAAATATTTCCATTTTAGTGTGCTATACCCAGGGCCCCATTTAATTTGGTCTACTAATAGGTAATAGCGTCAATGGTGGTGGAGATATAGGCCAGCAATGGCCACCCATGCCCAACTTATATTGTATTGCACTTGCGACCATGCAGATAGAACAAGCGGAGAGGTACTATATGTAGCTAGAACTACAGTGACTTTTCTTCATGTATACCCACAGCTTGGCCATGTGACATCACCAAACACAGGATATACTTGTATAGGGAATCAATGAGGTACACTCAGGGAACTTAGTATAGCACACCTTCAGCCATAGCCTTGAACAAAGCACAGGTCAAAGTATAAGGGGTCTTCAAAAAGTGTCCACAAGTTTATATATATAAAATGAAGTGCAAAAATATTTTGAGGAACCCCTGTATATCTAAAGCCAGTTTTGGAAATAGTGGGGAAGGGTTAAAAGCCCTGTCAAGTTTAATTATTTTTGCCATTTGTGTCCCGTTCAGACTTCATACAGACACATCAGGAAGTGAGGGGAAAGCTCTCTCTCTTAGACAGTTGTTACCACAAAAAAGTGTCTCCATTGATAGACGTACCTCTATTCCTGTTTCATTTTGGATTTTCTCTCGCTTTCAGTCCCATTGACAATGGCCACCAGGAAAGACAGTAAATCATTTTAATTACATTTCACTGCCGGATGTTGGGCTTTGAGTAACTTTCACACTGGCTGCTCTTCCCTACATTTTGCTGCAATTCACAACATAGGAAAAGGGCATAGACAGAAAAACACTTTGCTTTCAACCAGATCTGTTCCAACCAAGAAGCTGAATTGCATTGGAAAAGGGAAAATTACTGCATGCTGCATGTATTTCACTTCATTTGCCTTTCAGGTCAATTAAATGGGATCCATCCAAATGCAGCACAGCCATGGGAAACCAAATGGCAATCCGCACACCATATGCTTTTCACCTGCTGAGATGCAGAATTTGAATAATGTTACAACGAGGTTTTGCAGAATGCAAGGGCTCTACTGGGGCCGCATACTGTACTATTAAACTGCCCTAGTCCTTTATGTAAGCCTGTTTGAACACAGCCTTGGTGCCAGCAGTTTACTTTCTATTCTCTGCATATGTATTCATTTCCTCCTGTACCAGGTCTTTCTGTGATGTTATATTTAATGGTGTGATATACTCTATGAAGACAGTCTGCGAATATCAGTACATTTCAAAGTAACTTTATAACTATTGTAATAAAGGAAATAAAAATTCAACTAAAAATCTAAAAAAAAAAAGTAAAACTATCCTTTTTGGATATAGTAAGGGAGGGTTTTACCCCATCAGTTTTTTCCCATTGGGGAGATTTCATGTACCATAGCCAAAACACTCTCTTCAAAACTAAAAAAAATGCCTTTAGTTATACTTTAATATGTTCAGGCAAATCTTTATTTTTTTTTTAATTTTATTTTATTGTTGAGAACTCTTGTCTGGTTTTAATGCTGCCTAGGGCTCAGTCAGAGAGAGTTGCCTTTACTTCCTTACCAGAAGACAATGAATCCACCATACAGGAAATCAGGGTAAATCTCCAACAGCAGCATAGACAGAAATAAAAAGGACTTTTAGTTCAATGTGGACGGCTAGAACTTCTGTTGACTTCTTATTTGCTGTCTGTGTTCCTGTTACAGATTTTCCCTCACTACCTATCTGGTAAAACCACTGACACCAGAAGAGAAATGAAGGCAAATCTTTCTAATGGATCCCGAGAAACAGGGTTTCAAATCCTACATTTTTATATGAAATAAAATGTTTTGGCTAGACGTACATTTTATAGGCAGTCCCTGGGTTACGAACAAGATAGGGTCTGTAGGTTTGTTCTTAAGTCAACTTTGTATGGAAGCTGGAACAGACACATTTTTTAAGTGTAGCCCCAGCCAAAAAAAAATTTCTAATGATTAATAGTTTTTTTGGATAGCATAGGGAATGGTTCACACCCCTGTAATGTTGGTTTTGCTGTCTGTGCCCCTGTTCAGAAGATTTCACCTCACTTTCTCTCCCTGTGACAATTGGATTTCGAAAATTTTGGGTTGTTGTGGAAACAAGGATTGGTGATATACCTTCAGCGGAGACACCTTTTCCCAGGATAACTCTTACAGGAGTAACTTTTCCGTCCTAGGGGTAGTTTTCCTCTCACTTTCTGTTTCTCCCTCCGTTCGTAAGTACGAGTCCTCCGTAACTTAAATGCACGTAACTCGGGGACTGCCTGTAAAGAAAAACCTTGCTCCTAACTGATCAACCTGTGCCAGGCTGATGCAGTATTTGGCAGAAGGGGAAAGCAGAGTACTCCATAGAAAGATGTGGAAGGTAACTGGGGAGGGGGGGGGGGTTAGGCCAGGCAGGTGCATAGCAAATAATGACCAGCCTGATCAAGGCCCCACCAGTCATTCATATCCAAAAGTATGCTGCCTGACCCTATGGGGGCATTATTTACAGTTATCCTTTACAACATTACTCAGAATGCACTGCTCTGTTCACTCCCTACCATGTATTTCCTATTGTCCAGGATTCCGGAAGGCATATTACTCTCTCCGCCCCCAGAACAGGCACAACAAGTTGGGTTTGGGCAACTTAGCTAAATTGCCCAGTCAAAGTAAATTCTCTATATACTCCTATGAAGAAATCTCTAGACTAAAAGGTGTAAAGTCACACTGCATCATGTGCTCTCTTGAGGATATCATCATAGGAATATCGCCAAAAAAGCAGCAAACAATGTCTGTGACACCAATACCTTGGCTGAAATAACTAATTTACAGCAATACTGGAAGTATTCGGAAGGACCTCTCCACCTGGATTTTAGGTAATAATTATGACCTAGAAGGGGGTCAAATAGTGCCCTGACTGCACTAAAAACAGGTTCTTTTCTGGGACAATGCTCTACGAAGAATGTACTAACATGAACATTTCTTTATGCCTAAAACAACTAATCAGAATCCTTGTGTTATACTCACACTGTGTATAAATAACAGCTGGAAATTGACTGGTGGCTATAAGCAAGATCAAATTTACAGACACACCACTTTTCATACATACGCCTTTAGATTTTTCAACAAATAAATGCATTTATAAACAGAATATTCAATAAAAGAAGATAGAAAAACCTACCATTGCTTGTTGTTATGATGTCAAGGCAGCCTATTGCAACATGCAAAAAGGATAAAAAGAATACTTAAAGTTCTTTTAACCACAGCCATGTAGAGTAGACACCAAACAAAAATGGCCAACGACCAACAGTACTCCACTGACAATAGACCACTGTGTACTACAGGAGAGGGACCACAAACACAGACAAGCACAACAATGACAGATAAGATGCAACAAAACTATCACAAGTGGAAACGGAAAAAATAAATAGTATACACACAATGCGTGATGCTTAATTCTCCCACTAGTTTCATATTATGGACTGTCACTCCAAATGGTATGTTGCAGGTATCAGCACACTCAAATGTTGATGCAAAAATGGTTTGATATTCAAATTGGTGAGGATATTATGAAGATCTAAAGGGATAGTACATATGGCATTAAATACTGTATACAAAGTGTCAAAAAAGGGCAGTATACAAAAATGGCAGCATACAATGTGTAATACATCCAACACAATGTCATGCAATAAATAAACATAAAAAACATAGTAGCCACAATTTTGCAAAGGTCAGGCAGATGTAAAAAAAATCAAAGGGGGCTAAGTACCCTAGAAACATCAAATATTGGACCTAATCTTTTGTGCTTAGACCCATTTCTTAAGCAGGACCTTCTTAGAAAAGGAGTCTAAGCATCCCAAATTGTTGGATATTGGACTTACCGTAATTCTTTGTCACATCTGCCTGAATTTTGTATCTGTTGTGGCCACTATCTTTGATATTTTGATATAGATAGTTATTTCAAGACATTAGGGTTGATTTACTAAAGCTGGAACGTACAAATTCTGGTGCAGCTCTGAACAGAAACCAATCAGCTTTGAGTTTTATTTTGTCAAAGCTCAAGTTAGAAGCTAATTGGCTACCATGTAAAACTTCACCAAATTTTGCACTCTCCAGTTTTAGTAAATCAACCCCACTGGATGTATTGTGTATTTAATGTTGCCTACTGCACTGTATGTATTATCCTTTTAGAGCTTTACTACTTATACTACTTTACTACTAATATCTTTACTACTTTTAATAAAATATTTTCCACATTAAAACGTTGGTGTTTATGGTATATTTATTGTATCTAATAGGGGGTGGGGTGGGATGGCTCCTTGAGTCTAGTTAAGCAACCCTGTATTTCTTTGTACTATATACTCCTTTATGAAGGTATGAGAGATACAATCTTTAAAACCAACATTGGAAGACGGGTACAGATAGGGAGAACTGACAGTGATTTGTGTAGCATTGCTAGCAGGTAAATCTGAAACATACAGATGCCATGGTGAAGGCAGGTGGTTCTTGTACACCATTATGACTCAAATCTGAGCTGTGAGCAGAATGATTACAGAAGGTCTATAGAGATGACAAAAGGGTGTGATAATGATAAAAGACTCGCTAAGGTTTTGAAAACCCTGCCTAGCACTTTACTACAATGGAAGAAAATTCAAAAAATGATTTCCTAAATGCATTTGAAGGCTCATATAACACTGGTGAGGTGTTGCCAGTGGTAGAATATACCAGGGCACAGCTGCCACTTTACCTAATAAAACCCACTTGATGGGTAAATTGCTGCAGAATTTTGGTCACTATCGAGAGAGCAATAATGTGTACAGAAAAAGAAAAACACAAGCTATGAGAAAGTGGAAATTATATTCTGACATAAATCCCTTCTACTAAAGAACTCTTAGTGCATAGTATACTTTTTACTTCAATTCCAGTACAATTCCAGTAGAACTATAGGCAAAACTTTTTTTTCATCTTGGATAGAGCAAGGGAGGGTTATAACCCCTATCAGATTTTTTTCCCATTGCAGAGATTACCCTTTACTTCCTGTCCCATAGCCAAACAGGAGTGAAAGGAAATCCCTACAAATGAAAAGAATCCCTTGGGGACCCCCAGGTCACCACAACTAGTCTCCCCATTAAAAGATGTATCCTCTATTATTTTTCTGGGGACAACCCAAAATTTGGGATTTATCTTTTACTTTCACTTTCAATAATAATGGTACACAGGACAAGTAGAGAGGGTGAATTTCCTTAATGGGGGCACAGACAGCAATAAAAACTGAGAAGCTTTCTAACCCCCCTCCACTCTATCCAGAACTAATAAAACATGTTTTGCCTTTAGTTATACTTTAGAGTTGGAAAAATTATTCACGTCTCGACTTGGCCATGACTATGCTTTTAATGTCAGTCATGAGAAACAAAGATGCTGGGAGACTTCCCACATCTGCATATTTGCACAAGTTTGGTGACTCTCTAGGTATGTATTTAAGACACTGGGTGAATATAATAGGTAGGTATCCAGCATATTAAAAGATTCCAGCAAATGCAGCCTCTTTTTTAAGGCAGCAATTCTCAACCGGGGTTCAATGAAAGGTCCCCAGGGGTTCCATGGCGATCTACCTGTCATTTGCAGGCAGCTGACAGGTAGATCGCATGGACACACATGCAGGGAAGAGGCTGACATACTACTGGCTGTAGCATGTTAATCCCCACCGGCCCCTCCTCCCCTCCTGTCCATCCCGGGTGCTTGTATGTGACAGCATCTGGGATGGACAGGAAAGGAGAAGGGGAGGAGAGGCTAGGGGGGGAACAAGGCGCCACTGGGGGACTGCTGAAAGCTGCCTCTGAAGGAAGCCAGTATGGTAGTGTGCCCTGCTGTGCCCCCCACACTATGCCCAACAGTCTGTCACAAGCAATGTACCCTGTCCAATGTAAAGTGCCCTGTCCCATACAATGTACCCTGTCCAATGTAAAGTGCCCTGTCCCATACAATGTGCCCAGTCCAATGTAAAGTGCCCTGTCCCCTACAATGTGCCCAGTCCAATGTAATGTGCCCTGTCCCAAGTATTGTGCTCTGTCCCATGTAAAGTGCCCGGTCCCATACAATGTGCCCAGTCCAATGTAAAGAGCCCTGTCCCATGTAATGTGCTCTGTCCCATGTAATGTCCCCTGTGCCCTGCCTCATACAATGTGCCCAGTCCAATGTAATGTGCCTTGTCCCAAGTAATGTGCTCTGTGCCCTGTCCCATGTAAAGTGCCCTGTCCCATACAATGTGCCCAGTCCAATTCCAAAGAGCCCTGTCCCATGTAATGTGCTCTGTCCCATGTAATGTTCCCTGTGCCCTGCCTCATACAATGTGCCCAGTCCAATGTAATGTGCCTTGTCCCAAGTAATGTGCTCTGTGCCCTGTCCCATGTAATGTGCCCTGTCCCATACAATGTGTCCAGTCCAATGTAATGTGCACTGTCCCAAGTAATGTGCTCTGTCCCATGTAATGTGCCCTGTCCCATACAATGTGCCCAGTCCAATGTAATGTGCACTGTCCCAAGTAATGTGCTCTGTCCCATGTAATGTGCCCTGTCCAAAGTAATGTGCTCTGTCCTATGTAATGTGCTCTGTCCCATGTAAAGAGCCCTGTCCCACATAATGTGCCCATCCAATGTAATGTGCCCTGTCCCAAGTAATGTGCCCTGTCCCATGTAAAGTGTCCTGTTCCATACAATGTGTCCAGTCCAATGTAATGTGCTCTGTCCCAAGTAATGTGCTCTGTCCTATGTAATGTGCCTTGTCCCATGTAATGTGCCATGTGCCCTGTTCCATGTAATGTGCCCTGTATCATACAATGTGCCCTGTCCCAAGTAATGTGCTCTGTCCTGTGTAATGTGCCCTGTCCAATGTAAAGAGCTCTGTTCCATGTAATGTGCTCTGTGCCCTGTCCCATGTAATGTGTCCTGTCCCAAGTAATGTGCTATGTCCCATACAATGTGCTCTGTCCTATGTAATGTGCCCTGTCTCATGTAATGTGCCCTGTCCCAAGTAATGTGCCCTGTCCCAAGTAATGTGCCCTGTCTCATGTAATGTGTCCTATTCCATACAATGTGTCCAGTCCAATGTAATGTGCTCTGTCCCAAGTAATGTGCTCTGTCCTATGTAATGTGCCCTGTCCCATGTAATGTGCCATGTGCCCTGTTCCATGTAATGTGCCCTGTATCATACAATGTGCCCTGTCCCAAGTAATGTGCTCTGTCCTGTGTAATTTGCCCTGTCCAATGTAAAGAGCTCTGTTCCATGGTAATGTGCTCTGTGCCCTGTCCCATGTAATGTGTCCTGTCCCAAGTAATGTGCTATGTCCCATACAATGTGCTCTGTCCCAAGTAATGTGCCCTGTCTCATGTAATGTGCCCTGTCCCATACAATGTGCCCTGTCCCAAGTAATGTGCCCTGTCCCATGTAAAGTGTCTGTTCCATACAATGTGTCCAGTCCAATGTAATGTGCTCTGTCCCAAGTAATGTGCTCTGTCCTATGTAATGTGCCCTGTCCCATGTAAAGAGCCCTGTCCCATAGAATGTGCCCTGCTCTTGTTTATTGGGCCCTGTTCCACATAATGTTCCCTGCTTCCATGTAATGTGCCCTGCCTCCCCCTCATGTAGTGTACCATCCTGAGTCCCTGTGCCCAGGCCCGCAATACCTCCCCCCCCCCCCCCCCCCGCACACACACACACACGCTGTTTATCCCAAGATAGACCCAGAATGCCAGAATGGAGCATCTCTGCAGAAAAGCATACGTTTCCCATTAAATAGGTACATTTTAATATTATTCTTTTTGTTTAATGCTATTTCTAAAAATAATTGGTGTTATTATCAACAGCTCGCTGATCATACAAAGTTCCATGAGCTGTAGACGTGAACAATTATTTCAGGGTTCCCCGAGATCTCAAACATTTTGCCAGGGGTTCCTCAAAAGTAAGAAGGTTGAGAAACACTGCTTTAGGTTATACCTTTTACCTTCACTATGAATTGAAGATGCTCCTGGCCACCTCTAATGTTAAATTCACATATTTGTGGTGTGGTACCGCAAGGTAAAATGTTAACGAATGGGCACATGTTGCTTTGTGGTGCCCTGCAATTCATTCTAAGTAGTGCCTAATGCACATTAACAGCCCACACTAGTACACCTGCATTTTAGAACACCACAATGCACAGAAATGAATGCTCTTGTGTGTTGGGATGTGCTGCAATGGAAAAAATTCTGCAGGTGCAATTTTTATGCCTTGCAATGCATGACAGACATTATATGACAGACCATTCAAAATGTGCATAACAGAAATATGAATGGACCTTAAAGGAGCTTGGTTTTAAGTAAAATGTTCATGGCAAGGCAGGCAAAACACACCCAAGAGATTGAAGGCCAGTAAAGATAACCCATCATACCAGCATTTTGGTACCAAGAACAACCAGCAGTCCAAGATTTATAGTGAAAGTTACTCCTATAAAGTGGTAGTAAACTCTCGTTTTCTATTTTTACCTACAGGCAAGTTTATAATAAGCTTACCTGTAGAGAAAATTAATATTTCCTAAATGTGCACCATTTAGTAGATATTCCATAGAGCAGCAGCCGGTGACATTACCAGTGCATGTGCTCTGAAGGAAAGGCATACCCATACTGTTCCTTCAGAGCTGTGTGCCGCAGCTCGGCCATTCAAGCAGACGCAGCCCGCGAACCCGGAAGGAAGATGGAAGCCCTGTCAGTGGTAACAATGCGCCGCTGTAGGGCTTTCATCTAAGGCAAGTCTTTCATAATGTGCTAGTATGCAATGCATACTAGCACATTATGATTTTCCCTGATATGTCCTCATGCACACTGAACATTTTTCCAGCTGCTGTTTTTGGCTTTGATGTATTTTTCTACAGCCAGTAATCTCCCCAGCATGTTATCCTATGCATCCATGCACACATAGACTGTAATCAATGTTTTTTTGGCTGGAAAAACAGAACTAATGGGTTTCTGGAGGAGTTTTTTAGCTGTAAAAACGCTCAAATGCTGAAAAATGCGGTAAAACGTGGTAAATCGCGGCAAACCAGCCTTTTTGGACTTTAACCAAAAAAGGTTATTTTTGGTAAAAAACAAACTCTAAAAAACACTAAAAACCGCAAACATGAAAAAACGCGGCTAAACACTCTTACAAAAATGCTAAAAAACGCTGAAAAACTTAAGTTTTTAATGTGGCTTTACACAGCTAACGTTACCAGCATTATTAAAATGCCCCGTGTGCATGGAGCCTAAGAAGGAGGGTTCTATTCTCCTGCTTAGTGAAGTATGCTACACACCAGGTCTTGATCACATTAAAGTATATCTAAACCCAAAAACAAAAAGGTACCATATGGCAATTTAACAGTCTTTAGTTATGCTAACTGCATTCATTTTTCTTTTTCAGTCTTTTTTTAAATTTAATTTGCTGATCTTGCCAGCAGCACACCTTCTGTCCTAGGGTGACAACACTCACTCAATGTACTCTCTCTATGGAGGAGGACCACTGTCATCCTAGGAAAGGACTATAGAACACCTCTATTTCTCTTGTTCTGCATAACATGGGTGGGGGGTTGTAGTTCATGGAAGAGAGGGCTGAAAACATTGAGATTTCATTTCAATGCACAGGAAGGTATAAGGACACTGGTTTATTGATATGTTTAAGAAGTATTTTCTGTACTTGAAGAAAATGTACTTTGTCTATAAAAGAAAACTAATGCAGCCACCACATCTAAGGACTTGTAAGATGCAATTTATTACATTTTTGTTTGCTGTTGGGTTTAGACACTCTTTAACATACTTTAAAATAATTTGACTGGCAACTGTGGACAGCAGTTGACCAATTCTTTTACATTTGCTTTCGGTGCTAAATATTCTTGTACCATTTTCTGTGTAACACCTGCCTCACATACTGATACAGTGAAGGAAATAAGTATTTGATCCCCTGCTGATTTGGAATGTTTGCCCACTCACAAAGAAATGATCACTCTAAAAATCGAATGGTAGGTGTATTGTAACACTGAGAGACAGAATAGTAACAAAAAATTCAAAAGAAATGCATGTCTAACAATTTATGCACTGATTTGCATGTTCATGGGGGAAATAAGTATTTGATCCCCTTCACAAAACATGACTTAGTACTTGTTGGCAAATCCCTTGTTGGCAATCGCAGAGGTCAGACGTTTCCTGTAGTTGGCCACCAGGTTTGCACACATCTCAGGAGGGATTTTGGCCCACTCCTCTTGGTAGATCCTCTCACCCAAGATTTGACAGTACATTGCCCCGCCTATTGTTCCTTTGACGCAGTGCAGTTGTCCTGTCCCCTTAGCAGAAAAACACCCCCAAAGCAGAATGTTTCCACCACCATGTTTGACAGTTGGGATGGTGTTCTTGGGGTCATAGGCAGCATTCCTCCTCCTCCAAACACGGCGAGTTGAGTTGATGCCACAGAGCTCGATTTTGGTCTCATCTGACCACAACACTTTCAACCAGTCCTCCTCTGCATCATTCAGATGTTCAGTGGTAAACTTCAGACGGGCCTGGACATGTGCTTTCTTGAGCAGAGGGCAATGCAATGTAATGTGTTACCAATTGTTTTCTTGGTGACTGTGGTCCCAGCTGCCTGGAGATCATTGATAAGATCCTCTCGTGTATTTCTGGGATGATTCCTCACTGTTCTCATGAAAATTGACACTCCACGAAGTGAGATCTTGCATGGTGCACCAGACTTAGGGAGACTAACAATTGTTTTGTGTTTCTTCCATTTGCGAATTATTGCACCAACTGTAGTCACCTTCTCACCAAACTGCTTGGCGATAGTTTGGTAGCCTAGTCCAGCCTTGTGCAGGTCTACAATATTGTCCCTGACATCCTTGGACAACTCTTTGGTCTTTGCCATGGTGGAGATTTTGGAATCTGATTGTTGATTGCTCCTGTGGACAGGTGTCTTTTATACAGGTAACAAAATAAGATTAGCAGTACTCCCTTTAAGAGACTGCTTCTAATCTCAACTTGTTACCTGTATGAAAGACACCTGGTAGCCAGAAATCCTGCTGAATGATAGAGGATCAAATACGTATTTCCCTCATGAACATGCAAATCAGTGCATAATTTGTTAGACATGCATTTCTTTTGATTTTTTTTGTTGCTATTCTGTCTCTCAGTGTTACAATACACCTGTTATGATCCGCCAGATGGTGCCTCAGGCTGCCAACTGACAGACCTACCCAGAGCGTGGGGTCTAAGTCCGGGCTGTGCTTTCACCAGGGCCCCTGATGGTGGGGATGGACTTGTAACAGACCCGGGCCAGGTCACGACCTCCGAGCAGGCCCACCAGTGGCAGAGGAAGCCTCCGGGGACGTATGCAGGTACCGGGAGAGCCAGATGTGAAGAGGATGGCGGCCCTAGCAGGATGGTAACAGACCGTGGTCCCGTGGGGGTAAGCGGGGTACCGAATCGGCGGGCAAAGAGTAGTCAGGTCACACGCAGGATCAGCAGGGTAAGTCAGTCCGCAGAATGGTCAGACAAGCCAGGGGTCAGAATAGGAGAAGGCAGAGTAGTCAGGGCAATCCGGGTCAAATCACAGGAGAAGGCAGCGTAGTCAGGGCAATCCAGGTCAAATCACAGGAGAAGGCAGCGTAGTCAGGGCAATCAGGGTCACTAGAATGGATACAGGAACTCAGGATCACAGATAGACCTTGCGGCAATCTGTGGCAGTGCAGGGCATCTTTAAATAGTGCGCCCTGCACTGTCATTGGCCGGCCAGGACGCACCACCGGCTGTCATTGGACGCCTGAGGCGCGACCTCGGCTCCTACTGCGCATGCGCGGCGTCCTGTCAGCTGCAGCTCGCCGGGACCTAGTGCCTCTGTCCCGGCGTGATCTGCCGACAGTGCGCATGCGCGGGGAGAGAAGCCGCGATCCCTGACCCTGGAGCCGCGATCCCTGACATTGCCCCCCCCCCATGGGCACCCTCCGGGAGCCTCACTGATCTCTCCACCGCGGGTGACTACGAAAGAATTCCCGGATGAGCCTGGGTGCGTGAATGTTCTGGGTGGGTTCCCATGAGTTCTCCTCAGGGCAATAACCCTTCCATTTTATCAGGAACTGTGTCTGGCCCCCCCTCTTTCGGCAACTGAGGATAGTCTCCACTTCATATTCCTCCTGTTCACCTATGGTGACTGCCTCGGGAGGTCCGGATTCACGGTCCGGGAAGGGATCTGGTCTGGATGGTTTCAGGAGAGACACATGGAACACAGGATATATCTTGAAGGTTCGCGGAAGCTCGAGTTCGTAGGCCACCTCGTCGACTACTCGTTTAACCGGAAACGGGCCAATGTACTTAGGTCCTAGCTTCCTCGAAGGACACAGCATCTTCAAGTTGGTCGTAGCCAGCCAAACCTGATCCCCCGGTTGAAGCAGTAACTCTCCTCTTCTTTTCCTGTCGAACGCCCTTTTACTGTCCTCTTGGGCTTTTGCGATGGCCTCCTGAATCGTTTTGTTATTGACAGAAAAGAAGTTCAAGATGTCTTGAGACGCAGGTACCGGATTTTCAGGCATCAGATCAGGGAGGAATGTGGGATGATAACCGTAATTGGAAAAGAACGGGGATTGTCCCGTAGCTGAGTGATTCGAGTTGTTGTATGAAAATTCCACGGAAGGCAACAACGTCAGCCAGTCATCCTGAAGGTAGGATGTGTAGCATCTTAGGTACTGTTCTAGCGTTTGGTTGGTCCTCTCTGTTTGGCCGTTGGTCTGAGGATGGTAAGCGGATGAAAGCGACAGCTTGATTCCCAGCGCTTTACATAAGGCGTTCCAGAACCTGGAGGTGAACTGGACTCCCCGATTTGACACTATATCTTCTGGGACCCCATGAAGCCTCACTACTTCCTTAATGAAGATCCGTGCCGTTTCTGGTGCCGATGGGGTCTTTTCCAGGGGTAAGAAATGTGCCATCTTTGAGAAGCGGTCGACGATCACCATTATTGCTGTGTAGCCTTGGGATGGTGGGAGTTCGACCACAAAATCCATGGCTATCATTTGCCAGGCCCGCTTGGGTATAGGCAATGGACGTAACAATCCCCATGCCCTGCTCCTGGAGGGCTTGTTCCTTTGGCAGGTGGGACAGGTTTGGACGTAACGCTCGCAGTCCTTGATCATGTCTGGCCACCAGAACGAGCGCTGTAGTAGTTCCAGAGTTTTCGTAACCCCGAAGTGACCCGCCATTGGATGGTCATGGCAGTGCCCCAGGACCAAGGTTCGAACTTCTTCTAGGACCATGATCCGGTCTTCCTTCCAAAATAGCCCACCGCGGTTCTGGAGAGGTGACCCAGACGGAACTGGCAGTCTTACAGAAGCATTGAGAAGTCTGGAGCGAAGTTCCGTTTGTAGAGCGAGGAAGCTTCCGGAAGGTAAGATGGTGTCAGGTAACACTGCATCGTCGGGGTCCTCAAACATGCGGGACAGAGCGTCTGGTTTTGTATTCTTAGAATCGGGTCGGTACGTTATATGGAATATAAACCGAGAAAAGAAAAGAGCCCATCTCGCCTGGCGAGGTCTCAGTCGTTTTGCCGTTCTTAAATATTCGAGGTTTTTGTGATCTGTGAATATTAGGATTGGGTGTGTGGCTCCTTCCAGTAAATACCTCCATTCTTCTAGAGCGGATTTAATAGCCAGGAGCTCCCGATCTCCAATGTCATAGTTTCGTTCCGCCGGCGTCAGCTTCCTGGAGAAGAACGCCACAGGATGCAGTAGTTCCTTGGTACCATTCCTTTGGGACAGAACCGCTCCTACCACGTTTTCGGAGGCGTCCACTTCCAAAACATATGGGAGAGAAGAATCCGGATGGCAGAGAATGGGAGCAGAGGTGAACAATTTCTTGAGCTTTTCGAATGCCGTCTGAGCTTCGGGAGTCCACTTAAAGCGGACCCCTTGTTTCGTCAGTTGCGTGATTGGGGAGACCAGACCGGAGAAGTTCCTAACAAACTTTCTATAAAAGTTAGAAAAGCCGATGAAACGCTGTACCCCCTTTTTATCGGGGTGACTTTCTGGGAATCCATCGCGACCCCCGCAGAAGAGAGAACCAGTCCCAAGAACGTGATTTCGCGCTGTTCGAAACAGCACTTTTCTGCCTTGGCGTATAGCCCGTGTTGACGCAACCGTTCTAACACCCGTAACACGTGACTTCGATGAACCTCCAGTGAGGGAGAAAAAATTAGGATGTCATCCAAATAAACCAACACGAAAACATCGAGGAAATCACGAAAGACATCGTTGATAAAATGTTGGAAGGTGGCCGGTGCGTTACAGAGCCCGAACGGCATCACCAAATACTCAAAGTGACCGAATCTCGTACGGAAAGCCGTCTTCCACTCATCCCCCTCCCTGATACGAACAAGGTTATATGCCCCCCGCAGGTCTAATGTAGTGAATATCATTGCGGACCTCAATCTCTGGAGGAGCTCGGGGACTAGGGGTAAGGGATAGCGATTCTTTACCGTTATTTTATTCAGATCACGGTAGTCTATGCAGGGCCGTAACGACTTGTCCTTCTTTTCTACGAAGAACAACCCGGCCCCGGCTGGGGATGTGGATGGGCGAATAAATCCCTTCCGAAGGTTTTTGTCAATATATTCCCTCAGTACTCCCGATTCCATTTCTGATAAAGGAAGATACGGCCATACGAGATTTCAGATCCGGGTAGGAGGTCTATGGGGCAATCGTATGAACGGTGCGGAGGAAGAATGTCAGCTCCTCGCTTACTGAAAAGTCATGGTAGGCCGGAGGAATAACCTGGGATAGATCGGTATCGCCATCCAAGCACAGGAGGAACCGGGGAACCACGGATCCTGTGACGTGGCAGTGACTCAGACAGTAAGGTGACCGAAATTGAACTGTTCCCTTTTCCCAGTCAATCTGGGGGTTATGGGCCTGCAGCCAAGGGAGCCCCAGAATGACTGGAAAAAGGGGGGATGCGATGGCATCCAAAAGGAGGAACTCCTGGAGATGGTCTGCCATCGTGGTAAAAATGGGAGGTGTCTCCTGGTCCACCACCCCTGATTTTATACTGGACCCATCTGCCAAGAAGATGTTGAACCCCCTTTCTTTGGTCTGGAGAGGGATTTTTTGCCGGTGGGCAAAAGTCAGATCGATGAAACAACTACATGCTCCTGAGTCAACGATTGCGGTCACCGACAATGTTCCTCCGGGGAGCTGTAAAGACACAGGTATGGCCAGGTAACTTGACTGATCACCCCTTCCTGCAGGTAAAGTAAAAGAAAAGGAAGCGGACTTACTCATTTTTGCAGGACAGGAGCGCACCTGGTGACCAGCTTCCCCGCAGTACAGACATAGGTTCTGTGATCGTCTCCTCTGACGTTCCTCGACCGATAAGTGGGAACGGGCCAGTCCCAGTTGCATGGGTTCCGGGGTGTCCCCTGGTTCCGCGTTTCGGGTATGGTTCCCTGGGGCTGGAGCTGTTTCTCTCGGTGGAATCCATGCCACCCTTTGACCCTGGCTGCTCCTTTCCAGCCGACGTTCCCTTAGTCTATGGTCAATTTGAATGGCCAACTCAATCAGTTTTTCCAGGGAGTCAGGTAGGCCTACTCGTGCTAGTTCATCTTTGAGAGACTCAGACAGCCCGATGCGGCACTGGTGACATAATGCCGCATCGTTCCATCTGGTATCTCCCATGCAACGCCTAAAATCGGACGCGTACTCTTCGGCAGCCCGGCGGCCTTGCCGTAGAGAGCATAGGGTAGCCTCTGCGGAAGCAGCCCGCTGAGGGTCGTCATACAACACAGCCATGGCCTGAAAGAACTCGGTCACGGAATCAAGATGGGGATCGTGCTTCTCCATCAGACGGTGAGCCCAATCCTGGGGCTCATCCTGAAGGAGAGAGACTATAAACCCCACCTTGACGGTCTCGGTGGTGAACGTGCGGGGCTGCAAGTCAAAATACAGGGTGCAGGCCTTCCGGAAGGCTCGGAAGCGGCTTCGGTCTCCACGGAATCGTTCCGGCAGGGGAACGCGGGGTTCAGGAGCTAGGGGCGCGGCAACTGCTCCGGATGCCGGGGTAGAGGGAGATTCTGCAGTTGGAGGACTCTGAGCAGGGGGAGTCAGGGTGGCTAACGACTCCATGCGGTCCTCAAGTCGGGCGCAGCGACTGTGGAAATTCTGGAAAGCTTGGGTCAAAGTTGCAAGGTGCTGGCAAATATCCTCTAGGGACGCCGGTCCACTTCCTGGCTCTGTCATGGCCGCAAGGTACTGTTATGATCCGTCAGGTGGTGCCTCAGGCTGCCAACTGACAGACCTACCCAGAGTGTGGGGTCTAAGCCCGGGATGTGCTTTCACCAGGGCCCCTGATGGTGGGGATGGACTTGTAACAGACCCGGGCCAGGTCACGACCTCCGAGCAGGCCCACCAGTGGCAGAGGAAGCCTCCGGGGACGTATGCAGGTACCGGGAGAGCCAGATGTGAAGAGGATGGCGGCCCTAGCAGGATGGTAACGGACCGTGGTCCCGTGGGGGTAAGCGGGGTACCGAATCGGCGGGCAAAGAGTAGTCAGGTCACACGCAGGATCAGCAGGGTAAGTCAGTCCGCAGAATGGTCAGACAAGCCAGGGGTCAGAATAGGAGAAGGCAGAGTAGTCAGGGCAATCCGGGTCAAATCACAGGAGAAGGCAGCGTAGTCAGGGTCCCTAGAACGGATACAGGAACTCAGGATCACAGATAGACCTTGCGGCAATCTGTGGCAGTGCAGGGCATCTTTAAATAGTGCGCCCTGCACTGTCATTGGCCGGCCAGGACGCGCCCCCGGCTGTCATTGGACGCCTGAGGCGCGCCCGCGGCTCCTACTGCGCATGCGCGGCGTCCTGTCAGCCGCGGCTCGCCGGGACCTAGTGCCTGTGTCCTGGCGTGATCTGCCGCCAGTGCGCATGCGCGGGGAGAGAAGCTGCGATCCCTGACCCTGGAGCCGCGATCCCTGACAACACCTACCATTCGATTTTTAGACTTATTTTTTTGGTAGTGGGCAAACATTCAAAATCATCAAATACTTATTTCCTCCACTGTATGAGAAAGTGAATGATCTTGAACATAGATCACTAAGAAACAGTGATGGATAAGGTGAGTTGATAGATGTTCAACTGGTACTACAGTGTTGGATTTGGTAAACAATTGTTCTTTCAAGGAACATGACATATGAAATATCTAGATGCCAGGTGCCAGATCAAATAAATCTGCTACATAACTCTTCTTACCTTTCTGCAAGATAACCGGAAAAATTCTAAAGGGCCATTCACCTCTCATATAAACTGATCTTCCTGGCCTGGAAATTATAAATTAAATTTTTAGAAAAAAAAGGATACCTACTGTGAACTAATGTGAACTAATTTGGAACAAAACCTCAGTGCCTCAGCCACATGATATTCTGGACTCAGAATAATGCTAATTAGAGAGGACAAATATGGAGTGTACATATAATTCTTATATATATATATATATATATATATATATATATATATATATATATATAGAAACAAATCTTTTAAAGTACTCTAAGGCTGTTTTCACACTGATCCATTTTTCTTCTGCTTTTGCGTTAAAAAAAGCGTAAAAAAAAGTGACCATGTAATCCTATAGAACTCTTCACACTGATTCATTGCGGGTCCTCCGTGCTTTTTAAAATCCCGCTTGCTACATTTTTGGTGCAGGTTTGGTGTGGAAAAAAAATGCACCAAATACACACCTCCCCATTGAAATACATGGAAAACACAGTAAAAACACATCAAAATCGCAGCCGCATTGTATTTCTGGTGCAGTTTTTGAGTCACCTGTCCTATATAAAATGCTCAGCAAATGTGGTAAAAACGTGGCAAAAATGTATATGCAATTTTTCTGGGTTTTTGCTATAGATCAGTGTGAAAGTAGCCTTAGATCAGTCTTTTTCAACCAGGGTGCCCAGGCACCCTGAGGTGCCTTCTGGGTTCTTTAGGGGTGCCTTGGAAAAATGCTTATAAATTGCCCCCAATTCCCCAAAAATTGTGAACAAGACAGTAAGTAGATCAAGCCTGCCTTTTTGTTACACAACCACAAGTTTTTATTGTGCAGCTTTACAATTTTGAGCACTGTGGGAGCCAGCCGCTGGCATCTTAACAACCAATTATGTTTCGATTGATAAGGAGGACATCAGTCACTTGAATCCTTGCTTGCCCCTCTTCTGCCCCTCTCCATTAGCATTGGGGTCACTCTAACTGAGTAAGGAAGAAGAGGAACGTTGGAATACTAGTCAGTACCAGTGCACAAAAGCTTTGAAAAAATAAACCACCTCTTATGTTAGTTGTCCTATTTGTGTGGATGCTGTTGCGTTATGTAAAACTGTTTAGTTTACTTTGCATTTTAAAATGGGGTTCCTAAAGATTGTGTGGCATTTTAAAGGGTGACTTGATTGAAAGAAGGTTGAGAAACACTGCCTTAGATGAATGCGAGGTTTCCAGATCCTTCTGGTTTATTTATTTATTTCAGGTACTTATATAGCGCTGTCAATTTTACGCAGCACTTTACATATATATATTGAACATTCACATCAGTCCCTAACCCTAAGGTCCCTAACTCACATTCATACATACACATACTAGGGACAATTTAGACAGGATCCAATTAACCTACCAGCATGTCTTTGGAGTGTGGGAGGAAACTGGAGCACCTGGAGGAAACCCATGCAAGCACAGGGAAAACATGCAAACTCCATGCAGGAGGTGCCATGGTTGGGAATCAAACCCATGACCCATTTACTGCAAGACAAACATGCTAACCACTAAGCCACTGTGCTGCCCCACATTATTCTCAGCAGAGACCCAGCCCTGTGGCACAATTCCAAAGTATACCGATGATTATTTCCAATTTCCCAGCAATGTATAAAGCAGGGTCCGAGTAATCTATACTTTCTCATTTATGCTGATATGGACATTGATACCACTGATAATCATAACCAAGTAACCCATGAAGGTAGCAGAGTCCATATGTGCGGGCTGATAAGGTGCTAACTACAAACGTAATCAGGAATGCAAATGATACACTTGATTTCCAAGGATTTGCCCCTCAGAGAGCACTATAAGTTCCAACAGCACTGCAAGAAGTAGAAATAATGGCCAATAGCACAGCTTTAGCTATTGATTTACGCTCAGTGTGAGCTGGTAATCAGAGATACATGCATCAGATTTACAACACCATCTATTGGCTTTATGCTGAGACACGCCAAGGTTGTCTGGACCCCTTGGGTGTCAAGACTTCTCTTTAGCTTTAAACCTATAACGTGGCTGCCTTTGGCTCTGAAATATAAAACCAACCTGGATTCCACTGTACTCTGTTATATATTTAGTTCAGATAATGCCTGCATGTGGATTTATCATTATTATCTGTTTCACCCTGGGAAAAACTGCACCCAGAGGAGCATATGACTGAATCTTCTATGAAAGTGCATGGTATTGGTCTTTTTTGTTTAAAACTGTAGTCCGGTGCTGAAATAGAAAGGCAATGCAAAGAACCCCTACTTCCACCATTCTTATATTTTCATTGGTTAAGGGTCAATGAAACATAGTATATAGGGACACAAATACATGGCACTGTGGTCAGAAATATTATTTAGTATAGGTCAGGTCAGGGGCGGACTGACAACTCATGGGGCCCACGGGCAATAGGGGATCATGGGGCCCCTGTGTCCTTGCCCAAACGCAAAAAAGCATATGAAAAAGGTACCAGGGGCATCTCATGGGGCCCCCTACTGACCCCGGGCCCTCGGGCAGAGCCCGAGTTTCCAAATGGTCAGTCCGCCCCTGGGTCAGGCTTATGTAACTCATTTACTGTTCCTATAAAACTTGCTATACATGTTACAATCTCTGTGAAATCCCCTTAGGACCTACCTAAATAATGCATTCATACACAGTGCTCAGCATAAATGTGTACACCCCAGCAGATTTGTCAGAAAACCTTTCCTTTTACAATGAACATTTTCTGTGGAACACTATACAACAAAATACTCCCACAAATGCGGGCCATTGATTGCAAACAAAATGTGTTAATTTGCACATACAAAAGTATTTTTCCTAACAAATTCATTCAAGACCATGTTGCAAAAATGAATACACCCCAATGAAAGTCTTAGGAGCAAAGCTACATTTTAGACAACAAAATACTAATTAACAAGAATTCAACTACAGGTGAGTCTAATTATTCATTAAACAGGTGTCCAGCAGGCAGGTGATTATAAAAGGGTGTTCGGCCAGCCATACATGGGTCAAAATTCGACCGATTTTTCATCCGAAAATCGGACCTAAGAATAATCGGCAGATTTTCGCTCTGTTAGTGGGACAATGGCAACGGCCGATTTTCGTGGTTCCTCCCCTTTTTGGTGATCAGGCATGTTGGAAAATTTGTGAAAAACGACCAATTTTTGACTCAATGATGGTCAAATCGTACAATCGTTTTCCCAAAAAGAATATGCACATGAGCCGTGACCTGTAAGGAACAGAAGTTTCGCCTGTTATATGGGGTGAACTTTATGACTTGTTTTGGCTGATTTTCAAAATCATTGATGGCACCATCGGATTACCGTGCAAACCTTTTTCGATTTTCAGATGAAAAATCATTCGGAATTCATACCGTGTATGGCCTGCATTACTTAATAAAGAAAGCCCCTTCCCATTTTATGCTGTCAGCAATGGCACCACATGGAAGACAAATGTTACAAGGCCTGAGAAAGAAAATAATTTCTTTACACAAGAAAGGTGAAGGCTACAAGAAGATCAGCAAAGCTTTACTTAGCAGTCAGAATACTGCAGCAAAAGTGATACAAAAATTTAACCAAGATGGAACTGCAACCATCTCACAGAGATGTCCAGGCTGTCCACAGAAGTTAACAGATCGACGGGAAAGTCTTCTGATGAGAAAGGTTGAAGAAAATCACCATACAAGTTCACTGCAGTTAGCTGAAGAAGTAGAAAGCCAAACTGGGGTGAAAGTTTCCCATTACACAATATGGCGTACACTGCAGAGGAATGGTATGCATCGGTGTTGTCCATGAAGGAAGCCTCTCCTAAAGCCCATGCACAAAAAAGCCTGCCTAGAATTTGCCAGAGCCCATGCTGAAAAAGAAGAAGACTATTGGGACTCTGTACTCTGGAGTGATGAGACCAAGATAAATGTTTTTGTAACTGATGGCTTCAAAACTGAATGGCGTTTTAAAGGTGAGGAGTAAAAAAGAAAAATGCATAGTGCCTACAATGAAACATGGTGGTGGCAGTGTCCTTCTATGGGGCTGCTTAAGTGCTGCTGGTGTGGGGGAGCAGCATTTCACTGATGGTATCGTGAATTCACAGATGTACTGCTCTATATTGAAAGAGAAGATGCTACCATCGCTCCGTGCCCTTGGTCGTCGTGCACTTTTCCAACATGACAATGATCCAAAACACACATCTGCTGCATTTCTGAAGAAGAACAGGGTGAAAGTGATTCAGTGGCCAATTATGTCTCCTGATCTGAACCCAATCGAACACCTATGAGGAATTCTGAAGAGACAAGTTGAGCATCACTCTTCATCCAGCATCCAGGCTCTAAAAGAGGTTGTTCTTGAAGAATGAACAAAGATAGATATTGCAATATGTCGCCAACTTGTTCATTCCATGCCTAGAGAACTTGGTGCTGTCCTTACAAATCATGGAGGTCATACAAAATACTAGATGTGGTAATTTTTGTTGTGGGGTGTATTCATTTTTGCATCGACTAATTTGAGTAAAATTGAAGATTTTGTAATCTAAGTTATATTACAAACCTTACTTTCATGTAAAGAGCAAAACAAATGTTCTAAAAAATTTTGTTTTGTTAAAATATTTGAAATTGCTCTTGTGTTCATTGAGATATTGATTAATATCCTTCTTTTCAAAAAAGATGTACTCATTTATGCTGAGCACTGTATATAAAAAAAATTGGATGGTGTTGTAGTCTGCAAAGTAAATTTAGTATTGGTCATACCCACAATCAGTGACGTATTTAGGTTTTGTGCTGCCCTAGGCAACACAAAAATCCCCCCTTTCCCGCAAAGAGAGCCTGACATTGAGCAAAAAACCAACAACACCCCAGCCCCCCCCCAAGAGAGGCTTCCACCACCACCTCCCCCAATACACCAGCAACCCCCCCCCCCCCACATCCCCCCTGGCACTAGAAAGACACTCACCTTCGCAGCTCAGGACATCCCTGCGAACGAGAGTCAGGCTTAGTATACACCATCAAGCAGCCCACAGCCTCTCTTGGATCCCACCTGCTTCCCATGCCACGTGTGTCCCTTCCCCCTGAAAATTGCTGCCCTATGCAAATGCCTTGTGGTAAATACGCCCCTGCCTACAATGGTTGCATCTCCTATCTGACCCTAACAGAGACATATGCATGGTCAGAGTCCCTGAAGCAAAGTTGAATGCATTCTTCTCACCCTAGCCAGCTGCTTCTTTGACCAGATCTGAGTGCATGAACCACCTTTTGGCCTAGTATTTATGTCTATGACTAGAAGCCTGAGGATTCTGAGGAGTAATGCGGATTGTCTATGTCCCAAGTTCCTGACCTATGGCCATTTAGCACTTTCAAGCCCCCCTGCAAAGAGTAGTCTGTGTTTTCCTTATATATTTGAATTAAGAATAGTAATTGTATTGAGTTCTAGTAGCTAAATGACTTTGTTTATTTCTTTCACACTATCTTAATTTTTCAGTGCTGTCCATCCCTTTCCTTTGTTTTTTTAAACTCAGATCTTTTATAACAAATTTGCAAGTCATTTCTAAGGGAGCTGTAGGAAGCCTAAATGCAGAGGCACCAATTTTTTTTAAAGCAGGCCATACGTTATGCAATTTACGTACTATGTCTATGTACTTTGCAGAGTGCTCTGGGATTTCTAGAATTGTATAAAAGAATATGGTAAAATATGCTGTATTTACTCATGGGTCTGTTTATAAAAATTTGATTTGCACGTTTCATCATTCACATTCATGCAAACATATAGACTAATACCCGTAATGTTTGAAATGTTTGAAATATCTGTGTAATCGTTTGTTGCCCTATGCCAGGCGAATGTAACATTCTCTAACATTCAATCATAAAAGAAAAATAGCCATGAGAACATTTAAGAGAAATAATACGGAGGAAACCTCTGCACTGTGTACACTCTATGGAGATTCCTATGGGAATGGCCAAACAAATAGGTGTTTGGCCAAGCAAACCTCCAACTGCAGTGTGAAATGAACATTTCTCAGGACTGTTGATTGTTAGGGAACTGGCACCTGCCGGTGCCCTAACAATCAGTGACTCATCCCAGCCCGCTACATTTAGCTGTCAGCCGGGGACTCCTGACTGATTGGTGAACATTAAACAGCGGGAATAGTGTAACAAAATGGCATAGGATCCCCAAAATTCATACCAGGCCCTTTAGGTCTAGTATGGATTTAGGGGGACCCCACAAAAAATGGCACGAGATCACCCCCAAATTCCATACCAGACTATTCAAGTCTGGCATGGATTTTAAGAGGGAACCACATGTTAGGAACTAGAAATAATGTCCCCCCCTAAACTCCACACTAGACTCATATATGAGCATGCAGCGTAATTATGAAAAAATTTGTAGCCTAGCTATTCTAAAAATAAAAAAGCAGCTCTTGCTGCAGTTGCTCACCTCCTCTACATTGCCACCCCCCCCCCCCCAATCTTTTTTGGTTTGAACGTCACCCGGCATTATTCAACCCAATTCCTTTGAGTTCAGGGTGTCATTGGCCCACCCACCAGGGTGCACTCCCATGGTGCCATGTACTCACAGAGAGTAACACTGATATCAACAAATCAGCGTTGCTCTCTGTATCACTGAAGACCGCCCAGTGCTGGAGCAGAAGTGAAAAGGGCCCTGCTTGTAACATGATTTGCCTGAAGGTATCTAAATAAAAGTTTAAATAAAAATATCAAAAAATATGTGGCACCTCTAAGGGGCAGGATGGGGGACTGGAACTGGGCATTAAAGTAATCCTGTCAGGGAAATACAGTATGTGGGCTACATTTTCTAACCTTCTTTTGAAAATGCTAATTGTCTGGTCTCAATACTTCTGAAGCTCCCCACATACTGTACATCACAGTCTGACTATTCAAAATTTGTATAATCTTTTACATTAAATCAAAACTTATATGAGGACCTACCTAACCTACCCAATTAACGCGTACCCATGAGGCAGACTCTTGCATTACATAGTTGTTGGTAGTTCTAAAGGGGATTGTACAGTCAGATTGTAACATGTACAGTTGCAAGAAAAAGTATGTGAACCCCTTGGGATTACGTGGAGTTTTGCATGAATTGGACATAAAATGTGCTCTGAACGTCATCTAAGTCACAACAATAGAAGAACACAGTCTGCTGAACATAATACTACACAAACATTAGATATTGCCATGGTTTAATTGCACATAACATGTAAACATTCACAGTGCAGGGAGGAAAAAGTATGTGAGGCCCTAGCTTAATGACTTCTCCCAGAGCTAACTGGAGCCAGGAGTGAGCCAACCTTGACTCCAATCAGTGTGATGATATTGGATGTGTTGCTGACAGCTGTCCTGCCCTTAAAAAACAAACACCTGTTTTGGGTTTACTGGTTTCAAGAAGCACTGTCTGATGTGAACCATGCCTCGCAGAAAAGAGCTCTCAGAAGACCTACCATCAAGAATTGTTGACTTGCATGAAGCTGGAAAGGGTTACAAAAGTATCTCCTTGAGCCTTGATGTTCATGTGTCCACGGTAAGACAGACTGTCTACAAATGGAGAAAGTTTAGCACTGTTGCTACTCTCCCTAGGCGTGGTCGTCCTGTAAAAATGACTGCAAGAGCACAGCGCAGAATGCTGCATGAGGTAAAGAAGAATCCCAGAGTGTCAGCTAAAGACCTACAGAAATCTCTGGCACATGCTAACATTTTTGTTGACACATCTACAATAAGGAAAACATGAAACAAGAATGGAGTACATGGGAGGACACCACGGAGGAAGCCATTGCTGTCCAAAAAGAATATTGAGGCACGTTTGAAGTTTGCAAAAGAGCACCTGGATGTTCCACAGCACTACTGGCAGAATATACTGTGGACAGATGAAACCAAGATTGAGTTGTTTGGGAAGAACACACAACACTATGTGTGGAGAAAACAAGGCACAGCACACCAACATCAAAACCTCATCCCCACTGTGAAACATGGCGGAGGGAGCATCATGGTTTGGGGCTGCTTTGCTGCCTCAGGGCCTGGACGGATTGTTGTCATTGATGGGAAAATGAATTCCAGAGTTTATCAAGACATTTTGCAGGAAAACGTACGACCATCTGTCCGCCAACTGAAGCTCCGCAGAGGATGGGTGATGCAACAGGACAATGACCCAAAGCATACAAGTCATTCAACAAAACAATGGCTGCAACAGCACAGAATACGCCTTCTGGAGTGGCCCAGTCATTGTCCTGACCTCAACCCCATTGAAATGCTGTGGCATGACCTTAAGAGAGCAATTCACACCAGACATCCCAAGAATATTGCTACACTGAAACAGTTTTGTGAAGAGGAGTGGTCCAAAATGACTCCAGATCGTTGTGCAGGTCTGATCTGCAACTACAGGAAACGTTTGGTTGAGGTTATTGCTGCCAAAGGAGGGTCAACCAGTTATTAAGTCCAAAGGTTCACATACTTTTTCCTCCCTGCACTGTGAATGTTTACATGTTATGTGCAATTAAACCATGGCAACATCTAATGTTTGTGTAGTATTATGTTCAGCAGACTGTGTTCTTCTATTGTTGTGACTTAGATGACGTTCAGAGCACATTTTATGCCCAATTCATGCAAAACTCCACGTAATCCCAAGGGGTTCACATACTTTTTCTTGCAACTGTATATAATGAGCTTAACACAGACCAAAGAACAAGCAAAAGTCAGAATTCCTTATCCCTAGGCTTTTTTCAGGTTGGTCATGAAGCCAAGGCATCAGCTTGAGTCAGACCACTAGCAGTTTTTCAAAGACAGGGCAACAAAGGCAAAATACTGTATATATTTGAAGGGAAGCATCTTGCTTGCTTATGATCCATAAGCAGGAATTCTCAACCAGAGTTCTGTAGAACCCTAGGGTTCTTCCAAAGATTGCTATGGGTTCCTTGAGCTGTGACTGACTGTTCTCCCACCTGATGGTGCCTGCATAGTTCCCAGACCAAGAGCAATTGGCAAAGCCAACAGCATAACACCAGTTTATCTTTGTAACTGTCTGTAATGGTGGCATTCTGACCACCACTGTAAGGTTAAATTCTTCCTTCTATCCACAAATGTAGGTGGCATTTTTCCCCTACACCACCAATGAATTGGTTTAGTATGGGTTCCTCTGGGATACCAGAAGATGAGAAAGGCTGATCTAAGGCATATGAATGAATAACGTTTTGGAATCCAATTGGAATGGCTGCTCCAAGAATACAGTTCCACCATTTTGTTAGTTCCTAATATAAATTTGCACCAAGAAAGAAAGAAACTAAAATCAAAGCCAGAAAGAGAGAAAAAAATTAATATGGGGCCGTGTTTCTTATTGAAGTTGAAAATCAATGACCAGGTTGGACTTACAAAGGGAAAAGTAACCCCAGAGTGGGAATGCATCCAAAATGACAACAACCCTGCAGTGTTCTCTAAAGCAGTTTACTGGAAATACAGGCACTGAATGAATAAATAATAGCATATAGAGTATAGTTTATCGACTACACCAAAGATGAAAAATGTATCCTTGCATATTTGCAATCTATAATGTAAAATGTAGCTTTCAAAGCCTGTTTGCTGCATTTTCTGTTCTATAACACAAGTGGTGATCTAAAGAATACAGCAACATTGCCAAGCTATCTATAATTGATTGTTTAAAGGAGAACTCCAGGATGTTATTTTAACTAAAGAATACATTCCCCAGCACAAGTTAGAATGAGGAAAAGAAGCTTTAGCAGCAATACTCGCTTCCTCTTCAGTGCTGTCTCCTGTAGACTCAACATTCTGGGGTCCAGCACCACTCCTCTTTTAGATAGATTGATGACCAGAGTCATTTAAACTACTTCCTTGGATGCCGCCATTGACACATCACCCGGGAGGTATCATCACACCAGCATGAGCTGACAGTAGTGCTGCACAGGAAGGTGCTCAGACGCCACCATGTTAGCATTATTCTGATTAGTGATAAGGCACTGGGCACCAGTGGCATCACTAGGGTAGGTGTCAATAGGTGTGGTAAAACATGGTTCAACCTCTCTCCCACAATATTTTTTTCTCATATGACACTTAAGGGAAGCCTGAGACCTGCGGTGTGCATAGTACACAATGGCAAAAAGTGGGCGTGGTCAAACTTTATATAGAGGGGCTTAAGGGTCATTGTAACATAAATGTAAGATTTGAGTAGCTGAGATGTGAGGTGATCAGTAGAAATATGTAATCATAGGTCTAGTGTTCAGTATTCAGTCAGAGACATATGTTCACCAATTAGCAGAGCATCTTCTAGGCTGGAGGTGACACCTAGATGTCAATAAAACGTTGTCACCTATGTAGTCAGACTTTGCCACCTTCTTGAAGTCTAAAAGAGGAGCTCCAGCCCTTTCGGCTTCGGGAAGCAGCAGGAGACTAGGAGTGGCTCCGATGTGTCTGTCAAGCCATGACTTATATACACAGACCAAATGAAAATACTTCCTTCTGATTGGACACATTGTAGGCTACATCTGCATGTAAAACTGTATTTGTAGCCTCTGTGGAATCCCAGAGAAACACAGAAAACGGTTATATGGCGCCTGATTGCGACAGCTGAACAGTGATTGGTACTGTCGCGATCGGACGGATGCACTGGTGTCGGAAATTCTATCCCTGACTTGGTGATTCAAACCGTTCCTGGTCCAATCAACTTTGGGAACTTCAGAACCCAGAACATCCTGTGTGTTGGTACAGGAACACCCCCCAGGGTTGATTGGCCAAGGGCTAATGTCCAGCCTACGTCCATATTTTAATAAATTGAGGACCCTGAGATATGGACGTTGTGATTTGTACGAAGCCGGTTCTATTTGACTGGCGAATCGCGGACTTTCTCTGACGTGCTTCAGTCGCAGGATAACTCTTGGTAAAAGTTTAATTTATGTTTTTATTCCCTTTTATTTTATAGTCAATAGCCAATTGTGTGTCTTTTTGCATTTGCTGTAACTGTTTTTTCTTTGTACATATTTTATGCACTGCCCACTATCGGGATATTAAATCATAAAATTAATAAGTGACTTCTGGGTAGTAAGCTCGGCTCATATCTCCGGAGAGATTGTTGTATTGCAGTGTCTTTATATGCTCGATCAAGTTCATTGCCTATCTGTATGCAATTGCACTGCGTGTTGGCAGATTGCATGCAGATTGTAAAGTAGCAGATCTGCCAGACGGAGATCTGTGTGTGTGTGTGGTGGCCCAGCAGACCAGTCTGCGGACAAATTGTTGGGTGGTGGCAAGCTACCATTTGTTGTGTCTGGTGTGGGGGTGTGTGGACAGTGGAAGAATGATTAACACTGGGGTTCTAGCTTGTAGGATAAGTGGAGGAATCCTAGAAGGGTGTGCCAATTGCTAGACTGCTCCCCAACCCTATTAGTGCACCAGATTGTATATAAGATTCGTATCTGCCTGTGTGTGGTCAGCCAGCTGGATTGGAGTCTCCCTCTAGTGGTGGCCAGAAGTAGTGCGGGCTGTGAAAGTGTATCACAGCCGGTCTTATATATTCAAAGTAAGTCCCCCTCATTCCCTCTTTACCCGAAGTCACAGTCGGACATGCACGCCTCGGTTAGCTAGTCGCTGTGGGCATGTGCGTGTGGGTTTGGATCTGTGACAGGCATGGTCAAACAAAATCCAGGCTTTGGATATGTGCTGGGGGGTACTTTGGGACAGAATAGGACTTGTGCTAGAAGGCGGGTTGGGGAGGGGGTGGGGTCGAATATGTGCTGGGTGTGCTCTTCTGGGAAGGGAGAGGACTTGTGCTAGAATCTCACAGGGGTTAACACCCTCCCTCCCTTACTTACTTCTGGAAATATTTTATTGAATTTTATGACATCTGCAGTAAGGGTTAGCCCTTAAGTTTCTATTACAATCTGTTTCCTTTTGTTAAGATTTCACCATGTTTGTCTCCCAGTTACACAATAAGAAGTAAGGTGTTCTACCCAACATAATAATGGCAGCAACAGAAACCTGAGAGGTTCTAAACCTTACCTGCGCTACTAATAAAAGTGATTTATTGATGTCTATGTCCCAACTAGAAAGATTATTATTTTCTTTCCATGGGACAATAGAAGGTGAGGGCTATATTACACCAATGGGGATCCTGACCAACAGAGGTTCCATCCCTTCGAAAACTGTGTCTCCTGAGTGAGAGTAAAGCTCCAGTTTTATTCTAGCTATACCTTTTCTTTATTTTGGGAAGAGTTAGAACCTCTGTCATATTTTGCTGCTATTTCAGTATCCATTTGAGAGAATTACCTTTACTTCCTATGTTGTCACAGAAACAAGAAATGTGCAAAATCTTTCCAACACGGGGCAGACAGCAATATATTCAGTAATATATTCACCAGGACAGGATGACAGCACACAAAATAGGTAACAACAGCTCCTCACACTAACCCAAACCAAAAAGGGTATTGTTTAGGAGTGTAGCGCTAACCCTGTAGGAGCCACTGGACTTTCCCTAATAGTAAAGGGGCTGCCAGTCACTCAAGTACCAGTCCATGCACTTTGGCTCCAATTAATAAGTCTAAGGGATGTCTGTTTGTAATTTATTGCTTGAAGAATTTTAAACAGGAGAGGGGTTAGGGCATGGAATACAACAAAACACTTAGTACTTAGTGACTAGAAGACAATGTTCCCCTTGAGTAATTGTGGGTGTTGGACAGTCTACCCAGTGCAACCTCCAGAATGCCATACAGTCACAGAGGTCAGTTTAGGGTCTTTACTCACAAGTCCCCAGGACAGCTTCCACCTTCCAGCTTCCTTTGGACATGCTCCAGTGAGTGAGATGATCCTTCTCCAGACCAGATCCCTTGTGGTGAGGTCCTGCAATCAGCTTCTAGCAAAGTCCATGCAGGCCCTTAATTCAACACCGCTGAGGCCTCTAGAGCAGCTGTAGAGTTCACAGGCTGCCTCAAGATAGCAGCCCCTCCACCTCTGGAACACTCCTGGAAAGGAACCCAGCTCTCCAGTGCTTTAGACTATTTATAACCATTCCAGCCCTCTTCTGGACACTCCCCTTCACAGATTGGCTGGAACATGACAAATATTCAGGCTATTTTTATTCTTATATCCTGTCCTAATCTCTGGAAGCTTCTTCTAGAGACAGGGGGAAGCAAATTCCCAGACTGTGAAACCCTGAACCGACCAGGCCAAACAATCACTGCTCCCTTGATTACAGGAGCCAAAAACTTAATTTACCTAGCATCCTATGCTAAGAGGGTGCTACATGTGCAAACTGATCTTGAAGTCTTGAGGATGGAGCACTGGTAGGTCATCAGTGTGATTTTGGGTTCTTCATAGACTGCCCACACACTTCTCCGATAGCTGTATGTTATATTATTTCTAATTTTACTGGCATTAACGTGGTTCTAAAGACAGAAGGTTTTTTACCTTCATGCATTCTATTATACTTACCTGAGCCCCATCTTGATCCAGCGATGTACACGAGAGATGCAGCTCTCCTGGGTCTCTCTCTCCTCATTGGCTCACTCAGCAGCAGGAGTCAATCACAGCCAGTGAGTCAATGAGGGGAGAGTGGGGGGAAGCCACACTCTGTGTGTAAATGGATAATGTCCATTCACAAACGTTTGGCTTGGGAGTGAACCTGCTTGAGTGCCCCCATAGCAAGAGGCTTGCTACTGGGAGCACTTGGCAGGGGAAAGGAGTTAAGACCACTGGCGGGGGACCCAAAAAGAAGAGGAACCGGGCTACACTGTGCAAAACCATTACACAGAGCAGGTAAGCATAACAATTTTTTTGTTTGTATTTTTTTTAATTACAACCTTTAGAATCACTTTAAATCAAACTGATAGAAGAAATGTCCAACTTTTCACTGATTGCTGCTTTTGAGCTTGCTTGTCAGAATTAAAACAGTTTTTTCTTCAAGGGAGCTGCTCATGCATGAATGTTTTTATCAATGAACTGGAAGTAACCCCCCCCCCCTCAATATCGTTATAACAAGGAATAATTTAAACAATTAAGCTTTGATAGGCCAGTAGTGCCAATGAGGGACATTGATGCCAAGACAATGAAGATTTATCTGTATTCAAAGAGTACTTTACTTTGGTGACAAAAAAAATTGAGGGCTTGTCTTTAACCACTTCCCGACTGGCCGTTCTATATAAACGGCCAGACGGTGGCAGTGCAGGGTCGGGTGGCCGTTTATAAACGGCCTCCCCACACCCTGCTTGTGCACGCAGCACCACAATCCGGTGCCCGCTGTATCCTCCGGACACAATGAAACACCGATCGTCGGACGGGACCTCTGTTTAGGTCCCGATCATGTGATCACTGATTGGCCAATCAGTGATCACATGCAAAGTAGTAAGCAAGATGTCACTTGTGACATCATTGCTTACTACGTGTGAAATCTGTGAATGATCACAGAGGTCACATGGTACAAGGCTATTCACAACAGCCTTGTACCATGTGACAAGCTGTGACCAATCACAGCTCACTCAGTAATTCTCCAATGACTGCAAGAATGCAGACAGAGAGAAAGAGAAATTATTGCTTTTATATCCTATATGGGTGTAAAAGCAATCAGTGTAAAAAAAAAAATCTTCATCACCCCCCACAAGTAGTACAGTGTCACCATGGTGACACTGTACTGCTAGGGTGACAGTATGTAAAAAAAATAAAAATAATAATATAAAAAAATAAAATAAAAATATAAAAAAAAATGTTTAAAAATTATAATTTTTGGTTATAAACTAATTTGGATTTTTTTTTTTACTAAAAAGATAACGGAATAAATTTTAGCCAAGATTTATGATGAAATATTATTTATTTGCAAAATTTTATAAAAAAAACAAACACTTTTTTTCAACATTTTTGGACTTTTTCATTTACATTGCAAAAAAATAAAAATCCCAGAGGTGAATAAATACCACCAAAATAAAGCTTTATCTGTCTCAAAAAAATGGTAAAAAATTCATTTGGGTACAGTGTTGCATGACCGCGCAATTGTTATTCAAAGTGTGATAGCGCTGAAAGCTGAAAATTGCCCTGGACAGGAAGGGGGTAAAAGTGTCCGGTCTGGAAGTGGTTAAAGCTCAACTCTAAAAAGAAACAAATGCAGCTATTTATTTATTAAGAATAGGTATATATTTAAAATTTTAGGTATAAAACATTCAATGTGCAGATGCCTGAAGCATTTGCAGGGGCACTACAAGTGTTTGCAGTATTGTTTGCAATATGAATATCACCTATGAGCGTCAGACCATCTAGCAGCCATAATGTGTTACTTTTTTTAGGTATTTCAGGAAAATATTGCATTATGGCCACTAGTTGGAGCTGACCATCACAGGTGATAATCCTATTGCAAAGGATACAACACATTCATGGTTTCCAGATGAATTCTTAAAGGATAAGTTCACGTGTTTGGGCAGAATTTCACTTTTCATAATAAATAGAAACATTTTCCAATGCCATTTCTGGCCCAGCAATCCCAATGTGTTTTTCTCTCACTTACCCTATCCACATTTTCAGATTGCATCATTTCCTGTAGATGGTCTCGCAGCATTCACTTCCAGTAGACCATCTCCCAGAAGCCTTCACTTCCTTGTTCCATCACAGAAGATGGTGTGATAGGGTGTGTTCACCACTCTGGACTACACCTCCCTTATTACAATACTTCCTTCTTCCCATCATGTAATACAAGGGCTTGTCTGATTTGATACAAATTGAATAGATTGTTCAGGTGCAGGGGCAGACTGACAACTCATGGGGCCCCCAGGCAATAGGGGATCATGGGGCCCCTGTGTCCTTGCCCAAACTCAAAAAGCCTATGAAAAAGGTACCAGGGGCATCTCATGGAGCCCCCCCCCCCCCTGACCCCGGGCCCTCGGGCAGTGCCCGAGTTTCCAAATGGTCAGTCCGCCCCTGTTCAGGTGTGTCCTTCTATTCCATAGTTCTGGTAAATCTAAAAGAAATTGTACAGAGATTGTACAATCAGATTGCATAGTATATAGCCATCTTTATACAAGTACACAGGAGGGAGTGGATAGAGACACTCAGTTGTCAGGCCCTGTTCACATCTCCACGTAGTGAAGACTCACATTCATACATGCATTTGTTTTGGAGCGTTTTCACACGTCACGGATAGGGCAGCCCATTCACTTGACAGTCTGCCCTACACACAACGATCGCCCCGAAAAGCTCCAGAACCTTTTTCTAGTGGAGTACAGTGGGTTACCGAAGTTTTTAGTGTGTTTGCTGCACTTGGGGTGCCTTTACCATGTAATGACAACACAAACACGATGCACATTTGCAATGTTTCTGAAACGCATGGCAAAGTGTGCATTTTCTGTGCAGATTGCCATGTGTTTGGAAACACATAGATGTGAATGGAGCCTTTTTGTTCTGTGTAAACGCACCAATTTCAGTTTCAGGTCCCATTCACACCAAGAGTAGAGGGAGCGTATGTTTTTTGCCTTGTTTTTCCAGTGACACACAAATGACAGCCCGTTGATTTCAATGGGCTGCATGACACGTGGCAAAGTAGCTCATGGGACATTTTGGTGTGATGCATGTTGCACATTTTTTACTGCACGTTTTGCTGCATTTGTCACCCATTTTTTCATGTGGCAAAATGTGTGCTTCTTTCTGTGTTTGGTGTTCCTTTTACAATTAATGACACTGAAAGCAAAACTAGTTATTTTTAGGTGAATAAATGTGGCCATACTCTATACAATCTGAGTGCACAATCTCTGTACAATCTCCTTTAGATTTACCAAGACTATATAATAGGAGGACACAGCATCTATCCAATCACTCTTTATCCAGTCAGGCAGGCCCTTGCATTATATCAGGGATATCCCATAGACAGCATGCGGCCTGAGCCCGTTTGATGGGACGCTTGGGTAGCCAGGCAAATGCATGTGGGGAGAGATCCCAGGGGATGGTGTGAAAATATAGCTGATGAGTGAAGGGTGTGTATCAATCAGGTTAGTGCAGGATGTGTGTGATAATGAGGTCAGCTGGTAATCTGCTTCCAGTGTCCTGCTGTCTCCTCTGTCCTCTGTCTACATTCCAGGAATTGCAAAAGCTTTCTAAGAAAATTTACCAAAGGCTAAGGTAAGGCCTTGCTCTCCAGATCAAAGAGAGTTGAATATTTTTTCAACTGAGGTACATTAATGGTATATTGGTGCATAGGGGAGCTGGATTTTATTTAAAAAAAAAGTAAACTAGCCTTTAAAGTGATTCTAAAGGTTGTAATTAAAAAAATAAAAAAGAACAAACGTGTTATAGTTACAGTCATGGCCAAAACTATTGGCACCCCTGAATTTTTGCCAGATAATGCACCACTTTGGCCAGAAAATTGTTGCAATTACAAACATTTAGGCATTCTCATGTTTGTTTCTTTTGTTTGTAAAGGTTGTGCTTTATACAGATATTAGTCCTCATGGACATTTAAGATCAAAAATGCCCGTTTTACAGGCATTCAAGGTGTTTTTTCTTTTTCTGTCTCTAAACGCTCCTCAATGTTAGCCCATGTTTCCATGCACACATAGGTGTTTACAGGAGTGTACAGGCAAGGGCATTTACGGGCAAAAAAAAATACTTGTGTGTTGAAAGACTGTTTGACTGAGCAGTGTTTTGGCAGAAAAAGATGACAAGATGCACCTAAATGCATCTAAATGTACCTAGGCCCTTTTTTTTATTTCAGTGGCAAAAATAAATTATTATTCTGGCCAATGAAATAAACAAACGTCCAAGTGCATGACATGCCTAAATGCATTCACACAAATGCAGCTTGGGAACTTTTTTAAAGTCGATTTCCCCCTGCTAGGAGAAAAACATTTACAAAAGCTCCAGTGTGCATGAAGCCTTACTGATACTACAGTGCTTGTCGAAGGACCAGTCGTGCCAAAACTGATAAATCAGTTCTGGGCAAATGCCAGCAGGTTGAATTACCAACCAACTTATGTCTTGTTCAGGGGTGGACTGACAACTCATGGGGCCCCCGGGAAATAGGGGATCATGGGGCCCCTGTGTCCTTGCCCAAAGTCAAAAAAGCCTATGAAAAAGGTACCAGGGGCATCTCATGGGGCCCCCTACTGACCTCGGGCCCTCGGGCAGTGCCCGAGTTTCCAAATGGTCAGTCCACCCCTGGTCTTGTTGGAACTCCAGAGATACAGAATTTCCAACACTGCCTACCACAACAATTAAGAGAGATCTCATTCTACTTAGATATTTCATTTGTATTTCATCATGAAAAATGTAACAGTTTGATTGAAACTCCATGATGTGATCAAACAAATAAAATGAATAAATACAGTGAAGAGAGTTCACTGTTCTATATTCTTGGTGGACCACACAATAAAGGAGCCACTCCAGTCAGCAGGATCTTTTTATGGTCAAAAACACTGGACACAAGATCAACTCAATATAGTTTATGACAAATATAACAGGCCCACCCACAAATGAACTGCAAATTTTGAGTGAATTCCCCTTCTATCTTTACTTGGATACATAGGGATTTTGTGAAACTGGACCATTTATGTACTTTTAGTTCAACCATCAAGCAATGAAATAACTTGCAAATCTTTTCAGTGGCCCCGTGTTTTTTTTTAGCATTAAAGCATTTAGCATAATCATTTGTTATCCATACAGTAAGTGTCATATTTATAAAGAAGTGAATCCAGAATTTACAAAACATTTACTGCAAGTGAATCTCCCTGCTGCACATACTTCAAATCCCAACTCCAAGAAATTTGAAAATTCCTCCTGCAACCTCACTACAAGGATTATTTGCTCATTTAGGTCCAAGGGAGAATTAAAAGAATTTTACTCTCCCAATCTTCTACCCCCCACCCCCTGCACCAAATGGGCTCCCTCCCCCTCTATACTCCAGCAGGGGATTGTCCCTAGGTTTCATCATGTCCACTGCAGAGCCATAGACTCTGCATTGGTCTTGATGACGTCAGGACCTTAGACCGCTGGAGCTAGGGAGAGAAGATTCTGAGAGGACTGTACTTTAAATGACTATGATCGATTCATCAGTGAAACCAAAAGTGTCATATCCATAGTACACAGTTTTAAAAGAGAAATGTGGGATTTAAAAAAAAAAAGCAATCATACTCACCTAGATGGCTGCAGCACCGTTCCAAGCTGCAGTTCTCCCCCTCCGCCTCTACACAGAGAACTGAGTGATCAAAGAACGCAGATTGCTCAGTTCTCAGGTCTTCTCAGATTAGAGTGGTGACTGTGCTCTGCCCCTCCAGTGTTCACCGGAGTGCTGGACTGTGCAGGGGGTCGGAGTGGCTGCCTCAGCCTCTCAGTGGCATGCTAAGAGGCTGAGCCAGTTGTCAGTCAGGAATCTGGGTGGATCCTGACATTGTCAGAATCCTTGTAGAGCCTGGACTGGCTCTGTGATGTCAGCTGACAGCAGACTTTAGCCCCCTGTTGGCTGAATGTTGGTCGCATGAGTGCAAAACTAAGTGCACTCCTGTGACCCATAAGAGAAGAATGGCCACATGAGCTTTGGCCTTCCTTCACCTTTAAGGTTTGGTTCACATACATGCATTGTGAGAACACATGCAGTACCGCATGCTACTTGCATCAGTGTGATAAGGTGCATTCATTGTGAGTGGCACCCCAATGCACCTTGCCAACAGAGCAGTGTAAAGCATGCTATTGAACAATAATGCTTTGTGGTGTTCTCCCAGAAAAGGTGCAGGTATGTTTTCTTGGCCTCTGAGGTGCGCTGCCAGCCCATTCATTTTGAATAGGCCTCCTTACGCATTGCTCGTTGACATTTGAAAAGAAACACATGCTTTAAAGCAACGCACCGCAGTGGTTGGATGTGAACTTAGTCTAAGAAGCAGTAGACAACTCAACCCATTAGCCCTTGTTCACACCGCTGCAACTTCAGGTGTGACATCCGATTTATAAATCGCACCAGTCAAATCTAATGTATTTCTATGGCACTGTATTTCTATGGCAATTTCAAGTAGCGCGATTCATAAAAGCTGTATAAATTTAGCACTTTGAATGGCTGTAGAGAACAGAAGATAAAAAGGTACAACTTATGTAAGAGGATTTGCTTCTGTGTATCATCTGTGGCCAGTCATTTCACTGGATATATGGTAAAGGTTTACAACCACTTTAATTAAAGTATAACTAAAGGCAAAACTGTATTTTTTAGTTTTGGATAGAGTGGAGAGGGATTAGAGCAGCTGTTAGTTTTTACTGGTGTCTGTAACACCCATTAAGGAGATTTCCTCTATTTGTCCTGTTATAGAAAGAAAAAGTAAAAGAACACTCCAAATTTTGGATTGATATCAGAACACTCTTTCACACTGATCAATTTTTCTTCCGCTTTTGCATTACAAAAAGCGGAAGAAAAATGTGTGACCATGTTTTCCTATGGAACTCTTCACACTGATTCGTTGCGGGTCCGTTGCATTTTTTAAAATCCTGCTTGCTGAATTTTTGGTGTAAGTTTGGTGTGGTAAAAAAAAGTACCAAAAACACACCTCACCATTGAGATCAATGGAAAATATGTGGTTTTTGAGTCCTGTACCCTGTAAAAAATGCACCACAAAAACAGTAAAAACGAGGCAAAACCGCATATGCGATTTTGCCTCATTTTTGCTACAGATCAATGTGAAAGTAGCCTAACAGAGGTGAAATCTTTCAATGGAACACTAGTTCTAGGGACACATCAGGATTCCCCCACTTTGGAGGGATTTCCTCTCACTTCCTGTTTTGGCCATGGGACAGGAAATAAAGGGAAATCTCCCCAGTGAGACACAGATACAGGGGAAAAACCTTAACAGGGGTTATAAGCCTCCCTCACTCTATCCCAAAACTTTTTTAAACATTTTGCCTTTAGTTACACTTTAAATACTGCTATTCAGTTTTCTCACTTCTTAGCCATGTCTGTTGATCCTGCCAGTACAGTAGACTATGGGCCACCTCTTGTAAAAAGGTGACAACGCTTAAAAGTGTCCATGAGCATATCTATAACATTGTCACACTTTTGTCCTTGTCATAGCCACCTTTTTCCCTGGCAGCCTTGCATGGGTCACAGGAAGTGATGCTTCCAGAACTATGTTTCTACCTACAGCCGTTGCAATGTACAGTATGATGCTTAAACATAGTAGTCATATGACTATCGAGAAATCCTTTAAAAAAGGTAATTTTGTGTAATCATCCAACCTTATGCTCTGCGTGCAGCAACATTGACAACTGTTTTAAAAGCCTGCCATGCAAAAATGGCATCGTATACCCAAAATTTCTCTACCTCTGGGAGTAGGTCATTGGCAAAAATGTTCCCATCTAATGAAATCTCCCTAGCTGTACATTGTACTCCAAACTCATTTTTTATGCCAAACTGGTCCTTGAAAACTAAAATAAGGCCTAAACTTCCTCTAAGATGAAAAAAAAACTGAACGGAAAGGTGATGCGATGCACATTTAGTCAAGACATGGATAACAGAGAAGTTACAGAATATCAGAAAATGTATGCATGTGTAGCTAAACCAGACAGCAAGGCCCGGTTTCCTATAGATTACAGCAAAGGATGGATGAATACAAGATGGACTCCCCTCTTCGAGGTGTACCGTGCGACTCACCACAGCTCATATTTCAGCTCTTGGGAAGCGCAATGGGAAGCTGGGAGCCGGTCTCTCAGGAAAGTCCACAGTGTAGGAAGAACATGTCTCAGTCTGGGAGTCTCAGAGGCCTCTCTCTGTTCTCTCCTAAATGAGAAAGATGGAAAGGGTCTTACCATCTTTTTCTGAGATAGGAGATAGGTCATGCAACTGCAGTTCTATCAATATAAATGGTTAGGCATTGGTTAGCTGATGATTGTCCAGCAGATGTGGAACTACAGGATCCAGCATGCCCCACCAGAGTATGCTGGAACCTACAGTTCCACAACAGCTGGAGCAAATTTTCTGAAGAGCATCTTCAATTTTGCAGCAAGCAATATGCTACTATAGCGTACCCCTGGAGGCGCCACTTGTATGATAAGTTCTCTGAAACTGACTTCTTTCCCTAATTATTTGGACTACGGCCTCCACCGCTCTGGCACACCCCTACACAATAGAATGAACAACACCAGATTAGATTAATATTGAGTGTATTAAAAATAAATTGTTTAAATAAAGCAAAGTAACACAGAACTATGATCAAATGATACCAATGATAACTGAGTCAGTGTTCCCCATACACTCCAGCCAGCTTAAATGGTAACAGGGTCACTAAGAGTGCAATATAGACAGTTGGATCAAGGCTGGTATAAACTGTCATTTGACCCTGACTAGACCCTGCTAGGTCCAAGTCTGCCTGCAGGACTTCACTGTATAAGAAATAAAACAATCCCAGAGGGAAAACAAAAAAGTGGTGAAGTCTATGCAAAGTACTTTGAGACAGAGTGGAATGATCACAGAATGGTTGTCTTTGCCAACTTTGTTGGGGCCCTTACCGTGGTGTACAAGAGGTGATGGTTAGTGACTTCCATCAGCTCTCAGTTCAAGAAAACAAACCATTTAAAGGGGGTTTGGTGAAATTAATTTGCAGAAGAACTGTTGCAAAGAATGCAAAGTATTTGGGAGAAAGTAATATTTGTTCTGGATCAACTGGGCAATCCTGGGGAGAGGATGATGTAGCAGTACTCACTGGTAGACTAAGTAGGCATGAAAATGCCTAGGAAGTAGGAGGATAAGGCCGTGTTGGGCTAAAGTCTCAATCCCTACTGTACAGCATGTGTAATGGGTTGACAACCCTCTCACCAATCCTGTTTCAGTCGTGGATGCCAATGGTGGAGGGTTCCCTTGCAGATCCATAGCTTGAGCCCTGGCAGACCCGCTCTGACTGCTGAAGATGCAGACGAAGGTCAGTGAACCCGCACTGTGTTGCTGGAGATGCAGAAGAAAACAGGCAAACCTGCTCTGGAACACTGGGGTGCTGCCGTTTAGGCCACACTGGAGGCAAGTACTTTGAGACCTCAGCATTCTAGCCAGGGTGTCTGCTTCCTTCTTCGGCTTGGCGCCAAGTTCCCCAAACCTCCTTGAGGAGTTCACTCTACCCCTCTGGACCCAGTTCTCTGGAAACTTTAGTTTCCTCTCTGCTGTAATGTAGTGCCCCTTCTACATAGTGAGTACAAGTATCTCCTCCTTTCAGTCCAATGTCGACCACAAAGAGGAAATTCAGTCTCCATGCACACGGGGTATTTTGATAACGCAGGTAACGTTAGCTGTGCAAAGTCACGTTAAAAACGTGAGTTTTTTAGCGTTTTTCCATTAGCATTTAGTGGCGTTTTGCCGTGTTTAGTGACGGTTTCCGACGTTTGCGGTTTTTTTAGCAGTTTTTTTGAATAGAAAAAACAATACATTTTTTGGGTCCAAAAAACGTCCAAAAACGCCGGTTTGTGGCGTTTTACCGCGTTTTGCCACGTTAGAGCATTTTTACAGCTAAAAAACTCCTCTAGAAACCAACTAGTCCTGGTTTTTTTTTTCGTCCCTGCCAAAAAACATTGATTACAGTCTATGTGTGCATGGACACATAGGATAACATGCTGGGGGGTTTACTGGCTGTAGAAAAAAATGTCAAAAGTCAAAAACAGCAGCTGTAAAAACATCCAGTGTGCATGAGGACATAGTCAATAGGGACATAGTGAGCTTACAACAGACTTGTTGTCCCTCACTAATAGTTCTGTGAAGTCCATCTTTTTCTTGTTTTCCTTAAAGGGGGCATTCTGCCAGCACTTTCCTACACTACAAATGACCAGGGTAGTGAAGATAGGAAACATTCATGTCTTTGTTCAACATATTTTAGAATTAGGTGATATTAAGATCTACCACTAGCCCACTTCATGTACTATCAAGTCCCACCTTCACCATGGTGGCTCTAAGGCCTTTTAGTAGTAGTCATTTTCACTGATGTTCTAAAAGGCAGAATATTAAATATGCCTGATAAACCTATGTCTGCCAAAAACTAACCTCCTAACACCACACCTAGATTCATGCATTTGAATCCTCAGCTTCATTCACCTCTCATTATCATTGAAAGTTTCAAATTTCCATTAAAGCTGAATTCCAAGTACTGATTTTTTTTTTGCATATGTAGTGTTACCCCGCAGGAGCTGCTGGTATCCTGCCCAGGCTTCCCCCTAGATTTCCTCCCACAGCCAAGCACACCGCATTTCCTTAGCCAGGTGCGCACAACTTCCGCTTGTTACTAAAAAGATCAGTCTAGGGGTTGTGGTTTCTTTATTTTGTCGTTTTATCTGTTTTCTGGAACTGGGATAGGGAAGGGATATAAGTGGGATACTCTAAATTAAACTATACATTACTGAGGACAGCTTTCTCAAAGTGGAAATGTGTAGCCGACTGTACAAGAATGGAGCAAGGTCCCTCTGTAGGTATTCAGACTTAGTTGACATTTGCCCTTCTGGACTCCAGTCGGAGTCCCCTCTAGCTTACACCCAGCAGCTGACCATATAGATCTCAAGGGGGTTAAACAGCACAAGTCCCAGTATCCATGTACACCAGTCTGTACTCACAAGGCCCTTGCTGCATGTCACCTTCCTCTGTGATATCAGACTGGATCTGAAGACATCCCCCACGGTCAGCTCTCAGAAGCACTCTAGGTTTCAGCATTCTGGCCTTTGGGTTGCCCACCCGAGGCCTCCTGGTAGTGTGAGCCAGGGAGGCAGCCGCCTGCCCTGGCTGAAACTCCCTTCTTGCAGGAAGAGGAAGAACCCAGATCACATGTGCTCAGCGAATATAAATACTAGTACTCAGCATGCTCAGGGGCATCACTCCCTGTAATTGGCTGAAACTGCATCCATATTCATGTTGCTGATCTTCATGGGTCACTCCTGTTCACCCAGAACTTTCCAAGGTCTCCTGGAAACAGAGGAGGCAATCACTGTAAGCCTCACAGGAACTCTCACTAAGCAATTGTAGTTTCCTGTTAAGCAGAGAAGCTGCTATGTTTTACCTATCAGTCTCTTGTTAAGCAGGAGACCACACTATACTAACTAGACTGTGTACATTCTAGCAACCTACCTAGGAGGGTTCTACACAAAGTTACATTAGTCTAGTTTGGACCAATGTAAGTATGCACATGCCATACCTGTGGGAACTCTGTGGGAGCAAAGAATCACTGTAGCAGTCACCGCTACTACAGTGATCGCTGCTATCTTTTGTGTGCTGGAGATTGGAAAGGTGGAGATCATGACGCTGCCAACATGCCTCTCCAGCTCGTCCAATCAAAGAACACCTTGCAGTCATTGAGAAAAATGCAAGGTACTCTGTACATAACATCCAAGTGAGCAAATCATATTCACTATGCAGCAGGGCAGCCACTGGGCACGAGACCCCAAAAACAGCAGCAGTCGCTGTAGCCATCAGCGACTACTACAGTGATTCTCTGCTTCCACAGGGATCCCACAAGTATGGCAAATGCAAGCTGGATCAACGTATATATGCAAAAAACAATCTATACCTGCAATTCAACTTGACCTCTTTTACTGCCAGAGTTGTTTTTGCCTTTTCAGCACATTTTAGGCTAAAAGATTAGTTAAAATTAGTTAAACATTATACATGTTGTGAAGATAGAGACCATGAGGAATAAAATGATGGTAGAATTTTTTACGTCACATGATAATAGCGCAACTATTTATCATATTCATCTTTTTAGTAAAAAAAAAAACAAGTTATTTTAGGACAAACAAACACAACAGACTATCCACATTTTTGTTAAAATAGAAAATATGAGGTTGTGAGATGAGTAAATAGATGTCAAGCCTTAAAACTGCACGTGCATGAAATAGTGACATACTATGGTTTACCCTAGGTTCACACCTATGCCGTTTGTGTTTGGTCCATTTTGCACATGCATTTTTGATGAGTTTTGTGTTTTTTATTTCTTGTTGCTAGGCAGATTAAAATGCATCAAAAATGCGTGAAAAAAGCAGCAAAAACACATTACATGCTTTTCTGCAGCATTTCCATTGAAGTCTATAGAACCAAAAATGCTACTTTTTGCATTTAAAAAAGTCCCTGACCCTTTCCAAAAAACGCACTCGGTGAAAACGCGGAGAACGTGTCCCAAAGAAAAATCATGTTAAATGGACTGTAGTGCGTTTCGGCAAAACGCTTCAGAAAATGCTTAGGTGTGAACCTAGGGTTAGGTAATGCCTTAAAGCCTCATGTTCAAATGTACATGTACATGGGGGGTGGTAGGGGCTCTAAATTTTTGCTTTTGTTTTGTTAAATTGATTATATGTTACATCATTTTTTTATTTATTTTTTTTTTTTTTTTAAACAAAACTTATTAGCTGTCACATAGGTTAGCTCTCCTAAAGCTAATCAAACACAGGCAGCCGGGTTAAGAGAGTACTGAGTCCGGAAGAAAGACAAAATGCTCGATGCACAAATCACTTCCAGCAGAAAACCAAAAGTCAGCTCAATAAGTGTTCAAATGGTTAAAAGCCCAATGCTGCCGCCAATATAAGCTTTAGGACTGTGGCTGCAAAATGGTTACAGGAATACATTTAATGTATTTGCATTTGAATGTTATTTGCTTGTAAAAGCCTCCCTGTGGGAAACATCTAAAAGCCCTGAGACTGCTCCTAGGTGCCACCATCTTGGATGTAATTATTATACAGGATTTATATAGCGCCATATATTGCTGTAATGTCAGCAACCCCAACAGACTCAGAGCTCCGCATGCGCAGGATCTTATCTGATATCACAATGTGGCAGCGGTATTCAGTGCAAGTGCAGCAACTGCCTCTCGAATCATAGACTATGCATGCGCAATATACCGCGCACGATATTGCTACCACGACAACACCCACAACTGCACATTAATGGACATTATGAGGGCAATACTGAGCACATGTGGCCCCCATAGAAGCATCATTGTATCAACTCATCTTAATGCACAACCAGCAGCTATTATTTGGTTGAAACCACATGCAATCTAGTAGAAGTCAAAGGAGTGCAGTTTATGTTTACAAATTGGCCATTTACAACTTGAATTAAACAAAACTAACATTATTTATCTCTAACCAACTTGTCTGATGCATATCCCATATTATTATTATTATTATGCTGAAATCTGCATTTCAACATTAAACTTAGGCTGGCCATACACTATACAATTTTCTTGAGAACTTTGATTTAGATTTACCAAAAACCATATAATATAAGGTTAACCCTAAACAACACTTTTAATTGTATCCAATTAAGCAGGCCCTTGCACTACATAGTTGAAGGTAAATCTAAAGGAAATTGGGCAGAAATTGAACAGAAAATTGTATAGTGTATGGCCAGCCTAAAGCTGGGTTCTTCTCTTGCATATACAGCACAGATGGACAAATCTCCCACTGCTGCTATTGCATTTTGACAGCCAGCCCTGACGGCTGTTTAAATCCCCGAACAGCACCTGTATCTGACTGGAAGCAGCTGCTGTTTGGGTGACAATTTTCCACCGAGCTCCTTTAATTTTTTTAATTGGGAGATGTTGGTTGGGAGGTGGCCAAAGGGGCCTCCCAGTAAGCGAATTTCGTCCGGTTCCTCATAAATCAGCCAAAATTCGTAAAGTGTATGTCCAAATTAAGGGGGAAACAAAAACGCCATTTAACTTACTACATTCTTTTATTATAGCTACAGAATATAAGTATCCACAGGGTCTTGCTGCCCTGGGATTTGATTCTGATATACAGATTACTTCAAAAATACCTTCAACGTTTACCAGTTGAGATAACACAACAGAAAGTTGTGAACTTTTCACAGATCTGTTTAGTCCAGGCTGAATGCACTAAAGCCGAAACACAGCAGCAGAAAGCCTTAAACTACTGATCAAGGGACACTACATATTTTTGGAGTTAACTCTTTCATCAGAGTCTGATCTAGCAGCTGAAGGTGTCAACTCTTGTGTGACAACAAACCATACCTTATGAAAGAAGGAGAGCCTTCAGCATTTACAGAAAATCTCTGCATAGCAGAAAAAAAATGATACTCAAAAGCTTTTACTAATTAGGTCAATAATTATGTTAATAAGTCAAAATATATCAAAACAAAGATTTAAGGATTCTGTAGCCCTTTTTGAAGCAAAAATAAAAAAGGAACAGACCATATACAGGTATGTTCAGATTGTGAATTGCAGCTCGATTTGCAATGAACATAGAAAATCCCTATATCAGCCTTTTTCAACCAGCGTTCTATGAAATTTAGAGTTCCTCCCAAGGCTACTAGGGGTTCCTTGAGCAATTTCTGCCTTTCAGATAAGTAACCACTTACACCAATGTTCTTCACTGTGGGTTCTCTTGGGCTCAGCACAGCCTTTTCTTCAAAATCTTCAGCATCAGGTCCAGGTCTTTCCATTCAATCCCATGGAGAGTTCATACCTTATTAGGACAAGCAGAGTACCTTTTACCCTGCCTGAAGCCCTGGAGCTGTACAGCCTTTTTTCCAAAAGTCATGGAACGAATGGGGCCACGGAGCACTTGTGCAGGAAGCAGATGACCCTGTGGGGATGTTTTTGGAAGAAAGACTGTTTTCATCCAGGAAGGGCTACACTGATAATAGTGAAGAGTTTATGCTCCTAAAATGCAATTCTCCAGAGGTTGATAGGGGTTCCTTCAGCAACGAGCAATTTCTGCCTCTCAGATAGGTAACCGCTTACACCAATGATCTTCCTAATCTTCCCATAGCATTTTTTCCACCAACCACCAGTGGAAGAAGCTTTCCTCCCACTGACCACCAGGCTAATGTACTACGAGCTGTACATAAAGTAATTTTTGGCACAGTTTGGCAGAGTTTCCTTGAAACCTTATTTCAAGGATTCATCCATGTTATAACAGTTGATCAAGGCTGTTCTAAATATTGAAGGAGAATATTGTCCTGTAAAAAAAGAGGTGGATGGATGAATTTGTTTTGGTCTAAAATACATTGTGGGTAATAGGTACACATTGCCCAAAACCCACAGAAGCAGTAAGATTCCATAAGAAAAATGATATGTAATTAAGACATCTATTACTGAAATTGTATTCGCCCATAGTGGTAGAGATAGTTCCACTATGCAGCCCCATAAGGAAGTAAACTACATAGTGCTATACAATAAACCAGGTTTACAATAAAGGAAAGAAGTTCATGCAGTTTGGCCTCTCAAATACTCTATAGGGATACAAAAAAACCTTTGTCCTCTGAGAGATCACCACACACACATTACCATCTGATTGCACAGTTTCATTCACACTTGAGCATCTGCGATCTTGGTCAGAACTGCCATCCCAAAATGCATAAATCACGCCACGCCGGTTTGTGTGCCATTCATTTTTAATGGCACCAAAACAGTTTTGCGGTTTTGTCACGATTGCTGCATGATAAATTATGGTGAACCGCATTGCACAAAGCTTGTCGCTCAAAAAGAAGCAAGAGCTTTGACAATCGGGGCCGAACCAAACCATGTTTTGGTGCCATTGAAAATGAATGGCACCCGTACAGGTGTGGTGCAATCTGTAATATGTGCTGAGCATTGTGGGCAGAATCGCAGCGATTCTGCACAAGATCGCAAACAAGTGTGAATGGGGGCTGAGAACTACAAACAACTATGTAGTGCAAGGGCCTGCCTAACTGGATTGTAACATGCATGTTGCCCCCTAGCACAAGACAAGGGGTAGATGTCCTTCACTTCATTAAACACTGCTCTAAATAACACTGAATTAACGGTTATTCTCAAATTAGCGGGTGGCTAAGACAAACCTATCAGAAAAAAGCATCATCCAGTCTCTCATGGCTCACTAGGTAACTGGTGGTTTACAACAGAACTGAATCGTCATCTAACAGTCACACGTTTCAGGATAGGTTTGTATTTCATAAAAGCAGCACGCATCTCCATGGCTCTCAAAAGACTCTGTGGCTGGGGAATTCATCCACTATTTTATTTCACAGCGCTTTAGAAAGTGGAAACAAAGCTCCCCGGCTGGCACACAAACTGCACAGTTCCTTTCTTCTGCTTTCCGCCAATTGCAGGATTCTTAATCTCCATAGTTTTTCGGCTTTGATGTGGTAGTGGGAGCTCAGAGATTCCATAGGATGACTACATGACGTTGTCATGGACACAACAGATTAGACTTGACTGCCACTCATAAGGAGCCTACTAATTGTTGCAGATGACATGTCTTATTCATAGAATCCAACGGCAGACGGAATTCAATAAAACTTCAGATATGATTATTGTTCCATGTATAAAAATATTTATATTTCTGTGTTTTTGCATCCATCAAGCTTCTATAAAAGTCTTTAAAGTGAACACGTGAGAATAGAAATACCGTGCTGCCATTGCTGGCTTCCTAAAGATACATGCCCAGTTGCAGTCATTCTGATCTTTGCTCCTCTACCTTAGGACCAGGAACCAGCAAGCAGCCAACAAAGTTTTAGAGGGGAACCATCTTATCCTCTACTTAGATCTGCAAGCTCCACTTACTGATTTGCACTATTTTACAATGATTGCACTCTACTTTAAAGATTATCCAAGGCTCTTATAGTTCTGACAAAAGCAGTTGGTGCCTCTGTTCATATAGAACTATAATGGTTACATTTATAATTTAAAGCAAATTCCTTACTTAGCCCTGCATGGCCAAAACACAAGATTGCTTTAAAATAATATATGGCAGCTTTCATGTCCTGCTCCCAACAACTTATGCCTACCTTTTCTTTACTCCCCAGCTACTGTCAACAAACATTTTGTTTTGCTCTACAATATGCAATTGGCAACAACCCATCCACGCTTATCTTCTGACTTCTTTAGCATCAGTAAACTAAAATCTGATTGGCTGCTAAGGTTTGCTGAACTCTGCCAGCCCATTTGGTTTTGATTGTACCATGTGAAAAATTACAGTTGACAGCAAAGGCCAGATGATATTGTTGTCTTCTAACTCATTCTATTCCTAAAGCATTTGTCATCATTTCCCGAACATGCTGCATGATCTCATTTTTTTCTACCAGCGATAAAAAAAAACAACAAAAAAAATGTCTGAAATAAATCATATTGTATTATGAGCTGAACACTGAACATTTTCATACACATCAGCTTCTGAAAGCACTTGATTTCAGTTTATTTAAATCCCGCTTCATACTCTGCCAGCTTGAAGACGCTGCATTTGCTGTGATTTGAGTCTGAAGACAATTTATTTCTTAAAGACAATACTGTTCTTAACCTCTGAAACTACTAAGCAACTTATTCACTCCCTTTTTATCTCGCCTAGACTATTGTAACTCCCTCCTCATTGGCCTACCTCATCACAGGCTATCCCCTCTTCCGTCTATCATGAATGCTGCTGCCAGACTCATCCACCTTATTATCCGTTCTGTATCAGCCATCCCTCTCTGCCAATCCCTCTACTGGCTTCCTATTGCCCAACGAATAAAATTCAAAACATTAACAATAACCTATAAAGCCATTTATAACTCTGCCCCAAATTACATCACTAATCTTGTCTCCAAATATCACCCAAACCGTACTCTTCGCTCCTTGTATGACCTCCTGCTCTCTAGCTCCCTTGTCTCCTCCTCCCATGCTCATCTCCAGGATTTCTCCAGAACTTCCCCCATCCTCCGGGACTCTCTACCCCAATTTATCAGACTATCGCCTACTCTGCTCACTTTTAGGCGATCTCTGAAAACCTATCTCTTCAGGGAAGCCTATCTTGCCCTCAGCTAATAATGGAATCCTCTATTCCTCCTTCCAGTCAATTCCCCACAGTTATTACCTTTTGTACCACTAGCCCCTCCCTCTTAGATTGTAAGCTCCAAGGAGCAGGGCCCTCCTTTCCCTCTTGTATTGAACTGTATTGTTGCTGTATTGTCTCCCATTATATTGTCAAGTGCTGAGCAAACTGTTGGCGCTATATAAATCCTGTATAATAATAAAAAAGGGTTGGTTCACCTTTACCAAAAAACTGCGTATGCAGGTAAGGGGTGCCTGTAGATAAAAACAAACTGTGAAGCTTTGATAAAAGTTGGACAATACCCTTGTTATAGATGCGGGCCCTTTACATACTTCCTGAAGCCTGGACAAAAAAATTCCTGTGATAGCATCATGCCTTGTTGACAGAACGTTGCTGAGACACTCCCACTTGATTCAAACCCTTCTCTCTCCCCTGTAGCAGTAGCTATGAGCTCAGGGATGTGGAGATGAAGGAGATAGTGGTTCACACATATGTAGGGGTTTGAGCACTTGCTTCTGTAATGGTGGGGGCAAGGCAGAATGGGATGATGCCGGTGGGAATTTTTCAGCCAGGCTTTGGGAAGTACGTAAATAGCCTTCAACTGTAGCAAGAGCATTATCCAACCATAGTCAAAACTGCACTAACCCAAAGGTAAACTAACCATTTAAATTAAAGCTAGCCATAGACATTTCAATAACTCACAATCAGAGATGTTGAACAACAGAAAACCACTGAATTCCCTCATTTACACTGAGCAGCGTGGATGGAGGAATCTCCCCTACTGGTTATTGTATTCAAGCAGTTGTAACACCTGTGACTGCCTAACTACCCAAACCTTGACTGCATTGGACAGATGTATGTTACAAATGCCAGTGATAGTGTTTCATGATGGACCCAGTGCTGTTGCATGTGGCTTGGGAAAGAATTCAAAACCATGTGCAAGGAACAACATGTTGGTGGGACAGGGGTTTCTTTCCCAATCAGGTTAAGGAGTGACTCTGAAAATGTAATTAGTTCCAGCGCACACTTGGCAATGTCAGCAAATTTTCTCATGTATGGCCTTTGCGGCTATACATAATTAGCCAAATAGTCTGAATTTGCCAATGCTGGCCCACTGCTGACTAAGCATAGTATTGTGGGCCAAGCTCAAGAATACATGCAGTCAGTGCACCTGCTAACAGACCATCTTTTGTGGTCCCTTTCCTATGTACATAAATCTTTGTGCTTGCTTAGGGTTTGTTCATACAGGTATCAGAGTCTGATGTAAGCAAAAGGCATCTATGAGAACTCATGCTCTACTCTTACACCTTATGAGCCAGTAAACTCACAAAGCAGTGTTGACACATATGTACCTATGTAGGCCAAGAAAGGCTCACACAGTTCTACCATCCATTCCCCCATTTCACAACAATAGTGTAGCTGTAGTATGGTATATGGGAAGGGGACACTAGAAGCTGTATGTTTGTAAAAGCATCTCTACTCGTATGTGGTTTTCATAAGCAAAACTATTCTAATAATTTTAAATACAAATATTATTTAAGGGGGGCTCCTTCCAATACAACTGTATGTCCCTCTCATCTGTACTAAACACCTTGGAGTGAAACATGGGAATGGAAGATGATTTTGGCCAGGGGAAGAGCGGTGTCAAATGTACATCCCAACAAATAAGAGGAACACCTTTCAGCACAAAATATGGTACAGTAGGACACACCACTATCACACCCCAGCCTGCCTGGGGAGCATGCCTGCTTTGGTGCCCCCATAGCAAGCTGCTTGCTGTGGAGGCATTTGGCAGGAGGGAGGGGCCAGGAGCACCGATGGGGAACCCGAGAAGAGGATCGGGGCTGGACTGTGCAAAACCACTGCACAGAGCAAGTAAGTATAACATGTTTGCTATATTAAAACAAAAAAACAATTGCTTTTAATATCACTTTACTGGTACCTGCTGTTATAAAGTGTGTTAAAAACCTCCAAATGAATATAGAAGAGTCAATATTGGGAAACAGCATTATACCCTAAAAACCTACTTACAGTGCGAACAATATATAAAAGAGCACCAAAGGATACCATATAAAGTTGGATGGAGGAGTGAAAAGGAGTCTGACCTTGTATGAAACTGTGCTACATTGGGCGCCGGTTGACTCACTTGGTGACACAAGGAATCAAATATATCCGTGTATACTGGGCACCACGGGTCTTTTTGGAGGAATCCAATTTTGGAGTACACCAGCTTGAAGAACAGTTGTTATCACCAGTTTTGACGTTGTTTTGAGTGGCACAGAGCACTTTATCATGATTTGAATATTGATGTCTATTAAATATGGGACTTTATTATTTCACATGTTAAATTACAAGATTTTTGCAATATATGAAACACGTATTTTTAGGTTTTTAAGGTATAAGGCAGCACTGTTTCCCAATATTGTTGGAGGTTCTATACATACCTACTGTACTGTATATAACTTAGAAGATTTTAAAAAAATGCAATTTGTTAAGCCAATAACAGAAGAAACAGCCAGGCAGCCCTAAAAACCCTGCCAGGGTATCAAGTTTGAGAAACCAGTAGACGCTCATGGCAGCTACCAAATACAGACACATCAGTCCCATCTGACAAATGGCGGAGATGCCAGGTTGCTTGTCTTGGCCTAGCAGCTGCAGTAACAGTAGACATCAATGATGGAATAATCACATTCAAACAGACAATGTCAATGCTGGGTTTGTCAGATGTCTTCTTTATATGGCAGGCTTTTTCTTCTTATGCGGTTGATTGCCAATGCTGTGCCATGTGACAGTCACTCATTTACGGTGGATATAAAAGTTGCTAGATTTGCTAATAGCAAATTAATTGCAGAGAATTGTCTGTCACAAAACTGCAGCTCACCACTGTCTGCTAATGGAATGTCAAACAGCATAAATAGTTTCAGAATGCAATAGAAAATCCGGATTGTTTTTGTTCCAGCAACAAAGGAAAAGGATACAGCATCTCTTAGCCTCTTCATGTCTAACAATGAAGGGGAAATAATTGAATCCTCCACAATGGGAATTTTCAAATATAGCAAAAAAGGTATCAGCAGGCACAGTGATGCCTACAAATGGATTCTTGAGTGTTCTCCGACACTTTCTAAAAATATCCCAGAAAAGATGAATTTACAGACCGACAGCTATTCTTATCATATTACATTCAGTTGTAGGAGAGAGCGGCCAATAGATTCCAAAGAAACTCAAAAGATGTACATTTACTGAAAAAGATAGAGGTCCTACAGTCATAAAGTTCCTTATTATTTTATTCCTTCACAAATGCCTGAAGATTAGGCTAACCATACGTGATCTGATCTATTCTATTGTACATACGTACAATCACATACGTGATCTGATCTATTGTATTCAGACAACCAGTGCCAGCGGTTGTCAGAATACCCAACAATTTTCCACCTGACACTTTTCATTTTTAGTTGAAGTCTGGTGAGCCAGATTGTACCAACAGAGGTCCCAATGGCTTGAATTGTGGCAGACACAGCAGGAACCATCTTAAATTAGGGCTGTTTATGATAGGCCTGAAAGGCTTAGGGAATACAAATGCTTTTCCTAGACAAAGTTGGACCAGTTTAGTGTTCTTTGTTAAAGCTCAACTCCAGGCAGAAATATGAAAGAAATGAATGCAGTATACATAGTTTCTAAGGTTGAACGAAGACACAGAGCCATTAAGGTTCAAACTGTGTGTGAATTTATGTGTGATTTTTGTTCTGTAACAAAAAGTTATGTGTTTGTTAAAAACATGAAATGCACTTTAAGTGCAACTAATGTAAATATCTGAATTTGACTTGACTTCAGTCTCTTGTATCCTGTACAGCAGCACTCAGACTGGAAGAGAGAGCCAGTACTGAGAGACAATCAGGCTATGCTACATAGTCATGTGCTGATAAGTGCCATACTGACAGGGGGAAAATGCAGAAAGAGAGATGGCCTTTTTAATCTACTGCTGTTCTTTCATTGTCCAATCAAAAGCTGGGAGCTATGCCCTAGCTTTGTTTATTTGGTGTCAAATGTTGCTTTATGCAAACCCAGCCTGAGCTGACTCAATTAAATCCACAGACAGTGCCAATTTACCAAGTGAAATTCAATGTAGTTTATTCCAGATTAGTATCTTGCAGATATCAAAACTATCTCTATAGCAGGGGGTGTCCAAGCTGACGTCCGTGGGCTGCATGTGGCCCATTATGGCTCTAACTGAAACTGAAATTGAAAATAATGCTTTTTTAATTTTTTTTATTAAAATGTGTTTACAATTAGCAAACACATTCAATCGAAGAAAAATGTGACAGTGTCTCTTTATTAGACTTTTATAAGTTTTTTTCTTTCCAGAGAAAAATATCCCACTCTTTACAATCACGCTTTATTCATGTCATCAGTTTTAGGCAGCACCTATATTTGTGAGCAATTATTTTCAAGGATAAAACACACAAAGGGCAAAATTAAAATATCTGATGAGATTTTAGAATATGTATTTGTAACCCTTGTACTCTTCGGCCTTGAATGACTTTTACCCATGTGCCTTTCTTTTGTAATACCCCACAAGTGCACTGTATGGATTGTTTGTTCATTGATTATTGTTCACTGTTAAACACATAATTGCATTGTGTTTTTTCCTTTGTATTTAATAAACTCTTTCTGTTAAAAAAAAAATATCTGATGAGCACATTGAGAATTCATTGAGAATTGTCAAATATTGCACTAGATTTATGTTGCCCGCTTTCACTTTTTATAATAAAAAATATTACAAAAAAGTATGAAAGTTTACTATTCATATAGGTACATTATCTATGTCAGCAATTGTTAACTTGTGATCTGCTTGACGTTTTCTGCTCATTAGCTATCCTTAATGTTAGTGTATTTTATGTGTGGCCCAAGACAATTCCTCTTCTTCCAGTGTGGACCAGGAAAGTCAAAAGGTTGGACACCCTTGCAATATAGTTTCATGCAAACTAGGCACCTACAGAATTGCCAGAACCTCTGGCATAAAAAAGCGGCATAAAAAATACACGTTGCCACGTATTAAACAAGTGTTTGTGAGAATTTGCGTTTATAAATAAATTTTTTGCACTCTCTTCTGCTCATTTTTCACTATAATCAATTTAAATCAACACACATTCCTAAATGCCACATTTATGTTCTTCAAGCGTATTTTTCTGCCCATAAGCTCCTTTCAAAATGCAATGGTGATGTGTTTTTTTCAGCCTGAAACCTCCTCTTCAAATATACCTGTAAATGCCCAAATGTGGATGGACACATAGGCTAACAGAGAGTTGCTTCTACAGGTTAAAAGAAAACCTCCGCAACATCGCCAAAATACGCACGTTCCTAACTCCAGAAACCACTAAACAGCTCATCCACTCCCTCATCATATCACGACTCGACTACTGCAACTCCCTCCTCACTGGCCTGCCTCGCCACTGGCTATCCCCGCTTCAGTCGATCCTGAATACGGCTGCCAGACTCATTCACCTTTCCAACCGCTCCATCTCCGCCACCCCCCTCTGCCAATCCCTCCACTGGCTTCCGATTGCGCAATGGATCAAATTCAAAAACCTAACACTGACGTACAAAGCTGTCCACCATACTGCCCCGAACTACATCACTGACCTAATATCCAAGTACCGCCCAGCACGCACACTCCACTCCTCACAAGACCTCCTTTTCTCTAGTTCCCTGGTCTCCTCCTCCCATGCCCGCCTCCAGGACTTCTCCAGGGTGTCACCCATCCTCTGGAACTCCCTGCCCCAACCCATCAGATTATCACCTACTCTCCTCTCCTTTAGGCGCACCCTGAAAACCCATCTCTTCAGGGAAGCCTACCCCACCCCCTGCTAACTTGCCGACCTCCTCCACTCTTCCTACCACTCCATCCCCCACAGCTATCTCCTCCTGTGCCACCATCCCCTCCCTCCTAGATTGTAAGCTCGAAAGAGCAGGGCCCTCGATCCCCTCATGTTTTGCATTGTATTGGTATTGTTCTGTCACATGTTCTGTCCCCGTTTGTAATGTACAGCGCTGAGTGAACTATTGGTGCTTTATAAATACTGTATAATAATAATAATAATATGCCAAATGCCTGTATAAGCAGCGCTTTTTTATGCCCTATGTGCATGAGACCTAAGAAAACCTATTTTCTGGACAAAGGCAAAACTGAAACTGATTTTGGGGCATAGGGAGGCTGGAGGTGTCTAACTAAGGATGTACTAACTGAATGGGAAACGGGAGAACAAACCAATAAAGTGAAACAATTAGTAAGCTGTGGCAGCACAAGCAAGCAGGTGCTTACCATTGCTGCTGCTGGGTTGGTTGAATATTCAGTAGGCTGCATAGGTGGGAAGGGGTTAAGCCAGGTTCTGCTATTTCCTGAGCTTTTCTGGGCTCTGCCCTCCACCCTGTGCTGCTAAAGAGAAAAGAGGGAAGAATCTTCTCAGGGAGGAAGGTAGCCGTGGCCTGCATAAGAAGAAGTTCAAAAGGCCCACTCTCAAGATGTAACCGCTGGCAACCCACGAAGCCCCCCCTTTAGGGGAATCCACCTATGACCTGTATGAATCCACCTATGAAGTCCATACCATGGCGGTATGCTTGGGGCTGCCTGGGTCCGGACGGAAAGGGTCATGATTGACGATACCTGTGAGAGACTGTTTGGAATGACTAATTAAAATGATGCTAATTGTAATTTTTTTTCCCTATAAAATAACAAACATATCTATACTTACCTGCTGTGTACAGTGGTTTTGCACAGAGCAGCCTGGATCCTTCTCTTCTAGGGTCCCTGGCTCCTCCTGTCTGTTGGGTGCCTCCATAGCAAGCAGCTTGCTATGGGGCCACCCGCTGCTCCATGTGTCCATACACACGAAGTCATGGCTTGGCATGGCACCCCCTCTCTCCTCATTGGCTGACTAGCTGTGATTAACAGCAAATAAGGAGGCAGAGACCTGGGACAGCTGGGGCTGTCATGCACATCGCTGGATTTCGATGGGGCTCAGGTAAGTATTGAGGGGGCTGGGGGAACTGCTGCACACAAAAGGTTTTTTTACCTTCATGCATAGAATGCATGGAGGTAAAAAACCTTGAGCCTTTACAATAGAGTCCCTCAGTAAAAGTTCCGTTACGGTTCAAATGCCTGGTCTGAAGGTACTGCAAAAGGGGTGCCTGGTGGTACACGGTGTATAGCAGAGAAGTGGACCTGTCGTATACACACGGGATGAAGAGGAAAGTGGGTCATTGCTAAGGGTAACCAACATAAGGTAATGACATAGCAGCCAGACAGTGGGACAACAGCACCAGCAGGGGTGATGGGTTCTCCACATAGCAAGAGGAGCTGTTCACTGTTTCCCTCCTGAGTGGTCAGTATCCCAGTCAACTGTGACCGAATTCGCGTGGAGGAGAACTCAGAGACCTAGCCGTAGATATGGAAAGGGATAACTAAACTAACTAAAGGCGCACAGGAGGTCCAAGTTTGTTACATGACGGAACCCGTACACTATCACTGGGAGTGAGGTGATAAGAAAGCTAGACTGGTGGGACGGAACACAAGCTCAGCGCAGTGAACACTCTGCGGTATCACAGGACAAAGTGGTTCACAATACAAGTTACGGGACGGTTGCACTAGGTATATGGCTCACTTCTAACTATGGAGTGCCGCCATAATTTTGAGTTCACATGAACGTGGCCTGGACCCAGGCATTAGTAAGCGTGTACACTGGAGGCAGTGGAGGTTCCGTATGCAGGGAGAGTTGGCCCCACCCACTTGCAGTGCTGCCTAAAGTGGATCCAAACCTATTACAACAACCTCTTCTCTTTAAGTTTCCCCCTTCCCTTCCATAAAAATGCTGAAAAAAGTTTCACAATTTGCAAAGTGCAGCACCTTATTCTTTCTGGCGTAGGCTGGACCCACTACCTTGTGCGATTGCAGCATCACACCTACCCCAGAAGGGAGCGTATTACCAAGGGTACATGCAAGCGGCAAGATTCATCACATGCGCACATATGCCCTATATATGCATTTTAATGGTATATTTAGCTGTTTGCCTGCAGTTTAGCTTTAGTGAGAAATATAGAGGTTGACTTTCCTAAATTCAAGGTGCAAGCCTTGACTGTCGTTCTAATTCAGAATTGGCCACTGGCTTAAAGTAAGTATGCAGCCAGTGAAAACAGAACTCCAGTGCCGCAAGTTTCAGGTCACTGACTCCTTAAGTATTGGGGCAAAAATTAACATGAACATTTAGAAATCGGCAGATTGCTAAACTTTGTTATTCCTATCATGACAGGTTCCCTTCAACAACAACAGTACATGCTGTACCATGACTGCGCTAGTAGAAATAGATATATGGAACATTTCAGTAGAAGAGATGGGTATTTATATGAGTTACAGTTTATAAAACTACCCATAATAACCAAAAAAATCAGCTCAATGTAATACAAGCATGTAGCATATTGCCAAGTTTCACTTATTATCATCTGCGTTATGCAATCACTTTAAACCCCATTCCATTATTAACCATTCCCTGGTTCATGCTGGGAAATAGGTTCTGTCCATTATATCGGAATCAATGCTGCAGAAATCCGCCATGGTCCAGCATTAGTCTATTCAATGCCAGTTCAATAACAGTAGTAAGATAGCACATCAGTCACGGCACTGGCTCCTGACCCCGATAAATCCGCTGTAATTTCCTATGAAGTAATACTTTCTTTGTTATTAATGAGCTCCGCACGCTGGGAAAGTGAGCTCAATCCGAGGACAGATCTCCCTTGGATTATGTTATTCCTACCTTCTGATATATTCACAGCCCTGTTCCTGCCCTGCAGTGGAAATTGTATTCTTCTGGAAAGCAACAGCGGAGGAGGATTTAAAGGTAATTCCACACAAAAACAAACATGCGGCATGAAACCCTTTGTGCATTTGTAGGCCTTCTTCACAAATAAATGCTTGGAATGTTAAAATTGTATGATATTTTTATACGATCCTTAGGTGTTCTGCTTATGTGTGTTTTCTTCCATTTTTGCTTTCCCATTAAAAAAAAAAAAACATTTAGGTATAATTATGTATATATATAAAATGCTCAATACATCACTATGAGCCTGAAAACCATCTTAGGGCAAACTGCTGTAAGTACCGTTCTTAAAAAACTTACTGCACTGCTGCAAAGTGGTGTGAACTATTTCTATTGGATACCATTAATTTTACCAATCTGTAGTTTGCCTCCAGTGGAAGAACTTGTTAAAGTGGACCTTGCATGACAATACAAGTTCCATTTTAATGACAGTTTCCCTTCCCTGAATAAAAAATAAGGTGTCAAACAAGCAGCATTAAAAAAAAAAAAAAGATTAAAAAGTGCTTACAGCGCCATGTGCCAGTTATATCATTATGCCTTTCAAGGACATTTACAGATGAGACTGATTAATCCTTTTCCCCCTATTGCCCAATACTGGGACAGCTTCCTGTTAGCAAAGTGGATCCAGTTCTTCTGACAGCAGAGGATCTTGGGACCTGTAGTCCTATAGCCATTACATCCTGTACCCCTGGGTGCTGATTGAGCTACATCTACCAGAGAGCTGGGGAACCAGAAAGTTGCTGGGAGAGCAAATATATAACAGCAAGGAACTGGCTCACTTTCTTGGAGTGAGATTCAGAGCTAAGAACAGGGGCACTGCCGTTCTCCTCCAGATTGTTTGCCTACTGCTGGGGGACTCTGTACATCGCGATAACTTGATCGCATCAGCTTCTCTGCATCGGGACTGTCATTGTCCGGTCTTCACACAGACATCTCTGCTTGACAGACCGACAACTCTGCACATCCCTGCAAACAGCCAAGAGCCTGTGTAAGAACTCTTGTTCCTAGGAGGAAGTGCTTTCCATGGGACTGGTGAGTGGGCATCTGTGCAACCTTTTTCTGTCGTCACTACAGAGACACTGAATGCAGACACCCTTACACCTCAGTATAAGGAGATCTTTGCTTTGAGCAGTACCACAGCCTATTTGTTTAACGTCATTGAGTTACCAGTATTCACTACTGTTTATGGGCCCCGCCATTGCAAGCAGAAGACAATGGACACCACCACAACAGGAACATCAAAACATCACAGGACTCAAGTTGCAATCTCTTTTCTAATAAGGCCCTTTTTATTCAAATTAGGATACTTATATCTATTTATGCTGGAATATACATTTACATAATTCTTTACATCCAACATTGTGGTGCCGGTGGCCTACAGAGAGCTGATAAGTCAGCAAGCCTTTTCTTCCCCCTCTTACTGCTGGTGTTGCAGTTTAATAGTTGAAGCTTACTACTCATGACTGTATAATTTATTAAACATTGCTAACTGATTATTCCTATTTTACCATTATTCTATCTTTATGTGTTAACTGGGGTTGTATATCCTAAAGCCGTTATTTTTGTGGTCAACTCTTTTGAACAAGACTAATATAGAAGTGCTAGTAAAGAATCATGTCTCTTGCATTATTATCCTATAATGTTGAAATATATCTGAACCCAGAGTGTCAGAGGTGTCAGAAGGCTTGCAAGGTCAGGGCAACCACTGGAGACAAGCATTATTCCTGCGGGGATAGCGCTACACGTATGTTGGACCCCACTTCATGGAGATGCTGTTGCAGGGGCTGACTGACCATTTGGAAACTCGGGCACTGCCCGAGAGCCCAGGGTCAGTAGGGGGCCCCATGAGATGCCCCTGGTACCTTTTTCATAGGCTTTTTGGGGTTTGGGCAAGGACACAGGGGCCCCATGATCCCCTATTGCCCGGGGGCCCCATGAGTTGTCAGTCCGTCCCTGTGCTGTTGATATCCCCATGCCTCAACACTGCTGCATTCTATTCTTGAGCACCCAATGGTAAGGGAAGGTGACATCTCAGGAGCCTACAGAATCTGGACACTAATGTAAATGTCTTGGTTTTTTTTGTTTTGTTTTTTTCTTCGTGGGGGAGAGGGCAAGATCTCATTAAAGATCTCCTTTACCACTCTGGGATATATTTGTGTTTTTATTTAAATAGTAAAAAAAAAGGACTTAAAGAAACACCTCTCCAGGATCCCTTCACTGCTGATCATAAGGCCATAAACCTTTGGTCACATGATCTATGCTGGACAAAAGTAGCGGTCAGTCTTAGTTCTGACACTTCCAGATTTTTAGTCACATCACCAGTGCTATAAGAGACTGGTAAACAGTCTTCTCTATAATGTTCAACCGGCTCCGGCCACACTTCAGCCTCCTTAACATACAGTACAGGGTTAAAGTGTATATTATCTCAACAGTTCATATTTCTGATATGTGTCTGTGGTATCTGGTTCTCTTTGCATTGCATTGCTTCTTTTGTATGAAATACCTGGGGATCCTTCCAGTCCCCCTGCTTTCCTGTTTTAAACTGACCACCCCAGGCATGAAAGCTCATCCATCCCAGCACAGTCAGTTTTCTGCTTTGCATTCTACTTGGGACACATAACCCGATGGTCAGACTTGTGCTAACATGCCCTTGGCATAGTTTTCACTATCCCGAGGGCTGCGGCCCCGGCTGTGCTGTGATTAGACACAGCACAAGCCGATCAGCAGGTCCTGGTCAATGACTGGCGGCCAGAACCCCGAGATCGGCCACGAGGCTGACAGGACTATAAACAATACACAGCTCTGCCCTGTCAACGGGGATGAGCCAATTTGTGTTTTTCCCTGCAAGGCGAGGAATAAAAACTGTCTCATTCCTAGTAAAAGTACACACACAAAGCACTGTTAGGCATACACTAATCCTTTTGATCGCCCCTAGATGTTAACCCCTTCCAAACCAGTGTCATCAGTACAGTGTTAGTCTATACTATTAGCACTGATCTTTGTATTAGTGTCACTGGTTCCCACAAAGTGTCAGTTAGTGTCAGATTGACCGCTGTACTATTACAGTCCCGGTATACTAGTCTAAAAATTAATTAATTAATTTTCGCACAAACCAAATCAATATACACTTATTGGGATTTGTTTACTAACAATATATAGCAGAATACATTATGGCCCAAATTTATGAAGAAATTAGATTTTTTATTTTTTTATTGGATATGTTTTATAACAGAAAGTAAAAAATATAGTTTTTTTTTTTTGCAAAATTGTCAGACATTCCTTGTTTATAGCACAAAAAAATAAAAACTCCAGGGGCAATCAAATACCACCATAAGAAAGCTCTATTTGTGTGAAAAGAATTATGTAAATTTCATGTGGGTGAAGGCTGAAATCTGGGCACTCCCCCAAATGTTGCCTACTTTTTTAGACAAATGCTTGTAAATATCAAAAATATAATTAGCTCTGGGCCCAAAGTGTTCTATCCTGCAAAGGAGGAAGGTCTAATTTAGATGTCCATGTCATTGCCTAGATGACCATTGCAAAGCAGGAAGCTGAGGCTGCATATGTAATGAACTAATATGGCTGCCCCATGTACATGCCATACAGTGAGGAACAGAAGTATTTGAACACCCTGCGATTTTGCAAGTTCTCCCACTTAGAAATCATGGAGAGGTCTGAAATTCACATTGTAGCTGAGAGACAGAATTTAAAAAAAATATTCAGGAAATCACATTGTATGATTTTTAAAGAATTTATTTGTCTTGCACTGCTGAACATAAGTATTTGAACACCTAAGGAACAGCAAGAATTCTGGCTCTCAAAGACCTGTTACTGTGCCTTTAAAAAGTCCACCTCTACTCCACTCATTAATTTAACTTAGTAGCACCTGTCTGAGCTCTTTAAAGACACCTGTCCACCCCACAGTCAGTCAGACGCCAACTACTACCATGGGCAAGACCAAAGAGCTGTCAAAAGACACCAGAGAAAAAAATTGTGGACCTCCACAAGGCTGGAAAGGGCTACGGGGCAATTGCCAAGCAGCTTGGTGAAAATAGATCAACTGTTGGAGCAATTGTTAGAAAATGGAAGAGGCTAAAGATGACTGTCAGTCTCCCTCGGACTGGGGCTCCATGCAAGATCTCACCTCGTGGGGTATCACTGATGATAAGAAAGGTGAGGAATCAGCCCAAAACTACAAGGGAGGAGCTGGTCAATGACATGAAGAGAGCTGGGACCACAGTTTCAAAGGTCACTGTCGGTAGAACACTACGCCGTCATGGTTTCAAATCATGCATTGCATGGAAGGTTCCCCTGCTCAAGTCATCACATGTCCAGGCCCCTCTGAAGTTTGCCAATGACCATCTGGATGATCCAGAGGAGGCATGGGAGAAAGTCATGTGGTCAGATGAGACCAAAGTAGAACTTTTTGGTCTAAACTTCACTCGTCGTGTTTAGAGGAAAAAGAAGGATGAGTTGCATCCCAAGAACACCATCCCTACTGTGAAGCATGGGGGTGGTAACATCATGCTTTGGGGGTGCTTTTCTGTGAAGGGGACAGGACGACTGCACTGTATTAAGGAGAGGATGAATGGGGCCATTTATTGTGAGATTTTCAGCAACAACCTCCTTCCCTCAGTCAGAGCATTGAAGATGGGTCGTGGCTGGGTCTTCCAACATGACAACGACCCGAAGCACACAGCCAGGATAACCAAGGAGTGGCTCCGTTAGAAGCATATCAAGGTTCTGGAGTGGCCTAGCCAGTCTCCAGACCTAAATCCAAAAGAAGATCTTTGGAGGGAGCTGAAACTCCGTATTGCTCAGCGACAGCCCTGAAACCTGACAGATCTAGAGGAGATCTGTGTGGAGGAGTGGGCCAAAATCCCTGTTGCAGTGTGTGCAAACCTGGTCAAGAACTACAGGAAATGTTTGACCTCTGTAATTGCAAACAAAGGCTTCTGTACCAAATATTAACACTGATTTTCTCAGGTGTTCAAATACTTATGTTCAGAAGTGCAAGACAAAAAAATTTTTTAAAAATCATACAATGCGATTTCCTGAATTTTTTTTAATTTTGTCTCTCAGAATGGGAATGCACCTACAATGTGAATTTCAGACCCCTCCATGATTTCTAAGTGGGAGAACTTGCAAAATCGCAGGATGTTCAAATACTTCTGTTTCTCACTGTATATAACTACAAACTGTACTTTTGCCTCACAGCACTGGGGTCCCTGATGCAAATCCTAGTCAGGATGCTATCTGCATGGAGTTTGCATGTTATCTCTTTGTGCTTGCATGGCTTTCTTCCCACATCCCAAAGGCATGCTGGTGTCATAGTATGTGTGTGTGTATACATGAGACGAGGAAGATAGATTGTAGGCCCCTTGAGGACTGATGTGAGTGTACAGTATGTAAAACGCAGTATAAATTGTTCCCTTTAAAGCAGTGTTAAATCCAAAAGCAAACAATTATTATATTGCAGCTTACCAATTCTTAGATGTGATGGCTGCATTAGTTTTCTTTTTTTAGGCTTTCTTTCCTATATTGTCATCTGGTGATTCATCCAGCAACTCTACTGTTTTTCAGAAGATTAGCTTTCCAGCAGAATGTACTAGCTTACATTGATGAGACCATATATTTACCATTGGCAGGGGTGATTAAAATGATCAGCTTTTTTATTCATATAAAATCTTTTTTCCAAAAGAAAATTAAAGCGTTTGCTGTAATTAATAATAAAGCGTTAGCTGGAGTTTGGCTTCAATTTGTTATTTGTTGTAAAATCTGCTAATACTTTTAACACTCCCCTCCCCCCAGACTAACAATGCTGCTGTCTGCTGTGTCCTGGCTCATTCCTCCAAAGTGGTGTCTCAGTAATACAGGAGCTCTTTTATTGTAAAGATCACCAGGTAATAACAGATGGGGTAAAGCCAAAGAAAAGAAAACTGATGCAGCTACGACATCTATTAAATGGTAAACTTCAGTAAATTACATTTTTGGCTTTGGGTTTACTATCGCTTTAAACTCAGACATTTTAGGCTAGTATCCTACTGTGACCCATACAGTAGCTGTCTGTACTGCATGTTCTCCACTTGGAAACACATCTGCAAACCCAGCAAGTTACCAAAACATAATCCTGTTTTAAAGTGCTTTCTTTCTTGCAAGATGAAACAGTTTATTTAATTTGCTGTAATAGGATACACAGGATCACTATGACAAAGGTTACTCCAAGTCAAACTCACAGATGAGAGCATAATGCAGATGTACTCTCGCTCTCTGTCTTTCCCTCTCTCTCCTGCTTTCTCTCTCTAACTTGCTTTCTCTCTCACCCTCTACGCTCTCTCCCTCTCCCATGCTCTCTCTTCAGTTGTCACTGTATTCCTCTCTTGTGCACTCCCTCTCTTGCTCTCTCTCCCATTCTCTTGCTCTCTCCCATGCTTTCTCTCTCTTGTTGTAACTCTCCCATGCTCTTGCTCTTTCTCTCTCTTCAGTTATCACTATATCCTTCTCTTGCACGCTCCCTTGCTCTTGCTTTCACTCTCGCTTTCTCCCATGCTTTCTCTGTCTCGCTCTCCCTCTCTCTATCATGCGCTCTCTCTTGCTCTCTCCCTATATCATGCTCTCTCTTGCTCTCTCCCTCTCTCTATCATGCGCTCTCTCTTGAGCTCTCCCTCTATCGTGCTCTCTCTCTTGCTCTCTCCCTCTCTCTATCATGCACTCTCTCTTGCCCTCTCCCTCTATTATGCGCTCTCTCTTGCTCTCTCCCGCTATCATGCTCTCTCTATTGCTCTCTCCCTCTATCATGCTCTCTCTTGCTCTCTCTCTATCATGTGCTCTCTCTATTATGCTCTCTCTCTCTCTCTCTCTTGCTCTCTCCCTCTATCATGCTCTCTCTATTGCTCTCTCCCTCTATCATGCTCTCTCTCTCTTGCTCTCTCCCTTCCTCTATCATGCTCTCTCTCTCTCTCTTGCTCTCCCCCTCTATCTATCATGCGCTCTCTCTTGCTCTCTCCCTGTATCTATCATACGCTCTCTCTTGCTCTCTCCCTCTCTCCATCATACGCTCTCCCTTGAACTCTCCCTCCCTTGATCATGCACTCTCTCTTGCTCTCTCCCTCTCTCGATCATGCACTCTCTCTTGCACTCTCCCTCTTTCTATCATTCTCTCTCTTTTGCTCTCTCCCTCTCTCGATCATGCACTCTCACTTGCTCTCTCCCTCTCTCTATCATGCGCTCTCTTTTGCTCTCTCGGTCATGCACTCTCTCTTGCACTCTCCCTCTCTCTATCATGTGCTCTCTCTTGCTCACTCCTTCTCTCTCTTGCTCTCTCCCTCTCTCTATCATGCACTCTCTCTTGCTCTCTCCCCCTCTCTCTCTTGCTCTCTCCCTCTCTCTATCATGTGCTTTCTCTTGATCTCTCCCTCTATCAATTATGCACTCTCTCTTGCTCTCTCCCTCTCTCGATCATGCACTCTCTCTTGCTCTCTCCCTCTCTCGATCATGCACTCTCTCTTGCTCTCTCCCTCTCTCTATCATGCATTCTCTCTTGCACTCTACCTCTCTCTATCATGCTCTCTCTTTTGCTCTCTCCCTCTCTCTATCATGCACTCTCACTTGCTCTCTCCCTCTCTCAATCATGCACTCTCTCTTGGTCTCTCCCTCTCTTGATCATGCACTCTCTCTTGCTCTCTCCCTCTCTCGATCACGCACTCTCTCTTGCTCTCTCCCTCTCTCTATCATGCATTCTCTCTTGCACTCTCCCTCTCTCTATCATGCTCTCTCTTTTGCTCTCTCCCTCTCTCTATCATGCACTCTCACTTGCTCTCTCCCTCTCTCTATCATGCTCTCTTTTGCTCTCTCCCTCTCTCTATCATGCGCTCTCACTTGCTCTCGCCCTCTCTCTATCATGCGCTCTCTCTTGCTCTCACCCTCTCTCTATCATGCGCTCTTTCTTGCACTCTCCGTCTCTCTCGCTCTCTCCCACATTGCTGTGGCTGCACTGGAAACACAAAGCTGACTGTATCTGCTGCAAGAGGCGTCTGACCGAAAATAACTCCTGATGATCAATAGAGCTGCAGTGAGTGATATCATGGCTCTCTGCAGACGTCCTTGCGCTCACACATCTCACAGTGCTTACTGGATTCATGACTTTAATATATGCTGGAAGATCCCGCATTCCAACGTCTAACCAGTGACACACAAATACTGCAGATGGCTCCTGAGTGATAACATAGTCTGGGTGCCTCTACCTTCTCAAACACTTGTAATCAGATGTGCACTCCGTCTGGCTTTGCATTATGGCCGGCGTTTGGAACCCATGGCACGTACAGTATGCAATCTACATTGCTACCATTTTAACCCTAATCCCTCCATTCACTACCCAGTTCACTCCAGTAGTGCCCTTGCCTACATCTTAGATGGCCTTATTTCTTATCACCGGGGGCACAAGTCACCAGAGATACGGATAGAGATGGATGGACAGATAATGAAAGATAGATGGATAGATACCGTACATAGATACAATTTAGGCACACAAAAAAGATTTGGGGATAGGCAGAATCAATAACAATGGTATATGATATAATAACTCTGCTAGTATGGTGAACAACAAATTGAAATTTCACTTTGCTTAGCAACAAGCGCAGGATGTGAGTGGGTTTATCTTATGGACAGCTGCCTTGCTTTCAGCCGTCACTTCAGACCCCTCACTTTATCCACTTTGAGTTGAGATATCTCATCCTGTTACTACAAACTGGCATGCGCCAGCTTCATTACACAATCTCTGTTTTGCCACTTATTATCACGTGTTAAAATGATGGCATACCGGCAACAGATCCTGCAACTAGAAGCACTGAGCGGTATCAGGCCTGCTAAGTATGGAGTTAAACTGTACAAGCTCCGGCCCATGAGCAGATTGGACCATTGGCACCATTACCATTGGTGCCATCACAGTGGTGGTCTACATATTCATCCAAGAGATGGCTTTCCATCAGTGCGAAAGTCTTGCATTTGTCTGTGACTGCAGTTACCAGTGTTTATAATAATCTTCCCATTGATTTTGTGAGGTCAAAGGATAAAAGGAAAAAAAATCACAATTAGCACATTGGGCTTACAAAGGGTATATATGTGATGTGGACCTCTAATGTCCATGCCCAGATAGTATACAGAGCCTCTGCTTCTGTCTACACTATCTCTGATGGTGCATCATGGACAGGTCCACCCTGTAGATCACATATGTCAAACACAAGGCCCACAGGTCAAATCCATCCAGCCAGGCCATTTCATGTGGCCCTCACACCTCTTCTGCAGCTGTAGCACCCCCCTCGTCTCCACCCCCACCTTGTCTTAGCAGTCGGCAGCAGAGAGGAGGACAGAACTCCTCCTACAGATCCCACACTTCTCTGTGCAGTTTCAGCACCCCTCTCATCTCCACCTCCCTGGTCTCAGCATTCAGCAGATTCCAGCAGCTGACTCCAACCCTCCTCCGGTCCTCCTCCAGACCCTGCCCTTTCAGAGCAACCATAACGCTGATGCGGCTCACAATGAAAATGTGTTTGATACCCCTGCTGTAGATGGTAATCTGTTTCATGAAACATAGCAAACCAGTTATTCTAAATATGGACTTCTATAAGAAGGAACACCACAGAATTATGTGACAAAAGAAAACAAACCCACCCAAAATCAGATATGAAAGTTTTCCTAAATGTACATATACTCAGATTAAGGAAAATTAGCTGCACTTCCTGACATTAACGCAGCTGAAATGCTTATTTGAACAGAATCAGGAATGTATGGAGTGCTTCTACTTGCTGCCTAGCATTGATTTTAGGCCTCTCTCAGACAGAGCTGGATCCAGTTCCTGTAAGGCTAGTGGACTGTGTTCTGACTTTCCTTGCAAAGCTCTGCCAGGACCACCAATTCCCTATCAAAACAATGCAATATAGTAAGAATGTTGGGCTCGGCTACAGCACGTTTGTGTTTTTACATCCAGTAAGCAGTTGGAACTGTTAGATGCTCTTACCATGTACTCTAGGCTCTTTAGGCTCTTCTTAGCTTATTGTTTACAGAGTTCAATAGCTCAAAGTGAAAGTACACAGACATACCCACCAACTGTCCCAGATTTTGTTAGACTGTGGGTATCACCTACCCAACAAAAAGGTGCAATTATATTTGGATGTACACTTTTAAATGTTACTGACTGCTAATGATTTGGTGGGGATTTTTTAAATGCCACTGAGCACCAATAATTGGGAGGGGAAAGAGGAATTTTATTGCCGGTAACCATAACACCTAAGTGGGGGAAAACTATTGCCACTGACCACCAATGCTTGGCAGGGGGATTTAATTGCCACTGACCATAATGCCTGTGAGAAAGTGGGGAGGGGGGAATCATAAAGTCACTGACAATGATTCAAAGGGTATTATTTACCACCTTTAATGTTACACTCTCCTACCTTCTGCATTTTACATGGAGTTGAATGTTACATAGTCCTGACCCTGCAATGTACAGTATGTGCTGTATGTTAAATATTCCTAACCTATTCACAATACACTGTATTGTACATTACAGAATTCTGACCCCTGCACTCTATGCATTGTTTTGTACAAAACATAGTCCTGGTCCTTGCACTTAACACACTGCATTATACAATACACAGTCCTGACCCCTAAACTCTATACACTGATTTGTACATTACATAATCCTGACCCCTGCACTTAATACACTGCATTATACAATACATAGTCCTGACCCCTGCACTCTATACACTGATTTGTACATGACATAATCCTGACCCCTGCACTTAATACACTGTATTATACAATACACAGTCCTGACCCCTGCACTCTATACACTGATTTGTACATTACATAATCCTGACCCCTGCACTTAATAAATTGTATTATACATTATGCAGTACTAACGCCAGCACTCCACACACAGTTTTGTACAATACATTGTCCTCATACCTGCATGTAATACACTGCATTTTACAATATAAAGTCCTAACACCGGGACTATATACACTTTTTTGTACATTAAATAGTTTTGATTCCTGCACTCATTATGCTTTATTGTATGTTACACAATTGTGGTCAAGATGTTTATTGCCAATACAGTTGCTGGTTGCTAAGTATTTTCCAACTGTTACAAAATAAGGTAGGCTCAGACAAACTTTTAGCTCTCTGTCTATATTCTGCATTGGGAAAGGCATACAGTGCTCAGCATAAATGTGTACACCCCAACAGATTTGTCAGAAAACCTTTCCTTTCCTTTCAGAAGCAACATTTTCTATGGGAAACTATACTACAAACTACAAAATACTCCCACAAATGTGGGCCATTGATTGCAAATTGATTTGCACACACAAAAAAGTATTTTTCTTAACAAATTCATTCAAGACCATGTTGCAAAAATGAATACACCCCAATGAAAGTCTTAGAAGCAAAGCTCAATTTTAGACAACAAAATCTAATTACCAAGAATTCAACTACAGCTGAGTCTAATTATTCATTAAACAGGTGTCCAACAGACAGTTGATTATAAAAGGGCGTTACTTAACAAAGAAAACCCCTTCCCATTTCATACTGCCAGCAATGGCACCACATGGAAGAGAAATGTCACCAGGCCTGAGAAAGAAAATAATTCCTTTACACAAGAAAGGTGAAGGCTACAAGAAGATCAGCAAAGCTTTACTTATCAGTCAGAATATTGCAGCAAACGCGATACAAAAATGTAACAAAGATGAAACTGCAACCATCTCACAGAGACGTCCAGGGCGTCCATGGAAGTTAACACCTTGACAGGAGCGTCTTCTGATGAACCAGCCTATCAAAAACTAAAAAAAGGTTTGGCAGTAGCTACACTTTAAGTCTTGACTTGGAGAAAAGTAAGTATATGTTGCAATATACTAACAAGTTCTGAGGCTCATAGAACAAGCTAGAGCTCCATTTAGACAAACCAAATATGTACAGTCACATTACGCCACCTGCTATTTAGTTAATATGACAAATAATTTATTATTTCCCGAGGACATGTTTCTTCACTACTTCACATTTGAGGCTTGGTCTTGTCTTTCCTTTGCTCCTTAGTAAACCCTCAGTGAAGCCCTTTGTACTTTTGCACCTGCTAATCAATACTACATGAATGTTGGCCACCCTTGCCAAATCAAGTCTATGAATATCTTCAACACATCTCTCAGTCCAATCGTTTTCAAAGAAAAGGTCTATCAGCATGGTTGAGTTGCATGTTCCCTCAAGATAGGCACCAGGGAGCCTACTGAGATCATAGACAATGCTCATGGATTATGCATTTCTGCATGACAGTCAAGCATAAGAATTGTTGGTGAAATCATGCATTCACATAGCAACAGCGTCTTACATCTATAGTCATCATTAGACAACATGAAGCTACATCAACCAAGTAACTGAAGGAAGATGTTCTTCTTATGAATCCAGATGTTTAACCTAGCCAGGTACAGGTCTTCATGACTGAAGGAGATACCACTGTTCTCAAATAAAATTCTTGGAGCCTCTGTTTCATTCCAGTGTTCTCTTGATATTGTAGACTACATTTTCTACTGTGATTAGATCAGTGACTTTAACTATATCTCATTATGCAGTCTGTGCCAACAGTAATTAGCCTATTATGGGTGGAAGCCACTCACGTCATTATTACCATGGGCACAGTTGCAATGACAGTAAAACAGAGAGACTAGTCTATAATAAGAATGCAGAGAAAACTAAAATAAGAATTTTATCTTCAGAACAACATTTCAGAGCATGGCACATTACTAGGACCACTGTTTCTGGTAAAACTCTAGTCTAGCAAAATCTGTCATTGGATGAAAAAAGAGAAATAAACAGATATGGCAATTTAATCATATAAGAAACAAATGATCAAGGTACAGGAAGTCACAAAACATTTAAGTGGTAAGCACTTATGAAGAGATGCATGGTCCAAAGTTTGTTTTGCATCTATGGACATAATGCAAATCTACATGAAGGAAAAAGCTGTAGGAACCCAATAATGTGTTACCAGCCCAGGTTTTAGCTCAGGCCTGATCAATGTGTGACCTAGAACTATATTAGAAGGAGACTAGATGCTGCAGAGAATGTTCCTGGGCTTTCTCTGATACTCTTTCATGGTTATTTACTAAAACTGGAGAGTGCAAAATCTGGTATAGCTCTGTAAATCAGAGTCTAACATGTGTAGCCAGTTCCTGTTGACTTTGTCACAATTGCTAAGCTCTGGCCTCAAAAAATCCAAATTAATTCAATGCTACTATACAAAATAAGTTTAAGGAATGGGCTCACATTTGCTGGCCTGCCAAGTAGAGCTGTAGGTGAGAAGTGCCAAACAAAGGGCTGCCCTATACATGGACAAAGCCATATTATGTCAGCGTATCATGTAGGACACAAAACAATTTATCAAAAGCAAATGTTAACATTTAGTTCATAATGTAATCAAGCTTTTCTTCTCCTTTGTTTGGGTTTCCTGTATCTTCACACTTGAACAATTAATTTAGAGTGGGAGTTGTAGTTTTTTGTTTGCTTTAGATTTTTGGCAGAATCAGCCTCATTAAGCAGCTCCAGGTTTTACTCCATATTTTTCTTCACTGCCATATCCAGAATCCAATAATGCACCACAGGTGGCTGTGTGGGGAACAGAAGAGAAAGATCTGACTAGCCTCAAAAATGAACAAATTAGTTGTAGGGACACCAGATGTGGGTCTACACTTCTACACCTATAGCATTGCTGCAACTGAAAATATGCTATTATTTTGTATTTGTCAGACACTTATGTAAAATTAACTGCAAAGTATCTAGTGGTCAATTTGGCTTCTGCATCATGAAAACAGACCATTTGTTAGCACAAGGGAAACACAGGTGCAGCGTAAAGCACTGACTTTTAGTGCCGCCGCATCACCATTATTAAATCAGTAAAATGGAACTTACCCCGGAAGTGAAAAAAAAATGGAAGCAGGAAGGATTTTTATTGTAGACTACCGTCTCTTCTGCAATAAAGGATTCTTACCTTCCTCCTCACAAAATGCTTTCAAAGAAATACTGAGCTGTGCATGCAGTGTACATCCTTGGCATCTCAGTGCTGGGGTGAATGAACTTCCATGTGCATATGCTGGAATTGTGTCATTCTGGCCATGCCCATTAAGATGGCTGAAGATCCCAAACCCAGAAGAAGCCAAGAAAAAGATGTCGGTGCCAGCAAGGAAGCTCATGGACATTGCATCGCTGGGTATAAAAGATTTTTAAACTGCTTTAAGGATGACAGTCCTTAATTTTCTAAGTCAGCAATGTATACTTACATATAAAAGTATACAGTATAGGCTTAATATGGTTATTATACACCTCCCTTTTGAACGCCACAAATTCTCAATCCCCTTCTTACTGCACACGGTACTTTTTGATACTCTGCAGACTGGACTAAAATGTGGAAGGTCCTATTCCACTCTTCAAAAAATGCTGCAATGCTGGAGAATTCCTTCAAGGTAATGTTTAGGTGGTACTATACCCCAGTGAGAATCGCAAAATATCTTTTCACCTATCCTGTGCAATACTTTCGGGGCTCTACAGAGGTAGGCAACAAGAAGCATATATGGTGGACATGTCCCAAGGTTAAACGCCTATGGATCCACATCTGTGTCATGGTCAATATGGTGCTGCACCTAAATATACATAAAGACCAGTGGGAAGCCTTACTTCATGTCAATACCATGTATAACGAAATAAGGAACGTGCACTTGCGACCCACATTTTCACGGCTACCAAGCAGACTATTACAAAGGCATAGAAAATGCCGCTCTTTTCGTTCCACGAGGTGAAGATGTGGGTGCATGGAACATTAGTAAACAAAAAACTTACAGCGATCCTTACGAATACACACGACAAATTTTTGCTTTGTGTCTGTCTTCTCCCTCCTGACATCTTCTTCCCCCTCACCTTGTCTTTTCCTTCTTTTTCTTTGACAATGATGCCCACGATCTACTGCTCTCTAACCAGACCATCATGTTACTTTTTGCACCCCATTGTTTTATTTCTCCACAAACCAAATGTCCTGCTCTGGAGCAGGTTTAATATAGCGTATTACATAAGATGGTCCCTTTAGTGGCTCCGTTGAGCTTTGGCTCAGCCCTTTGGCCCCATGTACTGAACACAGGTTGACCCCAAGTGCTGTTCTGGACATTATTCTGGTTTAGATGTCCAATTTCCTGGGCTCTGAAGCGCATCACTTTGAAATTGTACCTGATCAAGGCATTACTCTTTCTCATCACCTTTATGGAGCGCATCGTTACACTGGTACTTTATCTCTGGAATAGTCTTAAGTTTTTTGCTTACATGTTTACACGAGGCCCACCAGACTGTGATGTGGACAGCTAAATCCATTGTCAACATCTGTTAATGAATCTGATGTATATCATCTGTTTTCTCTGAAACAATACACTATATACTATATGGCCAAATGTTTGTGCACACCTGACCATCACACCTATATGGCCAAATTAACTGGACAACCACCCCCCCCACAAAATCATTAAGTACATGTCCTTCCAGTGAATGGTGCGGTTAATGCTACAGCATACAAAGACTTTTTATTTATTGTATTTATATAGCGCTGTCAATTTACGCAGCGCTTTACACATATATATATATTGAACATTCACATCAGCCCCTAACCCTCAAGAGGTGTACAATCTAATGTCCCTAACTCACATTCATACATACACATATTAGGGCCAATTTAGACGACATCCAATTAACCTACCAGCATGTCTTTGGAGTGTGGGAGGAAACCCACGCAAGCACAGGGAGAACATGCAAACTGCATGCAGGAGGCGCCATGGTCAGGAATCGAACCCATCACCCATTTACTGTAAGGCAGATGTGCTAACCACTAAGCCACTGTGCCGTCCACCTTTTAAATAACTTTGTTCTTCCAACCTTGTGGCAAAAGTTTAGGGAAGGACTTTTTTTTTTTCCAGCACAACTGTGCTCCTGTGCACAAAGCCAGCTCCATGAAGACGGGGTGTGGCAGGTACTGTATGGAGGAACTCAAGAAAACCTGCACAGAGCCCTGACCTCATCCATACTAAACACCTTTGGAATAAATTGAAAAGCTAATTGTGAGCCAGGTGTTCCCATGCAACATCAGTACCTGACCTCACAAATGTTCTTTTGGCTGAATGGAAACAATGTCCCTTAGACACTCTAAAGTCTTGTGAAAAGATTTCCCATAGGAATAAAGGCTGTTAGGAGGGCAGCAACCCCATACCTGTATAAAAAAAAATGTGCGTACTTGCCTATTAGTTTTACTAGCAGATTTAGATACACTAACACATGGAGGACAAACTCCACCTAACACTTTAGAAGTTTTATCACTTACAGCAGTTTTTCTTTCCTTTTGGGATAAAGGTGTTACCTAAATAAAAGCTGATCATTGTCAGCACCTCTATCAGTGGTACATGATTTGTCTCAACCCTCTAACTACTACATCTGCAGAACAGTTTCTTTTGTTGAAAAACAACAGACTTACTGACAGGATCACCAGGTGAAAATGAAGGAAAGAAAGCCTAAAAAGAAAACGAAGGCGCCCATCACATCTAAGAATTAGTAAATTGCAATATAATAAATGTTGGCTGTTGGGTTTAATACCTCTTTAAAGCCTAAATCTGTTTTCCAGCATCATGTCTCCATGTACACAGTTTCTTATGCAAACTGTTTTTTGTGAAAATGGTTGCTGTTTCTTACCCAGAGATCCTCCCAGTAATAGCATTTCCTGTTGCAGGCTGACAACGCTGAGCCACTGCCTTGAAATGAGCAGGAGCACTGTCAGCCTGCCATGTGGATTCCTCCAGTGTGTCTTTGGTCTGATTATCAGGTCTATCAAACCAGGAGCCAACCAATGACTGATCCTAGGGGGGTGCTGGGGTGGGTCCTGCCCCACCCCCTGAGATTTTAGTGATGCTCCTACAGGCTGCTCTGGGTGCTGTGTGTGGCTAAGCACTCTTGACCATCCTGCTGCAGGATTCCCGCACTTCGCACAGAGAATGGGGGACCAGGATGATCAGAAGAAGTGGTGCTTAGCCCTACTCTGTACCAAGACCACCTTCAGCACTGGCCCCTTGCATTGCTTCTCATTACGGTCACCTCTAGTCTTGGAAACAGCTTCTACTGAGGTCTGCTGGGAGCCAGCATGTCTACTGTAAGTTGTACCTGCACTTCTGCAGAGGAGAGGAGAGTGTGTACCGAACAGGGAGGAGAGGAGAGCTCTGTATTGGAAGAGGAGGACAGGAGAGGTCTGTATTTGTAAGGGAAGGGAGGAAGGGGAGGGTTTGGGGAGAATTTGTAGGAGAGTTCTGTGCTGAGGGGGGTTGCAACCGGACTGTGAGATATGCACTTATGAACTCTGCACTTTGTACATAGCACACTCCTGAACGCTGGAATCTGTGCATAGCACACTCCTGAACCCTGCACTCTGTACGTAGGGCACTCCTGAACTCTGCACCCTGTATGTATCTTACTCCTGATCCCTGCACCCTGTATGTATCTCACTCCTGATCCCTGCACCCTGTATATAGCGCACCGCTAAACACTCCTGACAAAGCCCCAATAAGACCCTCCCACTGTTAGCGCAATTTGGCTACACCCACAATTTGAATCAGTGTGCTCTCCCCCCTGCTAGGGAGGAGGGTTGTTGATGATGGGCGGTGTAGTTGAGTTCTTGCACCTCTTCACTCAGAACTTTGGATTTTAACCACGTGCCCTCCAGTGGATTTACCGCCTTCCTGACCAGGCCATTTTTTGTGATACGTCGCTGTGTTATTTTAACTGACAATTACATGGTCATGCAATGCTGAACCCAAATAAAATGTATGTCCTTTTTTCCCATAAATAGAGCTTTCTTTCTGTGGTATTTTATCACCTGTGCGGTTTTCATTTTTTGTGCTATAAAGAAAAAAAAGACTGGCAATTTTGAAAAAAACAATAAAAAAAACAATATTTTTGACTTTTTGCTATAAAACATCCAGTAAAAAAATTTTAAAAATCGAATTTCTACCTAAATTTAGGCCAAAATGTACTCTGCTACATGCCTTTGCTAAATCAAATCCCAATGCATGTAAATTAATTGGTTTGCGTGAAAGTTATAGCGTCTACAAATAGCGGTGTATACAGTATATACTGGAATTTTTATTTAAATTTTTTTATACTAGTAATGGCGGCGATCAGCAACTTATAGCGGGACTGTGGTGGGCATTCTGACACTGGGGGGAACTGAATAACTGCCTCTGACATCCCAATGATACTAATACAGTGATCACTGCTAATAAAAAACACTGAAACTGTACTAATGACATTGGGCAGGAAAGGGTTAACATCTGGGGCGATCAAAGGGTTAACTGTGTGCTGAGTGTGTTTTACTTGGGAAACATGCTGCTGTGTATTTCTCTGCTGTACAGAGATATACAAAGCAGCATGTTCTTGCTGGCTGGAGAGAGACCTGTGTTGTTTACACACAGGTCTCTCTCCTGTCAGTGTTACTCGGCGATCGCCGGGGGCCAGCGGAGAATCTCCAGCCGGGACCTGGTGATTGACATCCGTATCTGCCAATGGCGGTGCGCAGGTGCCCCTTACCTGGAAATGCAAATGACGTATATTTACGTGAGTTTGCACAGTCCTGCCACCTGCGGCGGGCAACTGGTTACACAAACACCTGTGATCCCTGCCGCAGAGCTACGCTGATTCTTGATAGTATTATGGCCCTAATCTGCCATATGAATGAGGCCTAAGAGGGCATATCCTTCACACTGGAAATACATTATCTCACTTCTTGTTGAGTGTGTGGGACAGAACATGAAGGGAAATCTCCCTGAGACCAAAATAACAAGAAAAAAAACTGACAGTGTTTTTATCCTCCCCCTACTCAATCAAAACTGAAATAAAATAGTTGGGCTTTAGATATACTTTAAAGGCGCACTTCCCTTAGGGCTCATTTACACTTACTTCGCATTTACCACACATTAAAACGCCTACCACTTCAACATGCTTTTTTGATGCTTCTGTGATGCTTTTTTGAAGTTTTAATGAAGCTTGGCAAATGCCCTGTGTGTGTTAGTTTTCTATTTTTTCAAAAGAGGAAGTGAAGATAATTTATTAATTTAAAAGCGAAGCAAAGCTAACGATGAATTAAAGCGGAGTTCCACTCACCCTGTCAAAAAATAAAAGTTAGCGACTACAAAAACTGTAGCTGCTACCTTTTACCTGCCACTTACCTGTCCCACGATCCCACGGTGTGTTCCCCGCAGCCCGTTTCACCGGCCGTCCTGTATTCCAGGAGGCCGGCATCTTCAGTGTGGACAGCCGGCTGTTATAGCTTGCGGCTTCACAGCTGGGCTGCGCTTCATTAATGGCCCTGTAGTCTTCTGGGACCTGTAACGTGTCCCAAAAGACTACAGGGAGGGAGGGAGGACACTTTCCGTTTCCGATTGCCTAGGCGATCAAACCGGAAATGGGAGCGGGTACCTGTCAAATTTAGGTATCGCTCCCCCCTGCCCCCCAAAGGTGCCAATCCTTAATGGGGAGCAGTCCTTAAAGCGGAACTTCCCCTTTTGGGTGGAGCTCCGCTTTAAAGCTCTTGTACTGCTGCAGATGCCGTTAAGGAGTGCTCTCATAGACTTGTATGGGGACACTGGAGAAGCACTGAAGCAAGATTAAAGCGATACAGAGTATAATTTTTGAAGTACAGTGAAGCACAGCAAACACAACAGTGTGAACAGTACTGTAAGGAAACCTATTTCTTTAGTGACAAGGGCTTTGATAGGCATTCAAAAAAGCGTGTTAAACGCCATATCTTGTAGCAAGTGTAAATGAGCCCTTACAACTGAAAAATGAATAGTTAAAATACACACAGTGCACACAGACTACCTGCTCAGTAATTCAATGTTTCATCCAGACACTGCTGTATTGCACTAGTCCACTATGCCATAAAAAAAAAAAAAAAAAAGTTTATCACCGCTACCAATCAGATTTAACCTATCTTGCAAGTTTTGTTGTGATTGGTGACATTGGAAGCAGAGAGAAATGATGGTGCACACCCAGCCTTCAGGAAGTACATTCCTGGTGACCTTATGGGGTGCTCTCTGAACTCTGGCTGTAGTGGCAGAATTAGGGTTAAAGTAAAACTGAAGACAAAACGTTTTTGTTTTTTTTTTAGTTTTGGATATAGTACAGATGGATTAGAACACCTGTCAAGTTTTTACTGCTCCCAACTCACTTACCAGACAGCCTGCAACAAATCGAATTACCCTGTCTAACAGTTCACAGTAAAACAAGGGGTTCACATATTAGCAAATATATACGTAAGCTGCAGAGGCCACTTTACGGCTCCCCAGTATATCTGCAGTCCTAACTCTATACATTTTGAGAGCCTCCAAAGTTGGAGCCCATATATAATGATAGACAGATTGAGGGCATGTATCCCTGGAAGAAGTCCACCCCTCCTTAAAGGTATAGGAATGCACTGGACACCCAGCTATAGCACACAGACAGTGAAAGTAACCCCTTGTTTAAATGTGAACTTTTAGAACTGTTGATTCAGTTTGTTGCAAGCTGACTGGTAAGTGAGCTGGGACTTTTTGTTTGTTGCTTTTTGTCCATTTTTTTGTTTGTTGCTTTTTTCTTGCTTTTTGTCCATTATTATATATGTGCTCCACCTTTGGAGGCTCTCCAAATGTATAGAGTTATGACTGCAGATATACTGGGGTGCCATGAAATGGCCACTGCAGTTTACGCATCTGTTTGCAAATGTGTGCAAACTAAACCCCTTGGTTTACAGGGTAGTTCGGTTTGTTGCAGGTTGGCAAGTGAGCTGGAAATTTTTGTTTGTTGTTTTTTGACATGAAACGTCCTTCCATGTGCTCCTTGCTGCAAAGGCCAGTTATAGATTGGGGTGGTTGCCATTTGTTTGTACTGTTAGGTTTTTACTGCTGTCTGCGCCCTATTTGTAAGATTCACTCTCTCTATTTGTCATGTTTACAGTTACACCATAATTGAAAGTGAAAGGAAAGTCCGGAATTTTGGGGTGTCCCCAAAACAGTGATAGAGGAGAAATCTTTCATTGGATTCTGGTGACACCCAGTGATTTCCTCACCTTTGAAGGACTTCTCACTTCCTGTTTTGTCTATGGGACATAGCAGGACACAGATGGAAAAAAAAACCTGACAGGTTTATAACCCTCCATTATCCTAAACATTTTTTTTAAATGTTCTGTTTTTAGTTCTATATTAAGGGACATTGAGTGAAGGTTATAAGTAGAGATGAGCTCAGGCATGTCTGGACCCTAGTCCAAACCACCCAGCCCGAGTGATCCCACCATGAAACTGTAACTTTACGTGACAAATCATAAGCAGCCAAGACATTATCTGCCACGCAGCCAACTGTATATTCACCTCTTGTGCATGTGCATCTGTGGGGCGGGGAATGCCTTGGCCTCTTCTGACTGCCACAATACAATTTCCTGCCAGCATTGGTCAGGTGGGTTTGGATGAAGATCTGAGCTCATCCCTTGTTTTGCTGCTATCACAGCTGCATTGTTTGCTAAAGAGCAGTCTTGTGACTTAGCAGTGCCCAGCAGAGCACTGGTTAAAGCTTGTAGGAGGAGTTTTCATTCTCCCCTGATTGTCCTATGAGGTTGCATAACCCCTGACCCTCTGTCTGGACAGTGCTGATTGGCCCTGTGCTGGTCACATGCACCCTCCCAAGAAAAATAAAAATCTTTAGCAATGCACACCAAACTCAGCATGCGCAGCTTGCCCCCCAAGGCTCTGTTCTATCAGAAGATGGATTGGGGATAGTAGAAGAAGGGGAGAATCAGAGAAGACAGGAGCCAAACATCCTTTTTTACACAATGCGGAGGATTAACCCCTTGGGTACCACAGTGAGTATAACAAGCATGCTTTACTGCATATACAGATTGATTTTACTGTTGTGGGTTTAGTAACACTTTAACTCGTGTCTATGGATACCTTTAGAGAAATAAAGAAGAAATTACAGCTGTTAAATAAGTAATTCATATGAAGTGTTTTCGAAGGAATAAAAAGGATTTGTAAAGAAAGATTTATGTTCATTTGTTCACCAAAATGTATAATGAGTAGTTTAACATATACATCCACAAACAGCTGACATGTATTGTTAGGGCATAATAAATACAATCTACCAAATTGTCTGTAATTAGAAAAATTATACCTTACCATAATTACCTATAAATGCCAAATTGTGCCGCACTCCACTGTTACCAATACGTTGCAAATAATAAATACATATATACGTGCCCAAATAACAATTTGTGCAATATTCACGTGAAAGAACAAAAAAGTCCATATATATAACAAACAGAAATGTCCATATATAATTCTTCAGAAATTTTGTGTTCACTTGAAATATATAAATTCAGTGCTTCTTAATTCACCTGTTGTGTGACTATACTTTTAAATACGTGCACCCCCACCGATTGTGCTCTCACCTCAAATATATGACCAAACCATTAAGTGAGGTCATATAATGCTTGTGTCCCTTTAATTGGACCAAATGTGGATGGGATGGTGTCCTGCTGAATGGGATCCCTTTCACTCATTAGTTGGCTCTCCTCCAATGGTGGATATGTTAAAAGAGTAACCAGATCATAGTGCTTTGTCCTTAAACAACTATTTATTGATAGAAAGTAATACATTCACATGATCACTGTACAGAAAGTACTTTGTGCAAAAATATTTTCTCCTGAATTTTGGCAATGGTGAAGTCCTATGTAAAGCCAGCTGGTTTCAGTATGGAACCATCAGGCATTGTGACGTCAAAGCCCCTCCCCTATGTGTTACGCCACCGTGTCATGTGGCTTCATCAGGAAGAAATCCCCTTCTGAAGAATTATATATGGACATTGTTATTTGGGCACGTATATATATACCGTATGTATTTATTATTTGTAACATATTGGTAACAGTGGAGTGTGGCACAATTTGCCATTTATAATTAATTAGACACATTGGTATGAGTATGTGTTAGGTGCAGGCATCCATTAATTAGCAATTGTATTTGGTACACAACAAGTGGTTTAGCAGCTCACAAGTTTGGATTTTAATTCTGTTTGGTTTTTACCATAATTACCTATTATAGGAAATGATAACTTTGCCTGAAAAGGGGTCTACTTCACATACTGTATATACATTATGTTGATGTAGCACCCTCCCAGTTAGGTTGTCAGGATGATCAGGTAAATTTAGTTATTGAGTCCTCTGTAATCAGTGGAACACCTTGTGATTACTTTGGGCTGTTCTGGGCTTCAATGGTTGCAGGTTTGATTGCTTCCCCCTGCCTTCTGGAGGATTCTAGAATGTAGTGGGCTGGAAAGGGAAAATCAGCAACCTGAACATTTATGTTGTCTCGGCCAATCCCTTATGGGAGGGTGCTCAGAATGTGGCTGGGGGTGCATAAATGGTTTGGGTTCTGGACCTGCCTTGTCCTTGTCCAGGAGATGTTCTCAGTCTAAAGGGCTGCTGCCCTTCTAGGCAGCCCAGCTAAGATTCTTCATGTGCTCATTGAGGTCCCAGCTATGCTAGAGCTGGGGGCCTGTTTTGCTGAACATTTCTGGAACTAAGGGATTTCACTGCAGAGCTGGTCTGGGGAGTTCATGGGGAAATGTCTGACTGATTTTGGAAGAAGGCATCCAAGTATCCAGTGACAGTGTGATAACAGACTTGTGTGGGGGATCCTAGTGACCGCTGCTTCTGTCACTTGTGCATCAGTGCCAGTGCTTGCTTGGACTGGGACATTTCTTGGTGTTTCAGTGCTTCTCATTCCCTTATTTGCTACTAGAGGGAATGTACTAAGAAGTTTAGAAAAACTGAAGTGTCTTCATATTATTATACAGTGTCACTGGAGTATCCCACAGCTCCACTCTATCCAAATTAATTTAGCAATAAAGCATCAAAAAGACACCCCTAGACTGTTTACTGAGCCAGAAAGAGTGACTGTTGCTGAGTACCTTGCTATGTATGTACCATGTATGAATGAATGTTAGGGACTTTAGATTGTACGTCCCTTTAGGGTTAGGGACTGACGTGAATGTACAATACATATATGTATGTAAAGTGCTGCAAAAATTGAAAGCGCTAAATAAGTACCTGTAATAAATAAAATAAAAAACCTGTGACAATCAGCAGTACGTAAGGGGGCCTTTGCTGCATTCCACTAAAACACAAGACCAAACAAAATACAAAACAAGTAGGTTGATTTACTAAAGGCACACAGACTGTGTGTTTTCCAAGTACAGTTGCTCTAGAGCTTAGTAAATGAGTTAAAGCTTCACTTTTACAAAGAATACCCAATAAGAAAAAAAATCTGCATTTTTGCTTTTACATGATTGGATGATGGAAGTCAGCAGAGCTTCCCCTTATTCACTAGGTTCTGGAGCAACTGCACTTGCAAAGAGCACAGTCTATTTGTGTTTAGTAAATCAACTCTACTGGCTTAAATTATAACTGAATGCAAAACCTTTTTTTTAAAGAGTAGAGAGGGATTAGAACATCAGTCAGCTTTTTTTTTGTCTGTGTCCCTATTGGGGAGATTCACCCTTTCTAAAGTAAAAGAAGATCCCAAACTTTGGGTTGTCACTAGCAATAGAATAGTGGGGAACACTTTCAGAGGAGATACTAGTTCTGATGACCCTGGTGACGACCACAGATTCCCTAACGTTGGAGGGATTTAATCTCACTTCCTGTTATGAGACAGAAAGTGGAGGGAAATATCCCCAATGGGAAATAGCAAAAAAAAAAAGAAAACTGACCCTCCCTTACTTTATCCAAAATAGATACATTTTGCCTTTAGTTCTTCTTTAACAGCCTTTCTGTATCTATAATGTATCACAGAATGATTTAATCTCATTAATAATTTGTCCAGAGAAAGGAGGTGAATGGACATTTATGGTTACTATTTCACATGCTTTCCTAAAAATAAAATCAGGCGTAATGCCCAAATTTCCCTGTAAATGTAATGCCAAGGCAGTTCAATCAGAATACTGATGTGAATTCAGGTAAACTGCTGTAATGTTCATGAAGGGTTTTCAGAAGCTTCTGTCATTAGTCCTTTATTCATTTATGTTCCCAGAACAGGGGAAAACTTGAAATCCATCAGGGCAGCCATTGTTCACAGAAACAAGTGAATTCAAGAAGTAACCAGGTGTGTTGGGGCCCACTGCCGGTGAAGTCTATATGCAATGGGATTCTCTGAAACTAACCCACCAAGGCAACATTCACACAACCACATGGGTGCGGATAACTTTCTCTGTTCAGGAATGGATAAACGCCACCTCTGGACGCAGCAATACTTTGCTATGACTGCATACAAATTGGCTGATTAGTTGTAGTTTGTGTTTGGCCAGAATTTCCGAAGAAACACCGACCTAAAACGCACACTGCTGCACCAACATGCATGAACGTGCTGCATGATGAATATGCAGAGGCACACGTGTAAACCTAGCCTGAAAAGAAAAGTAAGAGTAAGAAGTAAGTGCAGAGATCTGCAGCACTATATGCTTTTTACATTTGAGGGTTTAATAACACTTTACGTATAGTAACTCACAGCAACCAATCACAATCCTAGTCTGACTTCAACAGATGTTATGAGCTACTGCACTTAAAACTGAAGTATGAACTTTAAAAAAAACCCATTATACTTACCTAGGTGGATGCAGCATCTGTCTGATGCTGCATCTGTCCCCTGCTGGCTCTGCACTGGGAACTGAGCAATCAAACACTGTGAATGTTCAGTTCTCACCCTCCACTCTGAGGGCTTTCAGTCTCTGGCTCTCTGCTCTGCCCCTCCAGTGCTCACTGGAGCGGGTGGCTCAGGCTCTCAGCACCTCGCTGAGAGGCTAAGCCAGGTGCAGGTCTAGGCTTCTGGGTGGATCCCAACCATATGGTCAGGATCTTTTCAGAGCCTGGACTGGCTCTGTGACATCCGCTAACAGCAGGCTTCAGCCCGCTGTCGACCAAAAACGGGTCGCAGGAGTGCAGAACTAAGTGTAATCCATAGGAGAAGTATAGCCAAAAATGCTTTGGCTATACTTCTCATTTAAAAGTTACCACATATTTTTTATTAAAGCAGAATTAAGCTCCGCAAGTTTTTTTTTCTTTTTTAAGCAGGCCTATAATAGCTGCTAGCCATAATGTGCTAATATACACAGCACATGGCACATTGTGATAGACGTACCTGTTAAACGGTCCCCTCCAGTGCTATGCTGTCAGTACTCCCAATAATCACAGACGCTTCCATCTTCTCCCGGTCTTTCTTCTGGCGTTTAGACTGTTCAATTTTGCTATGGCTAAATGGATCCAGGGATTCCAGCCCCACTCTATGGAATATGTGTATTTTCTATGGCTGTATTAGGAATTCTAAGCTTTAATCTAGAACAAAGCAGCTTCCTCTGTATGTACTTCAATATTCTCTGCAATGTGCTGCACCATATACATTATATTCTGCCTGCATTATTTACTAATGTAAATGTAAATAGAGCTAATGTTCCACTGTCATCCATCCATCTAAGGTGGCGCCTCCGTGTGACTGCCCTGTACCCCTCCCTCATCAGTTCTGATGTTTTTTCACCTGAGAGTCCCAAAGTGGCCAACACATTTTGAAAGAATAAAATAAAAAAGGAGCTCCCAAATGATAGAATTTTGGTTTACATTGAGTACCTTACTACTCTACTGCCATTGGAACTGACCCAATCATGTCTTATGGAAAATGCGTCCTTTGTGATACACCGCTGATCTATATCCAACATTAGGGAATCTGTGGTTGGAAAATGCATCCTTTGTGATACACCGCTGATCTATATCCAACATTAGGGAATCTGTGGTTGGAAAATGCATCCTTTGTGATACACCGCTGATCTATATCCAACATTAGGGAATCTGTGGTTGGAAAATGCATCCTTTGTGATACACCGCTGATCTATATCCAACATTAGGGAATCTGTGGTTGGAAAATGCATCCTTTGTGATACACCGCTGATCTATAAATAGAATAATATTTTGGATTTTACACACAAGTGTTTTATGGTAACTACAGCCCAAGATCTATGAATAGAACAATACTACTGTGATTCATGCACCCTAAATATGTGGCCCCCGAGATTATGTTTGGACATCATGCTGCCCTAGGCACATCTAGGGCGCCCCCTATTGTACAAGCTCCTTAATTTGGTATTAGGTTCATCTAATTAAAATGACTACTAGAGTATACTACTGGAGGCAGCATGTGGCCTCCATTAAATTACAGCTACTTTTTACATTTCCTGAGCTATAAAGAGCCTTCTGAAGCCTCTCAACATCCCTGCACTTCCCTACAACTCTTTTGCTTAATGCTCAACTTCATGAATTAGACAAAATCCACCCACAGTGGCTTCCCCCCAACACTGCAAGGATTAAATGCTCATTAGGTCCACGGGAAGCTGAAGAGGCTGCATTACCTACCTTATACCCACTCCAGCTGACTCCAGTGCTCTCTTTCTCTCCCTCTGTCACTCCAGCCGATCTCTTGGCATCATCACGTACAATGCAGGGCTATTAATCCTGCATTGTTCATGAAAGAGGTAGGAGTGCGAATGCAGACAGCAGCACCTTATAGAGAGGGCTTCCCAAGGCCGGTTACACTGATAGAGGAACCCTGCTGGAGCAAGGAATAGGATAAGTATTACTCCTTATTCCGGCACCCCTAAACTGAATGAGCAGTTAACTTTTGCAGTGCAAGGGGGGAGAACCATTGCAAGGGTAAATTTTGTCTAATTCCTGGAGTTGGGCTTTAAATTAACCACAAATGCCAAGAAGTGGCAAACTGAGGAAAACAAAATAAGAAAAAAACAGGGTTTCAGTTTGCCAATTTTGAGGCTTCATGCCAGCCATTTCTTGCCCTGCTGCCCTCGGCACTGGCTCATGACTGCCATTATGGTAAATACAGTCCTGGTGATCCCAGTTAAAGGATAACTAAACAATTGTTTACTTATACAGAAACAATTGCTGGGTTCAGTAGGAGTAGGTGTTTGCTGTTAGATAAAGATGAAGGAATCGAGGTCAGACAAGTTTATAGCAAACAATGGACAGCCTGACCTAGTGTACAACACCAAGTGTTGAGTGCTGGAGGACACTGTGCCAAACCTGTGCAGGCTGGACAGTTGAAACTGCACCTGCCCCTGTTATGTATGTCCCTTGGCCATGTACACTTTGGACTACCATTGCTTTCCATTTGCAGTCCAGAAATCGTTTGTGAAGGCACAGTTGTCCTTCAATGTTTTGAACCCCCAGAATATCAATAATTGCATTCATTCTGCTAGATTCCATTGTGTCCTTCTCCTGAGAGCCAGAAACGATGCCGCCATTCAGCTTATAGATTGCACACAGGGGATTCCTATCTTGTGATAGAAGAGTAGGCAACCTATTCCTCAATTTATCTCCTCCTTGCTGCTGGATATTTTATTACCACTTCTCTCTAATCTCCAGCAAAACCAACCATGAGCCGCTTACATCTCTGACGAGCTACGCCACCTTTTGCAATCAGCGTCCCTGAATTTAATACAGAACAATTAGATGATTACTTTATCCGCCGGTCCTGCACACAGCTTAGCCATAGCGCTTAAAAATAAGGTCGTTGAAAATTCATAAAGCAAATCTTGCCATATATATCATTACATTGGAGTAACTGCATATACGCATCCCCAAAGGAGACATAGATTATACAATGTTACGTTTCTACAAAAATACATAGAGTGCTGCCATTAATACCTCCCAAGCCTGAAAGGCACAGTATAATCCACCTACATCTTCCCTTGAACAGGAATATATTCCTGTCTGCAGGAATTAACCTCTTTAGCACCGGCTGGAACGGCGATTGCACCCTGCAGCACTGGCACCCTGGATGTCATTTCTACCTGGGACACTACCTGTATCTTCTTTGTGTAGGTTTATTTTTGCAACCTAACCCAAATGGCCCTGCTGAGTGCGTCTTCATGAGTGTGACAGACTCTTGAGCAGGGATGGATGTGAATGGTTCAATGTTGCCTGCACTGTGCAGCCCACCTATAGATGACTAGGCGTCTATCTAAAACTAGTGACGGTGCTGATTGGTTACATTAGACTGTAAGCTCCTGGGGCCCCTACCCATAGCAATGGCTTAATCACAACAGCGGTCTTCTGCATCTGCTAGATCAAATGCTGCATCTAATCCATAGGACACACTTAAACCGGTGGTAACAGTGCTCAAACGTGCATGACTCTGCACTATTCAACCCACTTATAGATGAATGGGCTTCTATCTAAAACTAGTGTGGGTGCTGCTATGCTGTTTCAACTTACATTAGAGTGTAAGCTCTTGGGATTCCTGCCAATTGTTCCATGTAAAGGCTAAATCTCAAGCGTGATCTTCTGCATCTGCTAGATAGAAGGCTGCATCTCATTGACAGGGAGCAATTAAATCAGTGGCAACTGCGATTCTGCGCCTTAAATTCGCCACTGTAGTTGAGACCTTAAACCTATTTGTTTGTGTCATTTCGCCCTATATGGCTGAATTTTTAAAAAAAAAAGAATGCCAGTCAGTGCTCGATCCCTCTTGTCATACAATAAACTCATGATCGATAGGACGCAATTAAAGCAGTGGCAACTGCATTTAAATGCACGCAATTCTGCACCTAAAACTCCACAGTGTAGTTTAGCCCTATATAATTTAATTAAAAAAAAGTTGCTAGCCATTGCTAGGTCCCTCTTGGTCCTGTATGAACCCCTGATTAATAGGACGCAATTAAAGCGGCAGCGCACAATTCTGTGTCTAAAACATGCCAGTGTAGTGTAGCCCTTTATTATTACATTTAAAGAAAGGATGCCAGTCATTGCTAGGTCCCACATGGCACTGAATAAACCCCTGATCGATAGGAGACAATTACAACGGTGCATAAATTATGCACCTGAAACTTGCCAGTGTACTTTAGACATTAGCGTAGTTTACCCTAGATAATTAATTTAAAAATAAAAGGGATGCCAGTAATTGCTAGGTCCCCCTTGGCACTGTATGAACCTATAAATGATAAGGTGCAATAAACACAAGGTAATAAGGTGCAATAAAAAAGGTGGCAACTGCATTTAAATTCTGCATTTAAAAGTCGCCAGTGTAGTTTAGACCTTAGTCTTATTCAGGGGCGGACTGACAACTCATGGGGCCCCCGGGCAATAGGGGATCATGGGGCCCGTGTCCTTGCCCAAACTCAAAAAAGCCTATGAAAAAGGTACCACGGGCATCTCATGGGGCCCCCTACTGACCCCGGACCCTTGGGCAGTGCCTGAGTTTCCAAATGGTCAGTCCGCCCATGGTCTTATTCAATAGTTTAGTGTAGCCCGATATAATTGAATTTAAAAAAAAAGGATGCCAGTCAATGCCAGGTCCCTTTTTGGCATGGTATAAACCCAGGTTGATAGGGTGCAATTAAAAAAGGGTGCGTTTAAATTCTACACCTACAACTCGCCCAAAAGTCTTATATTATCACTTTTTTTTTTTTAAAAATGATGTCAGCCATTGTTAGGTCCCCCTTGGCACTGTATAAACCCCTGAGTCAAAGGATGCCAGTCAATGCCAGGTCCCTTTTGGCATGGTAAAAACTCAGGTTGATAGGGCGCAATTAAAGCGCTTAAATTCTACACCTAAAACTCGCCCAAAAGTCTTCTATTATTACTTTTTTTTTTTTTTAAAAAGTATGTCAGCCATTGTTAGGTCCCCCTTGGCACTGTATAAACCCCTGAGTCAAAGGATGCCATTCAATGCCAGGTCCCTTTTTGGAATTTGATAAACTCAGGTTGATAGAGTGCAATTAAGGCGTTTAAATTCTACACCTAAAACGCGCCCAAAAGTCTTATATTATTAGGTTTTTTTTTTTTTAAAAAAAGGATGTCAGACATTGTTAGGTCCCCTTGGCACTGTATAAACCCCTGAGTTATAGGGTGCAATTTTAAGTGGCGTAGTTTAGTTTACAAGTACATTTTTAAAAAGCATATCAGTCATTGCTAGGCCCCTCTTATCACACAATAAACCCCCGATTGATAGGACGCAATTAAAGCGGCGGCGCCTGCATTTAAACGCATGCAATTCTGCACCTAAAACTCCCCAGTGTAGTTTAGCAGTATATAATTTAATTAAAAAATGGAAGCCAGCCATTGCTAGGTCCCTGTTGGTACTGTATAAACCCCTGATCAACAGAACAGAATTAAAGTGGTGGCACCTGCGTTTTAAGGCTCCCAATTCTGTGCCTAAAACTTGCCAGCGTAGTTTAATCCTATATTATTAAATAAAAAAAAAGGATGCCAGTCATTGCTAGGTCCTTCTTGGCACTGTAGAAACCCCTGATCAATAGGACGCGGTTACAACTGCGTTTAAATTCTGCGCCTAAAGCTCGCAAGTGTCGATTAGACCTTAGCCGTATTCATTAGTGTAGCCCGATATAATTACATTTTATAGAAAAGTGCCAATCATTGCTAGGTCCCTCTTGGCATGGTATAAACCCATTAATGAGAGGGCGCAATTAAAGAGGTGCCTATTGCTTCTAAATTCAGCACCTAATACCCGCCAGTGTCATTTAGCTCCATATAAAATTACATTTAAAAAAAGGATGCCAGTTATAGCTAGGTCCACTTTTCACTGTATGAACCTCTGATCAATAGGACGCAATTAAAGTCGTTGTACCTGCCTTTACACTGCGTTTAAATGTGCAAAATTCTGTACCTAACGTTTGCCAGTGACTTAATGAAAAGAATTAAAAAATAAAGTTCAAGTGTGGTTGGACCCTATATAATTACATTTAAAAAATGAGTACCAGTCATTGTTAGGTCCTCTTGGCACTGTATGAACTTCTGATCAATAGTTCGCAATTAAAGTTTAAATGTGCACAATATTGCAGCTAAAGCTTACCAGTGTAGTTGGGCCCTATATAATTAAATCTCTACAAAGGATGTCACTCATTGCCAGGTCTCTGTTGGCACCGTATGACCCCCTAATCGATAGGACGCAATTAAAGCAATAGCGACTGCGTTTAAATGTGCATGATTCTGCGTCTAAAACTTGTCTTTGTAGTTGAGCCCTATATAATTAACTCTTTAAAAAAGGATGCCAGTCATTGCCAGGCCTCTGTTGGCACTGTACGAACCCCTGATCTATGGGACACAATGAAAGCCATGGCAACTGTATTTAAATTCTGCGCCTAAAGCTCACCAGTGTAGTAGATCCAACATCCATACATAATTAAATGTATAATATTAGGATACCAGCCATTGCTAGGTAACTGGTAGCACCGTATGACCCCCTGATCGATAGGACGCAATTAAAGCAAAGGCAACTGCGTTGAAAGGCGTACAATTCTGCGCCTAAAACTTGCCTTTGTAGTTGAGCTCTTTATAATGAAATCTCTAAAAAGAATGCCAGTCATTGCCAGGTCCTTGTTGGCACCGTATGACCCCCTGATCAATAGGACGCGAGTAAAGCAATAGCGACTTTGTTGAAAGGCGCACAATTCTGCACCTAAAACTTGCCTGTGCAGTTGAGCCCTATATAATTAAATCTCTAAAAAGGATGCCAGTCATTGCCAGGTCCCTGTTGGCACCGCATGACCCCCTGATCAATAGGACGCGAGTAAAGCAATAGCGACTGCGTTGAAAGGCGCACAATTCTGCGTCTAAAACTTGCCTTTGTAGTTGAGCCCTATATAATTAAATCTCTAAAAAGAATGCCAGTCATTGCCAGGTCCCTGTTGGCACCATATGACCCCCTGATCAATAGGACACGAGTAAAGCAATAGCGACTGCCTTGAAAGGCACACGATTCTGCACCTAAAACTTGCCTGTGTAGTTGAGCCCTATATGTTTAAAACTCTAAAAAAGGATGCCAGTCATTGCCAGGTCCCTGTTGGCACCATATGACCCCCTGATCGATAGGACGCAATTAAAGCAATGGCGACTGCGTTGAAAGGCGCACGATTCTGCATCTAAAACTTGCCTTTGTAGTTGAGCTCTTTATAATGAAATCTCTAAAAAGGATGCCAGTCGTTGCCAGGTCCCTGTTGGCACGGTACGAACCCCTGATCTATAGGATGCAATTAAAAGGCGTAGAAACGGTGTTTAAATTCTGCGCCTAAACCTCACCAGTGTAGTTGATCCCACAGCCCTATATAATGAAATGTAGAAGATAGAGATGCCAGCCATCGCTAGGTCCCTGTTGGCACTGAATGCATGCAGCTGATCCTTGCATAAATGAATAGGTTGCAGATAAGGGGACTACCATGACAAGACACACATAGAGCACAAGGACTGGCACAGATGGGGGGGTGAAGGGGGCACAGAGGTGGGGGTTACCTTCAGTCACATAGTTATGGTCCCGGAGAAAGCTGTGGTTAATTTTTCGGGTGTCCACGTCCTCGCCCATTGACAGCAGGATTACTCAGCATGCCTCTCCGCAGCGGACTGATGGAATCAGCAGAGGTCGCCGCAAGAGCAACATCCATACTGGCACAGGCTAGCAGAGGAGGGAGCAGCGAGCCACCGAGCCCAGCGTCATCCTCATCCCTACGACCCCGTCCATGCAGCACGATGACAAGGACCGCGGAGCGGTGCTGAAGAGGCGGCGATCGTGCTGTGTGAATGAGGCCACTGCAGAGCCCGGCCAGCGCGGCTTGTCACTTCTTCTTCTTCTGCTATGCTGCTGTCATCTGCTTCCTTCTCTGCAGCATCACAGCTCGCCCCTCCCCAGCAGCTTCTTCTGGCCCAACCACACAGGGGGAGACATGGCTCTGCAGGGACTGCACTCCTGTCTGATGTGTGTGCAGGGGGCATGCAAGTTTTCTCGCTGCCTCGTCAATAAATACAACAAGATCACTTACATTTCTAGCGTCTATTCTGCTCATGTACGCATCAATGTACGGAGGGGGCTGGGGGGGACTCCATGCAATATACATGCAGCATACACAAACAACAGACTATTCCTAAAGAATACTTCTTATTAGAAATATATACATATTTCTTATCATTATAATAAGTATATATAGAGATTTATAAATAAATAAACCCTTCCATGCTATGAAACAAATATCTCCTACAAAGATCAAATGTGTGTAAAAGACAAAAATCTAAAAGAAATCAATTAGCAGCTATAAATACATATAATACACCTTATAAACAAATATAACAAATGACAGCACTGATCGAATACAAACACCCTCATTCATCATAATGTGTTACAAATATTATATATACACATATAAACTTGCCATTGTAGTTGAGCCCTATATAATTAAATCTCTAAAAAGGAAGCCAGTCATTGCCAGGTCCCTGTTGGCACCGTATGACCCCCTGATCAATAGGATGCGAGTAAAGTAATAGCGACTGAGTTTAAGGGTGCGCAATTTTCCGCCTATAACTTGCCTGTGTCGTTGAGCCCTATATAATTAAATCTCTAAAAAAGATGCCAGTCATTGCAAGGTCCCTGTTGGCACCGTGTGACCCCCTGATCAATAGGACGCAAGTAAAGCAATAGCGACTGCGCTTAAGGGTGCGCTATTCTGCGCCTAAAACTTGAAATTTACACACACTCTTTCCAAAAGTATTGGGACACCTGCCTTTATGCACACATGAACTTTAATGTCATCCCAGTCTTAGGCTTCATGTACACGAGCAGCTCCTAAACTCATTTTTATGCCAAAGCTCCTAAACTCAGCTCCATAAAAGCCTGTGTGTCTATGTACAGATAAGCTTTAGCAGAGTTTAGGTGCTGCGTGTTTAGGTGAGGTTAAAACCTCCCATGGAAGAATCGCGTTCAGGATAGGGAAAACGCAAAATGCTGCAAAAACGTGGTACCGCGGTTGCAGCGATTTGCATTTTCCCGCGGCTGGCGGTCAGGTTACGCTCATGTACATGAAGCCTTATAGCACAGGTGTCAAACTGGTGGCCCTCCAGCTGTTGTGGAACTATAAGTCCCATGAAGCCCAGCAAGGTTGACAGTTAAAAGCATGACTCCCACAGGCAGAGGCATGATGGTATTTGTAGTTTCACAACAGCTGGAGGGCAGTCAGTTTGACACACCTGCCTTACAGCATCAACTCTTCTGGGAAGGCCGTCCCCAAGGTTTAGGAGTGTGTCTATGGGAATTTTTGACCATTCTTTCAGAAGTGCATTTGTGAGGTCAGGCACTGATATCAGACGAGAAGGCCTGGCTGCTGTCTCCGCTCTAATTCATCCCAAAGGTGTTCTGTCATGTTGAGGTCAGGACTCTGTGCCCTTTGATAACGTGCACGGGTACGAAACGCGTTAGAGAGGAGCCCGGTTGGTGACGTCACACCGCACAGGCCACGTGGAAGGCCGGCGGCCATCTTTATTACTGTCTATACCAGATGTGAGTGCAGTTTTTTACCTGTAATATGCATTTATCTCATTAATAAAAATACTACACTATCATAGGTTTCTGCTTGGGCTCGGTTTATTGCGAGCCCCCCCCCTTCAAGGTGGATTCCTTATTCTCCACACTTACCATTGAGAGTGATCCCCCTGCTGGATGGATGTATATCCCTGGTACCTGGAGAGTGATGACATGCTGATTACCTGTCTTTCGGTGGTTTGCCAGATGATCCCTTGATTCTCACCTTTCCAGATCCAGATGACCAGGAGTGGTCTGTTTACTCAAATGCGCACTATATTACGCTGTATGGATAGTGCAATATACACTCATTCATAATCACTGGAGTCACGGAATTCACTGAATTATTTGTTTTGGACTTACAAATTATTAGTTACTGGTTATTAACCATTTATGTCACTTCTGCACTTTAAACATCAATTTTAGACCTTTTTCTCACATTAATGCATTTGAGCGCTCCACGGTGTATATTTCGAATTTCTATACTGCATTTTTTCTTATCAAATATTTTATGGAATTATAGCGCTGCATTTGTTGATGAGGACTCTGTGCAGGCCAGTCAAGTTCCTCCACCCCAAACTCGCTCATCCATATATTTATGGACCTTGCTTTGTGCACTGGTGCGCAGTCATATTGGAACAGGAAGGGACCATCTCCAAACTGTTCCCACAAAGTTGGGAGCATGAAATTGTCCAAAATGTCTTGGTGTGCTGATGCCTTAAGAGTTCCCTTCACTGGAACTAAGGGGCCAAGCCCAACCCCTGAAGAACAACCCCACACCATAATCCCCCCTCCACCAAACTCTACACCTGGCACAATGCAGTCAGGCAAGTACCGTTCTCCTGGCGACCACCAAACCCAGACGCATCTATTGGATCGCCAGAGAAGCATGATTCGTCACTCCAGAGAACACGTTTCCACTGCTCTAGAGTCCAGTGGTGGCATGCTTTACACCACTGCATCCAACGCTTTGCATTGCACTTGTGGATGTAAGGCTTGGATGTAGCTGCTCAGCCATGGAATCCCTTTCCATGAAGCTCTCTATGCACTGTTGTTGTGCTAATCTGAAGGCCACACAAAGTTTGGAGGTCTTTAGCTATTGACTTTGCAGACAGTTGCGCTTCAGCATGTGCTGACCTGGCTCTGTCATTTTACGTGGCCTACCACTTCGAGTTGCTGTTGTTCCCAGTTGCTTCCACTTTGTTATAATACCACTAACCATTGACCATGGAATATTTACTAGCAAGGAAATGTCACAGATGGACTTATTGCACAGGTGGCAACCTATCACGGTACCACGCTTGAATTCACTGAGCTCCTAAAAGCGACCAGTTCTTTCACAAATATTTGTAGAAGCAGTCTGCATGCCTAGGTGCTTGATTTTAAATACCTTTGGCCATGGATCTAATTGGACCACCTGAATCCAATGATTTTGAGGGGTGTCCCAATACTTTTGGCAATATAGCGTATATGTATATATATATACACACTATGTTTCCAAAAGTATTGGGACGCACGCCTTTACATGCATATGAACTTTAATGGCATCCCAGTCTTAGTCCGTAGGGTTCAATATTGAGTTGGCCCACCCTTTGCAGCTTTAAAAGCTTCAACTCTTGGCAGGCTGTCTACAAGGTTTAGGAGTATGTTTATTGGAATGTTTGACTACTCTTCCAAAAGCGCATTTGTGAGGTCAGGCACTGATGTTGGACGAGAAGGCCTGGCTCACAGTCTCCACTCTAATTCATCCCAAAGGTTTTCTATCGGGTTGAGGTCAGGACTCTGTGCAGGCCAATCAAGTTCCTCCACCCCAAACTCGCTCATCCATATCTTTGTGGACCTTGCTTTGTGCACTGGTGAACTGTTCCCACAAAGCTGAAAGCATGAAATTGTCCAAAATGTCTTGGTATGCTGATGCCTTAAGCGTTCCCTTCATTGAAACTAAGGGGTCAAGCCCAACCCCTGAAGAACAACCCCACACCATAATCCCCCCCTTCACCAAACTTTACACTTGGCACAATGCAGTCAGGCAAGTACCATTCACCTGGCAACCGCCAAACCCAAACAGTCCATAGGATTGCCGGACAGAGAAGCGTGGTTTGTCTCTCCAGAGAACACATCTCCACTGCTTTCCATTGCACTTGGCAATATTAGGCTTGGTTGCAGCTGCTCGGCCATGGAAACCCATTCCATGAAGCTCTCAATTGACTGTTGTTGTACTGATCTGAGGGCCACACCAAGTTTGGAGGTCTTTAGCTATTGACTAAGTTGCTGTTTTTCCCAGTTGCTTCCACTTTGTTATAATGCCACTAATAGATGAACATGGAATATTTAGTAGCCAGGAAATTTCACGGATGGACTTATTTTCAACCTATCACGCTACCACACTTGAATTCATTGAGCTTCTTAGAGCGACCCATTCTTTCACAAATGTTTGTAGAAGCAGTCTGCATGCCTAGGTGCTTGATTTTTTATACCTGTGGCCAAGGAAGTGATTGGAACACCTGAATCCAATGATTTGAACGGGGTGTCCCAATACTTTGGTAATATAGTGTATATACACATATACATAAACTGCTCAAAAAAAATTAAAGAAGGGATGGGAAGCATGGAAATTCGAAAACATATAACATTTTGAATTGGGATAGGGTGGGGGGTAGGGGGGAGTTTTTGTATTTTTGTATTTGGGTGAAAATAGTCGAATCACAGATGCTTTAGTGTTAATAAAATTAACAACAGGTGCAGTAGCTGGAAAACAACGAGACAACCCCCAAAACAGGAATAGTTTTACAGGTGGAGGCCGCTGACATTTTTTTTCCTACTCATTATTCCTGACTGTTTTTCACTAGTTTTGCATTTGGGTCAGTGTCACTACTGGTAACATGAGGTGATACCTGGACCCTACAATAGTTGCACAGGCAATCCAACTCCTCCAGGATGGAACATCAATATGTGCCATTGCTGGAAGGTTTGCTGTGTCTCCCAGCACAGGAGACAGGCAGTTACTCCAGGTGAGCTAGACAGGGCCATAGAAGGTCCTTAACCCATCAGCAGAACCGGTATCTGCTCCTTTGTGCTAGGAGGCACAGGATGAGCACTGCCAGAGCCCTACAAAATTACCTCCTGCAGGCCACTGGTGTGAATGTCTCTGACCAAACAATCAGAAACAGACTTCATGAGGGTGGCCTGAGGGCCCGACGTCCTCTAGTGGGCCCTGTGCTCACTGCCAGACACCATAGACCTCGATTGGCTTTTGCCATTGAACACCAGAATTGTCAGGTCCGCCACTGGCGCACTGTGGTTTTCACAAATGAGAGCAGGTTCACCCTGAGCACATGTGACAGACGTGAAAGGGTCTGGAGAAGCCGTGGAGAACATTATGCTGCCTGTAACATCATTCGGCATGACCGTTTTGGTAGTGGCTCAATGATGGTCTGCAAGGCATATCCATGGAGGGACACACAGACCTCTATAGGCTAGATAATGGCACCCTGACTGCCATTAGGTATCGGGATGAAATCCTTGGACCCATTGTCAGACCCTACGCTGGTGCAGTGGGTCTTGGGTTCCTCCTGGTGCACGACAGTACACGGCCTCATGTGGAGAGAGTATGCAGGCAGTTCCTGAAGGATGAAGGAATTGATATCACTGAATGGCCCCCACACTTGCCTGATCTAAATCCAATAGAACACCGCTGGGATATCCGACGCTGCCAGGTTGCACCTCAGACTGTCCAGGAGCTCAGTGATGCCCTGGTCCAGATCTGGGAGGAAATACCCAAGGATACCATCCGTCGTCTCATATGAGTGATGACATCATCACAATCCCAAAGCCTGCTCTTCTAGTGCCTGCCGGGCCTGCTGATCTGTGTCAGTGTTGGTGGTGTTGTGTCAGATCTGTCACTGTGTGGGATCGCTCAGTTCAGGCGTTCTGTGTGTGTGTGGGCTGGGCTGGGCTGTCTGCTGTCACAGCATTTTAGCGCCCCCCCTCCCCATTGCTTGGGGAATTCCAGCATGGGATCTGTCAGAGCTATCCTATAGTACTTAATTTTGCAAATTAAAAGAAAATCTAGCAGTTTCATGTTTTGCTGATTTAGTATTTTCTACTGTGTTAAATTTTTTTGGGGGGGGCATGCTTAGGGCACAAAGTAGTCTAGCACCGGCCCTGGTTGCCACTATATATGCCATCCACCCAAAACTGAATCAGCCGAATACACTTACAAGTACAAAGGCATGGACATGGAATCCGCCTCTATATACACCAAATGTCTAGGAGCAAGACCATGTATATATCTTGTATTTCTCAAACAAAAGAAAGCATATGAAACCTATACTCTTGTCAATTCCTGCGGCTATTTTCACCGTCCACCCAAAACTAATTTTGTTGAATGCATTTGAACCTACGGGTTCTCACAAGTACACAGGCATGATGACTAAATCTGCATCTATAAGCACTATATACACTGCTAAAAAAATGAAAGGAACACTTTGAAAACACATCAGATCTCAATGGGGATAAATATAATGCCGGATCTCTATACTGATATGGACTGGGTAATGTGTTAGGAACGTAAGAATGCCCCATCGTTTGATGGAAATGAAAATTATCAACCTACAGAGGACTGAATTCAAAGACACCCTGAAAATCAAAGTGAAAAAACGATGCAGCAGGCTAGTTCATTTTGCTGAAATTTCATTGCAGCAACTCAAACTGGTCCTCAGTAGTTTGTATGGCCCCCACGTGCTTGTATGCATGCCTGGCAACATCAGGGCATGCTCCTTAGGCTCCATTCACATCTGAGCGTATCAGTTTTCAGCATTTTTAGCATGACTGTTGATGTGCATATTTTACGTTTGTTTTCCACGTTTTTTGAGCTTTGACGGTTTTTAATTAGCCAATAGAGAAAAATGGTCCGCCGAGTCCCTAATGACCTATGAGTAATCAGCTGTCAGCAGGATTCCCCACTGACAGCTGAATGTAAGAAAAAAAAAAAGCAATTACAAAATAATACAAAAATTATGTGCCCCCTCCATCTATACCAAGCCCTTTGGGTCTGGTTAAGATTTTGAAGAGAACCCACAGGCTAAAATTAAGAAAAAAAAAAGACAGGCCAGGAAAGGGGGGGGGGGGACGAGCGAGCACCCCTCCTGAGCCATACCAGGCCACATGCCCTGGGCTGTGGTTGTAGGGGTCTGCAGGTGGGGGACTTATCGGAATCAGGAAGCCGCCTCTAGCGAGGGTGCCCCCAGATCCTGCCCTCCCATGTAAATGAGTATCGGGTACATGGTGCTGCTACCCCTTCACAACAAAAAAATGTAGTGTGAAAAAAGACAGGAGACAGTCTTTGACAAGTCCTTTATTAAAAAATAAAAGAAAGTCCCCCGAAGTAGATCCAACGTCAATCACAATGCCCGCCATGCCACCCGAAAAAAGAAAAAAAAAAAGGCTCTGACCCCAACACGGGCTGTCTGACTGCTCTGCTGGCTTCACAGTTCTTAAATATGTAAAGGGAAGGGCCATCACGTATGTGACCCAGCCCCCATGTGACATCATTGACCCAGCATGCCCCGGTTGATGATGTCACATGGGGGAATCATCATTGGGTTGCCCCGCCCCTTACATATTTAAGAACTGTCAAGCCAGCAGAAGAGTCAGATGGCCGTGAGCCAGCGTCAGGAGCCAGTTCTTTTTTTGGGTGGCGGCGGCGGCGGCGGGCATCGTGATTGATGTTGGATCTATTCGGGGGACATTCTTTTATTTTCCTTCTTTTAATAAAGGACTTGTCAAAGACTGTTTCCTGTCTTTTTTGCACACTACAGTTTTTTGTGAATGGATAGTGGTACCATGTACCACATACTCCTTTACATAGGGGGGGGCGGGATCTGGGGGCCCCCTTGCTAAAGGAGGGCTTCCAGATTCCGATAAGCCACCCGCCCGCAGACCCCCACAACCACAGCCCAGGGTTGTGGGGAAGAACATCAACATGGGGACAAGGTGCTTTGAAACACCCCCCATGTTGAGGGCATGTGGCCTGGTATGGTTCACGATGGGAGGGGGTGCTCGCTCGTCTCCCCCCTTTCCTGACCTGCCAGGCTGCATGCTCGGATAAGGGTCTAGTATGGATTTTGGGGGGGGCCCCATGCCATTTTCTTTTGGCCTGGGGGTTTTCCCTCAAAAACTATACCAGACCCAAGGGCTTGGTATGGATGGAGGGGGGGACTCCACACCATTTTTTAATTACTGGCAATTCTTTCTTTTACATTCAGCTGTCAGTGAGGAACCCCGCTGACGGCTGAAACATTAACGCATTCTTTTCACTACTAAAATACTGAATGACTTGATAAAATAACTCATACAGATTTTATAGCATTTTTTAGTGAATTCAAAGGTTTTTATTTTTAATGCCATGTAGTATCTTACCACATACTCGGATGCTGTAAGATACCACTTAGTGAACTGTGCCCAATATCATCTAGTGCATCATTTGTTGCTAGGTAAACTTGCCAAAAAAGTGCAAATCTGCCCAATTTGAGCTACAAAACTGGCTCCAAAGCTTTTTTAGCTTCAAGCTCTGCTTCAGGAGACTTGGAGTGGAGATGTGAACCATCTCCATAGAGTAATAATGATTTTTCCCCCCTGAGCGTTTTGGAGCTTCAAGCTTCGCGCTACAAAACGCTCAGGTGGGAATGCAGCCTCAAGGACACATTGCATATGTGATGAATTGTGGGCTGGCTGGGTCACACTCACACAGACATGACACATCAGAATCAGACATTACCTTCCTCCGCAGATGCAGCTGCACCTCTGCTGATGAATAGGAAGAGAAGGGCTGGAACTCCACAGTGATCAGCTGCCGCCAGGCAGCTTGCTGTAAGGCACTGAGTCTGAAAGGAACACTGGAAGGAGCGGCAGCTCAGTTGCTACACTGGACCCAGACACCTGGCATCTTCCTCTGTCCTTTCTTTCTTCCCCTCACCTCAGCTGAAGGATCATTCATGACATGGCGGCGTCCCACACAGAGAGAGTTCCGGCTCCCCTAGGTGGCAGTGCACCCTAGGCGGCTGCCTAGTGAAAGTACCAGCCCTGGCGGCAACTGGTAAGAGTACATGTGATTCTAGACAGGAAAATGTTAATACTTTGAGTGTGAAAATAAATGGAAGAACTGAATTCATTGTGTACAGTATCTATTTTCAATATACTCAATCGCTTTTGTGGACAATCACCTCTAATCATATCTAAGGATAGAGTATTGCAGTCCCTTGCCAATAATTTTTATGGCAGAAATCAAAGTTCAATTTTTGGTGGATCCAGTGCTCCGGCGTTCACCTGCATATAAGAAGCAGGCTTAATTCCAATCTCTCATTAATTACAATTAATGTGGGACATCATTTCGCACAACCAGACCACACTTTGGGAGACCTCAATATTTTAGTTCTTAAAGGAAATTTAAAATCCATTCAGGAAAGAAAAACTTTTGAACTAAAAATGATAATTCTATTTGACACAAGAGATAACGGCCTGAATTTGGACATGGGATTCCTCAATCATTATCCAACGGTTTTATGACTATCAGCTCAAGCATGACTGCCTCTGCTAGTGTTGTCTTCCCCCCCCCCCCCCCAGACTTTGCTTTTGCTGTGTCTTATCTCTGTTTTTTTTTTCCCATCCCCTACATCTCTTCCAACATTCTGCTAAACCTTTGTTTCAGTACTGCTTAGACATGAAGAAGGGGACATTCCCCGAAAGCTTGTCCTCAAAATTGTATGTTAGTGCAAATAAAAAAAAGTATCACGGACAGTACTCAATTGTTCCTGTCTCATTAATGAACAAATCAGATACAAATCTTGGTTGGTATGAGAAATCATGTAGCTCCTCTGTATCAGGGTGACTGAAATGTCATAGATACTTTGTATCTAGTTCCACTCACCACCTTGGGATTCTATGCATGTTGATGTGCAGCTGATTATTTTACCATTAGTCATGCAGTGGCGCAGTCTGCATTATCCCGGTAACAAGATTGGATCCACCTCCTTCTTATGAAGGATTTTTTTCTGCTATACCTTGTAAAAGTGCGATATTTCCCTGGATTCATGCAAATATGCTGATATTGCCATCAATGTTTTGAGTATTTGCACTGCAGGTATATCTTGGTGTGGGATATAAGGCACACACATAGAAGTTGTATTTATACATAGACAAGTTTGTTTCTTATTTTTAATAAATATACTATTTTTTGGGCATGCTAGGTGTTGGCATTGTACCCATTTTCCACTGTTTTCCCATTCTTATGGAGTCTTTTTTTGTAAAGGTTTTCTCACTGTCCCCTGACAACATGGCTCAGAAGTACATTGTCACCTAGACACCCAGCTATGATAGAAACGGTCCATAGAAATTTGTTTTAAAGGTAAAAAGTCATGTCAAAGTAGATGCCCTGCTCTACTACATCAATTTTATCCCTTGAGTTCTAAGCACTGTTAGAGGTACAGAGGCAAAGAAGGTACCATGATCCACATTTGATGGACCTGCCACCTAATCTGACCATATTGGTGGACAATTTATGTTCTTTGCATGGGCACAGAATGGCAGAGACTCCAGAGGTAGCTTTACTTTCTATAATCCCAGGACCATCTAAAGCAGTGAAGAAAAAGCTTCTAAGATTTCTCATCTCTGTAGGTAAGGCATCAATCCCGAGATATTGTAGATCAATAAATATTCCACATGTTTGGGATTGGGTTAGTGAACTCAACATCAATATGAGAATCAGTTTCTGATTCAAGGAAGGTGCCATTCTCCATATTTGATGGACCTGTCACCTCATCCAACCCCAACTGGTGGACCAATTTTGATTTATGCACTCAAATCACGGGCACGACGTGGCCGGAGACTCCAGAGGTAGCTTTACTCTCTATAATCCCATGACCCCTTAAAAAGTAACTCCATTTTCATGGAACCCCCCCCCCCAAAAAAAAAATACATATAATAATATAGCATATGCAATTGCAACACAAGCCATATTGTATTATAACTTTATTAAAAATTACCTTTCCTTTTCAATCTGCAGAATTGTAATTTTCTGTAAAAGTCAATTCAATATGACAACCTGGAGGCGTTCTGTACACAAGTGGTGTACAGAACGTCCCTCAGAAATGTCACATCCTGCTTGTGTGATCGGCTCACTGATTTGCCCAGAAATCTGTGGAAAGATACAATCTGATTTTGGGAATACCCTGCAACAAAAATGTCATTTTTGGTGAGATACTCCCAAAGGGAAATCACATCTAAAGGGATTCCAACACAGCCACTTTTCTCATTAGAGCCCTGCAAGTGCAGCAGCTGATAGTTCATTGTAAAATCACTCCCATTCAGATTCACTCTGCACAAGGACACAGAAAAACAAACAGCTATTTCTTCAGAATAACAAAAAGTAGGAATCAGCAAAAAAGCTTGTTAAAATCCCTACAATGTACATTGATCACCTAGAGCCTGGGTTCACACTGATGCGGTGCGGTTTCTGTGTGTTTTCCACACCGCATCATAATCGCAACCTGTTCATACGAACCACTGCAGGTGTGTATTTTAACCCCTTGACGCCGACGTCACACAAATATGCGGCCTCACAGAACTGGGCTTTTTTCCGTGGGGCCGCATATTTGCGTACCTGTCTTTGTGCTGGGAGCGCGCACACTGCGCGTTCCCAGCACAAAGACCGTGGTGTCACTGAGAGCCCTGGGTCCCGTTGTAACGATCATGACCCGGGACTCCCGATTCCCGACACATCTGATTGGCTATCACAGTGATCAGTCACTGTGCAGCCAGGCCCCCTTGTTTTTATCTCTCTCTATGAATGGAGAAGAGAGATACATTGTATCTCTCTAACTCCTGGCATAGAGACAAAAAAAAATTTTGTAAAAAAAAAAAAAAGATAAATAAATAAATATTAAAAAATAAAATAAAAATAAAGAAAAATATACCTAGATCAAGGTTTGATCTAGTTCAGTGCCAGGCTTATTGTTTGGGTAAAGGTCAAAAGGTCAGGGTCAAAGGTCAGGATTTAAAAAAATTGGTATCAGTGTCAGTTAGTGTCAATGTTAGTATCAGTGTGTTTTATGTGAAAAAAAAAAAAAGACAAAAATAAAATGTGCACTATTGTTTCTGGGCTGCACTACAGGTACAAACAACAAATAACATACGCATATATGGTATCACTGCGATTGTCAAGAGCTGGAGAATTTATTTTGGGTTGTTCTTTGGTGGTAGGTTATGGTAGTAACAAGAAACACACAGCTAAATAAAAAAAAAATCTTTTTTTTTACTATTTTGGGCCAGTTTTCCTTTGATAATAAAAACAATCAGGAGTTATCCATTACCATTTACCACCAAATGAAAGCCCAATTTGTCCTGAAAAAAAACGCGATATAATTCACCTGGATGTACAAAGTAGTTGTGGTGATATGGACGGTTTTACTAACACATGTCAATGTTGCAAATTAGTACTTAGGCATTTAGATTTGTTTTACCCTGAGACGTGAAGGGGTTAAGTTAACGACACCCCGAAATCAGTTCGCAAAACGCAGTGCGATGTGCAGAATCGGATCGCATGGGTGTGAACACCCATGCAATCTGATTCTGGTGTGGACAAAGAAGGAACCTGCACTTTTTTGGTGCGGATGCAGTGCAATTTGAGCCATACAAAATGTATGGCTCAAATTGCAACGCACAGAAATCGCATGTAATTTGCAGGTGTGGTTCCTGTGCAATGTGCCACACCGCATTAGTGTGAACCCAAGCAGAGGGTGTTTTTTTTTTCTCAATAAAAGTGGAGTTACTCTTTAAAGCAATAAAGAAAGGGCTTCTAAGGTTTCTCCTCTCTGCAGGTAGGATATTGATCCCCAGATATTGCGATCAATAAAAATCCTGTATGGTCAGGAATGAGTTAATAAACTGAGCTTCCTAATGAGGATAAGATTTGGATTCTAAATCAGACAAAGAAGGCACTATGCTCCACAGTCGTGGGACCTGCTGCCTTATCCAACCCTACTTGTGGACTATTTTCAGTCTATGCAGGGCCACAGAGACTCCAGAGGTAGCTTCATTGTCTATAACCATAGAAGCAGAAAGGCCTTCTAAGATTTCTCCTATCTGCAGATATCGCATTTTTGCCACTCCCTTTGGTTTCTAGAATGCTGACCAGGGGTGTTACTAAACCATGGCACCCAGGGAACAAGCCCCAGGTTTTCTACTGTGTGCCTTAGTCTCCTTAGAGACATGGATATAATACATTCTATGCGCTGTACAGTTTTTGATCATTGTATATTTGATCAACTTTGAAACCATTTATTATTTAGTTTGTCATCATAATGAGTTACGTATATCATAATCAGGGGTGGATTGACCATTTGGAAACTCGGGCACTGCCCGAGGGCCCGGGGTCAGTAGGGGGCCCCATGAGATGCCCCTGGTACCTTTTTCATAGGCTTTTTTGAGTTTGGGCAAGGATACAGGGGCCCCATAATCCCCTATTGCCCGGGGGCCCCATGAGTTGTCAGTACGCCCCTGATCATAATAACAGTTTTTAGACCAATTCACTTTTTTTAGTTAAAACAAATGATATTAGACCTTAATTATCACTGGATCGTATTAGCCCTCAACATTTGAGTCTGTGTGCCAGTAGGTGGCCCTGGTCTATTAGGACCCCAGAAATGCCACTGACACTGGCACAGTAACCAATGAGGCCAGCAGCATCCTAATAACTGAGGACACTGTGCACCCTTGGTTGCTTGGATGCTGGCAGTTGGGCCACACAACATCATTCATTGCTAGGTCACACGCAGCTGTGCCATACAGAATCATTGGCTGTTGTGGTGCAAGTAGGCATCTGCATCATAACAACCAAGGATGCTGTGTGGCCCAACCATCAGCATTCTAGCAACTAGCTCAGTAACATTGCCCTGTGTATATAGGACAACATAAGTGAGCTGAAATGATGACCAAGTGTCCATTATGAAAACGCCGACCTCGGTGCCACCACTCACCGAATGCTGACTGAGTTGGTGACCTCACTTGGCCTCATTGGGGGAAAGTCCTTGATTTTCATATACTGGAGATTAATAAATGCCCACATTTTCAAGAATTCGATAACTTAGCCTTATTTTACGGATGTAAGAACTATCAGCCCAATTCCACAATTGTTACCCGACTTTTATCACAAGGTGGAGCTCCTTGTATTTCGAAATGTGCCTGAGGACCACCCCAGCAGGGAAACCTCAGTACAGACAACCCTCCAGCAGAGAAATCTCATTACAGATGACCCCCCCCCCAGCAGAGAGACGTCAGTATAGACGACCCCCCCTAGTAGAGAATCCTCAGTACAGAGGACCCCCCCAGCAGAGAGACCTCAGTACAGATGACCCCCCCCAGCAGAGAATCCTCAGTACAGACAACCCCCCCCCCAAGCAGAGAAACCTCAGTACAGACAACCCCCCCAGCAGAGAAATCTCAGTACAGACAACCACCCCACCCCAAGCAGAGAAACCTCAGTACAGATGACCCCCCAGCAGAGAAACCTCAGTAGAGACAACACCCCCCCCCCAAACAGAGAAACCTCCGTACAGACGACCCCCCCAGCAGAGAAACCTCAGTACAGACACCCCCCCCAAACTGAGAAACCTCAGTACAGACGACCCCCCCAAGCAGAGAAACCTCAGTAAAGACGACCCCCTCAGCAGAGAAACCTCAGTACAGAAGACCCCCCTCCCCAGCAGAAAAACCTCAATACAGACAATCCCCCCCCCCCAAACAGAGAGACCTAAGTACAGACAACCCCCCCAGCAGAGAGACCTCAGTACAGACACCCCCCCCAAACTGAGAAACCTCAGTACAGACGACCCCCCCAAGCAGAGAAACCTCAGTACAGAAGACCCCCCTCCCCAGCAGAAAAACCTCAATACAGACAATCCCCCCCCCAGCAGAGAAATCTCAGTACAGACAACCCCTCCCCCAGTGAAGAAACCTCAGTACAGATGACCCCTCCCAGCAGAGAAACCTCAGTACAGACAACCCCCCTCCCTAGCAGAGAAACCTCAGTACAGACGACCCCTCCCCAGCAGAGAAACCTCAGTACAGCCCTCCCAACACAGACCTGTCAGTACAAACGCCCCCCAGCAGAGAAACCTCAGTACAGGCACCCCAATCCCCCTCCCCACAGGTAGAGAGACTTCAGTACAACTACCCCCATCCCCCCCAAAGGTGGAAAAACCCATTTTGCAGCCATGGCTGTCGATCACCGCGTCCCGGCCAGTAATTTTCTGCCAGTGCCCAGTGATTACTGAGCATCTCCGACGGGGAGGAGGACTGTTTTGTTTACTAACTGTCCTCCTCTCAGCACAGCCATCCAGAACAGTGTGCTTACAGTGAAGTACACCCCCCGCCCCCACCCCCGTAAAACACACCCAGCACACAGTTAACCCTTTGATCGCCCCTTATGTTAACCCCTTCCTACCCAGTGTCATTAGTGCAGTGTCAGTGCTCTGTGTCAGCACTAAGAACTGTATTGGTGTCACTGGGGATGTCAGTGATACCAAGTCAGTTCCCCCCAGTGTCAGAATGCCTGCCGCAGTCCCACAGTCCCGCTATAAATCACTGATTTTCACCATTACTAGTAGTAGAATACATTTTGGCGTAAATTTATGATGAAATTTGATATTTTAAATTTTTTTACTGGACATGTTTAATATCAAAAAGTAAAAAATGTTTTTTTTCTCAAAATTGTCAGTCCTTTTTTTTTAGCGCAAAATACCACCGAAAGAAAGCTCAATTCGTGGGAAAAAAAGTATGCAAATTTACAAGTGGTTAAACTGATGAAAAACGGATGCAAACTGCCGAAAAACAGAAGTAAACAGACAAAAATGGATGTAAACAGATGAAAAACGGATGAAAAAACGGATTTAAAAAAAAATGTAAACTGGTAAAACACGGATGAAAAAACAGATGTAAACTACGCAAGCTGATTAAAACTGATAAAAAACTAATGTGAACTGATCATTTTTTCTTGAAAAAAAGTGACTGCACTGACAAAAAAAAACAGACCCCCCGTGTGAAAGGGGCCTTAAGCTTCATACACACGATGAGAATATCAGACAAATGATCATCTAGTTTTTTTTGGGGGGGGGGGGTTTGCATGCTAGTCTCATATAAAAAACAAATAGGTTACTAGAGTTACGAAAATTCTCGTTAAGTCAGAATACAACTCCTGCAATGATGTATTGTATTGTAATGTATTCTTTTGTTTCTGAGCATGCACGGTCCTGGTCACTCGATTTTTTTTCGGACGAATACTGTACTGATTAAACAAAAATTGTTTGTTCTGTTATTGTATGAGGTTTGTACCTTGAGATATTTTCACATGAACTGTCGTGAATGACTTTTGAAAGGTGATGATCAGATTATTGGACGATCGCTCCGAAAGCGGTATTTTTTTGACCGATTTTCACATTGTGTGTAAAAGGCTTTGCCCCAGGTTCACACCTAAGCGTTTTCTGCAGCGTTTTGCAGAAAAGCACTACAGTCCATTTAACATGATTTCCTATGGGACACATTCACATCTCCGCATTTTCTCACGGTGCGTTTTTGGAAAGGAAAAAGTTTGAATGCAAAAAGTTGTGTTTTTGGTTCTATAGACTTAAATGAAAATGCTGCGGAAAAGCATGTAGTGCGTTTTTTGCTGTGTTTTTGATGTGTTTTAAGTCCGCCTAGCAACAAGAAAAAAACGTGTCAAAAACGAAAGCGCAGAGCTGCAAAAAGCAATGCAGAAACCTTACACCCCAGTCACATCGGGTGTGACTTGGCATGCGATTTGCATGCCATGCGACTTGCCAAGTCGCACCCTATTGTCTGCTATTAGAGTCATATTGGTGCGGTTCCGACTTAGTTGGAGCCGCACCGATTTCTAAAGTCGTGCATGCACTACTTTTGTTTGCGATTTGCATAGACATCTGTGTCAGGTTTGTGTGCAACGAGAAACCTCACAGAAATGCCATCTCTGGGCGCTCACATTTCTGCACCCAGGATTGGGCAGAGGTTTTACATGGAACCGCTCAGGTGGAAAGTTACATGAAAACGGGACAAATCTGACAGCCCTGCTGACAGCTGCTGCTGTTCTCACACAGTGTTTGCATGCAGCGTCTAGTAGTGCTGCCAAGAATCTACGGATCTCAGCCTTATCCCTCTGTTAGGACAGGCAGTGTGCACATCTTTTTTACATTTTTTTTGAATACAGCAATTTTCATTTATAACTTTCAATGCCTTGAAATAACAGGTACAGGTCCGCTGATAAGGCAGTACAACTGACCTTCCTGTGCCGGGCCTGGACCCCATCAGTTTAACCACTTGCCTCCTGAGGATTTACCCCCCTTAATGACCAGGCTTCTTTTTGCTACTCGGCGCTGCACTAATTCAACTGATAATTGCGCGGTCATGCAATGCTGTACCCAAACGAATTTTTTTCCTTTTTTTCACACAAATAGAGCTTTCTTTCAATGGTATTTGATCACCTGTGCGCTTTTTATTTTTCACGCTATAAACAAAAAAAGACCAAAAATTTTGAAGAAAAACAATATTTTTTACTTTCAGCTATAAAAAATATATAGTAAACTCAAAGTTGGTTATAAATTTAGGCCAAAATGTATTCTGCTACATGTTTTTCGTAAAAAAAATCCCAATAAGTGTATATTGATTGCTTTGTGTGGAAGTTTTAGCATCTACAAACTATGGTATAGATACTGCAATTTACGCCATTTTTTTGCTATACAGCGCTGCGCTAGTTTAACGGACAATTGCGCGGTCATGCAATACGGTATATAAATGAAATTTACATCCTTTTTTTCCCCACAAATTGAGCTTTCTTTCGGTGGTATTTAATCGCCTGTGCGTTTTTTATTTTTTGCACTATAAAAAAAGTCTGACAATTTTGAGGAAAAAAAACAATATTTTGGACATTTTGCTATAAAACATGTCCAGTAAAAAAAAATGTAAAAATCAAATTTAGTCATAAATTTCTGCCAAAATGCATTCTGTGACATGTCTTTGTTAAAAAAAAAAAACAATACGTGTAAATTAATTGGTTTATGTGAAAGTTATAGCGTTTACAAATGGCGGGAAAGATACTGGGATTTTTATTATTTTTTTTATACTAATAATGGCGGCGATCAGCGACTTATGGCAGCAATCAGCGACTTATGGCGGCGATCAGTGACTTATGGAGGCGATCAGCGACTTATGGCAGGACTGTGGGACTACGGCGGACATTCTGACACGGGGGTGACACCAATACAGTGATCAGTGCAAAAAAAAACACTGAAACTGTACTAATGGCACTGGGGAGGAAGGGGTTAACCTTTTTATTTACTGAAAGGGTTAACTGTGTGAGGGGAGTGTTTTACTAGGGGGCCCGGGTGTGTACTGCACTGGAACAAGGCTGATCCGGAGAGATAAACTCTTCTCTCCGGATCAGCATGTCAGGAGCTGACAGGGGACTGACAGAAAGCACGGCTGCAGTGTAAACACTGCAGCCGTCCTCTCTATCAGTGATTGCCACTAATCGCCGGGACACGGTAGGTAATGACTGGCCATGACCCGGCAACTGACACCCGTGGCCGTGATTGGCAGGACAGGTAGGGCGGGCACGCGCCTTGCGCGCGCACCCTACCTGTTTTGCAAACGCGGTTTTGCCCAGCCGTGCCGACCTACCACCGTATTTCTACAGTGGCTGGTCGGCAAGAAGTTAAAAGGGGGCACCTGCTGAGAAGGAGGGCTGGCTGTGCCTCCCCCTGAAGCGCTGTCAGCTCTTTCCCTCTGGCACAGTCCATAGAAATTAAAGGAAAGGCAGAAGGGAACAAACCGGACTGTGCAGGGGGATCGGTTCTAGCATCTGTGCTCCCACCCCAACAGCGGGGGAACCTTGTCTGATGGGCTGTATGTTGCCCCGTGGTTTCTAACAGCAGCCCTGAACAGGAAATTGATGCCTTTAATAGACAGGCTTCTAGAGATTTACAAAATCATTTTTTAATTATTTATTTATTTTAGGTACTTATATAGCGCCGTCAATTTATGCAGCACTTTACATAAATTTTGTAATAATTACGCTTACAAAAGCATTTATGTATACATTATGCATGCATTGTATAAAAGTGTAGCCAGGTGCTGGACTACAAAAACATGGAAAAGGAAACATTTCCCTCTTCACAATACTTTCTGTTGTTATGCTGAATGTTGAACTATAGCCAGAGAATTGCAGTGGAGCTGCTTTTCTGAGACTGTTCAGCTAGGTTCTTCCTCTTGGCAGTAATGGAACCGATGAGAGCACATCTGCTGCATACTGAAAAGACTGATGAGAGGCCACACCAGCAGAGATATCCAAGGCAGTGCAGCACAGACTGCCATGATCAAATCTGCACCGTTGCTGCAGGTAGACCACAGCATCCTCTCACCCTCTACTTCCTACCACTGAATCTCTGGAGGCCTTCTGTGAAGAGACTAAGTGGGCCCCCTTTTTACAGTGAGAAATCACAGCTACACCACTGGGACTGATGAGAGGGTATTGCTCATTGTTCACACTGCTAGGAGGGACTGAGTTACTGGAGGCAGGACATTGAGTATACTGTACCTATATTGTGCCTGGTTTATTGAAACTGTCATTAAGTGCACCATCGCTTCTTAAAATGGTAGCCAGTAGAACAGTCCTGTAAAACTATCTGGCAAGTTCCGTTTGTTCCCTTCTGCCTTTCCTTTCATTTCTATGGACTGTGCACATCAAGTCATCCTAGCATAGTCGACATTAATGCACTTTGGCAGCATGGTGGCTAAATGGTTAGCACTTACACCTGGCAGTAGTAAGGTCGTTGGTTCGAATCCCAACCACAGCACCACCTGCCTGCAGTTTGCATGTTCTCACTGTGCCTGTGTGGGTTTCCTCTGCGTACTCCGGTTTCCTCCCACACTCCAAAGACATGCTGGTAGGTTAATTGGATCCTGTCTAAATTGGCCTTAGTATGTGTATAAATGTAAGTTAGTGACCTTAGATTGTACACCCCTTGAGGGTTAGGGACTGATGTGAATGTACAATATATATGTGAAGGGCTGCATGGTAATATTATATTACTCTGGTCACAGTGTTTTATTAAAAATTAATCATAACATAAAATTAAAAAAAATTTAATTAAAAAAAAAATTGTCCCTGATCACCGCCACACCAGTTATATGATGACACTGTACTGCATGATATTGAAAAACAGAATGGTTGGCCGCACAAACAGCAATGTGGTGCATAAAATCCTTTATTGGACTCCTTTACATGCAATATAAGAACATGACAGCTCCTAGACGTGACAGAGCAGCAGTACTGCATGGTGACAGTATGTGAAAAAAAAAAAAAAAGAAAGAAAAAATCTCTATTTGTGTGAAACAAATAATACAAATTTAGTGTGGGTACTGTGTTGTATGGTGGAGCAATTGTCATTTAAACTGTGAGAATGCCGAAAGCTGAAAATTGGCCTGGGCAGGAAGGGGGTAAATGCTCCTTGTACTGAGGTGGTTAAAGTAACAACAACAAAGAATATAGCAGAACAATGATCTCATAGACACAACACAAAAAAAAAGTAGAAGTTAGCCCTATGTATCCCACGCAGGGGTGTGATGGGAGCATCTGTACAGGCTCTCTGTGACACAAATATCTTGCTGCTTTCACAAATGCTCAACAGAATAAAATGATCAGCCAAACTTTCATTGGCTGACATCCATCATTCTGGCCTGGGGTGAGAGCATAACATATGGAAGTGATCCAGACTAAATGTCCATTATATGTAAAAGCATTTGTGTTAAAGCGATATGAAATCCAAAAATAAATTTGTATTATATTGCAGCTTACCAGTCCTTAAATGTGGTTTAATTAGTTTTATTTTTTAGGCTTTTTTCCATGTACCTGTACGTCAGCAGTGTCCTCCCGCTATGATTGGACACAAGGGTTTTGTCAACAGCTTTCAGCCAATGATTCATGGCTGCGTCCAATCACAGTCCAGAGCCCTGTGTTGACAAACACACAGGGCTCTGTACAGAGGGAACGATCGGTTTGTTTCTTCTTCCTGGAGGAACAAACAGATATTTAGTAAAAAGCAGCACACATTAACACTTGTTAGGCACTCACATAACCCCTTGATTACCCCGAGATGTTAACCCCTTTCCAGCCAGTGTCATTACTACAGTGACAGTGTATCGTATTATCACCAATCACTGTATTTGTGTCACTGGTGATGTCAGTGTCAGTCAGCTAGTGTACCTCTCAGCCAGCGTCAGTGTCAGAATGCCTGCCCCACTATCACAGTCCCACTGTAAGTTGCTGATCACCGCTATTACGAGTATAAAAAAATATAAATAAAAATTCCAGTATATATATACGATAGTTTGTACACATTACAACTTTCACACAAACCAATCAATATACACCTATTAGGGGTTCTTTTGTGTTTGTTTTTTACCAAAGACATGTAGCAGAATACATTTTGGCTTACATTTATAAGAAATTAGATTTTATTTATGTTTAATTGGATAGGTTTTATAGCAGAAAGTATAAAATAGTTTTTTTTTTCAAAATGTTTGGCCTTTTTTCATTTTTATATTAAAAAACATCAAAAACCTAGTGGCGATCAAATAGCACCAGAAGAAATTTCTAACTCAGTGGCAGTTACCATTATCAGAGGTCATTTACTTGCACTTGGGGGCCGGTTGCTGACTCGAGGGCATATGTGAGCTATGGGCTCGTTGATTGTTTTTTGGATTTGTTTTGTTAGGCAATTTTGTGCCTCAATTTTGTTTGACCTTTTCAATCTCTTTTCCAGTGCTCAGTACCCTATAGGCTATTTTTATTTTAAGAGTCATGCAGTTTTCCGCACAGTGGAGTATGGCCCTTGCCTACTGTGGGGGAGCCAGGGGGAACTTGCTGTGGACTTTCCCCTTATCAAGCATCATCCTTTCGCTGACCCATTTACTTTGTTAAGGAGAGCATCTCGGTGATTTCATGGAATATTAGAGGCCTCAACGACCCCTTGAAGAAGATTATGATATCGATCATACTACGCAAGCATCATCCTGTTATCTGTGGCCTATAGGAAACTCATCTCATGTGGTTTCCTTGGGCTGGGCGTGTGTATCACTCCACCCACACTGCCGATTCCCGCGGGGTGTATGTGTTGATACACAGGGCCATAGCTTACCTGGAGTTGGCGTGTGAAACTGACCCTGAGGGTAGATTTGTATTTTTGTTTTGCATGATATATTCTGTTACCTGTGTGTTAGCGGTGATTTATGTGCCATCACCCTTTTCCACTACTATTCTGAGGTGACTTGTAGAATTTTTGCTGGACAAGCCTAATGTACCATTATTTTTATTGGGTGATTTCAAGGGGTACCTGGACCTCCTGCTGTTGTGGGCTCCCAGGTTCAGGGAACTGCCCTTAGTCGTTTTTTGACTGAGGTAGGCTGGGTAGATTATTGGTGGATATGGTACCTGTCTACCTGTCAGTTCTCCTGTTTCTCCAAAACTCATAGTTCCCTGTCCCGAATAGATTTGTGCGTAGGTAACTCCTTAGCAGGTTCCGTTGTCAAGACAATTACCTACAGCCCAAGAAGTGTGTCTGGCCATTCCCCCTTGGTGATCCAGCTCCATATTGATCCTGGGTCGTCCCTCCCTCGGGCCTTGTGGAAGTTAAACACTTTTTGGTTGAAGTTGATTCCTTCTCATGAAGCGGTGACACAACAGATAGATCATTTTTTCCATTCTAATGACCTTTCCTCTGACCCTTTACTTATCTGGGATGCATTTAAAGCTTTTATCAGAGGAGAATTCCTCTCTAAAATCTCTGCAATTAAAACTAAAATAAGGAAATTTGAGGCTCAGGTTACTCATCAGGCACAGTTAATGGAGTGTGCTTATATAGACAACCCCACTGACTCTAATAAGCAGGCGTGGTTGTCGGCCCAGGAGGTTCTCATGCACATGACTAACTCCAGGCTGTTTGCCAAACAATCATTTTATGAGGAAGGGGAGCAGACTGGATGTCTGTTGGCTAAGCTAATTCAAACTCAAACTGCAGTACAACCCATTGGTTCATTGATCTCCTCGACGGGTACTTTGGTAAACACTCCTTCAGCTGTTATGGAAGAACTAGTCCACTATTACACTAATCTTTATTCTGCTAAATCCACATTTACCTTAGAGGCCCTGGATGAATATGTTGGAGATACCCCTTTACCTACACTTGCTCCTACTCATAAATCTTATTTAGACTCTCCTATTACAGTAGATGAACTTGTCAAGGCAACTACTTTATTCCCGAATAACAAGGCTCCGGGGGAGGATGGTATCCCTATAGAGGTATATAAAGTGTATGCTGAAACCATGTTACCACGACTCTTGACGGTATTCCAAACGGCTTATGACAGGGGCTCTGTGCCCGCCTTTATGACCAAGGCCACGGTGGTCTTGCTACTTAAGCCAGACAAGATGGCCTCTGATTCTAGTTCCTATATACCTATATCCCTATTACAATCTGACGTAAAGATTCTGGCCAAAGTGTTAGCGCTTCGCCTAAATAAAGTAATTACCACTATCATAAATCATGACCAGGCAGGTTTCATGCCTTAGATGTCCACTGCTGTTAATTTACGCAGACTGTTTATTAATATGCAAACACCAGCTGACAATGGGGGCTCTAGAGTGCTTCTTTCGATAGATGCCACTAAGGCATTTGATAGCGTAGAATGGGATTACTTATGGCGGATTCTTGAGAGAATCAGTTTTGGCGACTGGTTTATAAAGTGGGTGCAGCTTTTATATCATTCTCCCTGTACCGTGATTAGACAGGGTGGGGCTATTTCCCCAACTGTTTATTTGGCCAAAGGCACCCGTCAGGGATGCCCCCTTTCCCTGCTTTTGTTCGCACTGGCCATCGAGCGTTTGGCAGCACACATTAAGACTAGTATAGATGTAGTGGGTTTTAAATATAGTACTCATCAAGAAAAAATATTACTATATGCTGATGATGTCTTGCTCTTGCTTGGAGACACTGGACCTTCCTTGCGTACTGTTATGCATATTGTTACACAGTTTGGCCATTATTTGGGACTAGTCATTAACTGGTCTAAATCGGCACTGCTGTCACTGGATGGGGTCATGGATCCCATGGTATCTACTTTCTGTCTGTTGGTGATTACAACCTCCTTCAAATATTTAGGTATCCTCATCAGTGCCGATTTACTAGACTATTGTCAATTTAATGAAGCTCCTTTGTTGACTCGTTTTAAAGATAAGGTCAAGATATGGTCCAAGTTTTGGTTATCTCTGGCAGGTAGAGCTAATCTTATAAAAATGATATTTATGCCCCAATTGTTATACTTTCTTCATAATTCCTCAGTCATGATTCTGTTGAAAACTTTTGCAATTATACTGTAAATACCATTTTTCGTTCATTACTTTGGGGAGGTCGTTCACCTCGGCTTAGGCTGGAACAATTGCAGTGTCCTGAGGACAGAGGGGGGATAGCGTTACCTAACCCATGGTTGTATTACCTTGCTAGTCAGCTGCAGCATTTTTATAAAGGTATTGTGCAGGAAGGTTTTTGACTCGGCTCCCATTGATGACTCTACCCTCAAGGTGATGTTGCACTGCACTGCCTTTGGCTCTTTGCCTGAGGGTCTTGAGGCTCAATCATTTTGTAAACTTAGTAAATCCTTCCCTACATATCGCCTAATGCAGAAATTTTGGTTTAAGATTAAGCATTTGCAACAGATTATCGGCCATATGGTTTATAGTCCCATATGGAACAATGTGACACTACCAGAATTGGCCAAATTACAATATGTGTCTAAATGGAAGGTCTATGGTATCACTCATTTGAAGCATATATTTAGCAAATGGTCAGCTTCTCTCCTTTGATGTGTTGCAGTCCAGGTATAACCTACCATCCACGATGCTATTTTACTATTTGCAGCTAAAACATGCAGTTACGGCTCAGGGCCTGTCGACCCTTTGGCACCCCTCTTCTACCCCTATTTTTAACTACTTACAATCTGCTACGGAGACCAAGGGGCTTATTTCTAATTGTTATAGCATGCTTTTGACAGATTACTTGGAAAAATACCCAAGTAGGGCCGGTGGGCAATGGGAACGAGATGTTGGGACTTTTGAGGATGATCAGTGGGAGGCTGCCTTGCATTCAGTACATCTTAGTTCATTGACGGTTTCCCATCGCATTTCTCAACTTTATATTTTACTTCGGGTTCATTACACTATGGCAAAGTTGTATAAGATGGGGCAACGTCAGGACTCCGTGTGTCAGATGCAAGTGGGACCACAGGCATCTGATACATACAGTCAGGTCCATAAATATTGGGACATCGACACAATTCTAACATTTTTGGCTCTATACACCACCACAATGAATTTGAAATGAAACAAACAAGATGTGCTTTAACTGCAGACTGTCAGCTTTAATTTGAGGGTATTTACATCCAAATCAGGTGAACGGTGTAGGAATTACAACAGTTTACATATGTGCCTCCCACTTGTTAAAGGACCAAAAGTAATGGGACAATTGGCTTCTCAGCTGTTCCATGGCCAGGTGTGTGTTATTCCTTCATTATCCCAATTACAATGAGCAGATAAAAGGTCCAGAGTTCATTTCAAGTGTGCTATTTGCATTTGCAATCTGTTGCTGTCAACTCTCAAGATGAGATCCAAAGAGCTGTACTATCAGTGAAGCAAGCCATCATTAGACTGAAAAAACAAAACAAACCCATCAGAGAGATAGCAAAAACATTAGGCATGGCCAAAACAACTGTTTGGAACATTCTTAAAAAGAAGGAACGCATCAGTGAGCTCAGCAACACCAAAAGACCCGGAAGATCACGGAAAACAACTGTGGTGGATGACCGAAGAATTCTTTCCCTGGTGAAGAAAACACCCTTCACAACAGTTGGCCAGATCAAGAACACTCTCCAGGAGGTAGGTGTATGTGTGTCAAAGTCAACAATCCAGAGAAGACTTCACCAGAGTGAATACAGAGGGTTCACCACAAGATGGAAACCATTCGTGAGCCTCAAAAACAGGAAGGCCAGATTAGAGTTTGCCAAACGACATCTAAAAAAGCCTTCACAGTCCTGGAACAACATCCTATGGACAGATGAGACCAAGATCAACTTGTACCAGAGTGATGGGAAGAGAAGAGTATGGAGAAGGAAAGGAACTGCTCATGATCCTAAGCATACCACCTCATCAGTGAAGCATGATGGTGGTAGTGTCATGGCGTGGGCATGTATGGCTGCCAATGGAACTGGTTCTCTTGTATTTATTGATGATGTGACTGCTGACAAAAGCAGCAGGATGAATTCTGAAGTGTTTTGGGCAATATTATCTGCTCATATGCAGCCAAATGCTTCAGAACTCATTGGACGCCGCTTCACAGTGCAGATGGACAATGACCCAAAGCATACTGCAAAAGCAACCAAAGAGTTTTTTAAGGGAAAGAAATGGAATGTTATGCAATGGCCAAGTCAATCACCTGACCTGAATCCGATTGAGCATGCATTTCACTTGCTGAAGACAAAACTGAAGGGAAAATGCCCCAAGAACAAGCAGGAACTGAAGACAGTTGCAGTAGAGGCCTAGCAGAGCATCACCAGGGATGAAACCCAGCGTCTGGTGATATCTATGCGTTCTAGACTTCAGGCTGTAATTGACTGCAAAGGATTTGCAACCAAGTATTAAAAAGTGAAAGTTTGATTTATGATTATTATTCTGTCCCATTACTTTTGGTCCCTTAACAAGCGGGATGCACATATGCAAACTGTTGTAATTCCTACACCGTTCACCTGATTTGGATGTAAATACCCTCAAATTAAAGCTGACAATCTGCAGTTAAAGCACATCTTGTTTGTTTCATTTCAAATCCATTGTGGTGGTGTATAGAGCCAAAAATGTTAGAATTGTGTCCATGTCCCAATATTTATGGACCTGACTGTATGTTGTGGAGATGTCCAAAACTTCATAGGTATTGGGAGGAGGTGGTACTTACCCTTAATTTAGTGTTTCAAACTAATTTAATTCTGGATCCTAAGCAGTGCCTTTTGGGTATTTTAGATTCAATAACGCTGTTGACGTTTTTTTCTACAGGCAGTAAACTCCCCAGCATGTTATCCTATGTGTCCATGCACACATACACTGTAATCAACAGTTTTTGTCTGGGACCTTTTTTTGGCTGGAAAAAAAAACCTAGGACTAGTGGGTTTCTAGAGAAATGTTTTAGCTGTAAACACCCTCTAACGCTGAAAAACGTGCTAAAACATGGTAAAACATCGCAAACCGACGTTTTGGGACTTTTTTGACCCCCAAAAAATAGTTTTTTTGGTAAAAAAAACACTAAAACTGCAAACGCGGATAAACACGAGCAAAAGACGCTAATTGTGACTAAACGCTGCTTAATGCTAATGCAAAAAAGTTAAAAAAAGCTGAAAAACTCACGTTTTTAACGTGACTTTATACAGCTAATTTTACCAGCGTTATCAAAACGCTCCGTGTGCATGGAGCCTTCAGGTGACGTTTTGCTTTAAGTAACTATTGGCAAAGATTCAGGTAGCTTTTTATCGCAGTACCAACTCTGCATGTCTCTTCTGCCATAAATGCTACTTCACTGCCTCCTAGCATTGTTTTGTTTTCAAATTGTACACTGAGCTGCAAATGCCAAACTCTGTACAATCTTGGTGTGCACTGGGTGACTGGACAAAGGAAGTACCATCCACATGCATTAGTGTCGCATCTTCCCTGGCTGGCCATACAAGACGCTGGCACTTCCAGACCTGGAAAAAACTGCAAAAAATGGAAGCAGCAGCTTTGGAGCATACAGGGAGCCCCAAACATTGTATTGCTGGATGAGGGGATTGTGTAAGGCTAGGTTCACACCTATGGAGTTTGCATTTGATCCATTTCTGCAGTGCGTTTTGAATTTTTGCACCTGTGTTTTTGATGCGTTTTGCTTTTTGTTTTACTTTTTTCTAGGCAGATTAAGATGCAAAATGCATCAAAAATGCACTACATGCTTTTCTGCAGCATCCCCGTTGAAGTCTATAGAACCAAAAACGCAACGTTTTACATTTAAAAAGTCCTTGAGCCTGGGTTCACACTGATATGATGCAGAATTCGCACCGGTTTCTGTGCGAATTCCACACCGCATCACAATCGCACCCCGTTCGTACGAACCACTGCAGGTGTGTATGTTAAGTTAACAACAAAATCAGTTTGCAAAACGCGGTGCGATGTGCAGAATAGGATCTCATGGGTGTGAACACCCATGCGATCCGATTCGAGTGTAGGCCAAAAAAAGTGTCTTTCACCTTTTTGGTGCAGATGCGGTGCGATTTGTATGGCTTAAATAGCACCGCACAGAAATCGCGTGTTATTTGCACAGGAATTCGGTGCGAATCACATGCGATATGCCACACCGCATCAGTTTGAACTCAGGCTCACCCTTTCCAAAAAACGCACTGGGTGAATTTGCGGAGGTGTGAACCTGTCCCATAGGAAATCATGTTAAATGGACTGCTGTGCATTTCCGAAAAACGCAGCGGAAAACAAATAGGTGTGAACCTAGACTAAAGTAAGTCTGCCCTGTTAATGCTTGTACACTACCACAAGAGCCCTTACTGCTTTAGTTCTGCTTTAACCACTTCAGGAGCTGAAGGGTTACCCCCTTCATGACCAGGCCATTTTTTGCTATACCGCACTGCACTATGTATATAATTTTTTCACACAAATTGAGCTTTCTTTTGGTGGTATTTCATCATCACTGTTTTTTTTTTATTTTTTGTGATATAAACAAAAAAAGACAAAAAATTTAGAAAAACGAAAAAAAAAAATTTTACATTCTGCTTTAAAACAGTAAAAAAAAAAAAGAACTTTCTTCATAAATTTTAGCCAACATGTATTCTGCTACAAGTCTTTGATTAAAAAATAAAAATCCAAATACTGTAAGTGTATATTGATTGGTATGTGAGAAGGTTATAGTGCCTACAATCGATGATGTACCATATTTTTTGCTCCATAAGATGCACCCGACCATAAAATGCACCTAGCTTTTAGAGGAGGAAAACAAGAAAAACAAATATTCTGAACCAATGGACTGCAGACATAGTACAGGAAATGACCAGAGACTGCAAACATAGTACAGGAGATGACCAGAGACTGCGGACATAGTACAGGAGATGACCAGAGACTGCGGACACAGTACAGGAGATGACCAGAGACTGCGGACACAGTACAGGAGATGACCAGAGACTGGGGACACAGTACAGGAGATGACCAGAGACTGCGGACACAGTACAGGAGATGACCAGAGACTGCGGACACAGTACAGGGGATGACCAGAGACTGCGGACACAGTACAGGGGATGACCGGAGACTGCGGACACGGTACAGGGGATGACCGGAGACTGCGGACACGGTACAGGGGATGACCGGAGACTGCGGACACGGTACAGGGGATGACCGGAGACTGCGGACACAGTACAGGGGATGACCGGAGACTGCGGACACAGTACAGGGGATGACCGGAGACTGCGGACACAGTACAGGGGATGACCGGAGTCTGCGGACACAGTACACGAGATGACCGGAGACTGCGGACACAGTACACGAGATGACCGGAGACTGCAGACCTTTGGGGAGAGTGTACCCGAATTTGACATTTACCCACTCCCACTTCCGCTGTGATCGCATAGACATTACCAATGACATTAGTACAGTGATCAGTGATAATACTATACACTGTTACTGTACTAATGACACTGGCTTGGAAGGGGTTAACATCTAGGACGATCAAGGGATTAAATATGTGCCTAACTTTCTCATCTCTACTTTGCAGGGATGAGAAACTTACAGATCGCTCCCTCTGTATGGAGCTGTGTGCTTTTTGCCAATACAGAGCTCTGGGCTGTGATTGGACACAGCCGATAAGCAGGTCCCGGCCATGAATTATTGCCGGGACTTGTCAGGATCCCGTTGTGTACAATGACAGCCCCTGTGGGCCGGGTGGCACAGGCACCTTATACCTGGAAGTAGGCAGCAACGTACCCGAATGCCACTTTGCCTACAGCGGCCAACTGTCCGCAGTAGATTGCGCTGTAGGCAGGCATAAAGTGGTTAAAAAGTGTATGTCTGACCAAAAAAAAAACACACATACTTCACACCTCTCCATTACATCCATATTTCTCCATGTTTTGTCCCATGCAGGCAGTTCCATTTATTAGGATGCAGCGGCTGTACAGACACAGCCGCTTGTCCCAATTTGCCAGCAATGTGGGTGTGGGTCACAGCGGCTGTGTCTGTACACCCACTTCATCCTAATAGACATGAATAGGACTTCCTGAACTGAACATGTGGTTATCCCATGCTGTCAGACAACCCTTCGCACTCTTGTACAGATAGGTAAGCCTGTATGACTGAGGCCTAAAGACGGCCATAGATGGAGTGAAATTCAGCCAGTCCAGCAGGAACCGGACAAATTTCGATCCATCTATGGGCACGCTGTGTATGCTGAAGTCTATCTATCGACCAGGGGCGGACTGACCATTTGGAAACTCGGGCACTGCCCGAGGGCTCGGGGTCAGTAGCGGGCCCCATGAGATGCCCCTGGTACCTTTTTCATAGGCTTTTTTGAGTTTGGGCAAGGACACAGGGGCCCCATGATCCCCTATTGCCCGGGGGCCCCATGAGTTGTTAGTCCGCCCCTGCTATCGACTGACTTCAGTACAACCAGCCTGTCGAGTTTATTTCATACACCCACTACCAGCAGCTATACCTCCGACAGAATACAAGCGCCAGGGATTCCCCCCATCAACACAGACTGTGCTGATGGGGAAATCACTTCATTTTCTTTTTTCAGCTAATGGTTGAAGTAAAGAAAATGACATCATCTATGGCCAGCCTATGGCTTTATTCAGTGGTGTATTTATGTTTTGTGCTGACCTAGGCAACACAAAAATCAACTGCCCCCATGGACACCGACCAACACCACCCCTTCCCCCTCCATAGAGAGAGCCTTACATTGACCAACAACACCCCTGCCTCCCACCCGGGAGAGCCTTCCACTACCACCCCCGGCAACAGAGAGACACTCACCTTCACAGCTCCAGACATCCCCAGGAATGAGAGTCAGACTCTGCATACACCATCAAGCAGTCCACAGCCTCCCTCGGATCCCACCTGGTTCCCATAGCATGTGTGTCTCTTCTTCCATCCCTTCTTCTGTGGGGAGGTGCTGCCCCCCTGAAAAATTCTGCCCTAGGCAAATGCCTTGTTTGCCTTGTTGTAAATATGCCCCTGGCTTTATTCACGTGGGCATATGCAAATTTTCTGCACATAATGCAGGTTTATACAGGAGGACTTCTGTAAAATATGCACCTAAAATACTCACATTTAGACACATTTTATTGTGTTTAGATGGGTACAGTGTTAAGACATGTAGAATTATTCTTATGACTTGATGCATAGTTACATAGTTTTAGTCTGGCTGAAAAAAGACAAAAGTCCATCCAGTTCAACCATTAAAAAAAAAAAAAAAAAAAAGTTATAATCCTATGCTCACAATTGATCCAGAAGAAGGCAAAAAAAACCCAGCAAAGCATGATCCAATTTGCTCCTGCAGGGGAAAAAATTCCTTCCTGATCCCCTGAGAGGCAATCTGATATTCCCTGGATCAACTTTACCTATCAATGTTAGTATCCAGTTATATTCTGTGTATCCAAGAAAGGATCCAGGACGTTTTTAAAGCAATCCACTGAGCTGGCCAGAACCAACTCTTGAGGGAGTCTATTCCACATTTTCATAGCTCTCACTGTGAAGAAACCTTTCCGTGTTTGCGTGCGTGCGTTTCCATGTCTACATGAGGAATTGGCAGATATGTGTGGCCCTGGATGCAGCTTTTGTTTACTTTTTTATACATCGTAAAATGCTGTGCAGGTTATCATTTGTAGACGCACCTGTGTGTATGACCCCATTCATTCTTATACTGCTGCGTTTACACGCATATAAAATTATACACTAATCTAAATGCGGTGAATGAGCCCTTCATGCTCATAAAATATAGCCTACAAAAAACGCATACAACAGTGCAGTGAGGGCGGCTACCAGTGAAATGACTGAGTTTTGCTTTGCACTGCAGTTTCCAGGCCATGGAGACAATAAGACACCTTCACACTTGTGTGATTTCCAGCAGTAAGATGGCTTTTATTTTCTAATAGGCAGCTTGTAAGAGAGCTCATGTCTCTGTCAGCCATGGTATGATTTTTCAGTGTATTCATCTGGAAAATAAAATGTATGATTTAGCTGTAGATTTCCACGCTTCTCTTGATGGAAGACAGGCAACGCTGCTACCATGTGTCCACGCAGGTTCTATTACAATCATCTGAACTTCACATCACTCTATAGAAAGGGCTCGTTCATGACATACAGGTAGGGGGTGGTAAAAGCAGGTGGTTGAGGCAGGGTTTTATAGTGCCCCAAACACTTATCTAAACATATATATTGCATGTTGAAATGTGTTTTTATTACAAAATATATGAAAAATATTTTTAAAAATAAATTTCAGTTATACTGTATGTCTTTAAAAATACAAATCTACATTTCTGGAATGCATTTACAAATATGTGTAAACATATATGTTAAAATTACTTTTTTATATGTTAAAAAAATCTGAATAATATATTTTTAAAACATATATTTTTAAAAATATGTTTTTAGAATATATCCTTCATATGTTTTTAACAGTCATTTTAACATATATTTTTACAAACATTTGCAAATGCATTCCAAAAATGTAGATTTGTATTTTTAAAGACATATAGTACATTTGAAATGTACCTTTAAAAATATTTTTCATATATTTTGCAATAAAAACGCATTTCAACGTGCAGTGTGTGTATGTATGTATGTGTGTGTGTGAATATATATATATATATATATATATATATATATATATAGAATATAGCCAAAATTGTAGCATTTCAAATATATGGCAATATTTTTGGAAAGCATATTCCAAATATTCCAAATATTTCAAATATATTTTTCTTCCATATGGGACTCGCCACCTGTCAAACACCTCTGAAAAACAATCCACCGCAGGTTCTTTATAAGAGGGGCGGCAAGGCCTGCCACGCAAATGAACAAGCCCAAAAAGACACCCAAAAGAACAGTGACATTTCTGTGCTGCAGTCCATCATCACATCTGACATTTCTCAAATCTCACCATAACAACTGGACAACCCAAGACGGGTAAAACACTATGATCAGTGAACATCGGTATCATATTATTTAAAGCAGACCTTCCATGAAAAAAAAGTCCGCTCTACCGAAAACCCCAACCCCCAAAAGTCAAATCACCTGCAAAGGCAATTTAAACTGTTAGGCTCCATTCACGTATGGGCATTTTGGGATCGCGGCAGAATATGCCCGAAATCTCAAAATGCACTACAGTCACAAATGCAGGTTCGGGTGCCATTATTTTCAAAGGCACCTAAAATGCATCACGTGAAGCTTGTTGCCTAAAAAAAAGGAGCAGGGGCTTCTTTTGGGTGGCAAACTTCATGACATGTGATTGCTACGTGACAAGCCACAGCAAAACCACACCGTGTTTTAGGTGCCACTAAAAATAATAGCAGATGAACCTGCATTTTGCGATTGCAGTGCATTTTGAGATCGTGGGCAGAAATACAGTGATTCTGCTGCAATCCCAAAATGCCCAGGTGTGAATGGAGACTAATAAATGAATCAAAAAAATTGCGTACCTTTTAACCTCTTCCCACCCGGCCTACGGCTGAATGGCGGCTGGCAAAAACCCTTACCTTTCCGGGTGGACGCCATATGGCGTTCTTTCGGGCATGCACAGTTTGTGCGCCTGCAGAGCCGTGTAGCAGCGCGATCTGTCACCGGCCGTGTACCTTGGACACGGCCGATGACAGATCTGAGTAGCGGCCCCGTTGCCGGTACCATGTGACCTGCTGTGACCAATCACAGCAGGTCACATGACAGTTGTATACAATGGATAGCTTCATTCATGCCATTCAGGAGTGGACTACAGTTGGTGACAGTGCTTCAAGAGCCACCACACACAGATGTATAAAGGACATGGGCTACAACTTTTGCATTCCTTGTGTCAAGCCACTCCTGAACCATATAATGTCAGAAGAGTCTTACCTGGGCTAAGGAGAAAAAGGACTGGACTGTTGCTCAGTGGTCCAAAGTAAATTTTGCATTTTGTTTGGAAATCAAGTACCGGCCCCATTGCCGGTACCATGTGACCTGCTGTAACCAATCACAGCAGGTCATATGACAGTTGTATACAATGGATAGCTTCATTCATGCCATCCATTGTATACTAGTGTCTAGCTGTGAATGGTCACAGCTAATCACATGCACATGTCATGTGATTAGCTGTGGCCAAATCACAGCTAAGCACAAGAAAGCACAAGAAAAAAAAAAACAACCCTGAATGAATCGATGTCATTCAGGTAAATGCTTGCTTATAGCAAAGTAATTCTTTGCTATAAGCAAATTGTGTAAAAAAAATAAAAAATAAAAATACTGATCACTTCCCCAAAGTAGTACTATGTTACTATGGTAACATTGTACTACTTTGGTCAAAGTGAAATATGAAAAAAAAATCTTAAAAAAAAAAATATATATATATATATATATTTTTCATACTGTCACCAGTCAGTGTCCCTGATCACCGCCATGCCAGTTATATGATGGTGCTGTACTGCACTGGTGACAATATGTAAAAAAACAAATAGTGAAACTAATTTTTTTAATTTTTTAATTTTCCAAAAAATTATGACAAAAAAAATACAACTTCAAAAAACTTGCCATGCCTCTTATGAAGTACCGTATATACTCGAGTATAAGCCGACCTGAATATAAGCCGAGGTACCTAATTTTACCACAAAAAACTGGGAAAAACTATTGACTCGAGTATAAGCCGAGGGGGGAGGAATAGTGCCCCATCGTTGGTGTCAGTGGGGGGAGGAATAGTGCCCCATCGTTGGTGTTAGTGGGGGGAGGAATAGTGCCCCATCATTGGTGTCAGTGGGGGGAGGAATAGTGCCCCATCATTGGTGTCAGTGTGGGAGGAATAGTGCCCCATCGTTGGTGTTAGTGGAGGGGAGGAATACTGCCCCATCGTTGGTGTCAGTGGGGGGAGGAATAGTGCCCCATCATTGGTGTCAGTGTGGGAGGAATAGTGCCCCATCATTGGTGTCAGTGGGGGGAGGAATAGTGCCCCATCGTTGGTGTCAGTGGGGGGAGGAATAGTGCCCCATCGTTGGTGACCCCTGCTCCAGCCTGGGCTCGCTCGCTCCCTCCCTCTCCCATGGTACACACTTACCGGTCAGATGTCTTCCTTCTCCGGCCGCTCTCCTCCTCTTCACTCGCTCGATCTTCGCGGTGCCGCTCGGCTCCTCCTCTCCAAGCTCCACCTCCTCGCCGGTGATTGGGCGCCTGTGTGCCTCTCCTGAGCTACAGTTCCGGCGGGCCAATCACCGGCGAGGATTGATCTCGGGGGTGTGTCCAGATGACAGGGACGGCATATCATCTGCAGACGTTGACTCAAGTATAAGCCGAGGGGGCCGTTTTTCAGCACAAAAAATGTGCTGAAAAACTCGGCTTATACTCGAGTATATACGGTACGTCGGACTGTCTACTTTGCAAAAAGGGGTCATTTGTGGGATATCTGTACTGTTCTGACATTCTTGGACCTCAAGAAATTAGATTGGCCGTCAGTACTTCAGGATTGATCAATATTCAGATATATACCATAGTTTGTGAACTCTATAACTTTCCTACAAACTAAAAAATACATCCTAATTTGGGTTATTTTCACCAAAGACATGTAGCAGAATACATCTCGGCCTAAATTTATGAAGAACAATTATTTATTTGCAAACTTTTATAACAGAAACAAAGAAAAACGTGTTTTTTTTTTCAAAATGTTTGGTCTTTTTTTTGTTAATTTAGCAAAAAATAAAAACCCCAGCGGTGATTAATTACCACCAAAAGAAAGCTCTAGATGTGTGAAGAAAATGTCATTCAAAGTGTGAGCGCTGAAAACTGGCCTGGGCAGGAAGGTGTAACATTGCCCGGTATTGAATTGGTTAATCATCATATTATCACTTTGCTTGATTGACCAACAAATTAAACCCCTGTGGGGTATTGTCAAGAGGAAGATGAGAGACAGAAGACTCAACGATGCAGATGAGCTGAAGGCTGCTATCAAAGCAACCTGGACTTCCATAACACCTCAGTAGTGCCACAGGCTGATCACCTCCATGCCATGCCGCATTGATGCAGTAATTCATGCAAAAGAAGGGCCGACCAAGTATTGAGTGCATACTATACTGTACATGGACAAATTTTTCAGTAAGCCAACATTTCTGTATTAAAAATCCTTTTTTTTATTGGTCTTATGTAAAATTCTAATTTTCTGAGATACTGAATTTTGGGTTTTCACTAGCTGTAATCCAAATTCATCAAAAATAAAAGAAAGAAATGCTTTGAAATATATCACTCCATGTGCAATGAATCTATATAATACGTATATGAGTTTCACTTTTTGAATTTAATCACTGAAATAAATTAACTTTTTTTATATATATATATATACTGTATATATATATATATATATATATATATATATTGTGACAGTATGAACGGCAAAGTGATGGATGGAAGATATGTGTCACCTCGCATGAGATCATACTGTGAGGTGTAAGGTGGAGTCCACTCCGGGTTTTCAGGGCCACAATGGCAGATGTGGTTCCGGACCAGAGTTTGGACTCCACTGATGACCACCAACAGGTGGTATAAATAAGACAGGGCTGGAGCAAGGAGTTGCTCGTGGCCTGGGACTCGGAGAGGTATTCTGAGAGAGCTGTGTGTATGGACTATACCTACAAGAAAAGGTTTGCTGTTATTTTGTTTTGGTGACAGGGAGAAGCCCTTCACCTCTGAGTGTCAGGGATCCCGGGTCCTCGGTGGTGCGCGCATGCGCAGACGGCCGATCCGTCCCGGCCGGCGATCGCGGCCGCGCATGCGCAGTAGCGATCGCGGCCGCACCAATGGGAGAACAGGGCGCTCTATTTAAAACTGCCCTGTGCATCTCCAGGTTGCCGCAAGGTCTTGTTCCTGTCCTGTAAGTACGCTTCCTAGTTGCCAAACTCTGCCTGTTCTGACTTATGCTGACCCTCTCCTGCTCTGACCCCGGCTCGTCCCTGACCATCCTCCTGCCTGACCCTCTGTACCGCGCTGCCCGCTACCTGCTGATCCTGGCTTGTGACCCCGACCATTCTCCGCTTACTCCCCCTGTACCACGCTGCCCGCACGATACCGACCCGGCTAGTCTGACCTCGCTCACTCCTAGCTGTCACCCATCCATCCCGCTCGGATCGGGATCTGTCATCCGTCCATCCCGCTCGGGTCGGAATCTGCCATCCCATCCATCCGCTCGGATCGGACCCGTCCCCTTCGCAGCAGGCTCATCCCGGGCACATACCCTCAGCGGGACCCCTCTACCACCGCCAGGGGTGCCCAGGGGCGCGACCTGGTTCCAGTCTTGCACCAAGTCCATCCCCACCATCAGGGGCCCTGGCGAAAAGGCAGACTGGGACTTAGACTCCGCATCCTGGGAAACCCCGTGCTGTGGACCACTAGAGATCCCGTTGGGCGGAGCCTGACAGTACCTTGCGGCCATGACTGAGCCTGGAAGGGGAACGTCCCCTCTGGATGACATCTGCCGACAGATGGAGACCCTTACACTAGGAATTAGGGGTCTACAGGAGGGTTATACAAGACTGGACAGTCGCATGCAGACCATAGCTACATCTACCGTGGGGTCTGGGGAACCCACTAGGGAGACACCAGGGTTGTTACCCGCGCCTGAACCCCGTGTCCCCACACCAGAATGTTTTTCTGGAGACCGAAGTAGATTCAGGGCCTTTCGTAGCTCCTGTCAGCTATACTTTGACCTCCAGCCTCGGACCTTTTCCTCTGAATCAGTGAAGGTAGGGTTCATCATTGCCCTACTACAGGGTGGACCCCAAGACTGGGCCCACCGGCTCCTAGAGAATCGAGACCCGCTGTTGAGGTCAATGACAGTATTTTTTGAGGCTATGGCCCTCTTGTATGACGACCCGCTGCGCACCGCAATGGCCGAGAGGGCCCTATATACACTCAGGCAGGGTCACCGGACAGTGGAGGACTATGCCGCCGAATTCAGGCATTGGCGTAGTGACAGCCAATGGAACGAGGCGGCTCTGCACCACCAGTTCCGCATTGGGTTAGCTGAATCACTGAAGGACGAATTGGCCCGAATAGACATACCTAGTACTTTGGAGGCCCTAATAGCATTGACTATTCGAATTGACCGCCGGTTGCGGGAGCGCAGGCAGGAAAAGTGCAACCAAGGACGAGGACCAACTGAAACACCCCCTCAGGCTTCAACCCAGTTCCAGCCGGCAAGCCAGAATCAGGATGCTATGGATACACCCAAAACCGGGCCACCGGGAAGGACACGGCTGACACTTACACCTGAGGAACGCCAGAGGCGTCTTACCAACCATCTCTGTCTATACTGTGGGGGAGCAGGCCATGTGGTACGTACCTGTCCAGCCAAGGGGGGTAAGTGTTTTTTCTACGGTCAATTCTACCAGTGTGGGCAACACTAGTTATCTAGCGGTACCTGTGTCACTTCAGCTGCCGGGGAGAACGGTGGTGACCACAGCAATTGTGGATTCTGGGGCGTGTAGTTGCTTCATAGATTTGGACTTTGCAGTTCAGCAACGAATCCCCCTACAAGCTAAGGAGGTGGGATTAAATATTTTTCTGGCAGATGGATCCCGTATTAAGTCAGGGGTGGTGGACCATGAAACCCCACCTATCCGTACCACTATATCGACCCATCATGAAGAAATCCTTCGGTTAGACGCCATAGCATCCCCGTTATTTCCAATTATTTTGGGGCTCCCGTGGTTACGAGCCCATAATCCCCAGGTGGACTGGAAGACGGGTTCTATCCAGTTCCTCTCCACATACTGCCAGCAGCATTGCCTCCCTAAGACTTCCCTGATTCCGAGGACCTTGTTGTGTCTAGAGACAGATGTGGAACTGGCGCAAGTCATTCCTTCGGCCAATTATAGTTTTTTGGATGTGTTTAGCAAGCGGGGGGCGGACACTCTCCCCCCGCACCGAGGTTATGACTGCCCAATTGATCTCCTCCCAGGGTCGGAGATTCCATTTGGGCGGATATTCCCCTTATCCGAGCGGGAGTTAGGGGTACTGAGAGAATATATCGATGAAAACCTCCATAAGGGGTTTATTAGACCCTCCACGTCGCCAGCTGGGGCGGGCATTTTCTTTGTGGAAAAAAAGGACAAGTCCCTCCGGCCCTGCGTAGATTACCGGGAGTTGAATAAAGTTACGGTGAAGAACCGTTACCCGCTACCACTAGTCCCCGAACTTTTTCAGAGGTTGAAGTCAGCATCTGTCTTCACTAAACTAGACTTGAGAGGTGCCTATAATTTAGTCCGTATCAGAGAGGGGGACGAGTGGAAGACAGCATTCCGTACCAGATTTGGACACTTTGAATATTTGGTTATGCCCTTCGGCCTATGTAACGCTCCAGCCACCTTCCAGCATTTCATAAACGATGTGTTCAGGGACTATCTGGATATCTTCGTCATTGTATACCTAGACGATATCCTTATCTTTTCCCCAACCTTGGAGGACCATAGGGGTCATGTGAAGCGCGTGTTAGAACGGCTTCGCCAACACAGCTTGTATGCCAAGGCAGACAAGTGCTGTTTTGAACAGAGTAGTATTTCATTTCTGGGCCTAACCATCTCTCCCACGGGAATAGCCATGGATCCCCAAAAGGTTTCGGCCATCTTAGACTGGCCAGCACCCACCGATAAGAAAGCGGTCCAATGCTTTATTGGCTTTGCGAACTTTTATAGGAAGTTCATTAAGAACTTTTCGGGCCTAGTATCCCCTATCACCCAGCTGACCAGGCAGGGGGTCCGCTTCCAGTGGACGCCTGAGGCACAGAGGGCATTCGAAGCTTTAAAAGATTTGTTTACGGCAGCTCCTATTTTGAGCCACCCCGATTCATCCTTGCCATATATCTTGGAGGTGGACGCATCCGAGAATGCGGTCGGGGCGATCCTGTCCCAGAGGAAGGGCATCAAAGAGCTTGTGCACCCGGTGGCTTTCTTCTCCAGGAAACTAACTCCTGCTGAAAGGAATTACGATATCGGGGATCGGGAACTCTTGGCGATCAAGGTGGCACTAGAGGAATGGAGATACCTGTTAGAGGGGGCGGTACACCCGATATTGATTTTCACGGATCACAAGAACCTAGAGTATTTGAGAACAGCTAAACGTCTGAGGCCACGTCAGGCCAGGTGGGCACTGTTCTTTTCACGGTTCTTTTTCCATATAACTTATAGGCCAGGGTCTAAGAACACGAAACCTGATGCGCTCTCCCGCATGTTTGGGGACCCCGAAGAGAGTCCCAAGCCAGACACTATCCTGTCCCCAGGGAATTTCCTAGCCCTCCAATCGGAGCTTCATTCTCAATTGCAGACCGCGTCCGTAGGTATGCAAGGCCCACCCGGTGTCCCCTTACTAAATAGGGAGGGACTCCTCTGGAAAGAGGATCAGATTGTGGTCCCTGAGGAAGCCCGTACATTGGTATTAGGATACTGCCATAATCACCCACTGGCCGGGCACTTTGGGGTACGTAAGACCTTGGAGCTGTTGCAGCGTACCTTCTGGTGGCCTAATATGGCCAGAGAGTGCGAAACTTACGTAAAAACCTGTCCCGTTTGTCAGAGGAACAAGCCTACTAGGAATAAGGCTTGGGGTCTCTTGCGTCCATTACCAATACCCGACAGACCATGGACAATGATTTCCATTGACTTTATTGTGGAACTTCCACCCTCTCAGGACCACACAGCAATCTTCGTGATTGTAGACCGCCTGTCTAAGATGGCCCATTTTGTACCTCTAAAGGACACCCCTACGGCCCTTGAGACAGCACGTGTGTTTATTAAAGAAGTGGTAAGACTCCACGGAATTCCCAGGGATATTGTATCTGACAGAGGGGTTCAGTTTACATCCAGGTTCTGGAAAGCTTTATGTGATACCCTGGGAATCAAGCTGTCATTCTCCTCTGCTTACCAACCACAGACCAATGGCCAGACGGAGCGTACAAACCAGACCCTAGAACAGTACCTCAGGTGCTATACCACCTTCCTCCAAGATGACTGGTTTACTCTCCTGCCACTTGCGGAATTCGCATATAACAATGCGAGTCACTCGGCTACTAGACAGTCCCCGTTTTTCGCAAACTACGGGTTCCACCCTGTATTCCTGCCCGATCTGATCCCGGAGGTCGCAGTCCCGGCCACGCAGGATATGTTGAACTTTTTGTCAACCAATAGCAAGGTATTGCAGGAAGCAATGGCAAAGGCCCAGGGTGACAATAAGAGGGCATTTGATAAGAAGAGAAGGGGGGAATTGAGTTTGCAGCCAGAGGACCAGGTTTGGTTGTCGACCGCAAAATTGAAAATGCCCTGCCCTTCGAAGAAACTGGCTCCCAAATTCTTGGGGCCCTTTCGTGTAAAACGTAAAACGTAAGATCAACGAGGTGGCATACGAGCTTGCACTGCCCGAGTCTATGAAGGTTCATCCGGTCTTCCACGTGTCCCTGTTGAAACCAGCAAGTCCAGATCCCTTCCCGGATCGAAGGTCTAAACCACCGGAGGCAGTAGACGTGGATGGGGAGGAGGAGTTTGAAGTTGAAGCTATCTTAGATTGTAGGAAGAGGGGAGGCCGAACTCAGTTTCTGGTTAAATGGAAAGGATATGGGGCGGAGGAAAATTCATGGGAGCCGGCCCAAAATGTGCACGCCCCAAGACTTGTGCGGGAATTTTTTCAGACCCAGCCGTCCGGTAGGGGTCGGTTGGGCATCCGGAGGTTGCCCGTAGGGGGGGGGCAATGTCAGGGATCCCGGGTCCTCGGCGGTGCGCGTATGCGCCGACGGCCGATCCGTCCCGGGCCGGCGATCGCGGCGGAGGCCGCGCATGCGCAGTAGCGATCGCGGCCGCACCAATGGGAGAACAGGGCGCTCTATTTAAAGCTGCCCTGTGCATCTCCAGGTTGCCGCAAGGTCTTGTTCCTGTCCTGTAAGTACGCTTCCTAGTTGCCAAACTCTGCCTGTTCTGACTTATGCTGACCCTCTCCTGCTCTGACCCCGGCTCGTCCCTGACCATCCTCCTGCCTGACCCTCTGTACCGCGCTGCCCGCTACCTGCTGATCCTGGCTTGTGACCCCGACCATTCTCCGCTTACTCCCCCTGTACTACGCTGCCCGCACGATACCGACCCGGCTAGTCTGACCTCGCTCACTCCTAGCTGTCACCCATCCATCCCGCTCGGATCGGGATCTGTCATCCGTCCATCCCACTCTGGTCGGAATCTGCCATCCCATCCATCCGCTCAGATCGGACCCGTCGTCCCCTTCGCAGCAGGCTCATTTGGGCACATACCCTCAGCGGGACCCCTCTACCACCGCCGGGGGTGCCCAGGGGCGTGACCTGGTTCCAGTCTTGCACCAAGTCCATCCCCACCATCAGGGGCCCTGGTGAAAAGGCAGACTGGGACTTAGACTCCGCGTCCTGGGAAACCCCGTGCTGTGGACCACTAGAGATCCCGTTGGGTGGAGCCTGACACTGAGAGAGGAATCATCTTCTGTTTAGTTAGTGCCTGGATGGCAAGGGTTTATTTTGATGTTTTGTTTATTTTGATATTTCTTGCAAACCTTTTTAATAAAGCTGACAACCAGTCAGATCTTGACGAAAGCCTGCTGTGCGGTCTACCTTTTTCCCAGGGAAGGAGATCCCCCACCTGAGCTAACCCCACATATGGTGGAGGATGCGGGCACTTCCTGAGCAAGTGGGAAGATGGAGGAAATAATAAGAGCCTTGCTGCAGGCCAATGCAGGACAACGGGAGACAAATCGCCAGTTTGCGGAGGCCCAAGAAGCAGACCGAGAGCTCCTTAAGCAGGTGGCCCAACACCTATTAGAATTAAAGAAGGAATCTGCAGATCCGCTGCCAGTGGAGCAGAAAATGGCGCGGGCCAGCTATGTTTTGCAGAAGATGACACCTGCGGATGATGTGGAGGCCTACCTCACAACTTTTGAAAGGGTTGCTGTTCGGGAAGGATGGAAAAAGGAGCAATGGGCAGGACTGCTTGCACCATTTTTGACAGGTGAATCCCAAAAAGCCTATTATGACTTGGAACCAGGGGATGCCCAGGACTATGAGAAACTGAAGGCTGAGGTCCTTGCACGCCTGGGTGTCACCATTGCAGTCCGGGCTCAGCGGGTGCATCAGTGGCATTACAGGGCTGACAAACCACCCAGATCTCAGATGTTCGATTTGATACATCTCTCCAAAAAGTGGCTCCAGCCAGAGGTATTGTCAGGCCCTCAGATTGTGGAGCGTGTGGTCATGGACCAATATTTGCGTGCACTCCCTGCCACTTTGAGGAAGTGGGTCGGCCGTGGACACCCTATATCTGCAAATGAGCTGGTGGACCTGGTGGAGAGATATGCAGCCGCTGAGGATTTTTTTCATTCACCTGGGCCGTACCCCAATGTCACTAGGGGTGGAAAACTATCCGGTAAGACTGTTCCATGGGCCAAAGGCTCAGAAAAAAACGATAAGACTATTGTGTCAGATAATGAGACTGTAGGCTTAGGACCTAGAGACTGGCCAAATAGGTCAGGAAGGTCCCCAAAGCCATTTAGAGGTTTAGGTACTGAACATATCAAATGTTATCGGTGTCATGCGTTGGGTCATATTGCTGCAAACTGTCCTTTAAATGATGAACCTATGCAATGTGAAAATGCTTATTTAGGAAAACGCATGTCTCTTTTTGCACAGGTGGTATGTACTGCAGCATGTCAGAAACGCATGGAAAAGCAAATGTGTGTAATTGCCATTGATAAAAAGCCAGTAACTGCTCTGCTAGACTCGGGTAGTGTGGTGACCTTAGTTAAAAGTGATTTGGTAAAACCTGCCAGCCTACACCCTAGCATGATTGGAGTTATTTGTATTTATCGTAATTACCAGACTGCTCTGGTGGAGATTGGTACTCCCTGGGGCCCTGTGACCCATTCTGTGGGGGTGGTGCCCTCTCTGCTTCATGAAGACATAGTGGGGAGAGATTTTCCCCATTTCTGGAAGTTATGGGATAAGGAGGGGAGTCAGGAAGACCGAGCTCCCCCTGCTGGGGAAACGCCAGAAACTCCTGAACTCACTCCTGACCCCTTTGACTGCCGAGTGGAAGTGGAAACTGTGGGTGTGTCCGAGGAAGGCGTAGATCTTTTCCCTTTCTCTGTAATGGCTGGGGAGCAGGAGGAGTTGGATCCAACCCCAGACATTGAGGATATAGAACAAGAGATGATTGCTGGCTCTAGTGAGAGTGGACAGAATGTGGTGCCTGACCTAGAGGTCAGAAAAGAGGATTTTTGTACGGAACAACTGAAAGATTCCACACTTAATAGAGCCCGTGAAAACATTAAAATGAATGATGGGGAACCAGTGGAAAATGATGTAGCGGTGTCTTTTCCCTACATGGCTCTTAACAATAACTTGCTCTATCAAGTGGTAAAGCAAGGGGAGGAGGTGGTAGAACAGTTAGTGGTCCCCAAACCCTTTCGCCGGATGGTACTGGATTTAGCCCATGGGCATATAATGGGTGGACACCTGGATGTAGAGAAAACAAAGGAGAGAATAACCCAGAGATTCTTCTGGCCAGGCTTACATGGAGACATCAAAGCGCATTGTGAGTCATGCCCGGAATGTCAATATTCTGCGCCCTCACCCCATTTTCGCAGTCCGCTAGTACCTCTACCCATAATTGAAGTACCGTTTGAAAGAGTGGGCATGGACCTAGTGGGTCCAGTAGTAAAGTCTGCCCGGGGCCATCAGCACATACTGGTTATACTTGACTATGCCACCCGGTATCCTGAAGCCATCCCCTTGCATAATACCTCTGCTAAAAATATCGCCAAAGAGCTTGTCCGGGTGTTTAGTCGTGTAGGTATTCCCAAGGAGATATTAACGGATCAGGGCACGCCATTTATGTCTAGAGTTATGAAAGAGTTATGCAAATTGTTCAAAATCTCCCATCTCCGTACCTCGGTCTACCACCCCCAAACCGATGGGCTTGTGGAAAGATTTAACAAGACCCTTAAGAATATGTTAAAAAAAGGTGGTGGACAAAGATGGGAGAAATTGGGATTTTTTGCTACCATATCTCATGTTTGCTATACGGGAAGTACCTCAGGCATCTACAGGATATGCACCTTTTGAATTACTGTATGGTAGACATCCCAGGGGATTGCTAGATGTTGCAAAAGAAACCTGGGAGGGAGAGTCCACGCCCTATAGAAGTGTCATCGAGCATATCTCACAGATGCAGGATAGAATCGCAGCTGTCATGCCACTTGTTCGCGAACACATGGAGCAAGCCCAGGTGGTCCAGAGAAGGGTTTATAACCGGGGTGCCAGGATCCGTACCTTCAACCCTGGGGATAGAGTGCTGGTGCTAGTCCCCACCGTGGAAAGTAAATTCCTCGCAAAGTGGCAAGGTCCCTTTGAAATTAGGGAGAAAGTGGGGGAAGTAAATTATAAAGTTTACCAGCCAGGAAAAAGGAAACCCGAACAAATCTATCATGTTAATCTCTTAAAACCTTGGAAAGACAGGGAAAGTTTGTTGGCAGTACCAAGCCCCCAAAAGGACGTGGTTCCCGCGGCCCCTCAGGTACCTATAACGGAAACCTTGTCAGTAGCCCAAAAAAATGATGTTAAGGAGTTTGTGAGGAAAAATGGAGATTTCTTCTCCCACCTACCTGGACTGACGACGGTCATACAGCATGACATAGTTACCCAGCCCGGGGTCCGCATAAATGTCAAGCCCTATAGAATACCCGAGGCCAGACGGGAAGCGGTGGCAAAGGAAATAAAGGACATGTTAGAGTTGGGAGTGATTGAGGAATCTCACAGTGAGTGGTCGAGTCACATAGTGTTGGTCCCAAAACCCGATGGAACTATTCGTTTCTGTAATGATTTCAGAAAACTGAACAGTGTGTCTAAATTTGATGCGTACCCGATGCCTCGGGTGGATGAGCTCATTGACAGGTTGGGAACGGCTCGGTACATAACCACCTTAGATTTAACCAAAGGCTATTGGCAGATTCCTTTAACGGAAGCTGCAAAAGAAAAGACGGCATTCTCTACCCCCGAGGGGTCCTTTCAGTATAAGCGGATGCCGTTTGGTCTACATGGTGCTCCGGCATCATTCCAACGAATGATGGACAAAACGTTAAGACCACATCGCCAATATGCAGCTGCCTATTTGGACGATGTCGTCATCCACAGTCCAGACTGGGAGTCTCATTTATCCTGCCTGCAAGCGGTAGTAGATTTGCTGAGGGAAGCAGGTCTTACCGCCAACCCCAGAAAGTGTGCCATAGGCTTAGAGGAGGCCAAATATCTTGGCTACATCATTGGTCGAGGTCTCATTAGGCCTCAGATCAATAAAATTGAGGCGATTCAAAAGTGGCCCCAACCTGTAAATAAAAAGCAAGTCTGGGCATTTCTTGGGATCACAGGATACTACAGGCGGTTTATCCCCAATTTTGCCACCATTGCAGCCCCACTGACAGATCTGACGAAAGGTAGGGGGTCGGTCATGATTAAGTGGAATCCCGAGGCGGAGACCGCATTTCAAAGGCTGAAACAAGCTCTCTGTGCCCAACCTGTGCTTGTGACTCCAGATTTCACAACAGAGTTTGTGGTACAGACTGATGCCTCTGACGTGGGACTAGGTGCGGTACTGTCCCAAATCAGAGATGGGGAGGAGCACCCTGTGGTCTACCTAAGTAGAAAACTCAACAAACATGAGAGAAACTATGCCATTGTGGAGAAGGAATGTTTGGCCATCAAATGGGCCTTGGAGGCCCTGAAATATTACCTGTTAGGAAGACCGTTCAAGTTGGTTACTGATCATGCCCCGCTCAAATGGATGTGTGATAATAAGGAGAAAAACAGTGGAGTGACAAGGTGGTTTCTCACGCTACAAGTGTTCAAATTCACAGTGGAACACAGAGTGGGGAAACTGCAAAGTAATGTAGATGCCCTTTCCCGGGTCCATTGCCTGGTTGGGACAGTTGCTCAGCCGCAGGGGCTTGAGCAGAGGGGGGGGATATGTGACAGTATGAACGGCAAAGTGATGGATGGAAGATATGTGTCACCTCGCATGAGATCATACTGTGAGGTGTAAGGTGGAGTCCACTCCGGGTTTTCGGGGCCACAATGGCAGAGGTGGTTCCGGACCAGAGTTTGGACTCCACTGATGACCACCAACAGGTGGTATAAATAAGACAGGGCTGGAGCAAGGAGTTGCTCGTGGCCTGGGACTCAGAGAGGTATTCTGAGAGAGCTGTGTGTATGGACTATACCTACAAGAAAAGGTTTGCTGTTATTTTGTTTTGGTGACAGGGAGAAGCCCTTCACCTCTGAGAGAGGAATCATCTTCTGTTTAGTTAGTGCCTGGATGGCAAGGGTTTATTTTGATGTTTTGTTTATTTTGATATTTCTTGCAAACCTTTTTAATAAAGCTGACAACCAGTCAGATCTTGACGAAAGCCTGCTGTGTGGTCTACCTTTTTCCCAGGGAAGGAGATCCCCCACCTGAGCTAACCCCACAATATATATATATATATATATATATATATATATATATACATACACAGTATATACTTTTTTTTTGTAGGGGAATAATATCTATATTTTTTTAATTGCCTGCAGTTGTTCTTTCAGCTTTTTTTTTTTCTTTTTCTTTTGAACTGGAGCCATATCTGACTGAACTGTTTTAATTACATTGACATTTCTGTGTGTACCACCCATACACAATCTCTTGTTGGAAATCTTTTCCCTACACATGGCATTGGCCTGGTTCCTGATGACATGACTGTTGAACGCTGTCCCCAGAGTAAGTGTGCCAAGGAAAATTAGCCACAGCTATGATTTTTAATTGACAGAGCAAAAATACATGTACTGTATTTCCTGTAACTGTTAGATTTTATAGACCTTTTCCAACATAATGGCCATAAACTAATCACCTAAGTCTTTAACCTAAAACTGTTTATAAAGGCTTAGGGAAAAAAAAGAAAATGGGAAAGTGCTGCCACAGTAGTTAATCATGAGATTGCTTTCATTTCCTACAGAGAAAGAGAAAATACAACAGATTTCTAACTATAGATTGCACAGGCATTTTCTTTTAACTCCATGTTTTAGACTTTGATATAAAGTGTAACTAAGCCCAATAACTAAAGCAGGGGTAGGAAACCTTCTGAGCATAGTGTGCCAAAAAATGTTTTTGAAGAAATTGAGATTGCCAGTTTTATAAAAAAATGTAAACTTTACACGCTCAACCACAGCGTAGCCCATTAAAATGTTATTACTTGCAGTACATTAAAATGGACATTAGATGGCGGTGGTTTGCAATTAAGGGTCACTCACATGAACAGAACAGCCCTCTGGAACTTGTATGCTGTTTAGAGCAGTACTCAGCTGGTGAGCAGGACATTTAGGAACTACATTTCCCAAGAGAGGTAGCGTGTGGGCAGGGGCATATAAATATCAAAGCCCGGGAGATTGGCCAGGAAAGTTCAGGGAGAGACTAAAAGAGAAGGAGGTATACCGACGGCTGAAGTGCTGATCTAGGCTGCGGAGCCGGAGTTGGAGAGAGCGAAAAGAGCCTACTGACCACCTGGTCTGCCATGCTGCCCAGCAGGCCCATCGGATAGCAACAGACCAGATGGGACGCCACATCTGAGCTCGAGAGTCTGTGGACTGACCCCATTTGCAGAGAGAGACCGATCGCTACAATCTGCTGGACTACTTAATCAGGTGAGAGAGACCCATGCATACCTTAACCAAGTGAATACTGACAGTTTGCCACCTATGAATAGTTGTGAACATTACATTTCATTGCTTCAGTTTGCGGCCTAGTTCTCGCAGCTGCCAACGCTGAGATACATCTACATTGCAGTTTCTTGTGCAAGCTGATCACTTGTTAATTTTCCCTTTGTTCCTTCACTATTTCTGTGTCACCATCCCAAGGAACTATATTACACACCTTAACTCAACTCCATATCAAGTGGGCCCCAATGAGCATGCAGAAGATACTGTAGTGTAATTAAAGGGACAGTGCTCAATTTTCAATGAGAATTCTCCTTCTTTCACATCTAATCCTTGTCAACCAGTGTGAGTTTACCTATTTCTTGATAGTTGTATTCTGCTCACTGGGGATTCAGCAGTCCTCTCAGATTGGAGGCAGTGGATTATTTCTGAAAGCAGGCCTGCTAACAGTTGTTGTTTTATGGTGAATGTTGTTACTTTTGCTCACAATTACCAAGAGTGATTATATTTGCTACGTATATCAATGTAATTTTGTTCTTTCTGACCAAGGTACCTTTAATTCTAACATAAATTTTCCATTGGTTTACACTAACTTGTGTGTGAGTGCATTTTACAGTTGTGATTTACTTTGGTCACAGGAGCTTGGTGGTGTCAGCAGAGGTTGGGTTTGCCACAAGAGGTTCAGATTGACAGGGAACTCAAAACAAATTACTAAGCAACCCTTAAGGGGGTAGTGCTACAACGGAAAGGAATTTTTATATAGTAAATGCAGTAAACTATTTGAATAATAGTAAGAAAACATTGAGCTTTCAAGGATGGTAAATGGTAACTTACCCTTTTTCCAGAACACATGTGTTATGAGGCAAGTATGGTAAGGCTGAACTGAATGTGTCAGATGATAATGGCCACCATAATATAGTTCTCTCAGATCAAACCCAGTCTCTGCATCTTCACACCTCAGATCACCCCAATCCCTGCATCTTCACACCTCAGATACCCCCAATCCCTGCAGCTTCACACCTCAGATCAGTCCCAATTTCTGCACCTTCATACCTCAGGTCAATTCCTTAGGTTACCCCAATGCATGCACCTCTGGACCTCAGTTCACCCCAATTCCTGCATTTTTACAACCCAGATCAGCCTCAATTCCTTTTCCTCCAGGCCTCAGATTAGTCCCGTGTTTTCACACCTCAGATCATGGAAATACCTGCCTCTTTACCAATTCATCTCCAATTCTTGCACCCTTACAACTGCACCTTCACACCTCAGATCAGCCCCAATCTCTGCACCACAATGCCTCAGATCAGCCCCAATTTCTGCACCTTCACATCTCAGCTTACCCTAGTTCCTGCAACTTCACACTCCATTCTCCAGTGACAATTCCTGCACCTCCAGACCTCAGATCATCCCCAAGTCCTGCACCTCCAGGCCTCAGATCATCCCCAAGTCCTGCACCTCCAGGCCTCAGATCAGCACCAATTCCTGCACCTCCAGGCCTCAAATTAGCCCCAATTCCTGCACCTCCAGGCCTCAAATCAGCCCCAATTCCTGCACCTCCAGGCCTCAAATCAGCCCCAATTCCTGCACCTCCAGGCCTCAGATCAGCCCCAATTCCTGCACCTCCAGGCCTCAGATCAGCCCCAATTCCTGCACCTCCAGGCCTCAGATCAGCCCCAATTCCTGCACCTCCAGGCCTCAGATCAGCCCCAATTCCTGCACCTCCAAGCGTCAGATCAGCCCCAAATCCTGCACCTCCAGGCCTCAGGGCAGCCCCAATTCCTGCACCTCCACCCCTCAGGACAGTCCCAATTTCTGAACCTTCACACCTCAGGTCAGTCCCAATTCCTCCAGATAAGCTCCAATAACTGTTCCTTCAGATCACAGATCAGTTCCAGTTCCTGCATTTTCCCACCTCATATCACTCAAATACCTGCACATTTATTGTACACCTCTGATCATCGCCAATTCCTGCACCCTTACAGCTCGTATCACTCCCTTTACTGCAGCTTCACACTTCAACTCACCCCAAATTCTGCACTTTCACACCTAAGATCACCTCAATTCCTGCACCTTCACATCTCTGATCACCTAATTAATGTACTTTCACACCTCAGCCCACCCCTAATCCAGCACTTTCACGCCCGAGATAAGCCTCAATTTCTGCACCTTCAGGCCTCAGATCAGCCCTAATTTCTGCACCTTCTGGCATAAATGATCCACACTGTTTCCACATAGATGCTCCAGAAATGAACACCAGCCGATTTATTTCAGGTACTTATATAGCGCCATCCATTTACGCAGTGCTTTACATATATATTGTACATTCACATCAGTCCCTAACCCTCAAGGGGCGTACAATCTAAGGTCCCTAACTCACATTCATATACAAGGGCCAATTTATACAGGATCCAATTAAACTACCAGCATGTCTTTGGAGCCAATGCTCCAGTCAAGACAGCAATGCCTGTACCATGCAGTAGAATTGGAGAATTGAGTCCCAATTCCTGCAGTTCCTAATTCCTTTTTCTAAGGTGGTAGTTACCAATATCTACACAACATATATAAGCTGGAAGCCCCAGCTTATATCTCCGCACTAAAGTGGTGGTGAAAATATCACACAAATATTAAGTAGTGAAACAAATTATATTTTATATAACAAATAAATCAAACAGTAACTGAAGAAATTAACATAAACAGCACTCTGTCATAATAAATTGTCATAAAGGAATAATTATGACATAAACCATATCCAATCAAGATAAAAAAAAGAAATAAAGAAACTTCCACCAAAAATAAAAATGTGAAAAAAGTTCAGTTCATTTCAGTGATGTGATATCTCTTTAAAGTAGCATTGATCGACCATCAATGTGATCCTGCAGTGATTATCACCCTATTGAATTCAACACTCACTAGAAGCTGGTGAATAACCAGCAGTGGAAACTCAGTAGAAACTCAATCTACTGAATAGTTGAAAAACAACAGTTGGATAATCAGCCAGCAACCCAAAGCAACCTTCAATCAATGGAATATCAATCGCTCATGCTCCGATCTCATCAGCCCGATTAGATGATATCAATCCATATATGGGCAAAATAAAACAGCCACATAGTGTAATACTGTAAACAAATGTATTGCCTTGAAAACCCCCCTTTTTAAAATGTTTAAAAGTAATTGTCACGTACCTGATGGGAGACTGAATTGACAAGGTCGGCCTCACTTGTGTCACTAGCCCTGACCCCGCTGAGGTTGGAACAGAGGAAGTCTAGGGACCAGGGGGACAAGAGCGCTAGTGGTTGTTGCTTGCGGCTCTTGCAGGTGATGACCTTGGTAGGCAGAGTATCCTCTGAATTGGGCACCGTAATAGTAGACAGAGCAGGTTCTGTGGATTGCCCGATGTGCAGCAGAGCAAGGTAGGTAGCCAGGATACAAGACAGGAGCAGAGTCACAGGATAGCCGGGGTCATCAACAGTCGGGCAGCGCGGTACAGAATCAGAAGGAAAAGCCAAAGTCAGGAGCAGAGCCGAAGTCAGGAACCAGGAGCAGGTGAGTAATCGGAGTCGGGTCAGGAACAAGCCGGGCCAGCAACAAATGAATCGTACAGGAGCAAGCAGGACACGGGGGGAGCTGAAGACCAGTCATTACTGAACCTGAGCAGAGGACCTTCTTAAATAGCCCATCTGGCGCCAATCTTCGCTGTGCATACGCACAACCGGCAATTCTTTTGTGGGATATCATTCACGCATGCGCGTTCCAGATTGCGATTCTTCTTGCCGGAAATCCCTTACATTGCCCCCCCCCCCCTTTAGGGGCAGCCTCCTGATGCCCACTAGGGCTCGATTCTCAAGGTGACGACGGAGATAGGCTTGAACTATCCGCGGGGCATGAACATTAGTGGATGGTTCCCAGGAGTTATCCTCTGGTCCATAGCCTTTCCATTTGATGAGGAACTGGGTCTGTCCACCCCTCTTCCTACAATTCAAAATAGCCTCAAGCTCATACTCTTCATTCTCCTCGACCAGCAATGGAGCAGGTGCCTCCGAATTCCGGTTGGGAAACCCACTTGGGATGTGTGGTTTCAACAAGGAGCAATGGAATACTGGGTGAATCTTCAAGTTAGTAGGTAATTCTAATTCAAAGGCCACAGGGTTCACCTTTCTCTTGATAGTAAATGGTCCTAGGTATCTTGGACCAAGCTTCCTTGATGGACAAATTTATTTCAGATTAGCCGTGGACAGCCAGACTTTATCCCCTTGTTTCAGTTCCAAGTTGCCCCTTCTCTTTCTATCAAAAAATTTCTTGTTGCTCGCCTGAGCTTCAGAAATCGTCCATTGTAAAACTTCGCTGTTCCTCCTGAGGAACTCCATCCTTTCTTGTACTGCCGGAACAGCGGCCTCCACTGGTATTTCTGGAAGAAAGGAGGGATGGTATCCGTAATTAGATAAAAAGGGAGATTGCTTGGTAGCGGAATGAATGGAATTATTATAGGCAAATTCCGCTAATGGAAGGAGAGTTTCCATGGCAGAAGGAGTCCCTTTCAAGGGAATGAAGTGAGCCATCTTGGACAAGCGATCAATTATTACAAAGATCGTGGTGAATCCCTCAGATGGGGGAAGTTCAACAATAAAATCCATTGAGATCATGCTCCAAGGTTTTTCCGGTACGGGCAAGGATTCCAACAGGCCCCAAGTCTTGGCTTTATCAGACTTATTCCTCAGGCAGACTGTGCAAGATTTCACATAGTCCTGGCAATCCTTTTGTCAGGCAATGCCTGGAGGAATCTCTAGTGATCCACAGAATGGGATTCCCCAGGACGCGGAGTCTAAGTCCCAGTCTGCCTTTTCACCAGAGCCCCTGATGGTGGGGATGGACTTGATGCGAGACTGAAACCAGGTCGCGACCCCTGAGTGCACCCAACTGTGGTAGAGGGGTCCCACCGAGGGTACGTGCCGGGGGGGTGATGGATGACAGTCAGGAATGAGCGTAGTCAGACTAGCCAGGTCGGTAACGGTGGAGGCAGGTAGGTACAAAACAGTAGACAGAGAGCAGCCGGGTCACGAGCCAAGGTTCAGCAATGGGAGGTCCAATAGTAATATACAACAGGCAGGAGAGTAGTCAGGGACGAGCCGGGGGTCAGAGCAGGAGAAGGTCAACACAAATCAGGACAAGCAGGATCGGCAACAGGAACACACTTCAGAACACGGGTACAGGAACTAGACCTTGTGGCAACCTAGTCACCATCTGGCCAGTTTAAATAGTGCACCCTGCACAGTCATTGATGCAATTGTCGACGCCAATGCCCAGGTCCTAGTGCCTGCACATTAGTGCACCTAGGCAATCTGTGTATGTGCAGACCTGTGTGCTGCTGCGAGACCCGCAGTCCCTGACACCTTTACTGCGTTTGGCCACCAGAAAGAGTGAGAGACCAACTCAGAAGTCTTGTGAATCCCAAAGTGACCTGCTAATGGATGGTTGTGACATCTTTGGAGAATAAGAGTCCAGAGTTCTTTGGGCACAAAGATTTATTCCTTGTGGAAGTACAGATCGTCCTTTAATTGCAGGTGCATATTTATGGAAGGTGGATGATTATCCACGGTTTCTTTTATTTGCATGACAAGGTCTGTCTGGAGAAGTAAGAAGTTTTTGGCTGCCAAAATTGTGTTGGGTTCAGACTGCACAATTGGGTCGGGAAACATACGGGAGAGTGCGTCAGGTTTACCATTCTTAGATCCAGGACGGTACGTCAGATGGAAGACTAAGTGAGAGAAAAATAGTGCCCATCTTGCTTGTCGTGGCCTGAGGCATTTTGCCGTTTTCAGGTACTCTAGATTTTTATTATCTGTGAAGATGAGAATGGGATGAGATGCTCCCTCCAGTAAATAGCGCCATTCTTCCAATTCTGCCTTAATGGCTAGTAACTCTCTGTCTCCCACATCATAATTCCTTTCAGAAACACTCAATTTCCGGGAGAAAAATGTGACAGGGTGCAGAAGGGATTTGAGTCCCTGTCTTTATCACAATATGGCTCCAACCACGTTCTCCGAAGCATCCACTTCAAGGACAAAAGCTAGAGCAGGGTCTGGATGCTTCAGAATAAGTGCGAACGTGAACATAGTTTTTAATTGCTCAAAGGCTATTTGGGCCTCAGGAGTCCACTTAAAGGGAATATGCTGCCTGGTGAGCTGTGTCACTGGTGCAATGATTCCAGAGAAGTTCTTGATAAATTTCCTATAGAAGTTTGTAAATCCTATAAAGCGCTGCACTGCTTTCCTGTCTCCTGGGATGGGCCATTCTAAGACGGCGGACACCTTTTGGGGGTCCATAGAGATGCCCTCAGAAGTGATCACAAGCCCAAGGAACTGGATGGATTGCCTCTCAAATTCGCATTTCTCGGCTTTTGCGTAAAGGCGATGCTGGTGTAGTCCAGATAAACGATTAGGAATAGATCCAGATAGTCCGGAAATATATAATTTACCAGGTGTTGGAAGGTTGCTGGGGCATTACAGAGACCAAAAGGCATTACCAGATATTCGAAGTGTCCAAATCGGGTTCGAAAGGCCGTTTTCCATTCGTCACCTTCCTGAATTCTTACTAGGTTGTAAGCACATCTCAGGTCCAGTTTCGAGAAGAAGCATGCTCCCCGCAGCCTCTGAAATATTTTGGGGATCAATGGAAGAGGATAGCGATTCTTGACCGTGATCTTGTTTAGGTCACAGTTGTCAATACAAGGTCTAAGAGTGTGATCCTTCTACTCCACAAAGAAGATGCCGGCTCCTGCTGGTGATGTAGAAGGCCGAATAAAGCCTTTTTCCAAACTTTCATCTATATATTCTCGGAGGACCTCTAATTCGACTTTGGATAAAGGATAAATTCTACCGAAAGGAATTTTGGTGCCGGGCAGGAGTTCAATTGGACAGTCGTAGGAGCGATGAGGAGGAAGGGTGTTGGCACTTTTCTTATTGAACACGTCCAGATACTCGCGATATATTACAGGAACAAGTTTCATGGTTTCAGGATCAGAGTGAATGCTGAGAAGAGGAGCTGCCATATTTGTCTCTTTAGGAGTACAGTGAGTCAGACAATATTCTGAAGGAAAGATTTCTCCAGACAACCAATTGATGGTTGGGTTGTGGGCTCTTAGCCAAGGCATGCCGAGAATAACTGGAAAAATCGGGGAGGTAATAATATACAGACATAGGAATTCCTGGTGTCCTGAAGGAGAGTAGCAGACTATTGGCACGGTTTCCTGTGTTACAGGGCCAGAACTGATACCAGACCCGTCTGCCAGATGAACTGCAAGTCTTTTTGCTTTGGTACCGAGTGAATCTGGTTCTGAGTAGTGAAATGAGCATCCATAAAACAGCTACAAGCACCTGAGTCTCTGATGGCTGGGACCGTGATTGTCCTTTTGGCTACCTGTAGCTGTAGATGAAAAGAGAGATGCGTCCAGCTTGCCCCTTGAGGGTGCATCATGTAGAAACAGTTGGGAGAGAGATTTTGCCATGCAGGTAGCCACGAAATGACCTGCATCACCACAGTAGAGGTAGAGGTTGGACTTCTGCCATCGAAGGCGTTCTGCTGCGGATAACTGCGGTCTCCAGAAACTTCTCCTAGCTGGATTGGTGGGCGATTTTGATGAAACAACCTTTGTAGAGGGCCCAATTTCGGAGCATATTAGAATCTTCCTATTAGTCCTCTCACCCTGCTTTTCCCAAAACCAACGGTCAATAGGAATCGTCAGGTGTATCAAACTCTCCAACCTGGTTGGTACCCCCACTCGGACCAGCTCATCCTTCAGGGTATCAGAAAGACCAAGACGGAACTGATAGCAGAGAGCAGACTCGTTCCACTGAGTATCAGAACTCCAGATGCGGAAATCCGTGACATATTCTTCCACAGGTCTCTGGCCTTGCTGTAGCTTACTGAGCATAGTTTCAGCGGTTTGGCGCCAGAAGGGGTCATCATAGATTTGTGCCATTGCTGTAAAGAATAAGTCCACTGAAGCTAGGGCCGGATCATGTTGTTCACGGAGATGGTAGGCCCAGGACTGAGGCTCATTTCTAAGGAGTGTGATGATAAATCCCACTTTGATATTTGATGAAGAGAAGGTCCTGGGGAGCAGGGAAAAATATAACTCACAGGAGTTACGAAAAGTCCTGAACTTCCTGTGGTACCCTGTAAAGAACTCAGGCGTCGGCACCCGGGGTTCCGGTAGGGCAGAGGTTTCAAAGATCATACTGGTCTCTGTTTGAGTGATTGCATCAAAGGTGGCCATGAGATCTGTGTCTATGAGGACATTAGAATCGGTTCGCAGTTTACTCTCCAGGTGTTCAAAATTTTTCTGTAAGCCGTGTATCACGTTGAACAAGGTAGTTACTGATTGGCAAATGTCAGTTGCGAGGCCTCCCTTTCAGATTCCATCATTGGCTGACTGGTACTGTCACGTACCTGATGGGAGACTGAACTGACGAGGTCGACCTCACTTGTGTCACTAGCCCTGACCCCGCTGAGGTTGGAACAGAGGGAGTCTAGGGACCAGGGGACAAGAGCGCCAGTGGTTGTTGCTTGAGGCTCTTGAATATCCCGTCTGGCGCCAATCTTCGCCTTGCGTGTGCACAAGTGCGTGCATGTGCGTGATCGCGCATTCCTGCGCACCTGCGCACAACCGGCAATTATGCGGGATCTCTTTTGCGCATGCGTGTTCCCGACCGCGATTCTTCTTGCCGGAAATCCCTTACAGTAATGCACTTTATAAGAAAAACCTTCAAATAAAATGGCCACCACTAGTATAGCTGGTGACAGTCTCGCCACACACTGGTTCCTGTGGATTCCCAGCAATAGCGGTCATGGGATCACACCACGTGGTCCCGGCATGTGTGCTGACGTCACAGATGGTCACAATCTGATGCGTTTCCTCATTCTGACTTCCTCTGAGGGTGTGACCATGCTCATTAGACTATTGGTTGGATAATTAAACTCCTTACTGCCATCTTGAATTTTAGATGGCTGATTGAATGAATATATGCATCAATCAACAGTAAACCTTATAGAGATTAGAAGACTCTCCATATACATATAGATCAAATCAGATAGTAACCAATTAAACAGTTAAATATTAGAGAATAGAAAACCAATACACGGATAATTATAAATGGAATCAAATAAATTAAATGAAAAATGAATAAATTAAATTGCATTAAAATTTTAATAAAAAATAATATAAAAAAATAATACACCAATATTAAATTTAAAAAAATCATAAAAAAATTAAATAATGCAGATAAATTAAACAAATAAACATCAATCACTAATTAAGCAATTGATGCCTAACTCGATGTTTAAACCATTAGGTGTTAAAGCATCAGTGAGGTAAATCCATTTGGTTTCCCTTTTGGATAATTCCCTCACCCTACTGGAGCCTCGCCAAGAATGGGGACTAGTATAAATTTCCCAAAATTTAACACAAGAAGAGTCCCTATTGTGTTACTTCCTAAAGTGCATGGATACACTGTAATATTTGTATCCAATAGATATACAGTTTTGTGTAAATGTTTGTTAATCCTTTTTCTAAGGTGCCTTCTAGTCGACCTATATAAATAAGGCCACATGGGCACTCCAATGCATAGACAACATGAGTCGTCTCACATGTTATGAAAGCTGTAATCTCAAATAACTTCCCATTTGTCTTAAATTTAGTGAGTCCTCTAAACTCATTGTTCACCCTAATACATGCTGAGCATTTCTGGCATGAGAGGAAACCTTTTTTATTTCCAAACATTTCTAATTTAACTGGTGGGTCTATGGTTTTTTTAACCACTCTATCTCCAAACATAGGGGCCTTTCTATATATTAACACTGGTTTGTCCAGCAATAAAGGGCCTAATACCTTTTATCCATTTGTAATATATGCCAATGCTTAGCATATATATTTTCAGCTTCCCTGAATTGAGCATGAAAATCAGACATAAATCCCCACTGGTGGTTATTGTCATCTGCATTCACTTGTTTATTTCTCAGACCATTAATGCTCCCTGGGTATATTATATATCTCATCCTAGAGAGTTTCTCGTTCATATCCCTTTTCTAAAAACCTTTCCTTGATTAACTTTGATTGGGTCTGAAAATCACTATCCTCACGACAATTTCTACTTACGTGCATAATTTGACCTTTTGGTATATTTTTAAGCCATAGTGGATGATGACCACTATGACACGGCAAATAACTGTTGTGGTATTGTTGGCATAAAACATGTTTAAATAAAGAATTAGCCTTCTTGAATATAATTAGATCTAAAAAATGTATTTCATTGGTATTATACTGACATTCCAATTTGATATTATGCGGATTGTTGTTTAACATATCCAAAAATTTAATGAGCTCTTGCTCAGGACCTGCCCAAATAAAGAACAGGTCATCTATAAATCTTTTGTATAGCAGAATCTGTTTACGTCCATGGTTGAAGACAAATTTGTCTTGCCATTCCGCCATAAACAGATTAGCTATAGTTGGCGCAAAACGTGCGCACAACGCAACACCTTTTGTTTGGGAAAAAAAGTCCCAATTATACCAACTTCCCCTTTTGGGTGGAGTTCCGCTTTAATGCCCAATTAAGGGCCAATAACGCATCTTCATGTTGAATGATGGTGTACAGGGATGAGACATCCACTGCTACTAGTCAAACTTCATGGATATCTCTAAGATTGACCTCCTCCAGGAGTTGTAATAAATTGTTTGTGTCTCTCAAATAAGCTTTAGTGGCTACAACACTAGCCTGAAGAAAAACAACCCGGTATTGGCCCAGTCTAGCAGAGACTGAGCCAATGCCATGGACTATTGCTCTGGCCAGTGGGTTAAGATGTTCCTTATGTATCTTAGGCAATGTACAGTTGCAAGAAAAAGTATGTGAACCCCTTGGGATTACGTGGAGTTTTGCATGAATTGGGCATAAAATGTGCACTGAACGTCATCTAAGTCACAACAATAGAAGAACACAGTCTGCTGAACATAATACTACACAAACATTAGATGTTGCCATGGTTTAATTGCACATAACATGTAAACATTCACAGTGCAGAAAGGAAAAAGTATGTGAACCTTTGGACTTAATAACTGGTTGACACTCCTTTGGCAGCAATAACCTCAACCAAACGTTTCCTGTAGTTGCAGATCAGACCTGCACAACGATCTGGAGAAATTTTGGACCACTCCTCTTCACAAAACTGTTTCAGTGTAGCAATATTCTTGGGATGTCTGGTGTGAATCGCTCTCTTAAGGTCATGCCACAGCATTTCAATCGGGTTGAGGTCAGGACTCTAACTGGGCCACTCAAGAAGGCATATTCTGTGCTGTTGCAGCCATTGTTTTGCTGAATTACTTGTATGCTTTGGGTCATTGTCCTGTTGCATCACCCATCCTCTGCGGAGCTTCAGTTGGCAGACAGATGGTTGTACGTTTTCCTGCAAAATGTCTTGATAAACTCTGGAATTCATTTTCCCATCAATGACAACAATCCGTCCAGGCCCTGAGGCAGCAAAGCAGCCCCAAACCATGATGTTCCCTCCGCCATGTTTTACAGTGAGGATGAGGTTTTGATGTTGGTGTGCTGTGCCTTTTTTTTCTCCACACATAGTTTTGTGTGTTCTTCCCAAACAACTCAATCTTGGTTTCATCTGTCCACAGTATATTTTGCCAGTAGTGCTGTGGAACTTCCAGGTGCTCTTTTGCAAACTTCAAACGTGCTGCAATATTCTTTTTGGACAGCAATGGCTTCCTCCGTAGTGTCCTCCCATGTACTCCATTCTTGTTTAATGTTTTCCTTATTGTAGATGTGTCAACAAAAATGTTAGCATGTGCCAGAGATTTCTGTAGGTCTTTAGCTGACACTCTGGGATTCTTCTTTACCTCATGCAGCATTCTGCGCTGTGCTCTTGCAGTCATTTTTATAGGACAACCACGCCTAGGGAGAGTAGCAACAGTGCTAAACTTTCTCCATTTGTAGACAGTCTGTCTTACCGTGGACACATGAACATCAAGGCTTTTGGAGATACTTTTGTAACCCTTTCCAGCTTCATGCAAGTCAACAATACTTGATCGTAGGTCTTCTGAGAGCTCTTTTCTGCGAGGCATGGTTCACATCAGACAGTGCTTCTTGAAACCAGTAAACCCAAAACAGGTGTGTGTTTTTTAAGGGCAGGACAGCTGTCAGCAACACATCCAATATCATCACACTGATTGGAGTCAAGGTTGGCTCACTCCTGGCTCCAATTAGCTCTGGGAGAAGTCATTAAGCTAGGGCCTCACATACTTTTTCCTCCCTGCTCTGTGAATGTTTACATGCTATGTGCAATTAAACCATGGCAACATCTAATGTTTGTGTAGTATTATGTTCAGCAGACTGTGTTCTTCTATTGTTGTGACTTAGATGACGTTCAGTGCACATTTTATGCCCAATTCATGCAAAACTCCACGTAATCCCAAGGGGTTCACATACTTTTCTTGCAACTGTATATCAGCATAGGGGTAACCCCAATAAATATGAAAAAGTTTGTGCTCCATGGCTTGATATGCCGGGAATGGCAGTAGAGCTACGTAGTGCAAATGCGGCTGTTGCAGTGCCTCAGCAGCTAAGATATTTTTGGGGCTTGTAGTTGAATTGCTGGCCTTCTATTGAGATTGTACGGTACTTGTATAATTTGACTGTGCTGTATAGTTTGAAGTGTTCTGGACTGCTGTATAAATGTTCTTTGATAAAAAAGAGAGAAATGTCTTCTTATTGTGTTGTACAAAGGGGGTATAGCAGAGGACCTCAAGAAGGCTGAGAGTGCAGCCTATGACTGAGAGTGCAGCCTATGACTGGGAGTATTGTATCAGCTGCCTTGGATCAGGGATGGGTGGTGGTGTGATGACAGCAGGCCTGTCTGTGGGGTGGTTGTGCAGGTTCCACTGACTTACTCTGGGACCACCCTACAGGTGTCAGAATGGAAAGCTGATCTTCCCAGTGAAGAATGATTCCGGAATTGATCAACTCATCGGCTCTGATCACTTCTGAGTTCTTCAGAGATCAAGAAAGAAACCAAGTGAGCACAATCTGTACCTTTTAATAAAACACGTTAACTCATGAAAAAATGAGCTTTAGTACATGTGCACCCGGTGTCACGTACCTGACAGGAGAATTAAATGACAAGGTCAGCCTCACTTATATCTCCAGCCCAGGCTCAACTGCAAGTGAAACAGAGGGTACCAAGGGACAAGAGGAACACGAGTGCCAGCAGATGTTGATAGGAGACCTTGCAGCAGAAGATGCAGTCCTGAGGAGACTGGCAGACCAGGATTCGTTTGAGAGAGGGCTGCTGTGTCCGACATCTTAGGTGTGGGCGCCTTATGCTAGACGCTGCTTCTCGTAGTCCGAGCCAAGGTAGAGAGGAGCTGAGAGGCGGCATCCCATTGATGAACCGGAGGGAAGTCTTTAGCAGGATAGAGGAGTCCATAGGAGGATCCAGCTGACCCACTGAGATGTGATATTTTCTCAAATGCATGATGGAATTATGCATCTGGTGAGTGTGTAATTCACATATTTGGATCACTTGAATAAGAGCTTCACATCACATATAGACTATGTCACCTTATCACTAGTAGTTACCATCTTGGATGTGCGATTGTACTTTTGTCACTTTATTTTCCTGATATTGGAAATATACATTTGCAATATTGTTATTTTTATTGAGAGTTTTGGTTGCTATCACTCGCAATTTTATTGATATTTAAATATTTATGTCTCTGATGTGATTTTTTTAGCGCTGCATCTTTATTTTTCATACTTGATCTTTGGAGGTTGTTGGTACCTTTCGGTGTACAGCGGCTCAATTTTAAGCGCTCACTTTTATACTTGAATACTATTTGGCAGACCATCGGTTCAGGAATAGTAGCTGTGCTCAGGAGTCACCACCGCAGATACCCCCACCAGAACAACTGGAAGCCGTACCTCAGAGGGGCTCCTACAAAGCGCCTTTTCTTGTGCCCACATTATCCAATGAAGACCTTGTACCCCGCTGGATGTCCCTCAGCACCAATATGGCACAACCACCACCAAGACAAACCATAAAACAATGGGCAGGCGCGAGGGAGGGAAGTTTGCCTTGTGAAAACTTTCTTCAGACTGAAAACCCCCGTCACACCTTGTAAGACCACCCCGCGTATCTCCCCCCACTCCTTCCTTAAAACTATTTAGACTCCCCCTTTCGCTAATGGGAGTCTGCCTCTCCCAACTCCCTTTAACCCCTGTCATGCCAGCCCTTCGTTCATGTCCGAGCCTTCCTGAATCAGAGATAGGAGCGTGGTCACAGGAATAGCCAAGGTCATCAACAGGTGGGCACCAAGGTACCCAATCATGAGCAGAGCTGAAGTCAGGAACTGGCAACAAATCAGGAGCAGAATCCGAAATCAGGTCAGGAACAAGCCAGGTCAGCAACCAGGTAATCGTACAGGAACAACACAGGACACAGGGAACAACTGAAGACCAGTCAGCACTGACAGTAAGAGCATCCCTTAAATAGCCTGTCTAGTGACAGAAACTATGGGCACGCTCCAGCATGCATGCACATGTGAGCGTGCATTTGTTTGCGTATGCGTGAGCCAATGCTCATTTCTATTAGCGATGCATCTATGCACATTTCTATGAGCTTTTCTTTGCATATGCGCATTTCTATGCACCAAACGCTGTACTGGAATTCCCTTACATTTAGCCAGCCGTCTCACAGGAATTCCCTGATACCAGGACTCCAAGGTCTGCATGGGTCCAAAGTCATTTTTACCTTGCTTTGTTATTTGTGCCTGGACTTTCCATAATCTTAAAGCACCTGCCTATGGTCACAAGACAATCATGCCTAAAGTGCCTAATGCTGTCTGTGTAATCTGGCGTAGTCATTATCCCATCAACACCCCATGCTAACTTTATTACATATGTGCATCACTATGAAACAACAAACCCATTTCCTAGCGTGAATTAATATACATTACCACTGCACACTCTGAATGTATTTATTAGGAGAGTTTTTCTTAATATCTGGAGAGGACAGATCGCTTGTCTGCACAGCCCATCTGTTTCATTACAGATTCAGTGTACATACCACACACTCTAACATTAATTGTATTGACACATAAGCCTGAGTGCTGGCTGGGCAACTTAGAACCATTTGTTCATTATGGAAAACGTGTTCTTTACAGACATGCTGACTGCATGGTTAAATGTGCTGACAGCACCGGGTGGAAGGTGCATTGCATTAAAATAAAACTACAGCCTCCAGCTATTAAATTTGTGGTTTATTATTATGCCAATATAGTTTTCTTGTTTGTTGCTTTTTAGTAAGTTACTTAAAGCCGCTGTCACAGGCTGCCCACACAATTTGAAGTCCTGATTTTATCTGTCAATGTGTAAAACAAGCCATAGACATAAGACAGTGCTTGCCAGACCTAAGAGATTTTTGGCATGAACTATCCTTCCTACAGAAGATCTTTCCATAAAGTCTATGATGTGCCAAGGCCGGTGTCACGTTATACACATTTTTGCGCTACATGCCTAGGGCAGGCCATTCATTTCAGTGAGCTGCCCTGCTTGCAACAAACATGGGAAAGTAACTACGGTATCCTTTTGAACATTGAGCTCCATGTGTTTTCATGTGTTTGTCCAGTGTCCAAAATGTCTGCATTCTGTGTTTGGGGTGCCATTAACAATGAATGGCACCTCAAGAGTGATGTTCAGTTTTTGCACATTTCATAGACACATGCAAAAACGCTCGATTTTTTCCCGCATTTACAAGATGCTCAAGTGTGATTGGGGCCTAAACAACCCTGTCTACCAAAAAGATTGTCCACAATATGGGTGGCGTGCATGATGCCGTCATTCACATATGCACCTTCATCATGCACAATGATGTCAGAGCTGGCACCATTTTTTGCCACAGCTTGTACCCAGAAGTGGCGGGGGGGGGGGGGGGGGGGGTTACATGGATGGAAGTGGCAGCAGCCCCTCTACTTCCATCATTATATATAACATAATTATATTTACAGTCCTGGTTTATTTGGGGGATATATTTAGAGGATGAATACACACACCCCAGCACACAGGAACCACCTCCAGAAACTTGCACCCAGGTAGTTAAATTGCTGCTGTACACAGGTAAACCAAACCAAAAAAGTGAAAATACAAAGAAACAGCGCAAATAAACACCTTATTTAAAATAATACAAACTTGAAAGTGATAAGATCAATAAAAAATGTCCAAATAAAAATAATTTTTTAAAAATTCATGATAAAAATCCTTAAATATTTATATACTGTTATCACTTGGGAATAAGGATTTTTATCATGAATTTTTTAAAAATTCTTTTTATTTGGACATTTTTATTGATCATATTTAGAGGATGGATTAGATAGCTGGTCTCTTTTTGGCACTGTTGATGCTGGATGTCGGACCATTATACAGTTGTGTTCACCATAATAGCAGTCAGACATCACTAACCTGATCAATCACTGTTTTTGGTAGAAATTATATTTCTACATGGAAAATAATTCACTAGCAGGTGTAGTAGAGTAATAGAAATCCAACAGACCCAACAGTCATGACATGCATGCTGCTGATTCTGTGTAATTGAATCACTAATTGAAAGGGGCATGTTCAAAATAATAGCAGTGTGGAGTTCTATTAGTGAGGTCATTCATTCTTTGAAAAACAGGTGGCAATTATTGCCCTTATTTAACCATTTCAATACCATGCAATTTTACACCTTCCTGCCCAGGCCAGTTTTCACGTTTCAGCGCTCACACTTTGAATGACAATTGCGCGGTCATACAACATTGTACCCAAACTAAAATTTTATCATTTTCTTCACACAACTAGAGCTTTCTTTTGGTGGTATTTAATCACTGCTGGGGTTTTTATTTTTTGCTAAATTAACAAAAAAAGACCACAAATTTTGAAAAAAAACACGGTTTTCTTTGTTTCTGTTCTAAAAGTTTACAAATAAATAATTGTTCTTCATAAATTTAGGCCGAGATATATTCTACTACATGTCTTTGGTGAAAATAACCCAAATTAGGATGTATTATTTAGTTTGTAGGAAAGTTATAGAGTTCACAAACTATGGTATAGATCTGAATATTGATCAATCCTGAAGTACTGACGGCCAATCTAATTTCTTGAGGTCCAAGAATGTCAGAATAGTACAGATATCCCCAAATGACCCCTTTTTGCAGAGTAGACAGTCCAACGTACTTTATAAGAGGCATGGCGAGTTTTTTGAAGTTGTATTTTTTTTGTCATAATTTTTCGGAAAATGAAAAAATTAAAAAAATTAGTTTCACTATTTTTTTTTTTTTTTTACATACTGTCACCAGTGCAGTACAGCGTCATCATATAACTGGCATGGCGGTGAACAGGGACACTGACTGGTGACAGTATGAAAAAAAAATATATATATTTTTTTTTTATTATTATTTTTAATTTTTTATTACATTTTGTTTATTTTTTTAAGATTTTTTTTTTCATATTTTACTATGACAAAAGTAGTACAATGTTACCAATTTTTTAAATTTTTTTTTTTTTACACAATTTGCTTATAGCAAAGAATTACTTTGCTATAAGCAAGCATTTACCAGAATGAAATCGATTCATTCAGTTTTTTTTTTTTTTTTGTGCTTAGCTGTGATTTGGTCACAGCTAATCACATGACATGTGCATGTGACCTGCTGTGACCATTCACAGCTAGGCACTAGTATACAATGGATGGCATGAATGAAGCCATCCATTGTATACAACTGTCATGTGACCTGCTGTGATTGGTCACAGCAGGTCACATGGTACCAGCAACGGGGGCCGGTACTCAGATCTGTCATCGGCCGTGTCCAAGGTACACGGCCGGTGACAGATCGCGCCGCTGTGCCGCTCTGCAGTTGCGCGAACTGAGCATGTGCGGGAGCACGCCAAATGGCATGCACCCGGAATGCAGAAGCACTTTTGCCGCCGCCAAACGGCCATTGGCCGGGCGGCAAATGGTTAAGGAAGGAAGGCAGCAAATGTTGTACATGCTGGTTACAGTGCATTTCTCTCTGAAATTGTGAGGAAAATGGGTCGTTCCAGACATTGTTCAGAAGAACAGCGTACCTTGATTAAAAAGTTGATTGGAGAGGGGAAAACATATAAAGAAGTACAGAAAATGATAGGCTGCTCAGCTAAAATGATCGCAAATGCTTCAAAATGGCAACCAAAACCTGAAAGACGTGGAAGAAAGCGAAAAACTACCATTTGAATGGATAGAAGAATAGCCAAAATGGCAAGGACTCAGCCAACAATCAGCTCCAGGAAGATCAAAGAAAGTCTAAAGTTACCTGTGAGTACTGTTACAATTAGAAGACGCCTATGTGAAGCCAAGCTATCTGCAAGAAGCCCCCGCAAAGTCCCACTGTTGAAAAAAACACATGTGCTGAAGAGGTTACAATTTGCCAAAGAGCACATTGACTGGCCTAAAGAGAAATGGTGCAACATTTTGTGGACTGATGAAAGTAAGATTGTTCTTTTTGGGTCTAGTGGCCGGATACAGTTTGTCAGACGACCCCCAAACACTGAATTCAAGCCACAGTACACTGTGAAGACAGTGAAGCATGGTTGCGCAAGCATCATGATATGGGGATGTTTCTCATACTACGGTGTTGGGCCTATTTATCGCATACCAGGGATCATGGATCAGTTTGAATACATCAGAATACTTGAAGAGGTCATGCTGCCTTATGCTGAAGAGGAAATGCCCTTGAAATGGGTGTTCCAACAAGACAATGACCCCAAACACACTAGTAAACGTGCAACATCTTGGTTCCAGACCAACAAGATTGACGTTATGGAGTGGCCAGCCCAATCCCCGGATCTTAATCCAATAGAAAACTTGTGGGGTGACATCAAAAATGCAGTTTCTGAGGCAAAACCAAGAAATAGAGAAGAACTGTGGAATGTAGTCCAATCATCCTGGGCTGGAATACCTGTTCAAAGGTGCCAGAAGTTGGTTGACTCCATGCAACACAGATGTACAGCAGTTCTCAGAAACAGTGCTTATACAACTAAATATTAATTAAGTGATTCAAAGGAAAGCAAAATCTTCAAACATTTTTCAGTTTATATAGTGAATGTTTGAGTTTGTAAAGAAGAATACAAACACTGCTATTTTTTTGAACAGTCTAATATTCACTTTTCTTAAATTTTTTTTTAGCGGAACAACACAAATTTGATATATTTTTCTTCATGTTTTGATTTGGAATAGAATGTGTAGTGTTCCCAATGCATTTGTGTGTATGGAAATAAAAGCTATTAGAAGGATTTTGAGCTTTATTCACTTTTTTCAACACACTGCTATTATTTTGAACACAACTGTATATTGGCTTTTGAGATCTTTGGACTATATTGATTGTTTCCCTGGTACCTAGTACTTGAAATTCATGTGCATGATTTAGCTTTTACCTGTACTCCCCCTCTATTGTCTGTTATCTGTGTAGCCCATTGAAATGTTATTACTTGCAATACTTAAAAATGGATATTAGATGGCGGTGGTCTGCCATTCATTGTCACTCACATGGAGAGAACAGCCCTCTGGAACTTGTATGCTAAATAGCAGGATTCAGCTGGTGAGCAGGGCAGTCAGGGACAACATTTCCCAGGAAGAGTAGCGCTGGCATATAAATATCAAAGCCTGGGCGATTGGCTAGTAGAGTGCATGAAGAGACTGAAAGAGAAGGAAGTGTGCTGACGGTTGAAGAGCGAAAAGAGCCTACTGACCACCCAGTCTGCCACGCTGCCCATCAGGCCAATCTGACAGCAGAAGACCAGACGGGATGCCGAGTCTGAACCGAAGAGTCCATGGACTCACCCCATTTGCAGAGAAAGACAGACTGCTACGATCTGCCGGACTACTTAATTGGGTGAGAGAGACCCATGCACCCACTAACCAAGTGAATACTGACAGTTTGCCACCTCAGCTATCTATCTACACATAGTTGTGTACATTATATAAAGTTGACTCAGTTTGTGGCCTAGTTCTCGCAGCCGCCATCATTGGGATACATCTATATTACAGTTTCTTGTACAAGCTGACCGCAGGACATACAGTTGCAGGCCAGGATACAGCAGTGTCAACTGAAACAAGTTTCCTTTCTTCAACCAAGCAGGATTCCCATTACTGTTTATTTTTGCCTTTGATGTACAAAGGGAGCTATAGTTGCCTATAGACATTTATGCCAATTGTTGCTATTCATTACTTCAAGTCTGCCCATGTTTAGTGCTTTAAAGGGGACCCCACCCTAATTTTCTACCATCAATAGGAAAAGTTTTAAATCTCCCTTGTTCCTTCACTATCTTTGTGTTACCATCACAAAGATATATATTCCACATATCTTAAAGTGCTCAATTTCCAATGAGAATTATCTTTCCTTCACATCTAATCCTTGTCATCTAGTTCTGAGGACCCACAGTGAGCTTACCTGTTAGTTATTTTCTGCTCACTGGGGATCCAGAAGTCTCCTCAGATTGGAGGCAGTGGATTATTTTTGAAAGCAGGCCTGCTAACAGTTATTGTTGCTTCATGATGAATGTTGTTATTTTTACTCACAATTACCAAGAGTGATTATATTTGCTGCATATATCAATGCTATTTTGTTCTTTTTAACCAAGTTAGCTTTGATTCCAATATAAACTTCATATTGGTTTACACCAGTTTGTGTGTGAGTTCATTTTTCAATTGTGGTTTACTTTGGTCACGGGTGCACGGTGGTGTAAGCAGAGGTTGGGCTTGCAGCAAGAGGTTCAGATTGACAGGGAGCCCTAAATAATTACTAAGCAACCCTTAAGGGGGTAGTGCTACATGTGGGGGCTCATACGGGATATCCCTGTCTAGAGAATCTGTGAACCCCAGAAGAAAAACATAGAACCATCTGAGATGCTTTCCTGGTGCTAAGAGGAGAATGGAAACTCAGAGTGGTGTGTGGTATTGAGTTTTCTCAGGGATGATTGGACAGAAAAACAGGCTGAGCAGATGTTACCAGCCCGCATAGCAGACCATAAAAGGAGGATCATCGATATCAGAAGCAATCCAGATGTACCCAATGTACTGGGTGGGCTAAAGGGATACCCTCCTGTACTTGAAGAACCGAGTATACATCTGACTGACACAGTAATGGCACAAGTATTACGATCTGGTGCTATTGATTCAAGTGGAGAGAGTTTACGGAAGGGTACCCCTGAGCCAGAGTTTTACACTTTCGCTGCAGCTGGAGGAGACATATCTGCCACTTGACTGGCCGAACTAGGAAAGTTTATAGAGACCTTTCTAAAAACACTCTGCCTCTATTACTAGTCACAACTTTCGGAGGCTGAAATTCTTCCCTGGAAAGACCCCTACACCCCTAAGGGAAGATGACTTCAATACATGGGTTGACCAAGTCCTCCAGGCTTTAGAGGAGTGGGAAGTAGCAGACGCCGTAAAGAGACAAAGGGTAGTGGAAAGCTTGCGGGCCCCCGCCTCAGACATTGTATGTAGCCAACAATGGGATAAACCTGGCTGTACTGCCCACGAGTGTCTTGAAGCCTTATGTGAGGTATTTGGGAGACTGGAGAATTGTGCAGAGCTGACCTATCTATTTGAGCACGCTTATCAATGAGAAGGGGAGAAACTATCCGATTATGTTCAAAGGTTGGAGAAGATTCTGCAGCAGACGGTTGTTCAGGGAGGGTGAAGGCGGAAAGTGCCATTAAGGCCCTATAGACCCAAGTACATAAAGAAGCTCAGCCCTTTGATTCAATTGTACAGAAACTTAGAGTCAGTTATCCCTATGGCGCTGTGACGTATTCAAAGCTGCTGAAGACCATTAGAGAAAAAGAAGCTCTGATTTTGGCTAAAGACCGAAAAGACCAAAGTTCAAGGCGGACACCAGCCCAGGGCCTCCACTTGTGTCACTTAAGCTGTTCCAAACAGACAGGGGGTGTCTGAGGCGCAGGTCATGACTACTGTGGACAGTATAGTGAAGACCGTGCCCCAGTTGGCTTAGGCCCAAGCCATGATTCAACAGTCATTTTGTGAAGTCCAAAAGATTGTGGGACAGGGTAGGGAGGCTCACATTGCTATGCAGAAGACCATGTCAGAGATGGGCAGACAGAGTCAGCCATGTCAGCTGGAAGAGGGGAATATTGTCCAGGGCACCTCAGATGTTGTTTCCAGTGTGGAGAATCAGGACACTTTCGGGTTCAATGCCTTTATACAGAGCCAGCAGACGACCTGATGGCTGAAGTGATTAAGGCATTAAAAAGGCTATTTTTTTCCAAAGCTGGCAGAAAACTACCGGGGACCTCAGTAAAGGAGCCAGCTGAGGACCCGAAGCACATCCTGAGTTCCAACTCCCAAGGAACACAGACTCTAGAGACCAAAACTACACAGACACCTGTTGTTAGCTGCTTCCCAGAGCCAAGTCAGATTCCAAATCCGCTGACTGGGACACTAGTGTGGGAAATCAATGCACATTACTCCAGAAAGCTGGAAAAGCCAACTCTCTGGAAACAAGTGAATAAGCTTGGGAAAGATTGCACCAGAAGAACCAAGCCTCAACCCAAGACTCCCAGATGAACTAGTAGGCCCATGTCAGGAATGGACTGGCCAGCAATAGTGGGACTCACCTGCCTTATGGGCTGCAGTACCAGGGCTGGCCAGCGGGTGCTCCCAGCAATCAGAGACTCAACCTTGCAGCCAGCCAAACACCTGAAACTGCTTATACTGGTGTATTTAAGGGATGGCCAGACCTGCAGACTCTGCCTTGGTGTGTGTTTTTCCTGGGCCCTGTATCCTGTTCCTGTTCCTGTCTTGTTGCTGACCCTGCCTGATCTGGACCTCTGCTGACTTCTCCTGCTCTGACCCTGGCTCGTTCCTGACCATCCCTCTGCCTGGCCCTCTGTACCACGCTGCCCGCTACCTGCTGAACCTGGCTTGTGACCCTGACCATTCTCCGCTTGCTCCCCCTGTACCTACCTGCCCGATTGATATTGACCCGGCCTGCCAGACGACGCTTGCATTGTATGTACTGTTATCTGTGGGTGGTTGGTTTGGTTTGTTTGCACTGTGTTATGTTTTAGTATTGCACTGCGTTTATGTTTGTATTGTTAGTGTTAATAAATTATATTGTTTATAACATATCTGAAGTCTGCGTTTCCCTGCGTCAGTCACACACCTCTGGTCATACCCGGGAGCCCTGACATTACACCAAGGCCAATCCTGACCAGAAGTGGCTGCACAGGGAGGCCATCTTGTTTTGTTGATGGGAAGGATGGATCTTGATGAGGTTGTGTATTTATATCTGCTAGTGGTTATTATGGTTATTAGAGGATGATGTCGATTGCTCCTTGGAGCGTTATGCTACATGTTCACCACAGGTATTAAGAGATTGTATAAACGCAGTGCAGTCTTTGGTCAGACAGGCTTTGTGTAAGCTTAGCTTTGTTCAACCCATACTGCAGACATGGACAGATTTGTTGCACCCAGCCTCAGTCAGCCTACAAAGACCCAGTCCTGCTTCTAATCTATTTCCTCAAAGCTCTATTCCTGCATTCCCAACAGCTCCTCCTGCCCTGCTATCTACCGCATGTCAGTACCCTGTTCCCACTCGCTGCACCTATCCTGCCTTTAACCCTGTAAAAAAGCCCTCTGTAGCAACTGCTCCCTCCTCTGTTCCATCCTCCAGCTCTTCTCTGTCTCCAGCTGCTCCATTCGTTTGCAGACCTGCGTTTACTTGCAGTGCTCCAGTAGTTAAAACCAGAAAAAAGCAAAAATTCTTTCCAACCAATACCATCCTGCCAGTATCCAAACCGGTGAGCCTGCCGTCTGAGAACCTGCCTTCCGTGGTTCAGCCTGGTGCCTTGGCACCCGCACTTCAGCCTGAGGTCTGTACCCAGCCTGAGGTCTGTACCCAGCCTGATGCCTGTACCCAGCCTGATGCCTCTACTCAGCCTGATGCCTCTCTTCAGCCTGATGCCTCTCTTCAGCCTGATGCCTCTACTCAGCCTGATGCCTCCACTCAGCCTGAAGCCTCCACTCAGCCTGAAGCCTCCACTCAGCCTGAAGCCTCCACTCAGCCTGAAGCCTCCACTCAGCCTGATGCCTCCACTCAGCCTGATGCCTCCACTCAGCCTGATGCCTCTACCCAGCATGATGAACTGATCCAGCCTGATGATCCTATTAGGCCAGTTGACTCGATGCCTGCTGTTGATCCAGACGATCCGGTACCTGATCCGGTGCCCGCTGTCGTGCCAATTGACTCAGAGCCCGCTGTCGTACCTGGTGACTCGGTGCCCACTGCCTTGCCAGATGACGCGGTGCCCGCTGGCGGGCCAAATGACCTGATGCCTGGTGACCCAGTGCCCGTCATACCTGGTGACCCGATGCCCACTGTCGAGCCAGACGATCCAATGCCTGGTGACCCGGTGCCCACTGCCTTGCCAGATGACGCGGTGCCCGCTGGCAAGCCAAATGACCTGATGCCTGGAGACCCAGTGCCCGCTGTCATACCTGGTGACCCGATGCCCGCTGTCGAGCCAGACAATCCGGTACCTGATGACCCGGTGCCCGCTGTCGTGCCAATTGACTCAGAGCCCACTCTCGTGCCTGGTGACTTGGTGCCCACTGTCTTGCCAGATGACGCGGTGCCCGATGGCAAGCCAAATAACCTGATGCCTGGTGACCCGATGCCCGCTGTCCAGCCAGACGATCCAATGTCTGACCCAGTGCCCGCGGTCATACCAGTTGACTCGGAGCCCACTGCCTTGCCAGATGACGCGGTGCCCGCTGTCGAGCCAAATGACCTGATGCCTGGTGACCCGATGCCATCTGTCCTGCCAGACGATCCATTGTCTGACCCAGTGCCAGCGGTCATGCCAGTTGACTTGGAGCCCACTGTCGTGCCTGGTGACTTGGTGCCTGTCGCTCCGCCTGGGGGTCCGGCGCCCGTCGCTCCGCCTGGGGGCCCGAGACCTGTCGCTCCGCCTGGGGGTCCAGCGCCCGCCGCTCCGCCTGGGGGCCCGAGACCTGTCGCTTCGCCTGGGGGTCCGGCGTCCGCCGCTCCGCCTGGGGGCCCGGCGTCCGCCGCTCCGCCTGGGGGTCCGGCGCCCGCCGCTCCGCCTGGGGGCCCGAGACCTGTCGCTCCGCCTGGGGGTCCGGCGCCCGCCGCTCCACCTGGGGGCCCGAGACCTGTCGCTCCGCCTGGGGGTCCGATGCCTGTCGCCCCGCCTGGGGGCCCGATGCCTGTCGCCCCGCCTGGGGGCCCGGCGCCCACCGCTCCGCCTGGGGGCCCGATGCCAGTCGCCCCGTCTGGGGGCCCGATGCCTGTCGCCCCGTCTGGGGGCCCCATGCCTCTGCCCGATGTGCCTCTGCCCGGAGTCCAGCCCGATTGTGCCTCTGCCCGGAGTCCAGCCCGATTGTGCCTCTGCCCGGAGTCCAGCCCGATTGTGCCTCTGCCCGGAGTCCTGCCCGATGTGCCTCTGCCCGGAGTCCTGCCCGATGTGCCTCTGCCCGGAGTCCTGCCCGATGTGCCGCTGCCCGGAGTCCAGCCCGATGGGCCGCTGCCCGGAGTCCAGCCCGATGGGCCGCTGCCCGGAGTCCAGCCCGATGGGCCGCTGCCCGGAGTCCAGCCCGATGGGCCGCTGCCCGGAGTCCAGCCCGATGGGCCGCTGCCCGGAGTCCAGCCCGATGGGCCGCTGCCCGGAGTCCAGCCCGATGGGCCGCTGCCCGGTGTGCCTCTGCCCGGTGTGCCGCTGCCCGGTGTGCCTCTGCCCGGTGTGCCTCTGCCCGGTGTGCCGCTGCCCGGTATGCCTCTGCCCGTTGTGCCGCTGCCCGATGGGCCGCTGCCCGGAGTCCTGCCCGGTGTGCCGCTGCCCGGAGTCCTGCCCGGTGTGCCAGTCTTTGATATCCCGCCAGTTACCAGACCCGGGCGGTGGAACATTTTGCCCAGCTAGGACTGTTTGGAGCGTCCTGAGGCCGCTCCTTGAGGGGGGGTACTGTCAGGAATGGACTGGCCAGCAATGGTGGGACTCACCTGCCTTATGGGCTGCAGTACCAGGGCTGGCCAGCGGGTGCTCCCAGCAATCAGAGACTCAACCTTGCAGCCAGCCAAACACCTGAAACTGCTTATACTGGTGTTGTCAGGAATGGACTGGCCAGCAATGGTGGGACCCACCTGCCTTATGGGCTGCAGTACCAGGGCTGGCCAGCGGGTGCTCCCAGCAATCAGAGACTCAACCTTGCAGCCAGCCAAACACCTGAAACTGCTTATACTGGTGTTGTCAGGAATGGACTGGCGAGCAATGGTAGGACCCACCTGCCTTATGGGCTGCAGTACCAGGGCTGGCCAGCGGGTGCTCCCAGCAATCAGAGACTCAACCTTGCAGCCAGCCAAACACCTGAAACTGCTTATACTGATGTATTTAAGGGATGGCCAGACCTGCAGATTCTGCCTTGGTGTGTGTGTTTCTCCTGGGCCCTGTATCCTGTTCCTGCTCCCTGTTCCTGTTCCTGTCTGATTCGTTGCTGACCCTGCTCTGATCCCTGGCTTTGTCTGACCATTCTCCTGCTCCTGATCCCTGGCTTTGTCTGACCATTCTCCTGCTCCTGATCCCTGGCTTTGTCTGACCATTCTCCTGCTCCTGATCCCTGGCTTTGTCTGACCATTCTCCTGCTCCTGATCCCTGGCTTTGTCTGACCATTCTCCTGCTCCTGATCCCTGGCTTTGTCTGACCATTCTCCTGCTCCTGATCCCCGGCTTTGTCTGACCATTCTCCTGCTTAACCCCATACGTTCTGACCTCCTGTTGATAATCCCGGCCTGCCTGACGACGCTTGCATTGTATGTACTGTTATCTGTGGGTGGTTTGGTTTGGTTCGTTTGCACTGTGTATGTTTTAGTATTGCACTGCGTTTATGTTTGTATTGTTAGTGTTAATAAATTATATTTATAACATATCTGAAGCCTGCGTTTCCCTGCGTCAGTCACATACCTCTGGTCACACCCTGGAGCCCTGACATTACACCAAGGCCAATCCTGACCAGAAGTGGCTGCACAGGGAAGCCATCTTGGTTTGTTGATGGGAAGGATGGATCTTGATGAGGTTGTGTATTTATATCTGCTAGTGTTTGATGACAGAGAGTATGCTTATCAAACTCTGAAGGAGTATCCCCGGGATGAACTGCTAGAATGTATACGGCTCGCTCATGTTCTAGTAGATCAGGGCACAGAATTCTCTGAGGTGCAGCCATTGATTCAGATTTGTGCGGAGTTGGTTTCATCTGGTACCCCCGAATACAGGGATGAATTTTTGCCGCCATTTAGTGCCGACCAGGTAGAGTCCCTGGTATGGTTATTAGAGGATGATGTGGATTGCTTCTTGGAGCGTTATTCTGCATGTTCACAACAGGTATTAAGGGATTGTATAAACGCAGTGCAGTCTTTGGTCAGACAGGCTTTGTGTAAGCTTAGCTTTGTTCAACCCATACTGCAGACATGGACAGACTTGTTGCACCCAGCCTCAGTCAGCTTACAAAGACCCAGTCCTGCTTCTAATCTATTTCCTCAAAGCTCTATTCCTGCATTCCCAACAGCTCCTCCTGCCCTGCTATCTACCGCATGTCAGTACCCTGTTCCCACTCGCTGCACCTATCCTGCCTTTAACCCTGTAAAAAAGCCCTCTGTAGCAACTGCTCCCTCCTCTGTTCCATCCTCCAGCTCTTCTCTGTCTCCAGCTGCTCCATTCGTTTGCAGACCTGCGTTTACTTGCAGTGCTCCAGTAGTTAAAACCAGAAAAAAGCAAAAATTCTTTCCAACCAATACCATCCTGCCAGTATCCAAACCGGTGAGCCTGCCGTCTGAGAACCTGCCTTCCGTGGTTCAGCCTGGTGCCTCGGCACCCGCACTTCAGCCTGAGGTCTGTACCCAGCCTGATGCCTCTCTTCAGCCTGATGCCTCTCTTCAGCCTGATGCCTCTCTTCAGCCTGATGCCCCTCTTCAGCCTGATGCCTCTACCCAGCATGATGATCCTATTAGGCCAGTTGACTCGATGCCCGCTGTTGATCCAGATGATCCGGTACCTGATCCGGTGCCCGCTGTCGTGCCAATTGACTCAGAGCCCGCTGTCGTACCTGGTGACTCGGTGCCCACTGCCTTGCCAGATGACGCGGTGCCCGCTGGCGAGCCAAATGACCTGACGCCTGGTGACCCAGTGCCCGCTGTCATACCTGGTGACCCGATGCCCGCTGTCGAGCCAGACGATCCAATGCCTGGTGACCCGGTGCCCACTGCCTTGCCAGATGACGCGGTGCCCGCTGGCAAGCCAAATGACCTGATGCCTGGAGACCCAGTGCCCGCTGTCATACCTGGTGACCCGATGCCCGCTGTCGAGCCAGACAATCCGGTACCTGATGACCCGGTGCCAGCTGTCGTGCCAATTGACTCAGAGCCCACTGTCATGCCTGGTGACTTTGTGCCCACTGTCTTGCCAGATGACGCGGTGCCCGCTGTTGAGCCAAATGACCTGATGCCTGGTGACCCGATGCCCGCTGTCCAGCCAGACAATCCAATGTCTGACCCAGTGCCCGCGGTCATACCAGTTGACTCGGAGCCCGCTGCCTTGCCAGATGACGCGGTGCCCGCTGTCGAGCCAAATGACCTGATGCCTGGTGACCCGATGCCCGCTGTCCAGCCAGACGATCCATTGTCTGACCCAGTGCCAGCGGTCATGCCAGTTGACTCGGAGCCCACTGTCGTGCCTGGTGACCCGGTGCCTGTCGCTCCGCCTGGGGGCCCAGCGCTCGCCGATCCGCCTGGGGGCCCGAGACCTGTCACTCCGCCTGGAGGTCCGGCGCCCGCCGCTCCGCCTGGGGGCCCCAGACCTGTCGCTTCGCCTGGGGGTCCGGCGCCCGCCGCTCCGCCTGGGGGCCCGAGACCTGTCGCTCCGCCTGGGGGTCCGGCGCCCGCCGCTCCGCCTGGGGGCCCGAGACCTGTCGCTCCGCCTGGGGGTCCGGCGCCCGCCGCTCCGCCTGGGGGCCCGAGACCTGTCGCTTCGCCTGGGGGTCCGGCGCCCGCCGCTCCGCCTGGGGGCCCGGCGCCCGCCGCTCCGCCTGGGGGCCCGAGACCTGTCGCTCCGCCTGGGGGCCCGGCGCCCGCCGCTCCGCCTGGGGGCCCGATGCCTGTCGCCCCGCCTGGGGGCCCGATGCCTGTCGCCCCGTCTGGGGGCCCGATGCCTGTCGCCCCTCCTGGGGGCCCGGCGCCCGCCGCTCCGCCTGGGGACCCGATGTCTGTCGGCCCGATGCCTGTCGCCCCGCCTGGGGGCCCGATGCCTGTCGCCCCGCCTGGGGGCCCGATGCCTGTCGCCCCGCCTGGGGGCCCGATGCCTGTCGCTCCGCCTGGGGGCCCGGTGCCTGCTGCTCCGCCTGGGGGCCCGGTGCCTGCTGCTCCGCCTGGGGGCCCGTTGCCTGCTGCTTCGCCTGGTGATCCGATGTGCCTCTGCCCGGAGTCCTGCCCGATATGCCTCTGCCCGGAGTCCAGCCCGATGTGCCTCTGCCCGGAGTCCAGCCCGATGTGCCTCTGCCCGGAGTCCAGCCCGATGTGCCTCTGCCCGGAGTCCAGCCCGTTGTGCCTCTGCCCGGAGTCCAGCCCGTTGTGCCTCTGCCCGGAGTCCAGCCCGTTGTGCCGCTGCCCGGAGTCCAGCCCGTTGTGCCGCTGCCCGGAGTCCAGCCCGATGTGCCGCTGCCCGGAGTCCTGCCCGGTGTGCCAGTCTTTGATATCCCGCCAGTTACCAGACCCGGGCGGTGGAACATTTTGCCCAGCTAGGACTGTTTGGAGCGTCCTGAGGCCGCTCCTTGAGGGGGGGTACTGTCAGGAATGGACTGGCCAGCAATGGTGGGACTCACCTGCCTTATGGGCTGCAGTACCAGGGCTGGCCAGCGGGTGCTCCCAGCAATCAGAGACTCAACCTTGCAGCCAGCCAAACACCTGAAACTGCTTATACTGATGTATTTAAGGGATGGCCAGACCTGCAGACTCTGCCTTGGTGTGTGTTTCTCCTGGGCCCTGTATCCTGTTCCTGCTCCCTGTTCCTGTTCCTGTCTGATTCATTGCTGACCCTGCTCTGATCCCTGGCTTTGTCTGATCATTCTCCTGCTCCTGATCCCTGGATTTGTCTAACCATTCTCCTGCTCCTGATCCCTGGCTTTGTCTGACCATTCTCCTGCTCCTGATCCCCGGCTTTGTCTGACCATTCTCCTGCTTAACCCCATACGTTCTGACCTCCTGTTGATAATCCCGGCCTGCCTGACGACGCTTGCATTGTATGTACTGTTATCTGTGGATGGTTTGGTTCGTTTGCACTGTGTATGTTTTAGTATTGCACTGCGTTTATGTATTGTTAGTGTTAATAAATTATATTTATAACATATCTGAAGCCTGCGTTTCCCTGCGTCAGTCACATACCTCTGGTTACACCCTGGAGCCCTGACAGGTGTATTTAAGGGATGGCCAGACCTGCAGACTCTGCCTTGGTGTGTGTTTTTCCTGGGCCCTGTATCCTGTTCCTGTTCCTGTCTTGTTGCTGACCCTGCCTGATCTGGACCTCTGCTGACTTCTCCTGCTCTTACCCCGGCTCGTTCCTGACCATCCCTCTGCCTGACCCTCTGTACCACGCTGCCCGCTACCTGCTGAACCTGGCTTGTGACCCCGACCATTCTCCGCTTGCTCCCCCTGTACCTACCTGCCCGATTGATATTGACCCAGTCTGCCTGACGACGCTTGCATTGTATGTACTGTTATCTGTGGGTGGTTGGTTTGGTTTGTTTGCACTGTGTTATGTTTTAGTATTGCACTGCGTTTATGTTTGTATTGTTAGTGTTAATAAATTATATTGTTTATAACATATCTGAAGTCTGCGTTTCCCTGCGTCAGTCACACACCTCTGGTCATACCCGGGAGCCCTGACAGCCCATCTCCAGTGGTCTCCATTCAAGTGGAGAGAGTTGGGAGAGAGTGTTTTCGTGGAATGATTATGATGTTGGATACACCAAAAGTGCTCAACATGGGATTCAACTCAAAGAAGATAAACAATTCTGGAAGTAGGCCCGACGAGTCCTCCTAGGGGACTTAGAAGATCTCATAGAGCAATTGGCCGAGCTTAAGAAGGCTAGGGTTATTCGAGAATCAAGGAGTTCCTATGCCTCTCACATTGTAGTGGTTCGCAAGAAGAATGACACCTTGCTGATGTGTATCGACTATAGAACCCTGAATAAGCGGACTGTCCCAGACCAATATACAACCCCCCGGATTGAAGATGCTGTGTCTATCAGGAGCCAAATGATTTAGTGTCCTGGATTTAAAGAGTGGATACTACCAAATCCCTATACACCCTGAAGACAGAGAAAAAACAGCTTTCATCAGCCTGTTAGGGTCTATCTAGATGACATAATAGTGTTCAGAAGAACGTTAGAGGAGCATGAGGAGTGGCTAGAGGTGTTCCAAAGTCCTCACAATGAAGGTTTGAAACTGTCTCTGGAAAAGTGCCAATTCTATAGGAATTCTGTCATCTATCTGGGTCATGTGGTCTCCACAGAAGGGGTGGCTACAGACCCAAGTAAGATTGAAGCTGTGACTACCTGGCATCAACCCAACAATAGCACTGAATTGAGGTCATTTCTGGGATTCTGCTTGTACTATTGTCGGTTCGTGGAGGGGTTTGCAAAGACAACTGCCCCCCTCACTGGCCTGTTGAAGAATATGGAGGGCGAAATCAGTGAGCTGAGCAAGAATCTCCCCAAGAAAGGGCCTCGAGTCCTGGTATTAGACTCATGTAATCCTCTGAACAGCAGCATTCAGACTGGGAAGACTGGGATGTGGAGGGAAAGCACTATGAGCCAGTTTGGGGTTTATGGCTTTTTGCAGTGCTGACAGTCAAGATTTTGAGTATGCTCACAGATGGATGAGCTCATCATTGTGCTGTATCCTCTTCATTGTCCAATCCTAGGATGGGGGCAAGTTGCTGACCAAGCTGCATTGTTTAACTGCTGGTGAGAAAAGTAAGGTCATCAGCCTGTTTACACTGTCTGGCAGGTTTACCTGGATCACTAAGCTTCCAGAGCACAATCGCAAAGCCTTTGGCAGGTAAAACAGTTCATTGATACTGTATGTATTTCAAAAGCTTATTTAGCCGTGTGCTTAGAGTGCAGCTGTAAGCTTAGGAATGGCCACGGGAACAACAGTAGTATAGCACAGAGGAATCAAAAATATGGAGAATTTTTTTTTTTTAAACCAGCTTTATTGGTAAATCATTGTAAAAATGTAACTAATAGCTATTCTAATAGGGTGAGCCCTGTTTTCCCAGCAGCATCAGCTTAGGTTGTTGGCAGAGTTAACCTATGACAGCTTAACATCTTTTTCTGCGTACTTTTATATAGGAGGATAAGTGTTTCCAAATACCACTTTGGTGTCTGTAGCATGTATGTATAAAAGGTTCAAAAACATTGACACAGTGACAAATTGTGGTGATTTAAGGGATAACGTGAATTGCGGTTTGGATGTAATCTCCCTGGAGACTGCAGTTAATGATAATAAAAGATGACACAATAAAATTGATAACGGTAAGGGCAGCAGCTGAGGTCCTTGTCCTAATATTGTTCTAATATTGCGAATGATTCAGAAAGTCGGCTAGCGGCTGATTGTGTAGCAGCATGTGTACACATGTTTATCAGAGCACAATGATTACTTCTGATGGGTAAACAGTATGCTGTGATACCAGGAGCTCTACCTATACATTTGGTGACAATATAAAAACCTGCTGTAGATTTGTACAACGGAAAGCGAAGGACATATACTCGCAAGGTGCCATGTGTGACAGAGGCCCTAGCGAGGCCTTGTATGGGCAATGAAAAAAGAGCTCTATATGTACTTTTTGCCCTTCTGGCAGCACAATGGTACATATCATAAGCATTTGCTGCAGTTGCACACATGTTCACTAGGTATCCAAATTATATAAATTCGCATTTTTAAAACAATATACTTTTGTAGTGATACATGTGTTTTAAGAACTTCTAGTTTTGGGTGTAGCGCCCTCATACATTGGCTGTTGGTTACATTTAATATGAGGCTTCTGCTGTAGCCACAGGAGCCAGAATTGTTTAGTTTGGTCTGCTCTGGGCTCCATAGGCTGGGAGTTGGATTACCTCCCCGTAGCTCTTGAAGAAGCTTCTGGAGATTAGGGCAGGAGGATTCAGATACCTGGCCTGAATATTTAATAGGGCCTATCCAACCCCTGGGGAGGTGTGCCCAGATCGTGGGTTCCTGTTAAATAGGCTGGAGCCTTGAGGAGAGGGTCTTTTTACCTGTGTAGGAATGGATCTGTGAGCTCCAGAGGCAGCTTGCCCTGGACCATTCCTGGTCTGTAAACTGGACTTTCGTTGAGGTTATGCTCAAGGTCTATGTACACTTTGGGACCCTGTGAGTAAAGCCACCTCTCTTGAGTTGGAATTCTTTTGGTCTCAGGCCATGAAAAGTGGACTATCTTAGTCCTCCTTTAGTACATTTTTGGGTGCATGGTCCTCAGCTGTGCACATACAGACTGTCCTGGCTGATTATCATTCTCTTGGTAATTACTAGCACTACTATCAATATAGAAGTGTCTTCTGTTGGCAATCTGTTTAGTTTTGGGGTATCCTGTTTAATTCCCTGATCCCCTTTCCAGGTTCACCAGCAATAAATGAACAAAAAAGCCATCCTTAGACTGTTTACTGTCCCAGAATGGATAGATAACAACGGTGTGCCTAGCTGCCTTGCACTGATTAGGGAAATAACCTGTAAACATTAACAGCAGCCCCTTCAGGAGTAGCACTACATGGGCATAAGGGGTCATTCACATGGGCATGTTGGGGCATATTACCTAAAATACGGGTGTATTTTGGTGTCTGGGAGCCACAGGTACTGCTTACAGTCTCCTGTACAAATTAATTATGAGACACAGCTGTAAGTGGTGTGATATTTGGGGAGTCTGGATCACTAGCCAGCTATGTTTATAAAAGCAATCAGCCTTTATTTTCCAAACGACAATCAAAAACAGCTTTCTTCAGCATAGAATAAATAACAGTTCATAAACTTTATTTACCAAAACAAAAATTCAACTCACCGCCAAATCCCACAGGGTTTTAAAGTTCCCACATGCTTCAGGGGTCCAGAAAAAGGGTCAAAGGAATCCAACAGCATCTCAGCAAATTAGCAGCCCTCATCCCTCTCAGAACTGTGTATTGTTCCACACCACACCTCATGGACCCCTGCTGGCTGCTTCCTGCCCTTTTCAGCTCTTTATCACAGGTGGGTTACGCCGTGCAGGATCAAGATACCCATAGTCATGGTTGGAGACTCTTTCCCATCCAAGATCTCTCTGAGCCTCTTGATTCCGGGTTCCATTTTAGCTTTTTTTTCTCTCTACCTGATCACCCCGAAATCCCTCACCTTACACAGGTAAGAGTCCCTGAGTACTCTAACTGCTTCATGTTGCCCCCTTTAAAGTGGTAGTAAACTCTTTTTTTTTATTTTTACCTGCAGGTAAGCTTATAATAAAAGCTTACTTGTATGTAAAATAAATATCACCTAAATGTGCACTGTTTAGGAGATATACTAGAGAGCAACAGCTGATGATGTCACCGGTGCATGCACTCTGAAGGAACGGTATACCCGTTCTGTTCTTTCAGAGCTGTGTGTTGCGGCCGAGACTCCCGTGTGCATGCGCGGGAGTGAGTCATCATGGTTTGGCCAATCAAGTGGCCACGACCTGTTAACCCAGAAGAAAGACCGGGTGAAAATGGAAGCCCTGTCAGCGGTGACAGCATGCCAGTGGAGGGCTTCGTTTAAAGGTAAGTCTTTCATTATGTGCTAGCATGCGATGCAATGCATACTAGCATATTATAACATTGCCTTGCAGAGAGAGAGGTTTTTTTTCCCTCAAGTTTACCACCGCTTTAATGGGACCCCAAACCTAAACAATGAGGACACACACGTCCTGTCCAGGACTGATCTCTGTCATCTTGTACAGTGAGCATGTTGGAGCCTAACCGGTGTACCCAAGAGTTAAGTAAACATACATGGATACGTACAAAAAAAGAAACGGGTAAATGGAACTTTCAAGGTGCAGATATGTAACCCTTCAGAAAAAATACACACACAACTATATATGTAAAATCACAAATTTTGTATTACAGAGTATTATGTTAAAAAGTGGGTTAAACAGCCCCCAAAATAATAAAAAAAACAAGTTTGGGTGAGTATTATATCATACATGACCAGAAAACCCCCCATATACCTTCCCTTAAGTATAATAATACTCATACAGATGATACAATTAACCACCTGAAGATATTAGAAAGATTATGGGGAGGTGTAGTATCCCAACATGTCTTGCAAGTTGAGCTCCTTTAGGGGCTATGGGGATGCAGCTGATAGGGATAGAACAGAGTAACTCATATGTACTAAAATAAGTAGTAAATATACATACTGTACAATGATACAACTACCATAGGTGTCCTGCCTTCTCTGCAGTTATGAAAGGGTTACAGAGGATTACAGGCAGTATAACCTTTGATGTCCACACAGTAAAGAGTCGATGATTGATAACCGATGATCTTTTACTGATAACATGTGATCATAATGAGAATGAATGAATAAATGTGCGGATGAATGTGAATAAATGGTAAAACTGAAATACAAACAGAATAAACAGACATGAGTACATATCTAACTACCTAGCTATATACATAACATTCCTCAGTATATAGGAGGGGTACTTACAGACTTTGGGGGTCTAATCAAGCCCATATATGAAGAGGGAACAGCATCCCACATGTACTTGCATTGTAGAATTTCTTCAGTCTGAAGATATGAGGTCACTTCCTCCCAAGTTAGCAGACAGGAAGTCCTGGCCTTAAAGGGACAGACACTGCTGAATGCTAAAGAATACCTTGTGTAATACAAGGCAGCACACTCCCCACCTGGCATAATAATGATATGCCACTATTAAACTCTTGGAAGGAGTAAAACGACTTCCGTGATGGGTCTAAGGTACACCTTAGGGGTGCCCTGTTTTACTACTCTGACCTCTACTTTCCTGACTCTGCTATCACTACTAGCATCAGTCCCCACAATGAGTCCAATTGGCCACTCGTTCCTGTGGGCCTGAGAGTCTTTTAGTAGAACAACATCTCCAACTTGTAAGTTGGGCTTGTCGGCTTGCCATTTGTTGCGTGGTTGGAGGGTCGTCAGGTACTCCTGTCTCCATCTCTTCCAGAAGATATTGGCAAGGCTTTGAACTTGTTTCCATTGCTTGGTGTACAAGTCTTTAAGATCAAAGTCCCCGTTGGGAGCTGTCACCATCTCCATCTTCTGGGTCAGCAACGTTGCCGGTGTCAAGACGGTTGGCATCTCTGGGTCAGTAGACACTGGGACCAAAGGTCTGGCGTTCATGATAGCCATGACTTCAGCCATCAGCGTGGTTAAGACTTCGTGTGTGAAATGAGTAGATCCAATCTTTAGAAGCATTGCATCTAAAATGCGGCGAGCTACTCCAATCATCCTCTCCCAAGCTCCTCCCATATGTGAGGCATGAGGAGGATTGAAGATCCAAGTGCATCTTTGATTTTGAAGATAGTTACTTGTCTCTGAGTCTGTTGCAACGATCTTCAATTCCTTGCAGGCTCCAATAAAGTTTGTGCCACAATCAGAACGAATCTGTTTTGCTGGTCCTCGAATGGAGAAAAATCTTCTCAAGGCATTGATGAAGCTTGAGGTAGATAGAGACTCAATTACCTCAATGTGAACTGCTCTGGTACTCATACACGAGAAAAGAACAGCCCAGCGTTTGCTCTCTGCACTGCCTCCTCTGGTCTTGCGAGAAGAAATGTTCCACGGACCAAAAACGTCCAGGCCTACATTTGTGAATGGAGGATCTGAAGCCAGCCTGTCTGGAGGTAAGTCTGACATCTTCTGGACTTCAAGTTTTCCTCTGATTTTCTTGCAAGTTACACATTTGTTAATCACGCTGGAAACTAGTCTTTTACCTCCTAGGATCCACAATCCAGCTGAGCGGACTGCTCCTTCAGTGAGGTGGCGACCTTGATGTGCAACTTGCTCGTGGTGGTGTCTTGTCAGAAGAACGGCAACATGATGATTCTTGGGTATGACAATGGGATGTTTTTCTAGAATAGTCATATCAGCTGCGGGTAGACGACCTCCAAGTCTCATCACTCCATCTTCATCAAGGACAGGGTTCAATTTTCTGAGCGGGCTGTGTTTAGAAAGATCTTCTTTCTTGAGAAGACATTGAATTTCTTCCTTGAAGGCTTCCTGCTGAACACATCTGATAATGGTGACATTGGCTCGCTCAAGATAGTCATTGTTACCCTGGTCAACACTGGCTGTTTTGCTGAAGGATCTGGCCAAGCAGATGAGTTTCCCTATGGCACGGATGAGTGACTTCCAGCTGGAAAACCTTTCGAACCTACATGAGCCAAGACCTTCTCTGGTGGTTAGAGTCTTGTAAACTGCAACTAGAGGTCTTACCTCTTTGTCTTGGTCTGGTTCTACAAGCTGAAAAGTTCCTTTCTGATCAGTCTCTTCAGTTTCTGGTCCAGTCAAGAAGGATGGACCTGTGAACCAGTTAGTCTGTTTGAGGACAGCAGCTGGTACCAGTCTAGTCCCATGATCAGCAGGGTTCTTGTCTGTACTGATGTGATGCCACTGTTCTGGACTTGTACACTTTCTGATACGTGTCACTCTGTTTGACACGTATGTGTAGAATCTTCTTGAAGCGTTATGGATATAACCTAAAACAATCTTGCTGTCTGTGTAGAAGTTCACCGCATGGATTTCGATGTCCAGTTCTGCAATGAGTAAGTCTGCTATCTCCACAGCTAGGACAGCAGCACAAAGTTCTAAGCGTGGGACTGTGTGAGCAGGTCTTGGAGCCAGTTTGGACTTTCCCAAGATGAATCCTGCATGGCTTTGTCCCTGAGTGTCTATGACTCTAAGGTAGGCTACAGCTGCTATAGCCACAGTGGATGCATCTGAAAACACGTGTATCTCTCTTCGTTTTGTAACAGACAAAGAAACAGAGACGTATGGTCTTTGGATGCTAAATCGCTCAAGCTCCAGCAAAGAGTCTTTCCACAACTTCCACTGCATTTCTTTCTTTTCAGGTAGAGGTGTGTCCCAATCACTTTGTTCTAGCTCAGTTGTAATCTCCCTCAAAAGAGCTTTGCCTTGCATGGTGATGGGTGCTACGAACCCCAAGGGATCGTAAAGACTGTTGACCGTAGACAAGACACCTCGCTTTGTGAAAGGCTTCTCTTCCCTGGATACTCGGAAGGTGAAGCTGTCAGTCTTCAAGTCCCAACTAAGCCCTAAGCTTCTTTGAAGGGGTGGTGAATCTGTACCTAGATCTAGGTCTTTGAGGTCTTTTGCACGGTCTTCTGCTGGGAATGCTTCCATTACTTTGCTGTTGTTGGAAGCCACTTTGTGCAGTCTTATGTTAGAGTCTGCTAGCAAGTCTCTAGTGCTTTTCAAAATGTCAATGGCTTCTCCACTACTGGAGAAGGAAGCAAGTCCATCATCTACATAAAAGTTTTTCATAACAAATTGTTTGGCTTCAGGGTTGTGTCTGTCACCTTGCTGCGCTGCTCGTCTCAAGTTGTAGATAGCGACAGCTGGTGAGGGACTGTTCCCAAACACATGTACTTTCATCCTATACTCTATGATACCTTTGTTGAGGTCGTTGTCTTCATACCATAGGAACCTCAGGTAGTCTCTGTGGTCTTCACGGACAAGGAAGCAGTAGAACATCTGCTGTACATCTGCTGTTACTGCAACAAGTTCTCTTCGGAATCTGATAAGGACTCCAAGAAGTGTGTTGTTCAGGTCTGGTCCGCTGAGAAGTACATCATTAAGGGAAATACCTTCATGCTTTGCACTGGAATCAAATACTACACGTATCTGACCTGGTTTTTGAGGATGGTACACTCCGAATATTGGCAAGTACCAGCGTTCTTGTTTTTCATGCAGTGCTGGTGCTTTTTCAGCTTGATCTTTGTCAAAGATTTTCCGCATGAATTCTTGGAAGTGTTCTTTCATGTCTGGCTTTCTTTCAAGAGTGCGCTGCAATAGCGCAAGGCGTTTCTCTGCTTGCACTCTGTTGTTGGGAAGACGATGCCGTGGTGTACGGAATGGTAGTGGGGCTACCCAACTGCCTGCTTTGTCTTTGAAGACTTCTCTGTCCATGATCTCAAGGAAGAGGTTATCTTCAACAGATGGTGCTAGTTTGTCATCATCTTGAGTTCTCTCAAACACTTTGTGGCCTAGCTGATCTGAATCTTTAGCTGAGGCTGTATCTTCCAGGAACCTCTGGATGTTCTGGGGATGTGTTGGGTTAGATAGTTTCTCTTTAATCTGCATGCTGTTGTTACATGGGCAAAGACATGACGTGCGACCGTTCTGCAGCAGATTTGTTCTGTAGACATTCACCTTTGCGGGTTTGTGAAGTCCGTCCAGACATACATTTCCAACGATAACCCATCCAAGATCAAGACATTGAGCAAATGGTGCATTGTGCGGCCCATTGTATTGTTCTCTGACCTTGTGCACTCTCAGTATGTCTCTTCCTAGTAGAAGGACGATTGCAGCATCTGGGTTGAGTGCTGGGATCTTGTCTGCTATTCGCATGAGATGAGGGTAGTGACGTGCCACTTCAGGTGTGGGAATCTCTGACCTGTCATCTGGTATCATGTCACATTCTATGAGGGTAGGAAGAGTCAGCTGCGTCTTTCCATCTAATGACTCGATGGTGTAGTTGTTTGCTCTTCTCCCTGATGTCTCTATAACTCCAGAACATGTCTTCAAGGTGTATGGAGTTGAACTTCCTTTGTCCCCGAAGAGGTCAAAGAACTCTGTCTTTGCTAGAGACCTGTTGCTTTGTTCGTCTAGGACTGTATACATCTTCACTGCCTTTTCTCTGAGACCGTTGGGATACACTTTGACTAAGCATATCTTGGAGCATGATCTAGAGAGTCCTGGTTCTGTACAGATCTCAGTGCACTTTGAAGTTATCGCTGGTGTTGCACTTTCTTTTTGCTCCCCACCATGATCTTCTTGAGTTGCTGGAACTTCTGATCTCCATGGTGGTGGTCCTGGGTGCAGTGCTGACAGATGTCGGTCATTGTTGCATTCTGTGCACCGTATTTCTCTCTTACAGTCTTTTGCAAGATGTTGCATTGAGGCGCAGCATCTGAAACAAATGTGATTGTCTTTAAGGTAAGCCTTGCGCTCCTCTAATGTCTTACTTCTGAAACTGCGACATTTTCTTAGTGGATGAGGCTTGTTGTGTATTGGGCACTGTTTGTCTGGATCCTCAACTTCCTTGCTTGTGTTGTCTTCCTGATTGGCTGCAGCCTCAGGCGGAACTTCTGTCTTCCGCACAGACACTGTTGCTCTGCGTTCTTTGTAGTGTACTGGCGGCTGCTTCTCTGTCCTTGGGGAGCTTGCAACTCTCTTGTTCAGGAAGGCGAAGCTTGGGTCATTGCGTGTCTTAGCTTGGTCTACAACGAATTCAGCGAGGAAGACAAACGGTGGAAATGCAACTCGATAGTCTTTCTTGTATCTGGATGCTTGAGAGACCCACCTTTCTTGCAGGTTGAAAGGGAGCTTCTCGATTATGGGCTCTACTCCACGTGCTGTGTCTAAGTATAAGAGACCTGGCAGAGTTCCACTAGTCTTTGCTGCTTCTATCTCTAGGAGTAGGTCTCCAAGCTCTCTCAGCTTCTGATTGTCTTTGTTTGTCATTTTTGGGCAAGTTTCAATTTTCTTTAAAAGTGCTTCTTCTATTACTTCAGGTGACCCATAGCAGTCTTCCATTCTCTGCCAGACCATCGCAAGTCCTGCTGTTGCATCATGGACATGCACTGACCTGATTCTTTTGGCCTGCTCTGAGGACTCTGGTCCTAGGTATTTGGCGAGTAGGTCGAGCTTCTCTCTGTCTGTCAGCTCTAAGTTTTGGGTGCTGCTTAGGAAGGATGACCTCCAGGCCCAGTAGTTTTCAGGACGATCATCGAACTTCAAGAGACCAGTGCTCACCATCTCACGGCACATCAGGTATTTCGACACGTCTGTAACCCTTGCTGTGTCAAGTGCGTTTGTTCTGGGTACAAACGTGGGACTACTGGCTGATAGTGACTGATGGGTTCGTTGAGGTATTTGACTAAGTCTATTTTGGTCAGATGGTTGCTCTCCTCTATTGTAGTCTAGATCTGGTTTTGCATGAGGAGAGGTTATATCGCCATCTACCTGGTTTCTTAGCGTGTTGGCGGTTTGGTATCTGAGCCCGTGATTGGTTGACTTATCACGTGGCGGTTCAGGTTCAGTCTTGTAGTGATGCGTAACATCAAAGCTGTCTGCTCCCAACTGGGTCCTTGATGGTTTCGGTGCATCACTAGGCTGTTTATCAGGGTACAGGGTTGCTTGTGATTGCACGTACTCACGGGTGCGTTGGAATGTACTGAGAGGTGTTATCAGGGTTTCCAGTACATCGCTCTCTACAAACTGAATATCTGCAGCTCTCGCGAGAACTTCGGCTTCAGCTATGGCTGCTGCAGCTATTTTCTGTTGCTGAAGTATGTGTAAAGAGGCTTGTACTTCTGCCTTTCTCCTAAGCGTTTCTGCTTTTCTCCTTTTCATTTCAGCTTCCCCTTCAGCTTGTCTCTTTTTTATTTCAGCTTCCCTTTCGGCTTGTCTCTTTTTTATTTCAGCTTCCCCTTCTGCTTGTCTCTTTTTTATTTCAGCTTGACTCTTCTGCTGCTCTTCATCTAGGTAGCCTTGCTCTTTCATAAGCTCTGCTTCCTGTATGGCATAGGAGGCCATGGCGCATGCGGCCTCGGCCTTGGCTTGTGCCCTGGCGGCGATAGCGCTGACTGAAGACAAGTTTGTGACACTAGAATGTCTGGAACTTGTATGCTTACTCCTGGCTGCCCCAGCACTGACTGACGATAGGTCTGTGACGTTTGAATGCCTGGAACTTGAACGCTTAGATCTGGCGGTTTCTGCTTTGGATGACGACAGATCCGATTTGTTATAAGTTCTCGGCGTGCTGCATTGTGACCTAGTTTCCAGCGTACTATGCATATTTTCTTCCTGTTTGCACGAGATTTTAGGAAGGGTTAATTTAGTGATATCTTTCATGAAGCTGAGTTAGTTTCACTTTGCTATGCCTTAGACTGGCTGTGCTGTGGGGATTTCACACACACGTGCTGCTGTATTAACAGTTAAGAGTCTTTTCTGTGTTGTGGGGCTTGCTGTAGCGTTTTCACACAATGTGCTCTGAAGTAACTGTGTAAGTCTTTTTACTGTCCTGCCTTCTCTGCAGTTATGAAAGGGTTACAGAGGATTACAGGCAGTATAACCTTTGATGTCCACACAGTAAAGAGTCGATGATTGATAACCGATGATCTTTTACTGATAACATGTGATCATAATGAGAATGAATGAATAAATGTGCGGATGAATGTGAATAAATGGTAAAACTGAAATACAAACAGAATAAACAGACATGAGTACATATCTAACTACCTAGCTATATACATAACATTCCTCAGTATATAGGAGGGGTACTTACAGACTTTGGGGGTCTAATCAAGCCCATATATGAAGAGGGAACAGCATCCCACATGTACTTGCATTGTAGAATTTCTTCAGTCTGAAGAGATGAGGTCACTTCCTCCCAAGTTAGCAGACAGGAAGTCCTGGCCTTAAAGGGACAGACACTGCTGAATGCTAAAGAATACCTTGTGTAATACAAGGCAGCACAATAGGATTTACTGACAACAACAATCGGAAACATATACAGAGTAGGGAATGGCAACAAACCAGATAGGGGGGCCATCTAGCAGTACCGGCTACAGGGCATGGAGATGATATAGAGGCAGGGCATAAACCACACCATCCAAGGTATATATATCACCTACAAGATGTATAAAATATATACATATTCATTTGGTATTAACAGGTAGAGAGGGGCATGATATAGAGGGAAGGCATAGATCACACCATCCAAGGATGATTTAGAAGGAGGGCATAGACAACACCATCCAAGGATGATTTAGAAGGAGGGCATAGATCACACCATCCAAGGATGATTTAAAAGGAGGGCATAGACCACACCATCCAAGGAATGGATATGTAAACTTTGTATTGTAGAAATTGACTGTTCACAGAATTATGACCTCTAACAGTAATGGCACCACATGTGTTGCAGGTCATACACTTCTTTAGGCAGTAGAGAGCACTGTTTATCCACAAGGCACTTTCCAATAGAAATATTTCAGACATTTACATACCACAGAATGCCAGAGGAGCAATTCTCTATGAGGGGAGTGTGATATTGCTTGTTCATCCTGCAATCCCCAAATGTTCTTTCAGATACCCAGTTGCCAGTGGGAGACAGTTCCAGGAATCTGACTGAGAAGACACCCCATAAGGGGAAACCTACTTTGAATTCTTGACAGGCTACTAATGCTACTCCTACCCCTACCTACTCCGTAATCAGTAAGGACTCCTGAATGATGCAGAATCTCTTATTCATAAGTTCTGTGTCAAGATGACAGCCCAGATCTTGGTATCCAATAAAATATGCAATCCTAGTCAAGATGGCTGCCTGGATCCCATAGCAGGGAACAATTAGTCCTCAATGGTCTCCTGCCAACTTGAAGAAATCGCACAGTGTCACCTTCAGGTTGGTGGATATACTGCAGCCCACAACAGCCTACAGGCATACATAGCTGTGAATGTAAACATACAGTTGTGCTCAAACGTTTGCACACCATGGCAAAAATCGTGAGATTTTGGCATTTATATTGAAAATATGACTGATCATGCCAAAATACTGTCTTTTATTTAAAGATAGTGATAATATGAAGCCATTTATTTTGACATAGTTGTTTGGCTCCTTTTTAAATCATAATGATAACAGTAATCAACCAAATGGTGATCAGTAGATTGCTGGTGCCATGCAGGTCTCCTACAGACCTGTCAGAATATCTGCTCGCCATACGGGATGTACGAACAAGCAGATATTCTGACAGGAAGCATCAATAAACTACAAAGGCACTCCACAGCGCCGTGGTAGTTCATTGAAAACTACAAGCCCACACCGCTAAGGTTGTCTGGACTTGCAGTTCATTCATTCATGGAAGTCTTTGAGTTAATGATGTGGCCGTGTGGGTGGAGCTTACCAGTTTCTATTTATCAGATTTATTTCAGGTACTTATATAGTGCTGTCAATTTATACAGCACTTTACATATACAGGTGAAACTCGAAAAATTAGAATATCGTGCAAAAGTTCATTTATTTCAGTAATGCAACTTAAAAGGTGAAACTAATATATGAGATAGACTCATTACATGCAAAGCAAGATAGTTCAAGCTGTGATTTGTCATAATTGTGATGATTATGGCTTACAGCTCATGAAAACCCCAAATCCACAATCTCAGAAAATTAGAATATTACATGCAATCAATAAAACAAGGATTGTACATAGAACAATATCAGACCTCTAAAAAGTATAAGCATGCATATGTACTCAGCACTTGGTTTGGGCCCCTTTTGCAGCAATTACTGCCTCAATGCGGCGTGGCATGGAAGCTATCAGCCTGTGGCACTGCTGAGGTATTATGGAAGACCAGGATGCTTCAATAGCGGCCTTCAGCTCTTCTGCATTGTTTGGTCTCATGTCTCTCATCTTTCTCTTGGCAATGCCCCATAGATTCTCTATGGGGTTCAGGTCAAGCGAGTTTGCTGGCCAATCAAGCACAGTAATCCCACAGTCATTGAACCCGGTTTTGGTGCTTTTGGCAGTGTGGGCAGGTGCCAAGTCCTGCTGGAAAATGAAGTCCGCATCCCCATAAAGCTCGTCTGTGGAAGGAAGCATGAAGTGCTCCAAAATCTCCTGGTAGACGGCTGCATTGACCCTGGACTAAATGAAGCACAGTGGACCAACACCAGCAGATGACTCCCCAAATCAACACAGACTGTAGAAACGTCACGCTGGACTTCAAGCAGCTTGCAGTGTGTGCCTCTCCATTCTTCCTCCATACTCTGGGTCCTTGGTTTCCAAATGAGATGCAAAGGTTGCTCTCATCAGAAAAGAGGACTTTGGACCACTGAGCAACAGACCAGGTCTGTTTTTCTATAGCCCAGGTAAGACGCTTCTGACATTGTTTGTTGTTCAGGAGCGGCTTGACAAAATATGACATTTGAAGCCCATGCCCAGGATCCGTCTGTGTGTGGTGGCTCTTGATGCACTGACTCCAGCTTCAGTCCACTCCTTGTGAAAGTTCCCAACACTTTTGAATGACCTTTTCCTGACAATCCTCTCCAGGCTGCTGTCATCCCTGCTGCTTGTGCACCTTTTTCTTCCACACTTTTCCCTTCCACATAATTTTCTAATAATATGCTTTGATACAGCACTTTGGGAACATCCAACTTCTTTTGCAATTACCTTTTGAGGCTTTCCCTCCTTATGGAGGGTGTCAATGATGGTTTTCTGCACAACTGTCAGGTCAGCAGTCTATCCCATGGTTGTGATTCCTACTGAACCAGACTGAGAAACCATTTAAAGGCTCAGGAACCCTTTGCAGGTGTTATGGGACACTTTGAGCCTAAAATATTGCACCTTTTCACAATATTCTAATTTTCTGAGATTGTGGATTTGGGGTTTTCATGAGCTGTAAGACATAATCATCACAATTATCACAAATCACGGCTTGAACTATCTTGCTTTGCATATAATGAATCTATCTCATATATTAGTTTCAGCTTTTACTGAAATAAATTAACTTTTGAGTATCACCTGTATATTGTACATTCACATCAGTCCCTAATCCTCAAGGGGCATACAATTTAAGGTCCCTAACTCACATTCATACATGTATTAGGGCCAATTTAGATAGGATCCAATTAACCTACCAGCATGTCTTTGGAGTGTGGGAGGAAGCCGGAGTACCCGGAGGAAACCTACACAGGCACAGGGAGAATATGCAAACTCCAGGCAGGAGGTACCGTGGTTGGATTTGAACCAACAACCCTAGTACTGCCAGGTGGAAGTGCTAACCATTTAGCCATTGTGCTGCCCATATCAGATGTTTTTCTTTTTGTCTCACCTACCAGTAATACACTTCTTGTGTTAGGGTGACACTCAGTCCTTATACTGTATCTATGTAGAAGCAGCACTATCACCTCGGGACAGGAAGTGTATTATGACTACAGAATATCTTCCCCTCTTCTCATCTTGTGCCAGGATCAACAGATAATTTTCTGTACTTTCAGAATTTTTACCCACTTGCCCTCCAGAGGATTTACCCCTCTTACTGACCAGGTCATTTTTTGCAATACGGCGCTGCGTTACTTTAACTGACAATTGCGCAATCATGCAATGTTCTACATAAATTAAATGTATGTCCTTTTTTTTGGTGGTATTTGATCACCTCTGCATTTTTTATGTTTTGTGCTATAAACCAAAAAAGACCGACAATTTTGAAAAAAAAAAATAATATATATATATATATTTGACTTTTTTCTATAAAACATATTAAAAAAAATAAAAAAATCAAATTTCTTCATAAATTGATGCCAAAATGTATTCTGCTCTTAACCGCCTCTATTTAAATACTCAACTTAATCCATAAGTATTGAAGTCCAATAAGTGTCTATCACTTCCAAACCAGAATACCACTTTGTAAAAGTTTTGGTACTCTGTACACTGGTTGGTAAATGAGTTAGGGAGGTTACAGTGATGATGGGCCAAATGCTGCATGATACAATACTCAAATGAGGACTGGACCATTTAGGGCTTAAAGTGGTTGTAATCCTAAGACATGAAATATGAACAAAGCATATCCCTCCTTAGTGTGTGTTGTCTCAATGAACATCACTAAGTGTGATTTCTGTCTGCTGAGTCATTCTTTTTTTATAAGCATGAGTCATTTCTGACAAGTTTTCCTGACACCAAGAGAAAAATGGTGACGGGGGAGGGACCTCCAGCAGATTGACAGCCGCAGCTCTGTGGCTGTGTACTGTGTGAAGGAGGGTTTGTCTCTTCCCTCCAATCAGCTCAGTGATCAGAGCTCATCTCTCTGACCCTGATTTTCAGAGCTTAGAGATCATGTATAAATTCTGCACTTTGAATGGGTGTATGGGAAAGACAGATGTAAATAAACCGGTACAACTTCTGTAGGAGGATTTGTTTCATCTCTGTGTATCACCTGAGGCCAGTCACTTCACTTGGTATATGTAAGAGTTTACAACCACTTTAAATTTCCAACTGTCAAAATAAGGTAATAACTACACATGGGTGCAAGCACTACTAAGGATGATGTCTCTGCTTTGATTCCCTTGAGAACAGTGTCAGCATCCATATTCTCCAATGACAGGTCGATGGGTCTCCTTTAGGATTCTTTTATACTGGCAGCCAGGGGACAATAAAAACAGGCAGCTGAGCAGTGATTTTACCACTCTGTGGCTGCCCACCTAAAGGCTAAATAACAGCCGGAGGAAGCGGTTCACATGCCATGGCCGTGAGGCTTTATGTTACAGCAAATTGAGCTCAATATGTCGAGCTGACGAGCCACACTGCCTGTCAAGCTTGGCCATTCTTGTCAATGGGGCAAAGGATTGGCTAGTTGTCAGTGTAAATAAATGCTGCGCTGCAACTAGTGAAAAAAATGCCACAATCCGTTCGTGATAGTGACCCACAAATAAGTAAATGTGATATCTACTGTATATGACATATAAATATGAAAAATATTGTGAAAATTGTTATTAATGGTTCCTCCATGTTTCCCTATGCCAAGGGAGAATTATAACATGACTACATGTCATACACGCTAAACCAATGCTTATAACCTGTTCTATAATAGTGGGATGCTGTGCAAATAGTGCACCAAACATAAATGTAAACTTTCCAAATGGAACCAATATCGGTCAAAACATAGTGGTAATAAACATAAATCCTGTGCATCTAATATAATTATTAACCAATTCAATACCGGCAATTTTACACCTTCCTGCCCAGGACATTTTTCAGGTTTCAGCGCTCTCACACTTTGAATGACAATTGCGCGGTCATACAACATTGTAAGTTTAGAATATATGAAATATCTTGCGAGTCAGAAAGCAGACAAAAACTCCTTATTAATACACTTTAAAGTTGGATCGCAAACCTCTAGCACATAACTACCAATGTGACAAAACGCAAAGTAAAAACATATAGTGTTGCGCTCCCAAACCTCCAATTAATATATTATTATTTGAATCACTTAATCTCTATTCTAAAAATCACAATAATTGAGAATGATGTATGTGATTAATCATAAATTATAATAACCTTAAGCTATGAATCAATAAACCATGTGCATGAATAAATAAAAACAAAAAAATTAAATGAAAAATAATAAAAAAATAATAAAAAAGTAGAAATAATGTCCCAAAAAAGTGACTTTGTGCTGAAAAATCTTCAATCTATAATGATTATAAATCGGTGACTGCTTGTGAATCCTCCCACATGTGAAGATGTGCGCTCACCTCATAGGAAGCCTGCAATTAGGCTATATAAGCTTGCGGTTCACCTCCTTTGGAACCTGCTTGTTTGGAACTCCTGCTTTGAAGTAATAAGTATCCGTGGTATACGATATATGCTATGGGATGAATCGCTTCTCCAGAGGGTGCAACTCCTCTATATATTCGTCTCCATGCGGTTCTCCACATATAAAAAAGATCTCGACATGGTGCTTTATCTTTGCCGGCAATGTGCGAGTGACGGACCAATCAAATCCCCCTGATGAAGCCACGTGACCAGTGGCGTAACGCGTAGGGGTGGGACTGTAACGTCACTCGGAGGGAGCCAGTTCGTTTGCCGGACCACGGGTACACAGCTCCGACAGTCAGCGGTAGTTTTCGATTGTATAAGTGCTACCACTATCCGTATACAATACATGTGAGTGTCATATCCTGAGCAAACAAAGCCAATCTTTATAAAAGATAAAGCACCATGTCGAGATCTTTTTTATATGTGGAGAACCGCATGGAGACTCTATATAGAGTCTCCATGCGGAGACTCCAATATAGAGTTGCACCCTCTGGAGAAGTGATTCATCCCATAGCATATATCGTATACCACGGATACTTATTACTTCAAAGCAGGAGTTCCAAACAAGCAGGTTCCAAAGGAGGTGAACCGCAAGCTTATATAGCCTAATTGCAGGCTTCCTATGAGGTGAGCGCACATCTTCACATGTGGGAGGATTCACAAGCAGTCACCGATTTATAATCATTATAGATTGAAGATTTTTCAGCACAAAGTCACTTTTTTGGGACATTATTTCTACTTTTTTATTATTTTTTTATTATTTTTCATTTCATTTTTTTGTTTTTATTTATTCATGCACATGGTTTATTGATTCATAGCTTAAGGGTATTATAATTTATGATTAATCACATACATCATTCTCAATTATTGTGATTTTTAGAATAGAGATTAAGTGATTCAAATAATAATATATTAATTGGAGGTTTGGGAGCGCAACACTATATGTTTTTACTATACAACATTGTACCCAAACTAAAATTTTATCATCTTCTTCACACAACTGGAGCTTTCTTTTGGTGGTATTTAATCATTGCTGGGGATTTTATTTTTTGCTAAATTAACAAAAAAAGACCGAACATTTTGAAAAAAAACCCACGTTTTTCTTTGCTTCTGTTATAAAAGTTTGCAAATAAATAATTGTTCTTCATAAATTTAGTCTGAGATGTATTCTGCTACATGTCTTTGGTGAAAATAACCCAAATTAGGATGTATTTTTTAGTTTGTAGGAAAGTTATAGAGTTCACAAACTATGGTATAGATCTGAATACTGATCAATCCTGAAGTACTGACAGCCAATCTAATTTCTTGAGGTCCAAGAATGTCAGAATAGTACAGATATCCCCCAAATGACCCCTTTTTGCAAAGTAGACAGTCCGACGTACTTCATAAGAGGCATGGCGAGTTTTATTTTAAGTTGTATTTTTTTTGTCATAATTTTTCGGAAAATGAAAAAATAAAAAAAAATATTTTCACTTTTTTTTTTTACATACTGTCACCAGTGCAGTACAGCGTCATCATATAACTGGCATGGGGGTGATCAGGGACACTGACTGGTGACAGTGTGAAAAAAAAAATATATATATATATATATATATATATTTTTTTTTTTTTTTTTTTTTATTTTGTTTATTTTAAATTTTTCATTAAATTTTTCTTCTTTTTTTTTAAGATTTCTTTTTCATATTTCACTATGACCAAAGTAGTACAATGTTACCATAGTAACATTGTCCTACTTTGGGGAAGTGATCAGTATTTTTTTTTTTTTTTTTTTACACAATTTGCTTATAGCAAAGAATTACTTTGCTATAAGCAAGCATTTACCTGAATGACATCGATTCATTCAGGGTTTTTTTTTTTTGTGCTTAGCTGTGATTTGGTCATAGCTAATCACATGACATGTGAATGTGATTAGCTGTGACCATTCACAGCTAGACACTAGTATACAATGGATGGCATGAATGAAGCCATCCATTGTATACAACTGTCCAATCAAAGCAGGTCACATGGTACCGGCAACAGGGGCCGGTCCTCAGATCTGTTATCGGCCGTGTCCGAGGTACATGGCCGGTGACAGATCGTGCTGCTGCGCGGCTCTGCAAGCGCACGAACTGCGCATGTGTGGGAGGATGCCATATGGCGGCCTCCCGGAAAGCTAGTACATTTTTCAGGATGCCATACGGCTATTGGCCGGGCATCAAATGGTTAAAGTCCCAGTGCACCACTACATCCAAGTATATATATATTTAAAGTCCCAATGTGAGACACTTCCTCCATCCACATATGTGAAACAATGTGATTCGGTGATCAATCTTCTTATCCATAAAGGTCGAGTGCTCCATTTAGTGCTCCCCCTCCTGAGCCCCACTCACCCCAAGTTGTTGACCACCTTCCTAGGTAGGTCAAACTGCGCTTTTGGTGCCTCGGCATGCCTCTACAGCGATCAGCTGCCTGTATGTTCTGGATGCCTCTATTCACTGGTTGCGGACTCCATACGTGAAAGAACACACCAGACCATCCAAAAAAACTCCACCGCCATGAAAAGCATCAAAGAAGAGCTTCCATAGCATAATATTGCTTTTATTGAGTAGAAAACACTTATAAATTGCACTTACATATACAGCTTGTGTATGACACTTTAAAAATCCTAGGACACTGCGATCCTCTGTATTCCCTCTCAAGAAACTGAAGTGATGCTATATTATAGCACAGGTTTTAAGCATTGGTTTAGTACATATGACATATAATTATAATTCTCCCTTGGCATAGGGAAACACGGAGGAACCATTAATTTTCTTAATATTTTTCATATTTATATGTCATATAGAGATCACATTTATTTATTTGTGGGTCACTACCACAAACGGATTGTGGCATTTATTTTCACTGGTATTTACACATTTGTTTACATGTACATTTGTGGTATTGCTAGCAGCAGCCAGTATATCTACTTTTTAATATAGTCCACTACGCAGGCTTCATTTATACATAGATTGGCTAGTTGTGGTGCATTTGTCTCATTATAAAATGGGTGGAAATTTCAGCGCGTCCAGCTGCGATCACCACTGGGGTTCTCACCGTGGCTGAACTCCTTCGTGCAAATACAGACTAAACGCTTGACAGCGACTGCTTAGCTGCGCTTTGAAATGTGATCCGCCACAGATCATTTCAGAGCATTGGTTATTGTGATACTAGCCTTAAGGAGTCCTAAAAAAATGAACGATAGCACATTTGTTTTGTTTAATGAGTTTACGAGCATGTAAAAATGTATAAAAAAAAAAGAAATGAATTACAAACAGGTGTCACTGCATGAGCATTGCTGTGAACTGACTTTGCTGTTGGCCCTTTAAAACAATTAAAACCATTTTTGCATCCCTATGATTGCCTGTCGCTCCAAGTAATTAAATTAAATATATTCTCTGTAGTTATATTATATCCTAGCAGGTGCAAGAAATCTAATCCCAAACATGTAGCTGATTACAATGCTCCAACTAATTAGGTATTTATAGAAAACAAAGTGATTAAGACGCAGTTTGTTTTGATTGAGGGTTTTTGTGAAGATTGTTCTTGCCCCCAGCTGCCTATTAAATGAACTCCAATGGATCTATGTGCTGCATGTTGAAATCATGTATTTCATTTTATTGTGGCCTTGTCCATACAAGGTACAGTGTGCACAATAATATGGGCCAAATTGACAGGTCTTGCTCAGACCTCGCATAGTGCAGTTGAAGAACTTTGCTATACAAGGTACAGAGGTCGAGGCTGGCTACACAGGTCTTTAGATTAAGGCTAAGTTCACATCTGTGCCGCTGCGGATCCACACGAAAATCCATGCAGGCACACCACCAGCACAGAGAAATGCGGATCCGAGGGCAGGTGCCATTATTTCTAATGGCACGCCACCCGCACTGGAAAACACAACCATACTGGGAACCGAGGTTCCCATGCGGGCTGCGTTTTCAGAAGAAGTGCAGGGACTTCTTCCCTGCGTGTCACGGGAGTCTGTTCAAATGAATGGGCTCTCATGCCCGCGCACGGCCACATATATGTGAACCAGCGGTGACTCTTTGTCATTTTGGGTTTGTCTAAAAATGACAGATCAGTAGGTAATACATCATACATTCAGTAGACTATCCCTTCGTTTAGTCTTAGATGCTCCTTTTTTCATCAAAGTAGAACTCCAGCCAGTATTTTTAATGTTGTTCTGAAAACTTGAAGATGTTTTTCTGCTTGACCAAGCAGCTTTTCCAGTAGACCTCACGCTTTTGGAGCTTTTGGCATTTTTTGTCAATGCCCCTGAATGCAACTCAATAAAACCTATGTGCCCATGCGCACATAGGCTTTTACCAGAGTTTAGGAGCAGTAGAGTTTAGAAGCAGTAAAGCGTTCCTCTCCTGAAAGCAGAAGAAACACTTTCAGGAGAGGAGTGCTTTGGCAGAAAAATGCCAAATGCAGCAAAAATGCAATTCAACACTAGGTGTGTTTAGCACTTCGATGTTGTTTCATTTTAATGGCTAGAATACATTATTATCCTGGCCAATTAAATGAATAAATGCCCCAGCACCTTATGTAGGTAAACTCAGTACATGCATTTACCAGTGCCAAACCTTTTTTTGGTGCCAAGAGAAAGGCATCCAGGGCAGCTGATTCTACGTGTATGTACCCTTAGAACCAAATAAGTTACTTGGTAAAGTAGGAGAACATCTAGACATAAGAAGTCCAAATGAATGTGACTATTTTCTATACTGACTGGCCTGCAGTCATGTGCACAGGAGACTCTGATAGGATCCCAGATGTAAGGGGGCTCTGATGAGGACACTATATAAGGGGGCACACTGATTTAGGAAGACTTTGAAGAGGACAATGGTGTAAGGGGAACTCTGATGGGACCCAGATGGCAGAAGGGGTGCACCGATGAAAACCTGATGTAAGGATAACTCTGATGGGGACCCTGATGTCAGGGGGGGTGCTGATGGGGACCCTGATTTAAGGTGGACTTTGTAGCAAGAAGGGCTCTAATGGGAACCCTGAATAAAGGTTTTTTTTTTGCTTTGGTTTTCTCTCTCACACTTCTTCCAGGTCAGAGACTGAGAAAGTACTAAAGTCAGTGAATCAGTATTACAGCCAGGCAACTAGAATTTTCATAAAGGAGATCTGGAATGGAGGCCTTCATAGTCTCCCAGTACAGTTGTTCTTTAAACACGGGCACAGATGGCAATAAAACATGACAGAGGTTCTAGTCACCCCCCAAGCTACTTAAACAACAAAGATTTTTTAGGCAGAATTCATATGAGCTAATCGTCTACTATCAGCTATAGAATCTGCACAAATGTCACCAAAAACCATGCCAAAATGAGACGTTCCAAAATTGATCAAACTCAAAGAGACCCTGTCACCAACCCATGTCTATTAGGAAAAACATCTTTAGTTAAAGTACCCAGAATAGTCAATGCTAGGACCCCTGCAAGGACCTTGGCTAATGTCAGGGCTGGGGATGGGCAGCAGCTGCGTGTGTCTGGAACACAGAGCCTCTGTACTATCAGAGGTAATTAAAAAGAAAAGTTCTGTTTTCAGCACAGTGGGGGGTAAATTATTTTTAAACAAATGCAGCCTAGCATATGCTTATTTGAGTGCTTTAACTTGAAAGCCATATCTTAATTGGCCTGGGATGAAGACATGGCCTCTTTAAACCTAAATAAGCAGCAGAATAATATATTCTGTATTGAATAGAAGCAGCAGCAAACTGCCACTTAATACAATCTCCTCCAGAGCTGGCATTGGTCCAGGACTCTGCCGCCATTTTCTTTATTAGAATTGTTTACACAGTGACTGAAAGTAACATTAGAATATAAATATACAGGATATACAAATTAGGAATTGCAAGGCAGATTGTTGTAAAATACCCCCAAGAGGTTAGACTGATTTAAAAAAGGATGGCATACTAAGCAACAAAAGTGTTGTGGGATAAATGCTATATAGTCACATTTTATGTAAAAAGGTGAACTAACACCTTATGCCCTCCCCAGCCCCTGGACCACCGTGGGTGATTAGCTGTCACAGCCCATGCAGCCGGTGCAGCGGTCTGAGGATTTGAATTCTCCACTCTTCCTTCTCCTCTTTCCTTAGAGCTTTTGGAAAGGGTCAGAGTGATTCCAGTTTGACCACTTGGACCAATTGGACCCTATGATTAAGCTCCTGTAAGGAGTGAAACACATTGGAACTGTCTGGGTACCTGATGGACTGTTTGTAATTCAATAAATTAAAAAAAGAAAAAAGAGATTTTATGTTGAGTGTGTCTCCCTTCCTTGTTTTGGAGTATTCAACAAGTGACTTATTGTGACACAACATCTGTGTGTCGCCAGCAAAAGCTGGCTACAATGTTGTTCATACTGTTATAGTTAAAATGCATCCAAATAAAATATAACTGTATAAAACACATATTAAGACGGTGTCTTACGTAATACAGCTTTGCAGTTTGCTGAATTATTGTAACTATGTAATCCAAGCAGAAGATACAGTTGTGACTTGGAATGAATTGTGATACATTAGGGCTTATTCACATCAGCGGGCACAAGTAAAACATGTACTGGTTTTTTTTCAGTGCGCACACTGCAGAGCATTGCTATGAACTGACACAATAGGAGATAAGGTAAGTTATATGTATGAATGTGAGTAAGGTACCTTAGATTGTACACCCCTTGAGGGTTAGGGACTGATGTAAATGTACAATATATATGTAAAGAGCTACGTAAATTGACGGCGCTATATAAGTACCTTAAATAAATAAATAAATAAAAATCTTGTCTATGAGTTGGGACAGCTTTACCCAAGGGGCTGGTGGGTAGAATACCCATTTATATTATTGCAGCACCCTCGAAATTACGCTAGTATGTAAATTTTTTAACCAGCCTGAATAATGGTCAAGGCATAGCCAATCACTGGGAAGGTGCACCCAGACGGTGGTTAGGCATCTGATTGTCTGAAACCCTGGAGAAACTGTTTTTCCCCAGTAAGGAGAGTTCCCAGCCTTAGGGGGCTGTTGCACCTGAGGCAGTTAAAGGACTGGGTTGCTATTCTGCAAGGTTTTAGGAGCCCGCAGTGCTTGGACCTAGTAGCAGCCTGGATCAGATTGCAAGCTTTCTTCAAGGGATCTGGCCCGGAGAAAGATTTTCTCTCTCATTGAGTAGTGCCCGGAGGAAGCTGGAAGGAGGCAGCTTTCCTGGGGACTTGTGAGTAGAGACCCTAAAAGTGATCCCTGTGACTGTGTACTGTCCTGATGATAGTGCTGGATACCAGCAAGTATACATCGGAACAAGGTAACCAGATGCCAGTGTGTTTTGCCTCTCCCCCACTTCACCCTTTCATAGTCTTCAACTGTAAGGAAATAGACTGTTCAGTATTCACATTTACTATTGGAGAAGACTGTCTTCTAGCTGTTGTTTGCTAATTGTTTTTGGTGCATCCCATGCCCCAACCTCTCTTGTTTCAAGTTCTTCAAATGATAAATCTTAAAAAGCCAACCCCCGTAAACTGGTTAAATTCAGCGTCTCCTGCAGGGGGAGGGCTACACTATGCTGTGCATTGCTGTGAGTTGCATTAATGCAGCACATTAAAATAATAGGCTGCCAGGGCACTCAGAACTGCAAAAAAACCAGACGTGACCCTTTTTTTGTAATGCAACATATTGTTGTGCATTGCAGGATTACTGCAGTAAAGGTGCATTGGTGGTCTAGTTAAAATCAAATCACACTGCAATGCCGCAATGCATGTAATCTGTGTTCTATCGCAATGCAGAAGTATAAATGGGCCCTTAGGGTTTTCTAACTATAAATTAAAGGACCATACCATCCAAAAAACATATCCCACTAGGTGGAGTCCGGTGGGTTCCATGTCACCCTGTTTATTCTAGATTTCAGTGGTGACCATACTTCCAATGCATGCTAAATAATAATTCATAAAATAAATGGATAATTAGCCATTAGTAGTAACCTAACAGGGGCTCTGGATAGCAGACCTCTCTGCCTTTTTATTAGTGTTCTGAGCTAGGGACAGGGTCATCATATGCAGTAATACCTACCTGACAAAGGATCCAACCCCCTCCCCAATCTGTACAATTAAAAATGAATTGCCTATATTTATGTGCTAATACACATTGATAGTTCTATTCTCAATCTTTCCTGTGCTAGTAAGTAAAAACAAAAAAAGCCTATAGTCTCCATTTACACATCAGCCATGACGGCAGTGTGTATAAACAGAGAGCAATAAATGAATGAACACAGCTTTTCTAATCCTACGCTGTGCATGAGCTTTGACCTTTTCCATCTCCTGGAACGAGTTTTAATATCCTGCAAGCGGGATAACACATGAATGGAGTGATAACTGCTGGGCATACAATGAGAATGTCGCCGCAACATTATTTTCACTCTCTGCAGGCAGATGATATAGACAGACGTTTTCACTGGGGTGCTGATTGTACATGGCAGGTTTACAGTCAGGGGATGTGAGGTCAGTAGAGTTTGTACAATTAGGACACACAGTACATATTATGGCAGACAGTGTGCGTTCATGGGTTTGTGTACAGACATCATGCTTCAAGGAACAGGGCTCCACAGGACACTTTGTTTCTATGATTTCGGTACCAATTGACTGTGTGCTCAGGTATGATCGAAAGCGTATATATGCAACTGGTCTGCCTTTCAAAAAAAGTCTTTATTAAAAAAAAATAAATAAAAATGAACACAAGCATAATATTGTGGTGTGTTAATGAGCATGTGTTAATCTGTGTGATGGCGCACATTAACATCTGTTGCATTAAGGCAGCCCATTCATTATGAATGGTCTGCCAATGCACAACAGAAGAAACCCATAAAAAAATGAATGGCATTGCAATGCAGCGCACATAGAACAAGTATGCTGCCATGCATTGTGTAATGTTAAACAAAGACAAATGTAGACGGCGCATCAAAAAAGAGCAACTATGCCCAAAACAGAAGGGATTGGTGGAGCTAAATTACCCTTGGAGAGACCTTGTCATAAAATAAAAATACCCAAAGTGTACCTATGATAGGAGAAAATCTGCTGCTGAAGTCTGTACGGACATTGACATTTTTGCGAGAGTCAATCTGCTGAGTCTAAAAGTGGCCATAGAACCGACCAAGATTCGAACTGTGTATGGGCAGGCTGAATGAACCTAGGTTCATCAATCGATCAACTTGGGTACAACAAGCCTGCCAGATTCTACATGCGATTATCTCTAGTGGCTGTAATAGCTGTTTGCAATAATCACAGTCCTTTCCCAGTGGAGACAACATACCTTCGTCTCCTCACCTTTCTGCCAGGAGAACACAATGGTGTGGAAGGACTTCCCCTGTCAACCACCTGTGGTTGCAGGAAAGAAATTAGCACCATCTATTGCCTGCCTAACTCTCACTGGTTCCTCCTACTGACTTCTACAGCATATGTATGTATCCTGTAATGTGTGGATCCACTCCCAGAAGTGTCACTTTCCTTAAGGCTGGTATACACAGGGCGAATATTGACATTTGGCCCGTGTGAACAGCAGCCTGTCCAACAGAAGTGGTGTAATGTCTGCCTTCTGTTGAACAGGCACGCTGGAAAACTAGCATCAGATCACCGCTGGCAACCAATGGCTGTGAGCGCTGATCAATGTGTTCTAGAGACGGATGAGATTGCTGCATTAACATCCCTTAGTTAGAACAGCAACCTCCCGGTTTTTCTTCACTCAGCCCACTGGGTTGAATGAACAAAACTTCCGTTGTGTACCTAGCATTACAGATTTTAGAATAAGGTTTCTATTGAAGAGAACATATAATAAAAAACAAAGGGTGAAAACATCTAGTGCATTATCTACAGAACTTTATGGAAAGATGAAAAATGTACTGTATATTATAATGTAATTATTGTGGTTTACATGCAATGTCACCTCTCAATCAACATGGACTATGTTTAATCCTTATACTGCTAGCATTAGTTAAAAGAGAGGTATATTATATTTACTTGTTTTAATTTTTTCTTTTACATTTCTTTAGTTACTTCCTGGTTTCCATGCCTAGGCAAATGATGTCATACACACCAGAAGTCTTCAGGAAAGGAGGGAGGGTTCTCAGCTCAGCCTATTTCTGAGCTAAGGGCAGATGGAGTCCAGGAAGTAAATGATACAGGAATCATCTGCCCTTACTCAAGATGGCCACTGCCAGAAATGCCAGGAGGTGTTTTTCAAAATTATTTCTCAGCAAAATAAAGCATGGGGACATGGATGGATGGGGAAGTTAGCTTTAAAAATTAAAAATAAATTAAATAGCATTTTTAGTTTGTGGTGATCAGCTGCAGTGCAGTTCCACTTTAAGGAATGATTACGCTAATGGATGGGAAGATATGGAGGTTATGCGATCAACTGTGCAATGGGCATTCATGTGCTTGAGAGAGATTGAGCTCAGTATATACTATTAACAATGGTGAATTGCAAATGTTTTTCACTAACAGAGTAAATTGTATTGTACAGTATATATTAATTTAACAGATGTGGAATGCATCATGACTGAGGGACATGCAGAATATCGAGGCTAATACTTACCACCTAACTAATAAAACAACCACCCCTTCTACCTTCTCCCACCTGAAATAACCACATGACTCTTCTTAAAGTACATAAGTTCATAAAGTACAATCAATGTATTAACTGACAGTAATGATCCCAACCGGGTCCAAGGTCTTCGAAGGCACTGCTAATCACATCAAATAACTTGGCTGTATCTGATACCCAATGAAAAGGCCCCCAGCCGCTACTACATCACCTCGGGGACAATACTACAGCTACGTACTGTAGTCCCAGATACAGCCCATTAACTACAACCTTACCAACATAACCTTATAATTGGGAAGGGACACCCATACCTACGAGGAGCCCAACCCATAATCCACAAAAATCCGCAAGAAAACCTCATCCGTGCTGGCACAAGCTCCGACTGACCCCCCGACAAGTCTCAACCCCTCTCCTCATCCTGGAATGACCACCCTCTTCACTCAAATACTCCAATCAGGTGAGCAACCACCCCTACCTAATGAACATACTCCTATTAAAATCTCCACCTCCTTTGCAAGCCCCAGTCATGCTGGCCCTCCCCTTAGCTTTGCTTAGTTCCAGGCCATGTACTTTACCTAAAAGTTTTTTTATAACTGTCCTTGATTCTTCCTATTTTCAAGAGATATGACCAAAAATGTCTGATATTACCTCTCTTATCCAGCGAAGCCTCCTCTGTACTTGGCCTCAGATTACATTCACTTTACAAAGGTGACTTGGAATTTCTAACTCTTCCTACTGAGTTCTTCCCAACTGCCTTGCTAAACTGTGCCTATTGACCATAGTGAAGTGAAAAATCTCCAGTACAGAGGAGGCTTTAATGGACAAATATGACAATAGCAGATACCATATGGTTTCAGCATTGGACAGAGCGCAGGTTCACTTTAGCATGTTCTGGCCTCTGAAGAGTAGTCTAGAAGAAACGTGTGAGTGTGGAAGTCCTCTTTGAAAATCACTTGGCATATTCCATCTTCATTATACAACAGAAATGGAATCTTATGAGAATTACAGAACATAATCTGTATTGGTGAGGCATATGATGACTTGAGCAGGTGGCACCAGAATTCTGATCTTATTACCAGTTTACCTAAGGGACAGTGACTGTTTATACTGGGAGAGTGGGTCCAAGTAATTAGCTACACAAATGTCATTAACCTGCATGGGAACATTTATAATTTTTTGTCTAAAGCCTATTAAAATGAAGATGTAGGTAGTTGCTGGACATATTATAGCAAAACATTTCACTTATATATTAGGAAACTGTTATCAACTTGGCAGATAACAAACTGTCTGGAGGTATAGCATAAAATGTACATGTAGGAATCATTTTAACACAACATAAAAAAACAAAAACGAACCATTTTAATTTAAAGAGTCAGTTCACGCAAAAGTCTTATTTTAGTATTTATTATATATTAGTATTATGTTAGCATATTATTTTTTAGGATTGGTTAAAACTGAATCACAAAAATATATACTATAATGTATACTATACAATAATGAGATTTTAAAATAATTTTACGTTCGTTAGTTAAACATGTTTTTCTTTTACTTACAATTATCATTTTTCCACTTCCTAGTTTCTTAAGGCACTGGTGATGTCACCATAGCCTCACAGCTGCATCCTGGGAACTTCCTATCACATGTTCCAGTAGGGGGACCCAGAGTCCTAGGCAGAGTTCCAGGAAAAGGGAGATCTGCCCTTAGTAAAAATTGCCACCTTGAGAAGATAGGGGAGGAAAAGGAAAATAAGGTATGCAATGAATAAAAGGCCTGCAATAAGTATCTGTTTGTAGATTGTGCCTTTGTTGTAATTTGTATGAGAGTGGTGAGATTTCTCTTAAAGTGTTACTAAACCCACAACAGTAAAATCAGTCTGAATATGCAGTAAAGCATGCTTGTTATAGTCACTGTGGAACTTAGGCAGTTAATCCTCTGCATTGTGTTTGATCCTGTCTTCTTGGATCCTCCCCTTCTTCTACTGTCCCCAATCCATCTGCTGATAGAACAGAGCCTTGGGGGCAAGTTGCACATGGTCAGTTTGGTGTGTATTCCTAGAGAGTTTTTTTTTCTTAGGAGAGTGCATGTGATCAGCACAGGGCCAATCAGTGCTCTCCAGACAAAGGGTCAGAGGTTCTGCAGCCTCCTACAAGCTTTAACTAATGCTCTGCTGGACACTGATAGAAGTCACAAGACTGCTCTAACTGCTGATGGGAAAAGGTATTTAGCAGGTTATATTTACTAAAATAATTGCATTTCCATGTTGTGTGTACTGTGGGAGACCAGATAGAGTGAATGCAGGGTCCTGGGTTTAGTAACACTTTAAGGGTTAGTTCACACCACTTGCAGTCCAGTGTGTTTTTTTTCTGCATGAAAAACGCATAAAAAGTGGGCTGTAAGGTTTACAATGGCATATTGCACACTAGTCATTTCCAGGGCGTTCCAGTTCCAGAATAAAAAGTAGAACATGCTGCATTTTTCCTGCACCGAACTATACTGGAATGTGGTAAAATGCATAAAAAATGCGCTGGAACACATAAAAAATGCACTGGACCCTAGTGCAGTGAAAAAAAATATGGAAGAAAAAAAGCATCTGGAATGCATCCGGAAACACATCAAAGACACATTAAAAACACAACAAAAATGCACCGGAACGCATCAAAAACATGTTAAAACATGCATGCAGAAATAGATCTGGAGTGCATTTTTGTGGTGTGAACCAGCTAAATATTTTTGTGACTTTTTTTTTACAAAGTTTCTTACTTGGAGATCCTGCCACAGTAATAGCACTGCCTGTTATACAGGTGAAACTCGTGCAAAAGTTCATTTATTACAGTAATGCAACTTAAAAGATGAAACTAATATATGAGATAGACTCATTACATGCAAAGCAAGATAGTTCAAGCCGTGATTTGTCATAACTGTGATGATTATGGCTTACAGCTCATGAAAACCCCAAATCCACAATCTCAGAAAATTAGAATATTGTGAAAAGGTGCAATATTCTCGGCTCAAAGTGTCCCACTCTAATCAGCTAATTAAGCCATAACACCTGCAAAGGGTCCCTGAGCCTTTAAATGGTCTCTCAGTCTGGTTCAGTAGGAATTACAATCATGGGAAAGACTGCTGACCTGACAGTTGTGCAGAAAACCATCATTGACACCCTCCATAAGGAGGGAAAGCCTCAAAAGGTAATTGCAAAAGAAGTTGGATGTTCCCAAAGTGCTGTATCAAAGCACATTAATAGAAAGTTATGTGGAAGGGAAAAGTGTGGAAGAAAAAGGTGCACAAGCAGCAGGGATGACCGCAGCCTGGAGAGGATTGTCAGGAAAAGGCCATTCAAAAGTGTTGGGGACTTTCACAAGGAGTGGACTGAGGCTGGAGTCAGTGCATCAAGAGCCACCACACACAGACGGATCCTGAACATGGGCTTCAAATGTCGTATTCCTCTTGTCAAGCCGCTCCTGAACAACAAACAACGTCAGAAGCGTCTTACCTGGGCTAAATAAAAACAGACCTGGTCTGTTGCTCAGTGGTCCAAAGTCTTCTTTTCTGATGAGAGCAACTTTTGCATCTGATTTTTGCATGCGGATTTGGGGTTTTCATGAGCTGTAAGCCATAATCATCACAATTATGACAAATCACGGCTTGAGCTATCTTGCTTTAATGTAATGAGTCTATTTCATATATTAGTTTCACCTTTTAAGTTGCATCACTGAAATAAATGAACTTTTGCACGATATTCTAATTTTTCAAGTTTCACCTGTAGGCTTAGGATGCTCAACAATGTATCGTTAGCTGTATAACTTTTTTCAGCATTTTTCTAGCATTTTTTGCATTGGCGTTTAGCCGCGTTTTTCAACATTTATTTCTTGTAAAATACAATTTTGGTTAAAAGAAACACCCAAAAAGCTGGTTTGCTTTGATTGGTGGCGTTTTGCAATGTTTACCAGCGTTAGAGCATTTTTACAGCTAAAAAATTCCTCTAGAAACCCACTAGTTCCCAGCCAAAAAAAAACGCTCCTGCCAAAAATCGCTGATTAAAGCCTAAGTGTGCATGGATACATAGGATAAAACAAAAACAGCTTCTGTAAAAACGTCCAGTGTGCATGAGGCCTTAACAGCAGCTGATGAGATACGTTTTGTGTCACAGCGATCAATAATAGCTCCTTTGGTATCCCTTATGGTGGCCTGATGTACGATTTGACCACAATCATGGCTTTTTTTCTCAGAGAATAGGTGCAGCAACACCCCCCTTCTGAATGACTTCTGGTCTTTGACCCCCTTCCCACCTCTGAGCACTGTCCCTTGGATCCACTCCCTACCCACCTCCCAGTACTGTTCCGTTTACACAATACAGAGACAAGTATCATTTTGTTGTGCCAAGTGATTTTTATTGGATTAGTTAATAATAACAAGAAAAGACGTAAAATAGATCCCCCGCAGCTAGCAGCAATAGACTCCCCCGCGCCCCCCCCCAACAACAATAAGTTCTCTCAGCAACAATGGACCCACACAACAAAATATCCCTCCAGTAACAATAGACTCCCAGCAGCAACAACAGATCTAACATCAGCCAGTATCAATGGACTCTCCAGCAGACAGCAACAGTAGACCACTCCCTCAACCGTAGATCCCTTCCAGCAACTATAGACCCACAGCATCAACAACAGATCTCTCATCAGCCAGCATTAATAGACTCCCTAGCAGCCAGCAACAATAGACCCCTCCCTCAACATTAGATCCCATCCAGCAACCATAGACCCCCCAGCAACAATTGATCTCCCATTAGCAACAAGAGATGCCCCCTCCCCCAGCAGCAATGGACTGCCATGCACAAAGAGACTCCTTCCAGTGACAATAGATCCCCCAACAGCCAGCATCAATAAATGTTCCAGCACCCCTTGTCAGTACATACTGGGCATTCAGTGCTGGAGGTGCCAGAACTGCTCTCCCCACATTCCTGCTGAAACAAAGCCCTGATCACAATGATTAAATCTGCAAACAATCAAATAACCATAAGCTGGCCATACCTATAGAATCTGACTATACATTCAGCTACCAAAACTATGTAATAGGAGGACACACCTAAACAACCCAATCAATATGTATAAATTCAGGTAGTCCCTTGTACTACATAGTTGATGGTAGATCTAAAAAAGATTGTGCAATTAGCTTGTAAAGTGTAGATGCTCACTTTCGATTCAATCAACTGAGTCGGTGGACCAGGATGGAAAATTATCAATCGTTTTGCATTGAATGGCAGCACTGTGATGCTTTATTATTGTTATTATACAGGATTTATATAGCGCCAACAGTTTGCTCAGCACTTTACAATAAAAAAGGAGACAATACAGCAACAATACAGTTCAATACAAGAGGATTAGGAGGGCCCTGCTCCTTGGAGCTTACAATCTAAGAGGGAGGCTGGTGGTACAAAAGGTAATAACTGTGGGAAATAGACTGGTAGGAGAATAGAAGATTCCATTATTAGCTGAAGGCTGTATAGGCTTCCCTGAAGAGAGAGGTTTTCAGAGATCGCCTAAAAGTGGGCAGAGTAGGCGTTAGTCTAATAGATTGGGGTAGAGAGTTCCAGAGGATGGGGGAGGCTCTGGAGAAGTCCTGAAGATGAGCATGGGAGGAGGAGTCAAGGAAGCTAGAGAGCAGGAGGTCATGCGAGGAGCAGAGAGGACGGTTTGGGTGATATTTGGAGACAAGATTGGTGATGTAATTGGGGGCAGAGTTATAAATATTTTGTTCATGAATATGATCATATTTCAGTCGATCAGGTTATGAGATTACATGGTGGAACCAGACATGCGACTGATGACTTACCATCATAAGTCATGATCGTATCTTAACTATTGATCAAAATCCACTTGCCTGTGTGTGGCATATCAATTGAATGGAATGTCAACTATAGATCGATTATTCCTATTGGGAGAGATTGATCATAAAATAAATCGATCATTTATCAAAGTGTATACAGCCACCATTATACTAGCCAACCCAAACTGCATTTCCCTGATATCACCTGACAGTAATTTAAACAGCGTTCTCGTCCATCCCTGGCCTCTCTGAATGAGGTGTTTATTATTGTGTACTTATTGTTATAAAGAGATGTCATTAGCTTGTAATGGTCTCATTTACAAGCCATTTAAATTCATTTGCCAGCTGATAGGGTAGTCTTCTGTCTGATTCAGTGACCCATCTGGCAGTTGGAATTGTAATTTGGCTACTTGGAGGAACAGCTGAACTCCTAATTAGTAATTCAGCAAAAAATAAAGCACATTTTCCTAGCGCCTACTGCAATGTGCGCTATGTGCCGTTATTTGATGCCACTAACTGCCTGCAGTGGAAAATAGACTTCATTTTCTGCTCTAATGCTAAATGACAGGTAGTGCTGTGCTCTGTCTTCCAAAACTGGATCCCATGTAAAGGCATGCAAATGATCACTTAGGAGTGAATTTTCTAAGAAAAAAAAAACAACTTGCAGAGCTGTCCATCCTGTACAGCTTCATGTACAATCGTTCTGTGTGAGTGCTACTATGCTGCTTTCTCTCCAGCTCAGATGTTTTTCATTCATAAAAATGGATTGAATCAGGAAAATACTGCATTATGGCCACTAGATGGAGCTGATGAGCATAGAAAATACAGTATGTACCTATTTGCTGTGAATGTAGGGCAGCACAGTGGCTAAATGGTTAGCACTTTCACCTGCCAGTACTAGGGTTGTCGGTTCAAATCCTAACCACAGCACCATCTGCCCGGAGTTTGCATGCTTCTCCCTGTGTTTGCATGGGTTTACGCCAGGTACTCCATCGTTCTTCCACACTCCTAAAACATGCTGGTTGGTTAATTGGTTCCTGTCTAAATTGGCCCTAGTATGTGAGTTAGGGATCTTAGATTGTACACCCCTTGAGGGATAGGGACCAATGTGAATGTAGAATATATGTATGTAACGCGCTGCATAAATTGGACAGCACTATATAAACATGTAGTAATAATAATAATAATGTCAACACCATCTAGAAGACATAATGTGGATTTTTTCTGATTCATGCTATTCTTATAAACTCAACAAATGCCATGACAAGCTCAGATATTACCTTGTAAAGTTAGCAGTGGTTTATTTAGCTTAAGCTATTACATAGAGTCTACTACAGAGACTGTCTTCCATATATCCCACCACCTTAAGCACCTGTCAGTGATGTATTATGAAAGAGGACACTCTTATACATATGGACCTGTCCTTGCATTCAAACTTTCTGCAACAAAGTAGTATCTACCTTCAGTTCTGTAGGTGTTTTTTTGTTTGCCTGAGACACCCTTAATTTTCTACTGGGTATAACAGACAATATGCACACACCCGCTATGTTAAGTTGTTCATTTTTTATTCAGCATTCTATACCAGACTGACTATACTGATCAAGTGGAAGCTCCCTCTGCTTTCCACTGTGGCAGAGTGGAAAGCCATAAATGCAGTTCTCCCGGCCACTATATAATTCACAGTTGCCCAAAAAAAATTGACAAAATCTGGTCCAACTGGATAGATGCCGAAGGGACTACTGTCTGATGCTAATCATTTTTTGCATATTCTTAGTGCATCTGGGGCCACTGCTGAGGCTGGGCCAAGCTTTTATATGACGTTTGATGGGCATATCTGGATGCTGCCTATCCTCTCCTTCTTCTCCTCCTCCTCCCCTCCATACCCTCTGCCTCTTCCTACCTTCTGCCCCTTCCTTTTTTTTTCTACCTCCCTGCTCCTTTCCCTCCCCTCCTTCCCCTATTCCTAACTACACTGGAATGGTATGCATGTAATATTTGGGAAAAAGCAGACCGAAGCTTGTGAATCTGCATACCCTCAATGTTACTACCACAGTGTCTTCATGTCTTTGCAATACATTCTTTTAGATTGACCTGTACCACATGTAAAAATTCAATAAATATTTTTACTGGCTGCCTGAAGAAGTGACAGGAAGGGGTGGAGACTAGACCAGTCACCCTGCACATATAGAGAGCGCAGCAGTGACTGGTCTTTATTACAGGAAGCTCCTGCACAGAGGCAAAGTTTCACACTGAATTACTGCACAGATGTGGAAGAAATACACAAAGCACACCAAGATTCAATTACTTGTGCTTACCCTGGAGTCCATTTTTACAAAGACCTTCATGGCAGGACCACTAGGTATTATTTTAATGAAAGCTTTCAATATAAAAAGCCTAAAAACTACTTTTAAAATTTCTTTAATATGTTTAATGCTTATATGACATTTCACTTATTGGTTATAAATCTACTTTAATTTAAAAGTGACAGTTTCACCTGAGAGCCAATAAGATTTGAAAACTACAGTGACCCACAACCAAAAATGACAGGTGCCGCTCAAGGCTCCACCAGGACCTCATGAAAAGTGCCAACAAGGACAGAACTTGTCCCAGCTGTAAACGTTCAGTAATACCCCTTTCACACGGGCGTTCCGCATGTCTTTTTTTCATGTGTTCATTTACGGATGAAAAACGGATGCCCATGTATTTTTATAGACTAGTGGATGTAAATGGATGATCATCCGTTTACATCCGTTAATGTCCGCATCTGTTTTTTTTTAATGGAAGAAAACCCTATTTTCCTTCCATTAAAAAAAACAGAACGGACAAAAAACACATGTAAACGGACAAAAACGGATATAAACGGACAAATACGTATGTAAACGGACGAAAACGTATGTAAACAGATGAAAACTGGATGTAAACTGATGAAATTTGGATTAAAAACTGATGTAAACTCATGAAAAACTGATGTGAATTGATCCGTTTTTTCTTGGAAAAAACATGACTGAACTAACGAAAAAAAAGAACGCCCGTGTGAAAGGGGCCTAAAGGAAAAAGGTCCTAAAGGTTGCACATCTCAGGAAAACCCTGTGAAGAGGTATATGACAGCTTCAGCCTGGACTCCAACCAGGCCAGACCCCCCCCCCCCCAATGTGTTTTGCTCCACCTCCGAAGATTAGTCATGGGGATCAGGGCAAAATGCATTGGGGGCGTGGCCTTGTTGGAACCCGGACTGTGGCTGTCAAATACCTCGTCACAGGGTTTTCCTGAGATGTGCGACCTTTAGGACCTTTTTCCTTCATCAAAAATTACAGTCACTATTCTTGTCCTCATGTTAAAACTATATGAGCTGAGCCTCATGTTTAATATGTGTTATATTTTTGCATTATTTGGAAACAACATGAGAATCCTGCCTTAGTTTACAACATATCCTCCTGGTAGTACTAGGGACAGAGGTTCGAATCCCAACCATGGCACCACCTGCTTGGAGTTTGCATGTTCCTCTGGGTACATGCAAAGCTGAGCCTCATGTTTAATATGTGTTATATTTTTGCATTATTTGGAAACAACATGAGAATCCTGCCTTAGTTTACAACATATCCTCCTGGTAGTACTAGGGACAGAGGTTCGAATCCCAACCATGGCACCACCTGCTTGGAGTTTGCATGTTCCTCTGGGTACATGCAAAGCTGAGCCTCATGTTTAATATGTGTTATATTTTTGCATTATTTGGAAACAACATGAGAATCCTGCCTTAGTTTACAACATATCCTCCTGGTAGTACTAGGGACAGAGGTTCGAATCCCAACCATGGCACCACCTGCTTGGAGTTTGCATGTTCCTCTGGGTACTCCAGTTTCCTCCCACACTCCAAAGACATGCTGGTAGTTTAATTGGATCCTGTCTAAATTGGTCCTAGTATGTGTACGTAAGAATGTGAGTTAGGGACCTTAGATTGTACACTCCATGAGGGTTAGGGAATGATGTGAATGTACAATATATAGGTAACACCCCAGTTACATCAAGCCCGACTTTGAAATTGTGTGACTTACAGTGAAGTTGCATGATTTCAAAGTCGGGGGACATGCCGATTTCAGGTGGGATTTGCAAGACATCTGACACAGATGTCTATGCAAATCGTACTAAAAGCAGTGCATGTACTACTTTAGAAATCAGTGCGGCTCCTACCAAATCAGAACTGCAGTGATTTGACCACTGTAATTGCGGACAATAGGATGGGACTTGCAAGTCGCATGGCATGCAAATCGCATGCCAAGTCGCACCCAGTGCGACCGGGGTGTAAAGCGCTGTGTAAACTGATGGCGCTATATAAGTACCTATAATAAATAAACATGCCAATTTCAGTACCCTGGAACACTCATTAATTGTTAATAGAATACTGAAACGCCTTCTGTCACCTGGGCTAAGCACTGAAATTCCATTAGCACTTAGATTGCAATAGCCGGCTTGTCACAGTAACATGCAGACTAAGCATATCTGAGGGTTTCCTCTTTATGTGTAAGAAATACAAGGCCCGCATCACACCATCGTGCGGCACTGTTCCTCTGCAGCTGCTCTCTTCCACAAGCATTATGAAGCTGCCACAAATGGATATGAGATATAATTTAAATCAATTATCCCCACAAGTGTCAACGCTGGGAAGCATTTTTTCTGCGTTGCTAATAACAAGGTCGTCAGTGATCCCTTTTTTTGAACGTTAATTGTTTTTGAAATAATGCTCAGCCATCTGTCTTGTACAGAGAAGAAATATTCTTTATAAGGCAATCTCTTTCATTTTACAAAAAAAAAAATATTTTGGTCCTTACAAAAATAGGCTATAACTGGTTCTTCATGTGCAGAGTTATGTTTTGCCAGAGTTATACTCCAGACAAGTCAGAAAATGTTGCATTCACGCAGAACGAAACTAGGCTAGACTAATTCTGACCCTGGCATTTGGAATGTTTATAATTGTATAAATAGGTCCTTTTTTAATTTCTTCATTATTTTTATATAATAATTTATTTTTAAACATTGAACAAAGCATGCTTCCATGATACATTTAAAAAGTATACTGGGCTTTCTGGTAAAGCCCGGCAAAAACTGTTCATTTGTTTTATTTACTTAATTTGAGTTCCTTTTTTAATGTTCACAAGCATATTAACCCCTGATTCTTTTGTAATTTATTTTTGAACTACCTTTATTTTGCAAATACAGCTTGCTTCCATGATACATTAGCCATGCATAGTGAGCTTTCTAATAAAGCCCAGCAGTAACTGTTCACTTTGTAAAACCTTATACAGAGCCGTATGATCTGAAGAACAGTGTGTGCCTCCACTGTATTATTCAGCTATGTGTATGTTCTTACCATTATAGGCTCTTTACAACATAGTGTTTGAGAATTGATTCAATAACACCACTTGCTGGCTGTAAATGGCTTTTGTGCATGTTCATTATTTAATATTTAAAATAATATACAAAGGTGCGGCGAATTAAAACTTTTTTGAACTTAAAAGTCCACTCCAAAAAATGAAGATATAAGGAATAAGCCCCTCTTCACTGGAACCTCAATGCTGCTATAAATGTCTCAAAAACGGCCAGGAGAACATAGAAAAGGGTCCACCATCACCAAACACTCTGCGTCTTAACTGATCATGTTGACCCCCAGTTATGGATGGTTCAAAAAAGCTGTGTAAATTCCAAAAGGCAAGCTGCAGACCCAAACACTCTTTGGTTTCAAACTTTCACATCAGAAGGTGGGCTAGAAGATGAACCTACAAAGAAATTATCCTCGTGGAGGACAACTCCATTCAAATTGCAAAAAGAATCCTCATAGTGTAGTAAGATGATTTCAATTTATTCCCTCAAAGCATATTATTAAACGTATATCAATCAAGACTATAAAACAGCATGTCACCATATGATGAATGGTATGTTTCTAAACAACAAGATGGTACTACATTCCGGTACATGCTGACATCACGCGCTCTGGCTCCCCCCTATGAGTTTCGTCATCAAAGACGTCATCAGGGGTGTGGCCAGCTCCAGGATGCAGCACTTATTTATAGGGAGGAGGGGAGCCACCTCCTCCTTCATTTTAATAAGGCATGCACCGGAACCAGAAAAAAATCGTTGGAGACAAACACCAGGATCGCCACTGCATATCCTGCCAGTAGTCAATTTTCCAAAATGCTTGGATAAATGCTACTGCACTAGCTTATTATAGAAATATCTAATCGGCCATTTTATGTTGCTAAGAAAAGAAAAAACGATGGTTATAAAAATGGTATCATATACAAGAAAGAGAGATCTTTAACTCCACGTGTACCTGTGATATTGCCAAAAGTTAATCAGGATCCCACTGATCCAACGGGTAGGCCTATTATCAGAGGGATTGACTCAGTGACCTCTAGGATAGGGAAATATATAGATAATTTCCTTCAGCCCTTAGTTATAGACACTCAGTCCTTTCTGAAGGACACTACTCAAGTTATTACTATTCTTGGAGACATTGAGTGAAAACAATCATACATTTTGGCTATGGTGGATGTAGCCTCTCTCTATACCATTATTCCCTACTCCCACGGTAGGAAAGCGGTAGAGTACTTTTTGAGGAGGGATGGTACATTGCCTAACCTTCAGATAGATTTTATTTTATCCCTCTTAGACTTTGCTATGGAGCACAACTATTTCTGGTTTGAGGATACCTATTACTTGCAGAGTAGAGGAGTGGCCATGGGAGCTAAATTTGCTTCTAGTATGGCCAATCTTTTTATGGCCAAATGGGAAAAAGTAATGTATGAACAGAGCCATCCACATTTAATGGAAAAGATATATTGATGATGTTCTCCTCATATGGGAGGGTGAAGCAGATACAGTAGATTAATTAATTTCCTCTTTGAATGCTAATAACAAGGGAATCGTCCTACAACACGAATATAGTAGGGATGAGATACATTTTCTTGATTTGAGAATTAGAGTGGAAGGTGACAAGCTTGTCACCTCTACCTTTTCAAGAAAACTGATATAAACAGTTTCATTGGTTCTAAGAGCTGTCATCATTCCTCTTGGCTTAAGTCTGTGCCCAAGAGTCAGTTCCTTACACTCAAAACAAACTCTACTAATTGTACTGACTTCATACTAGAAGCTGACCGATTAAAATCACAATTTCTTGAAAAGGGATATGATTCTTGTGCATTAGGAAAAGCATTTAAGGAAGCGAATGCAAAAAATAAAACAGAGTTATTAATCCCTGGCTTGAAAAAAGATCCTAATCAATCATTTAAAACTGCCTTTGTCACTACATACTCCATTCAATATTATGACATAAAAAATATTTTTAAGAAGCGCTGTGGAGTATTGCATAATGACAGAATTTTGGGTCCCATCCTTAATAAAGCCCCTCCTGTGATCTTCAAAGGAGCACTTCCACTGAGATTATTTATAGCCCCTAATGTTACAGCTCCTCCTAAAAAACCTTCTATGTTCTATGAGATGAAGGGTTACTTTCCCTGTAGAAGGTGCACAGTCTGTAAGCATAATACATGTAAAAATAGGAAAATTGATACTTTTCATTCCACAATTACTAATAAATCATTTAAAATAAAAAATGTCATTACTTGTACTACTAAAAATGTAGTTTATTTAATCCAATGTCCATGTGGGCTTTAATATATAGGACACACTGTTAGGACATTACAGACTAGGTTGAAAGAGCATATTACTAATATAAAGAAGGGTTTTCCCAATCATAATGTTTCTAAGCATTATGCTCTTCGCCATGATAAAAACCCTGAGGGCACTTTGTTTATTGGTATTGATATATTTTCCAAGAATTGGAGGGGCAGTTACATCAAACGGGAGATTTCAAAATTGGAAGTATGGTGGATTTACACTTTAAAATCATATACGCCATAAAGTCTCAACATTGAATGGGACGTCAATGCATTTACCAATAATAGGTAGTTGTTTCTGGTTACTTTTTAACTACATACACCTTTTAAGGTTGATTGGAGTTATGTATTTATGGTACTTTTGTATCTATTTTCAATTTATGTTTAATATATTTTGATGTTTTTATTTCTACTTGAATTGGCAATTGTCATATCTTTTATGGACACAAGATGGTGTCACGACCGTTAATGCGATGTTTTGCTCATTTTTTCTTTTCTTTTTGACATAAAATGGCTGATTAGATATTTCTATAATAAGATAGTGCAGTAGCGTTTACCCAAGCATTTTTCCTTTATATTTTTGGAAATTGACTACTGGCAGGATATGCAGTGGCGATCCTGGTGTTTGTCTCCAACGATTTTCTTCTGGTTCCGGTGCATGCCTTATTAAAATGAAGGAGGGGGTGGCTCCCCTCCTCCCTATAAATAAATACTGCATCCTGACACTAGCCACGCCCCTGACGATGACAACTAAACGAGTAGGGAGGAGTCAGAGCACGTGACGTCAGCACGCACCGGAACGTGGCGGCCATCTTATTGGTTAGAAACTTTCATCATATGGTGACATGCTGTTTTATATTCTTGATTGATATACGTTTAATACTATGCTTTGAGGCAATACATTTAAATCATCTTACTACACTATCAGGATTGTTTTTGCAATTTGAATGAGGTTGTCCTCCACGAGGATAATTCCTTTGTAGGTTCATCTTCCAGCCCACATTCTGATGTGAAAGTTTGGAACCAAAGAGTGTCCGGGTCTGCGGCTTGCCTTTTGGAATTTACACAGCGTTTTTTGACCCATCCATAACTGGGGGTCAACATGATCTGGTAAGACGCAGAGTGTTTGGTGATGGTGGACCCTTTTCTATCTTCTCCTGGCTGTTTTTGAAACATATATAGCAGCATTGAGGTTCCAGTGAAGAGGGGCTTATTCCTTATATCTTCATTTTTGTGGAGTGGACTTTGAAGTTCAAAAACGTTTTAAATCGCCGCACCTTTGTATATTATTTTATGTATATTGTTACCTGCAATATTATGGTGGCTGCTCATGTGGATTGAATAATTGATTCTTTCACCTTTTTAATTTTAATAATTACATATACCATAGCATGGAATTGTAAAGATTTTTTTAATTTAATATTTAAAGCCCCAAATGCTCAGTAGTGTGTTCTATGCAGCCCCGAAGACTTCCGCACTCCTTTCCTACACATACCATCACACACTGCGCACTCCTTTCCTACACATACCATCATACACTCCACACTCCTTTCCTGTACATACTGTCACACATTCCGCAATCCTTTCCTACACATACCGTCATACATTCCACACTCCTTTCCTACACATACCGTCATACACTCCTAACTCCTTTCCTACACATACTGTCATACACTCAACTCTCCTTTCCTACACATACCATCATACACTCAACTCTCCTTTCTTACACATACCGTCATACACTCAACTCTCCTTTCCTACACATACCGTCATACACTCCGCACTCCTTTCCTACACATACGTCATACATTCCACACTCCTTTCCTACACATACCGTCATACACTCCTAACTCCTTTCCTACACATACCATCACACACTGCGCACTCCTTTCCTACACATACCATCATACACTCAACTCTCCTTTCCTACACATACCATCATACACTCAACTCTCCTTTCCTACACATACCGTCATACACTCAACTCTCCTTTCTTAGACATACCGCCATACACTCAACTCTCCTTTCTTACACATACCATAATACACTCAACTCTCCTTTCTTAGACATACCGTCATACACTCAACTCTCCTTTCTTACACATACCGCTATACACTCAACTCTCCTTTCCTACACATACAGTCATACACTCAACTCTCCTTTCTTACACATACCGTCATACACTCAACTCTCCTTTCCTACACATACCGTCATACACTCAACTCTCCTTTCGTACACTTATCATCATACAGTCAACTCTCTTTTCCTACACATACCGTCATACACTCAACTCTCCTTTCCTACACATATCGTCATACATTCCGCACTCCTTTCCTACACATACCGTTATACACTCCGCACTCCTTTCCTGCACATACTGCCATACCCCCTGTACTTAAATGATTGCTCCACAGATTAGGTACATTGTACATTGGCTTGTTGAATGCACAGCAAAAAAAGGTGTCCCAGGAACGTTTTTTTTTTATATGTTGGCAACTATGCAGTTAGAAACAATTTCAGAAAAAATTTATTACAATGTCATTAAGGCTACTTAACACTGATCCGTATCAAAAGCATGCTAAAAACGCATATGTGTTTTTGTCGCGTTTTTACTTCTTTGCGATGTGTTTGACAAAGGACACATGACTCAAAAACACAATGTGGGCGCATTTTTTCTGCGTTTTTGATGTGTTTTTCATGCATTTCAATGGGGAGGTGCGTTGTTGATGTGGCTTTTTTTACCACACCAAAATAGAGTTGCCACCTCATCCCTTTAAAACTGAACACATATTAATGACACAGGTTCTGAGGCCAATTCACTGCAGATCATGCACTAGGCGAGTTTAACTGCCACGTTAATCAACCACAGAACCTGTGTCATTAATATGTGTTCAGTTTTAAAGGGAAGAGGTGGCAACCCTAACACCAAACCTGCACCAAAAATGCAGCAAGCTGGATTTTACTAAACGCAGTGGACCCGTAATGGATCAGTCAGAAGAGTTCCATTGGATGACATGGTCACGTTTTTCTTCTTTTTTTTTAACTCAAAAGAGAAAGAAGGACTGATCATTGTGAAAACAGCCTAAAGTAACACTGTAGGCAAAACTTTTTTTTTTCATTTTGGACGGAGTAATGCAGGCCATAGACGGGGAGAAAACCGGCCATTTTTTTAATAAAAAAACTAAAAATCGGTCGTTCAATAGGCCGACGTTACCACCAACAGTTAAAAAAACCGGCCGATTTTCTTCCTGTCTACGGCCGGCATTTAATTACTTCTGTCCCTGCAGAGAGCCCCGCTATTATATTTGACATTAAAAACATTGTATCTATTTGTATCCATTTCGGATACAGATGATTTTTCGGATACAAATAGATACATTGTTGCAACCACAATATTTTTCATGTCAAATATAATAGCGGACTGGAATTCTTCTTCTTTCTCTTCTTCTCCTTTCTCTTCTTCTTTCTCTTTCTCTTCCTCTTCTTCTTCTTCCTCTTCTTCTACTTTCTCTTCTTCTTCTTCTTTTTCTTCTTTCTCTTCTTCTTTTCTTCCTCTTCTTTCTTTTCTTCTTCTTTCTCTTCTTCTTTTTATTCTTCTTCTTTTTGTTCTTATTCTTCTTTTTTCTTCTGCTTCTTTTTCTTCTTCTTCTTGCAGGTCACGGCTCATGCACAGATTTTTTTATCCGTAAAAAAATCGGCAGATTTGCCCATCATTGCCGTGAAAATCAGACAATTTTTTTCCCAAAAAAATCTGACAAAATCCAGAAAAACGGCCGATCAATTAACCCATTAATGGTGCGAAATCAGCTGATTTTTTCCCCAAAAAATCTGACAAAATCCAGAAAAATGGCCGATCAATTAACCCATTAACGCTGCGAAATCAGCCGATTTTTTTTTCGGTCGAAAAATCGACCGATTTTCGACCTATCTATGGCTTGCACCTAACCGGTTTCCGCAGCGTTTTGCAGAAACGCACTACAGTCTATTTAACATGATTTCCCAAGGGACACTTTCACATCTCCGCCTTTTCACCCGGTGCTTTTTGGAAAGGGTCAGGGACTTTTTTAAACGCAAAAAGTTGCGTTTTTGGTTCTATTGACTTCAATGGAGACACTGCAGACAAGCATGTAGTGTGTTTTTGATGTGTTTTATTCTGCCTAGCAACAAGAAAAAAAATGCAAAACACATCAAAAACGTGGCAACAACGCATGTGCAAAAACGAAAATGCACTGCAGAAACGGATCAAATGCAAACTGCATAGGTGTGAACCTAACCTTACACCCTGGTCACATCGGCTGCGACTTGGCATGTGATTTGCAAATCATATGCCAAGTCGCACCCTATTGTCCGCTGTTAGAGCGGTCATATCGGTGCGGTTCTGACTTGGTCGGAGCCGCATTGATTTCAAAAGTAGTACATGCACTACTTTTGTTACGATTTGCATAGATATCTGTGTCTGTCTTGCATATCGCAACTGAAATTGGCAGGTCACCCGATTTTGAAATCGTGTGACTTCACTGTAAGTTGCACGATTTCAAAATCGGCTTTGATGTGACTGGGGGCTTAGGGAGGGTTGTAATTTCTGTCAAGTTTTTTTACCCCTCTGTGTCCCATTGGAAAGATTTCCCCTCACTTCCTATTCCATACCCAAAACAGGAAGTGAGAAGAAATCCTTGAAAATAAAGGGAATCCACAATTAGTGTCCCCATTGGAAAATTTCTCCTCGGTTACTTTTCTGGGGACAACTCAAAATTTTGGTTTGCTTTCACTTTCAATAATAATGGTGAACAGGACAAATAGGGTGAATCTCCTTAATGGGGACACAGACAACAATAACATCATAATCGGTGGTCTAATCCCTCTCCTCTCTGTCCAAAACGAATACAAGAACTGTTTTTCCTTCATTATACCGTATGTAGTGGATGTGTATGGATTAATGGATGTGTATGGATTATTGATGGTGATGTTAGTTTGGTGTTACTTCCTGTGGCAACAGTTAATCCCATCTGCTAAAACTAGTTGGGGACATCTACACAGCCACAGAGATCACAGATTGTGTATTGTGTGGATTGATAATCCCCTGCCTTCCTGGATCTCACAGAACTCTCATTCACAGGTCATGTTTCAGGAAGTAGTAGAAGGATGAAGTAGTTTGTCTCCTGCAGCCTGCCATAGTCTCAGATCAGCTGCTTCCTCCTGTGACAGTGTGTCAGATGTGCAGCTGCTGCAATGATCCCACTGCTTACCTTCCTGATCACCTTCCTGATCTGCCATGGGGGGGTTGTCGCCTCTCACTCTCCTGATCCCCTCCAGGTGTTTGTCATCCCTCACAGTCACATGGATGTGGGCTGGGTGTACACTGTGCAGGTACAGTATACTTAATGGCATTTGTATTGGCAGATCAGGTTCACAGCTCACACTTTGTACACGATATTGGTAACTGTTCAACTGCAGTGGTGTGACTGCTCAATGTGACAGGGCGTGATGAGACTTGTAGTCCTCCCCCTGCAGCTAGAGAGACATTGCTGTATGTTTCATTATATACAAAAAGAAGTTGTGATCATGTAACTCTTCATATGAGTTGTTTTGTTTCTTTTTTCCCCCCTATTATCATTATATATTTTTAAGTTGCTGTAAGCAAGCCACAGTGCTGTGTGTGATTATAAAAGAGCGATCTGTATGCTGTGTGATTATAAAAGAGCGATCTGTATGTTGTGTGATTATAAAAGAGCAATCTGTATGTTGTGTGATTATAAAATGAGTGATCTGTATGTTGTGTGTTTATAAAATGAGTGATCTGTATGTTGTGCGTTTTATAAAATGAGCGATCTGTATGTTGTGTGTTTATAAAATGAGCGATCTGTATGTTGTGTGGTCATAAAATGAGCGATCTATATTTTGTGTGTTTATAAAATGAGTGATCTGTATGTTGTGTGTTTTATAAAATGAGCGATCTGTATGTTGTGTGTTTATAAAATGAGTGATCTGTATGTTGTGTGATTATAAAAGAGCGATCTGTATGTTGTGTGTTTATAAAATGAGTGATCTGTATGTTGTGTGGTTATAAAAGAGCGATCTGTATGTTGTGTGGTTATAAAAGAGCGATCTGTATGTTGTGTGGTTATAAAAGAGCGATCTGTATGTTGTGTGTTTATAAAATGAATGATATATATGTAGTGTGTTTATAAAATGAGCGATCTGTATATTGTGTGTCTGTTTATTAAAGGAGCGATCTGTATGTTGTGTGTCTGTTTATTAAAGGACCGATCTGTATATTGTGTGTCTGTTTATTAAAGGAGCGATCTGTATGTTGTGTGTCTGTTTATTAAAGGAGCGATCTGTATGTTGTGTGTCTGTTTATTAAAGGAGCGATCTGTATGTTGTGTGTCTGTTTATTAAAGGAGCGATCTGTATGTTGTGTGTCTGTTTATTAAAGGAGCGATCTGTATGTTGTGTGTCTGTTTATTAAAGGAGCGATCTGTATGTTGTGTGTCTGTTTATTAAAGGACCGATCTGTATGTTGTGTGTCTGTTTATTAAAGGACCGATCTGTATGTTGTGTGTCTGTTTATTAAAGGAGCGATCTGTATGTTGTGTGTCTGTTTATAAAATGAGTGATCTAATGATTGCATGTAATTGTGGTACAGCCCTATTCCCTTGAACATGACATTTTGCTGAGTTACAATGCAAAGCATCATGGCCACACCATATAAACACCCCTGTCTGCTGCCTTTGCGGAGTGGGGGGTGGTAAAAGCAACCCAACCACGTGTTTTTACTCTGCCAACCACAAGGGTAGACCCTGCCTAACTGATTCCTTACATTGACTACTTGTAAGAAAGCACTTTTCCAGCCACCATTGTAAAAGGGGGACTACAGTTTTCACTGTCTAAGGACTTCTTTATATAACCACAGGAAAGCATGCACGCCTATGCGGCCAATGTCTACTCCACCGTTGTAGAAGAGCTGATGAGAGCCAAGCATCGCAGATTCATTGTAGTGGAACAAGAGTTCTTTCGTCTGTGGTGGGACGCTGTAGCTGGAGCTGTGCAGAGGCAGCAGGTAAGTGTGCAGGTCATTATGAGGACAAGTATAGGTGATATTTCTATAGACTATTTCCTGGCTATTTTCTATACTGCCTCATTGTAAGGAAATAATGGTGGTTCTTGTGTGTTCGTGTTGTTAGTTTGCAATTTATTTAAAGTGTATGTCAAATCAAAAACGTTTTTCTAGTTTTGGATATATTTGGGAAATAGTAAAAGCCCTGTCTGGTTTTTGTTCCTATTCTTCATACGAAAGATTTTCCACCAGTTTCTGAATTGGTGACAGTGGTTTCAGCAGACAGGAAGTGAGGGAAAATCTGCAACAGAAGAACAGACAGCAATGAAAAGCTGATGGAGGTCCTCGCCTTCCCCTTTCTCTTTTTTTTTTTAATGTCTGTTTTGCTGCTTTTAATTGCTGTCTGTTCCCCTGTTGCAGATATTCCTTCACTTCCTATTCAGCAAAACTTAATTCACCAGGACAGGAATTGAGGGGAAACCTATCTATGGGTTTGTGTGCTGCTCTTGTGGCCATCACTTTCACACCATTGATTTGCAGTGGTTCAGCTATAAAGTGACATGTCACCACATCACTGCTTGTTTTAACACTTGAAAACCTGCAGCACTGTGCCAGGACCACATGCACTACACATGGATGCTGGGTGGCTGCTGTGAGGCCCCATTGACTTGATGGTATATATTTTGCCACGGCATGTGTACTCCCTCCCCCCCCCCCCCTTTCCTTCCTGTCCAGCCACTAGGTTAAAGGATAAGTTCACCTTTGTAAAAAAAAATATTTAATGCCCATCTTTTTGCATTTATTATTTCTTTTTACTTGGAGCCTAAAAAGCATTGCACCCACAATCAGCAGATCGCGGGTGCCATGCAGGACTCCTGCAGACATGTCAGTGTATCTGTGTGCTCCTACCTCGTACACACTGACAGGAGGAGACCATGAACTAGCGCAGCACTCAACAGTGTCAGGGTTGTTCACTGAGAACTACAATTCAACAGGCTCAAAGGCAGAATTCTGTGAATGAATGATGTGGACGATTAGGCTGGCCATACATTATACAATTTTCTTGAGAATTTTGCTTTAGATTTTCCAAAAACCATATGATATGAGGTCAAACCTAAACAACACTTTCAATTGTATCCAGTTAGGCAGTCCCTTGCACTACATAGTTGAAGGTAAATCTAAAGGAAATTGGGCAGAAAATTGTATAGTGTATGGCCAGCCTTAGGCGGAGCCCCGCATGGCCACGCTTTTTTTAAAAACAGTGACAGCTACCAGGGGGAGAAGATCCCCCGCTGGCTGTCACTAGATGCAGCAGCAGCTCAAGGAGTGAAGACGTTACATGTTCCACCCTAAAAACAGATGGAACATGTAACATGTTCCCAAAGGTGAACTTATCCTTGAAAGCGATACTAAAGGTTCCTTTTTTTTCTGCAAAATAAACAAACATGTCTATACTTACCTGCTGTGTGTAGTGGTTTTACACAGAGCAGCCCGGATCCTCCACTTCTTGGTTTCCCAGCAGGCTCTCCTGGCTCCTCCTTTCTGTCGGGTAACTCCATAGCAAGCAGCTTGCTGTGGGGCCACCCGCTGCTCCATGTGTCCACTCACACAGAGCTTGGCCCTGCCCCCTCTCTCTCCTCATTTGCTGACTGGCTGTGATTGACAGCAGTAGGAGCCAATGGCGCCTGCTTGCTGTCTCAGCCTATGAGGAGGCAGAGGCTCAGGACAGCCGAGGCTGTTGTGCACATCACTGCATCGCGATGGTAAGTAAGTATTGAGGGGCCTGGGGGCACTGCTGCAAACAGAATGTGTTTTACCTTCATGCATAGAATGCGTGAAGGTAAAAAAATGTTGAATCTTTACAACTGCTTTAAGGTGGGTAGTTGGGAAGTGGTAAAACCATAACTCAACTGCCTATTTTTACCACCCTTCCTGACCACACGTATAAACAATGCCAAACAGAGCCACAGATAACAGTAAAAACTCAACAAAGGATTAATCCTTCCTCACTTTATAAAAAAAAAACCTTCTTAAACTTACACTTTAAGACAAACCTAGAACCAGTCTACAATTGTGAAACTGACTTCAGAGGAAACAGAGATACGTCTCAGTGCTGTGTGCTCTATTCAAGGTGCTTACCATGTGTGTACAATGCTGTAGATATAAACCTAGGGGCCCCAAGACAGGCTTTGCATCTGGGACCTACTCCTTACTGTCTATCCCAAAGCCAGCCAGATCTCTGACCCCATCGTTAACACTTTTTACAGTGTTATCACATTAATATTGGAAATTCAGAGCTTGCTAAGCAGGTGATGATTTAGGACTGTGCAGGGATGTTTTTCGAGCCAGCACAGTGACAAATGTCAATGTTTCCTTAGGGATTGACATCTGACTGTGATATGGCTGGTGTGGGGATGCATGGGAATCCTCCGTGCGCTTTCTTGGTATATGTAACAATATGACATAAGAACTACTGTAGAGGGGAGCCCTGGACCTGGTAATCTTTTTTCTTTTTTAATAAGTACTTCTGTGGAGGTGCTAGAGTGGAGCCCTGAGCTCCACTGGTGTAGGGGTCTGGTTGTCGTGAGCCCTGGTCCTTTGTCAGTGTGCAGGTTTCAATTCTAAACTATGTGTTCTGCCCCCACCATGGCATCTCCCAGTGCAGTACATCATGCCTCCCTGACTAGTACAGCAGCTGATATTGTAGAGGTGGGAGAAGTCAAGTGACTTTGCTTTGACTTTAGAGCTTGAAATATATTGAGTGCTCTGGGTGTGGAGTTTTGCAAGGTACATAGCAGTACGTTGGCACCTAGGCACCAGATTTTACATTCATCATCCATTCATTTTTATTGTATTTTTGATTCTCTGTATAACATTCTTCTTAACTGTTCAGATGGCTGTGCTGGTTCACTCCCAGTTTGAGACCATAGGCCTTGTGCTCCAGCTGGTTCTCAAGTACTGAACAGCTTTTTGCTGCGAGACGAGATGACCCCTGGCAATGCATTCCAGGCTTCCCTTACATGGCGGAGTCCAGCTGGGGGAGTGAAATGTCTGTAAGGTGTTTCTTATGTAAATTATTTTTTTTCTAATATCTTACAGGTGCATCAGTTGATTCAAGAGGGAAGGCTGGAGTTCATCATTGGAGGCCAGGTCATGCATGATGAAGCTGTCACTGCCATAGATGATCAGATTTTACAACTAACTGGTATGTACTAATTAAACACTAGAGGGGTATGACGTCTCCAGATAGGGTTATAAAAATAAATAGAATATTTGGCAATTAATTGGGTATACATAAAGGTGAGTGTAGAAATAAGATTTCTGCTTGATGGGATATCATTCTCTTTTCTAAAATCACCAAAGCATGACTTTGACCATTTGTTCCCAGTAGAAAAATGGCAAGTAGCCAGGTTATTTCCCCATAACCAGGTTGGCATCGGACACTTGTAATTGCTCTCAGCCTACTTCCAAACATGCATGTTAATGTCAGGATCTTTAATAGAAAACATCCTTAGGCAGTTGGCTCATGTCAACATCTGCAACCACATGTTACATACAGTGGGGATCGAAAGTTTGGGCACCCCAGCTAAAAAGTTGTATTAATGTGCATAAAGAAGCCAAGGAAAGATGGAAGAATCTCCAAAAGGCATCAAATTACAGATTAGACATTCTTATGTCAACAAAAGTTAGATTTTATTTCCATCATTTACATTTTAAAAATAACAGAAAACAAAAAAATGTCGTCTGCAAAAGTTTGGGCAAACTGCAGAATTTATAGCATGCACTGCCCCCTTTGCCAAGCTGAGACCTGCCAGTGTCATGGATTATTCTCAATCATCGTCTGGGAAGACCAGGTGATGTCAATCTCAAAGGTTTTAAATGCCCAGACTCATCTGATCTTGCCCCAACAATCAGCACCATGGGTTCTTCTAAGCAGTTGTCTAGAAAACTGAAACTGAAAATAGTTGACGCTCACAAAGCTGGAGAAGGCTATAAGAAGATAGCAAAGCGTTTTAACATGTCAATATCCTCTGTTCGGAATGTAATTAAGAAATGGCAGTCATCAGGAACAGTGGAAGTTAAAGCAACATCTGGAAGACCAAGAAAAATATCAGACAGAACAGCTCGCAGGATTGTGAGAAAAACAATTCAAAACCCACGTTTGACTGAACGATCCCTCCAGAAAGCTCTGGCAGACACTGGAGTTGTGGTACACTATTCCACTATAAAGAGATATTTGTACAAATATGGTCTTCATGGAAGAGTCATCAGAAGAAAACCTCTTCCACGTCCTCACCACAAAAATCATCGTTTGAACTTTGCAAATGAACATATAGACAAGCCTGATGCATTTTGGAAACAAGTTCTGTGGACCGATGAGGTTAAAATTGAACTTTTTGGCCAGAATGAGCAAAGGTACGTTTGGAGAAGAAGGGGCACAGAATTTAATGAAAAGAAACTCTGTCCAACTGTTAAGCATGGGGTTGGATCAATCATGCTTTGGGGTTGTGTTGCAGCCAGTGGCACAGGGAACATCTCACGAGTAGAAGGAAAAATGGATTCAATAAAATTTCAGCAAATTTTGGATGGTAACTTGATGCCATCTGTGAAAAAGCTGAAGTTAAAGAGAAGATGGCTTCTACAAATGGATAATGATCCCAAACACACCTCGAAATCCACGGGGGATTACATCAAGAGGCCTAAACTGAAGGTTTTGCCATGGCCTTCACAATCTCCTGACCTCAACATAGTTGAAAATCTATGGATAGACCTTAAAAGAGCAGTGCGTGACAGACAGCCCAGAAATCTCAAAGAACTGGAAGACTTTTGTAAGGAAGAATGGGCAAAGATACCTCAAACAAGAATTGAAAGACTCTTGGCTGGCTACAAAAAGCGTTTACAAGCTGTGATACTTGCCAAAGGGGGCAGTACAAGATATTAACTCTGCAGGGTGCCCAAACTTTTGCAGACGCCATTTTTTTATTTTCTGTTAGTTTGAAAGTGTAAATGATGGAAATAAAATCTAACTTTTGTTGACATATTATAAGAATGTCTAATCTGTAATTTGATGCCTTTTGGAGATTTTTCCATCTTTCCTTGGCTTCTTTATGCACATTAATACAAATATTTAGCTGGGGTGCCCAAACTTTCGATCCCCACTGTAGTTACATAGTCTGGCTGAAAAAAGACAAAGTCCATCCAGTTCAACCATTAAAAAAAAAAAAAGTTATAATCCTATATTTACAGTTGATCCAGAGGAAGGTAAAAAAACCCAGCAAAGCATGATCCAATTTGCTCCTGTGGGGAAAAAAATTCCTTCCTGATCCCCCGAGAGGCAATCGGATTTTCCCTGGATCAACTTTACCTATAAATGTTAGTATCTAGTTATATTCTGTGTATCCAAGAAAGAATCCAGGCCTTTTTTAAAGCAATCCACTGAGCTGGCCAGAACCAACTCTTGAGGGAGTCTATTCCACATTTTCACAGTTCTTACTGTGAAGAAACCTTTCCATGTTTTGAGATTTGACGTACTGAATTTGGCCACATTTACTGGACTTTATCTTCCATAGTTTCCAAAAGTGAATCTGTCAGACAGATTTGGGGGCTCTCATTATTTCTAGTCCCCTGGCTGTTATGCTGACTCCTTAACTTCTATACATTTTGAGGCAGTGTCCCAGAAAATTGCAGATTTGGAAAATCAGACGAAGGCTGGAAATTCCTTATCTGCATACTTGTTTGGGGTCAGCAAATCAAAATGTTGAAGAAACATGGTGAGTTTGACATCAAAGAAGAAAAGAAAAGGTCAGGAATGGCAGACCTCCATGCTTTCTTAGAACAGGTTTTTTTTTTTAATATCAGAACGGTTTTATTTAGTGCAGGGAAAAAATCCATCAACACTCCAGTGGCAACACAACATCAGTTCAGCACAAAATATTACACAAACAAAAAAGGGTGTGTACAGGCAGTTTTAGCATATTCATAGGAAAAATTCCAATAACCAAAAAAAAAAGCAAATGTAAATAGTTCAGTGACAGTCATTACAACTAAGCCAGTGCAGGTCTTACATATCTAGTTATGCAGTAACTGGTCTAGTAATGCGCTGCATTAACCTCATTTGAACTAATTTCTAGGGCTTAGACCTGGGGTGTCTAGCCACAGTGTCCAAGTCTTTCTAATTTACCTGGGCAGCCTTAATGCTGATACCCATACCTTTCAAAAAATAAGATCATTGCCCATATGAGTCCCCTATTGCTTGAAAGTGGGAGGGTCAGGGGATTTCCAAAGTATTAAGAGGTTTCATTGCTATCCCTACGACTGTTTGAGACTGTATGGAAATGGGAGTGGATCAGGTTAGGGAGTTTTGAAGGAAAGTTTAATTGGTCTTAGAGCAGGAGACATTGATATGCAGTGCCCTGATTTATTTGCCGTGATAGGCAAGATGCCCCCACCTTCTTTTATACTATTTTGTGCCCAGATCTTATGGATCGCTGGTACCTCGCCAAGGGCCCCAGTCCTACTTTTATGCCATACGTAGATGATTATGGCTGTATTAGCTCCTTTTGGGGAGCTCCTGCCAGCCAATGTTGACATATGATTGCAGGTCAAACCCCACTGTCCATGTGTCAGGGTTTAAAAAAGGAGAATATATTGGTATAATACCTTCAACTAACAACTTAAAAAGTCTGTTCTCGATTACATGGCATGTTATAACCTGTCTAAACCTCGACCTTACCCTTTCAAAGTTCGATGTGATATCTTGCAAAAACCTAAAATAAAGAATTTAAAAGAACAAAAATGTTGTATACCAATCAGCATTCTGTGTTTTCACAGAGGGACACGGCTTTTTGTATGAAACATTCGGAGTGAGACCTCAGTTTTCCTGGCATGTTGATCCATTTGGGGCTTCGGCCACCTCACCAACACTCTTTTCCATGGCTGGATTCAATGCTCACCTCATCTCTCGCATAGATTATGATGTTAAATCTGCTATGCAAGATTCCAAGGTACCCATGAAGATAGGATTCGTTTTTTTTTCTTAATTTCTGCTATTGCAACAGACCTGTAATGCTTTGGAAGACCATAAACCTCCTTTTAATGGCAGTCCGCAATAAATTTGGTCACAGCTTTCATAATTTAATCTGTGTGTGGGTGTACTCCCAGCAAGTAATTATTGCTCACTAGAATGGGTATTGCTTGATATTGGGCATGGGGATTTTGTAAAAAAAATGTTGATTACTTATCAGGGTTTTCCATTAAACTAGAGAAAGAAGGATATGCATTTTAATGAATATGTACTGCAAAGAGAACAATGGCCAAAATAGGCATAGTCATGGTAGGTGCCAGCAGTATGAACCTGTTTGGTCAGGTGTCTCACTTCTGATTCTTTGAGGCAGAGATGCAGTGTAATACCATCAAAATGTACCTATAAACTTCAGCTAGCAGTCAAATAATCCAACTGCCAAGTAATTGTTTAGTGCCTTATATACTTACGTGTATTGGCAAATATCTGTGTATGTCTTTGTTCTGGGCATAAAGCCTTAGCACCAGCTTAATCTCAGAAACAATAATAATTGGCAAGGAAAACCTAATTCATCCTATTGTTGCTTGCCCACAGATCTGTCATTCACGGGTTCCTTCCCAAATATCAAAGAGCTCATAGAGATGTGATTGTTGCCTGTTTAAACCATTCCATGCCTATGCACACTTTTATCCTTGGGCATTTTGCCTGTTGTGGCAACAAGCCTACTCATATACAAGACAGCTTATTTGTCTGAACCAATAAGATTTGGCTAACCTGCATAATCCTTTTTTCATGTAAAAATGCTGTAACAAACCACAGATAAGCTGGCAGATACAGTATCAAACAAATAGTTTTTTCAGCATGCCAGAAAATTATACACTATATTGCCAAAATTATTGGCACACCCCTCCAAATCATTGGATTCAGGTGTTCCAATCACCTCCGTGGCCACAGGTGTATAAAATCAAGCACCTAGGCATGCAGACTGCTTCTACAAACATCTGTGAAAGAATGGGTCGCTCTCAGGTGATCAGTGAATTCAAGCATGGTACTGTGATAGGTTGCCACCTGTGCAATAAGTCCATCTGTAAAATTTCCTTGCTACTAAATATTCCACGGTCAACCGTTAGTGGTATTATAACAAAGTGGAGGCAACTCGGAACAGAAACTCAGCCACGAAGTGGTAGGCCACGTAAAATGACAGAGTGGGGTCAGCGCAGAGTCAATAGCTAAAGACCTTCAAACTTTGTGTGGCCTTCAGATTAGCACAGCAACAATGCATAGAGCACTTCATGGAATGGGTTTCCATAGCTGAGCAGCTGGATCCAAGCCTTACATTACCAAGTGTAATGCAAAACATCGGCTGCAGTGGTGTAAAGCAAGCCGCCACTGGACTCTAGAGCAGTGGAGACATGTTCTCTGGAGTGACGAATCACGCTTCTCTGTCTGAAAATCCAATGGACGTGTCTGGGTTTTTTGGTTGCCAGGAGAATAGTACTTGCCTGATTGCATTGTGCCAAGTGTAAAGTTTGGTGGAGGAGGTATTATGGTTTGGGGTTGTTTTTCAGGGGTTGGGCTTGGCCCCTTAGTTCCAGTGAAGGGAACTCCTAAGGGGTCAGCATACCAAGACATTTTGGACAATATCATGCTCCCAACATTGTGGGAACAGTTTGGGGATGGCCCCTTCCTATTCCAACAATACTGCACACCAGTGCACAAAGCAAGGTCCATAAAGACATGGATGAGCATATTTTGGGTGGAGGAACTTGACTGGCCTGCACAGAGTCCTGACCTCAACCCGATAGAACACCTTTGGGATGAATTAGAGTAGAGACTGTGAGCCAGGCCTTCTTGTCCGACATCATTGCCTGACCTCACAAATGCACTTCTGGAAGAATGGTCAAATATTGCCATAGACACACTTGTAAACCTTGTGGACAGCCTTCTCAGAAGAGTTGAAGCTGTTATAGCTGCAAAGGGTGGGCCAACTCAAGACTGAACCCTACGGACTAAGACTGGGATGCCATTAAAGTTCATATGCGTGTAAAGGCAGGTGTCCCAATACTTTTGGCAATACAGTGTATATGACAGACAACCATAAGCAGCGGTATTATGAACATAATGTTGGACAATGGCATTGCTGTGACATCTGCATAGAACCTTCTATATTGCTAGCACATGCAATCAGAATGATGGAAGATGGGGAAAAAAAATCATTGCATTTTAATAGCAATTCTTTGCTCTTTTAATTGTCATAACTATCGTCTACATCATGTTCATTTTTTGTCTCCTTTTTGTTTAATCAGATCAAAATTGTAGTCCACTTTTTTAGCAGTGTTTCTAAACCTCGTTAATGTATGCACTTTTGTATCTAAGTCAGTGTATAAATGAGTTCCAAACTATACTTATGCTAGCCTTTCTCAGCTCTTTCTCTCTACACCAGAGGAACCCTTGAAATAATATTTAGGTCGTTAGGTCTCGGGGAACCCTTTGCAAAAACCATTTAATTTGTGGGGGTGAAAAATACCCCTTACATCAACAGGAAGAATGTCCCCTTTGCAGTGGTGGTCAGCATGCCACAATTACAGAGAGCTTTGGGTTCAATCAGTTGGCTCTGCCAAATGGCTTTAATGCAGGACCTATGCAGGCACCATCAAATTGGTGGTCAGTCAGCCACAGGTCAAGGAACCCCTAACAACCTCTGGACCTTGGCTTCTATAGAACCATGGTTGAGAATGACTGCCTTAAGCTATGTAAAATTTATGTTTATTAAAGTTCTCTAAATTTATAATGAATTCATTTTTACAATCAGAAGTACCATGTGCAGGAGCTTGAAGTACTCCTCATGTGCGCTCCAGTTAAAGAACTTTAACTTTATGTGCAGTAGTTCCCAGCACTCCACACAGTAAGAGGGACACAGAGCCGAAGTCATGCTGACATGGGACCAATAAAAATTGCATTTTTAAAAAAAAAACAAAACATTGCTTTAATGTCACTTTAAGAACACCTGTCTTGTAAGTAGAATTTAGAGATAAATAAGCAATAGTACCATCTGCAACCAAATTGTAAAGTGTATATCAGATGAAAACATAAAAAAAAAAACCATATTCCATACATTTCTGCAATCCATGTACATTTTCTCATGTTTTGTATCTTTTAAATTGCTGCAAGTACTGAAAAATACCCGTTAATCCTGCTAGAAATGCAGTCAGCATCTAACTTCCTGTAGTGCGTTGACAACGCTATCTCTGCTGCACTGAAATCCCAAGCAGTGTTGTCAGCCCTGCCTAGTGTCAGTGACTTTCCTACCTCATAATGTCCTCTTTTAGAAAAGTTCCCCCATCATTTGTGAGATGGCCACTCAGAACTGTGAGTGGCCATCACACTGCCTTGCTGTTCTCAATATTCTATATTTTTTATTCTATGAAGCTGCATTATGTGTTACACACTTTCTGGGATACATTCCAGGATTTTCTTTTGAGCCTGTTTTTTTTTTCATATAAAGTAGGTGATTAAACTGTTGTTTGTTGTAATTGCCAAAAAAGAATCAACTCAATAATTACTGTTATACCCAGAGGTTTTGTATGTTCTGTGATTCTTTATTTTTATATACATTTTATTCTTCTTCTTCTACAGAAGCTTCAGTTTGTTTGGAGAGGATCTCCTTCCCTGTCAGAAAAACAGGGCATATTTACACATGTCATGGACCAGTTCAGTTACTGTACCCCATCCCATCTGCCATTTTCCAACAGGTAATTGCCATATTATAAGGATGTAAAAGATCACATTATTCATGTTACCTATTCAAATTCATATTAGTTTTGCTTAAAATATATGTAAACCCCCACCTTGTAAAACAACCAATTCAGTTTAAAGTAAAAATGAAAGGCAAAACATTTGTGCATAGATATACAGGAAAGCATTTTATACACCTTCTTTTCCTCTTTTTATAAGTGACTCCCCCTGTTCCCAGCTGCATAAGAGATGGGGGAGGAGAAACAGCAGGACACTGATCTTCCTAGTAAAAGGATGTGCAAATCTGATCATTGAAAGAGAGCACAGTGAGTTTCCAACCCAGCCAAAGAACTGACCATGGTGTGTTTTCCTGCCTAGTGTGGTCATTATTTATTAGGAAATCAGAGGCACTGGCAGGAACACTAGCGATTGCACACAAAGGAAGCAATACAAAGAGAACAGGAGACTTTTTCATAGAAGTACATGGTACAGCATGCAAATATCAGGAATATGGAATGTTGGGTTTACAAACTCTTTAAAACAGAGTTATGCATAAGCTAAAGTGTATGGATGATCCTTTTCCTTTTTCTTTGCATGTGTAGTGCTCACCCCTTAAAGGGCTTACTGATTAGTCCCCAGGTTCTTTCCCCAAGTTGGTGTAATAGTGGCCAGGCACACAGCAGCACAGGGAATCTCACGGCTCAGTGTGCAGTCTAGGGGATATCTTTTGTTGCTTTATTACAAGTTGAACTTGGTTAGGGTGCAGGTAGCTGTGGGATGCTCCAGAAACACAGTCAAATAACTGGAGGACAATATTTGCTTTTTCTACACTTTTTAGTATGGTTCCTTTAGCAGAAACTAAGGGAGTAAGCAGCACTGGGACCCCAAAAAGGGGAGTGTCCCAATCCAAGCAAGCACTGGAGCTATTGCATGAAGAAATAGTAGCAGCAGCAGACAGTCACTGAGATCCTACATTCAGGCCTATTCAGGCCTATACTCACAATGTCCCTGGATACTTGTGTAGCAACTCCTAGTTAGTTAGGGGCAGCTAGACTCCAGTTGTTAGTTAGGGCTGAGTAGCAGCCTGGGTGTGATAGCTAGCAGGGGTCAAATTTTGGTCAGAGCTGAGAGGCTCTGCAGACCAGCCCTCTGAGATTTCCCCCTGCTGTAGAACTTTGGAGAAAGGTCTAGAAGCAGAGGGTGGATTTGAAGAGTGACTGGTCTGTACTCTTAGAGGATCCTGGCCAATCCCCAACAGGAGGCTTGGCGAGGGGCAGCACAATCTTTAAGAGTAACTGAGCCTGCTCAACTGCAGGAGGAGGAGAGTTGGAGGGAGTTGGGTGGAAGATGTGAGAGAGGAAGAGATGCAGGAGCCCGTGAAGGGGGCCCAGATGGGAAAGTTGCTCACCTCCAGGCAGAGAGACCTTTCAAGAAGGAAAGCCTGAGACTTTACTGGCCCCCTGAGGGAGGACCACCTGTGTGGCAGGGAAGGAGCGGCCCAGCTAGAAGGTTTAGTAGCAGCCGCCAACCCACCGGCAGCATAGAAGGAACAAGTGAGTAGACCCGCACCCCCTGGGCCAACAACGGGAAAGAGGCACTCTGGTGGGAAACTGGATTAGCTTTTTTTACCCAGGATTTTTCACACTGCAGCAGCAGGCACTGGATACCCTGCCCAGGGATTTACCCAGTACAGCTGGATGAGGAGAGGACTCATCTGGGGTCTGGGGCGGTACTGTGAGAGATGCTGGCTAGCTCTCTAGAAGAATTTTTGCTGTAAAGACTTGTACATGGTTGCTAAGGAGCTTGTCTTCTGTTGCCATTGTCCTTGGGCATCTCATACAACCCTTACCCCATCCATGTTCTAATTTCCCCGATAAAACTTCAAAACAAATTTCAAGGACTGGTTACTGTCTCCTGATGCAAGTCTGAAAGAAATGCGTGTTGCCTGGCTGTACAGGACTATAGGGGGACCCAAAACTTCCGCGACTCCTAAGGGGGTATTGCTACACTTGGATGCCTCCTTCCAATATGAGACATTTTTCATTTTTGATAAGAGCTCAGAAATGAAGCATATGGAAGAATATGCATAGCATAGCAGTCACAAATGAAGTTCCAGTGGTATGACTGGCAATTATGAAATACAGACTGGTAGAACAGTCATCCAAGAAAATGTTGGTAAAAGTTCTCCACTAAAGCAATGTTCAAGTCCTGTTATGGTCAAATTTTGTCTAAATACAGTACATAAACAAAACATACCTAAGTGGTAAACATTTAAGAAGATGGATGAAGGGAAAGAAAATGAGGAAGAAAAGGAGGGGGAAAATTGGGGAGGGGTGGTGGAATATGACCTGGGAGGTGAGCTTCTATGGAAGGAGTTGGAGGGAAGGGGGAGGGGTAGTGCAATCGTGAAGGAAGAGAATGGGAGGGAAGAGGATGGGGCGGGGGGGTTCCCTCTCCCTCGGGCGGGGGGGTTCCCTCTCCCTCCAGCAGTATCTTCAGGGGCTATGGCCAGTTTATGGAGGAGTTTCCGTACATCAACCATGATGTCCAGATTTTGAAATGCTTTTCAGATTGGTTCTTGAGAGATGTGGTAAGTTGTTCCATCAGTTGGATGTCTGACATTCTAGCACTCCGTGTTCTATAATTGGTGGATCAGTAGATTTCGAGAGTGCCAGTGTGCATGCTTTTGCAGTGTTCAAAAAGCGCCTCAGTAATGATTTTTTGTACCGCCTGTATGACATTTGTGTACCACGTAAGAGGTAATTGGTGGGTGAATCTACAAGGGACCATCCAGTTAGGTCTTTAATGGAAAATTTGGCTGCCAAATGTGGAGTGCTGGGCAGTCCCAAAATATATGTAAAAGTGAACTTTCCAATTTAAGGCAACTCCAGCATATGGGTGACACCTGAGGGTTGACCCTATGTAAGAGCTGAAGGGTTTTATACCACCTAGTGAGTATCTTCTACCCATTGTCTTGATATGTATTTGCCAGGGAGGCCTTGTACGCAAAAAAAAAAAGAATTCTATCTTTTTGAGAGGGAGGGAAAGTGGTGTAGAGTTCAGCTTCCTACTTAGACAAGAAGCTTGGTTCACGTTGGCGTTCACTGGATATTAATATACAATATGATTGTGACAGAGCATGTCTGACCGGTACCGCTTCCTCGCACAGTTTTTCAAATGAGGTTGGTGGTCTTATATTTTGATAAATTGGTGATAATGATTTCAAACAGGAGTCTAACTGCAGGCAGCAGAAGAAGTCTAGGTCAGCACAAAAACAAGTTTGGAGATATGCAGTGGACATGAGTTTATTGTGTGGCCACATAAATATTCTGGCAGAGGGTCTGTCTTGCAATCCACTACATTATAGAATCCACCAGTAGGCAGGGGAAAGCAGTTAAGCCTGCAGTCAGTGAAACCCAGAAAAGCTCAAAATAATCTAGGAGGGTGCTACAAATCAATAAGAAAACTTTAAAACTCTTGGTTTATTTTATAGTCTGTGTCCCGTTGGGAAGATTGCCCTTCACTCTTCCATAAAGGCCAGATTTGTGGAGTGCAGGACTAATAGTTGTCCTGTGGACAGATTCTCCCACCTGAGCTGTGGATCTCCGCAGCTCCTCCAGAGTTACCATTGGCCTCTTGGCTGCTTCTCTGAATTCTCTCCTTGCCAGGTCTGTCAGTTTAGGTGGACAGCCATGTTTTGGTAGGTTTTTGGTAGGTTTGCAGTTGTGCCATACTCTTCCATTTTTGGATGATGGATTGAACAGTGCTTCGTGAGATGTCCAAAGCATGGGATATTTTTTTATAACCTAACCCTGCTTTAAACTTCTCCACAATTTTATTCCTGACCTGTCTGGTGTGTTCCTTGGCCTTCATGCTGCTGTTTGTTCACTAATGTTCTCTAACAAACCTCTGAGGGCTTCACAGAACAGCTGTATTTATACTGAGATTACATGATACACAGGTGGACTCTATTTACTAATTAGGTGATTTTTGAAGGCAATTGGTTCCACTAGGTTTAGTTAGGGGTATCAGCGTAAAAGGGGCTGAATACAAATGTATGCCACACATTTCAGTTATTTGTAAAAAAAATTTGAAAACCATTTATCATTTTCCTTTCACTTCACAATTATGAGCCACTTTGTGTTGGTCTATCACATAAAATCCCAATAAAATACATTTACGTTTTTGGTTGTAACATGACAAAATATGGAAAATTTCAAGGGGTATGAATACTTTTTCAAAGCACTGTAGGTATCTCTAGCCTGGCCTACAAGGCATTTTTCACTCTGCCCCACCCTCCACCTTCTTAAGAGTCAGAATGCCTGCCTACTGCGAGCTCCTTTTGTATACAGGTCCACTCCACCTGGCTTTCTGCTCTGTCCATGGCCCATGTGTGTTGGCTACATGCTCACAAGTGTAAGGTGTTTCTCTCCCAATCCCCCAAATCTTTCTGAGTCTCTTCCTCACCTAGCTTATATGTGGGGTGGCATCACTTGTGGGAGGGCTCTAACTAAAAGCGCCTAACACCTAATGTCACTACCTGTTGAACCAAACATTACTCTGGTAGAGAGACACCTAGTGGAAAGGTGGCTAACTACACCTGCCTAGTGAGGGGAAAATCGTACCAGTGGGGCACAAAACATGTGGTGAAAGTTTTATCTGGAGTTGGACTTTAAGCTATTAATGCAATATTATGGTTGAGCACTGAAGCAGTCATAATGTGGTTTGTCTATACCAGGGGTCTCCAAACTATGGCCCTCCAGCTGTTGAGGTACTACAAGTCCCATCATGCCTCTGCCATTGGGAGTCTTGCCTGTGGCTGGCAGAGTTTGCAAGACCTCATGGGACTTGCAGTTCCTCAGCATCTGGAGGGCCAAAGTTTGGAGACCCCTGGTGTATACAATAAATATCTGCTTAGGCTAAGTTCACAGCTGTGTGGGTGATTGGTTCTGCAGGACTGCGCCTGTTCCTACAGCTGCAACCACCCACACAGAAAAATGCACTGCTACTTAGGAAATGCATGTGGGTGCCATGAATCTTAATGCTCAGCTTCCCACATTTGGAACTGAACTACACACGCAGTTTCTATGTGGGCAGCAATTTCAAAAATGGTGCAGGGACCTTTTCCCTGCTTTTTGAGGAGGCACGGCACCCATTCAAATGAATGGGCTGCCATGCTTGTACAAAACGTGGGCCACCAAAGTGTGAACCTAGGGTAAACTGTATATTTTTTTACCTACAGTTTACCATAAAGTTACTGCAGAAGACTGACTACCTGTAGTTCTCTTTTGTCCTAGATTAAAAAAAACTAACCCTCTTGTTTCTAGGTCAGGATTTTACTGGAATGGGGTGGCACTATTTCCTGATCCACCGAAGGATGGTGTTTATCCTAACATGAGTCTTCCCGTCACCAGTGATAACATTCACCAGTATGCCGAGACCATGGTGAAGAATATTAAAATGCGAGCAGCCTGGTTTAGAAGCAATGATGTCCTATGGCCCTGGGTAAGTACTTTCCAAGTCCTATCACAGATCTTTAATTTTCTCATTTCCAACCGATTAAAAAAGTTTCTTTTGTAACTAAATACAACAGTCCATGTACTTCAAACTGCACAAAAGTTCATAAAAGAAGATTAGAAAGTAAGAAGTTGTTAGTAATTGGAATTTAGGATGTTTTTCAACAAGCTCGCAGTTTCAGTCACGTCTGCAATATTTTGTGTGAACTCAAAAGGCTTGATCTGTATGCTTTCCCTAGCTCAATGCCTCAGAAAGAATTGAAGACAAGGATTAGCATGACAGCCAGGCAACTAACATTTTCAGAAACAGAGGTCAGCAATGGTAGCCTTCATGTACTCTTAATAAAGGTTTCCTTCAAAGTAACTATTGATAAGACTTTCACATTTTTTATATTTTCTAAGCAAATCCTTTGACAAGTAAGGCCCCTTTCATACAGGGCAGACTCTGGATCAGAGCAGAGCGGGCGGATGACAGGTTTGTGTCCGCTCAATTTGTGCAGAGCAGACCCAGACAGAGCCCACTATGTTGAATGGGCAGTGGGGTGTTAAAGGACTCCAGTGTCCCTTTTCAGCTGACTACCCACCGATTGAATTCACCCCTCTCTGCTTTTTTTTTTTTTTTTTGGTGACTGGATCGGATCTGAGATAGGCGGGTGTAAAGGGACACAAGTCCATTTACATCTGCTGGTCTATGGAGCTGAATGGAGAGTCCGATCAGGTCTGCCTGGAAAACTGACAGACTGATCTGATCACTGGGTGAGAGGGGCCTAACACAGCTCTCATGTATGTATTTAATCTGTGTATTTAGCTGTTTGCCTGGAGTTCAGCTTTAAGTAAAATAGTCAACTAAGGATAGAACTGTGACAGGGATGTGCAATGGAGGAGGCAGACAGTAAGCCAATGATATTAGAAGAGATGATAGAAGCTGTCATAAAAGTGACAAGTTAACATCTGTACAATACAAATTGTCTTCATTTAGGTTGGACTTGTTTTTCCATTTTTAGGGCTGTGACAAGCAGTTCTTCAATTCTTCCATCCAATTTAATAACATGGATTTGTTACTGGAATATATAAATAGTAAATCAGAGTTTGGAGTGACTGCGCAGTACTATACACTCGGAGAATACTTCAAGAGCATATACGGGAGAAACCTGACCTGGGAGGTTCGTAAAAATGAAGACTTTCTGCCGTACTCTTCAGGTATGATGCACGGACCACATTCTAGATTATAAGTTTTCTTGATTCATTTAGGGCTCTCATCTTCTATGGTACTTTACAGTGCAAATTAAGCATTATATGAACATTTAATGGCATTGGAATGGCTGCAGCATTAAAACAGATGGATTATTGTAATGAATGCAAGAAAATGGACAATGAAGCAGATTTTAAAGTGCAACTAAAGGCAACACTTTTTTCTTCATTTTGGATAGAGTAAGGCCCCTTTCACATGAGGCAGATTCCATTCTGATGGGGCAGATTCCATTCTGATTGGTTTTAATGCAGAGCTGCACCAGATTTTGCACTCTCCAGTTTTAGTAAATCTTCTCCATTGTGTTCGCTCAGTTTCTACAGAGCAGACACAGCGCTCTTTGGGCAGCCGGTAAACAAACTCCGCTGTCTGTTTATCTTTTTATAATTTTTCACAGAATTTACAAAAGAAAAACACATTTCAAGAGAACCATCTAAGGTTAGAAATGCAAAAGACAAAAACATACAGTGTACAGTTTGCCTACAAGAATTCTTCCTTTGTGAGCAAAGTGAGTCCTTGGATGGGAACTGCCATTTATTTCTAGCATGGCTCCAGTGCTACCTCTGAACTGAACAAAAAAACAAAGGGGGGGGGGGGAGAGGGAAACAAAATTGTAGGATTGAAAGGAGGGGTGGGGGGGACATGATAGCAAAAGACATAAGTAGGGACCGAAGCTGGACTGACAAGTGATCTCAAGCGTGGGAGCCCAATAGTGAGCAATATTCAGGAGAGCAGAAGAATTCAGTCCAATAAAACCATGTTTTATTGAAGCGCTCCTCTGTATGATTGGCTGAGGCCAGCAACTCATCCGTTCACCTGATTTCAGAAATCCTCACAAACCGCTGCTTCAAAGAGGGGGTGGATGTTTGTTTTCATCAGGCAGGTATACAAGCCTTTGCTGCAGTGAGGAAATGGATCAAAAGCAAGCATTTGTACTGGTTTAGAGATATGGGCATTAGATGTAGAAGAAAAGCTGCTGGATCATTCGGCAATTGAATATCAGTAAATTTAAAAATGTAGTGTTTCACTTGGGACCAAAAGTCCTGTATTTTCTTACACGACCAAAAGATATGGAGCATGGTGCCCTCCTCCTCCTGGCATATCCATCACAATGGCAAACTGTGGAAAAAGCTTATGGAGAGTCCTATGGACCCTATACCATCTAGATAAGATTCTATATCCCATTTCTTGAACACTGCATGAGATAGATGCCTTGTGAGTCATGGTCAAGATTCTGCCACATCATTGGTCCATGAAAGTACGTCCCTGCTTGTGTTCCCATTGAGCCAGATGTTTTGGTGAAGGAGCATTCGGTGGGTGGGACAATATGCAATATGATCACGAAAGACCATGTGGTGTTGCCTCTTCCTCGAGGCACAATTGTTCAAACTCCATGGGAGTGGATCGATGCAAAACTTTCCCCCAATGGTGCGTGAGGAAATTTCTTAGTTGCATTGATTTTCAGAGGGGGAGAGGGAGGTCGAAGAGATTGTGAATGTCTGAAAGGGAATGCCAGTGGCCATTATAGAAAAAGTGTAGCAGTGGGCACACCAGTGTAGAATTGAGTGTTTGTTGCTCTGTGGTATTTGAAGAACTCCGCTGTTCATTTACACCCGACTACCCTTCAATCCACCTACACAAAGGAGGATGGATCTCCTTTCCTTTTTGACAGTGGACTGCATCAGACCCGTTGGTCCAAACCGAAGTCCATTTGTACTAGCCTGTTCATAGGAATGCATGGACATTCCAATCAGTTCTGCCTGCAAAACTGACAGGTGGACCTGATCAGATATGTTAGGCTCCATATGGAAGGAGCCTAAGGGCTATAACCCCTGTCAGTTTTTGCCCTTTCTGTCCCATAGGGGAGATTTCACTTTATTCCTGTCCCATAGCCAAAATAGGAATAGAGAGGAAATCCTTCCAAAGTGGGGGAATCTCAGGGTGTCATCAGGGTCTCCAGAACCAATGTCTGCATTGGAACATTTCCCTTCTATTGTTCTGATGTCAACTGAAAACTTGGGATTTTTTTTTTTTTACTTTCACTTTCAAAGATAATGGTAAACAGGACAAATAGAGAGGGTGAATCTCCCTAATGTGGGCACAAACAGGAATAAAGACCAACATGGGTTCCAATCCCTCTCCACTCAATCCAAAGCTAAAAAAAATGTTTTGCCTTTATTGTTAAAATATATTTACTAGATAACATGCATGTACATGGCTACAAATGTACATACATGTACATAGGAAAACAAGATGAAACATGCACACTAGATAACACACCATGGTGTTAGTCCTATTCCAAATCCACATACAGTACCTTTGTTATAAATCCATCCAGCACCAGACCCATAAGTTGTCTTTAGTCAGGAGTGCATGGCCTACAGTTTCACTGTTGACAACCGTTGGATAAAGATGCCAGCTCTCAGATATATATTGTTCCAAATTCAGACTTCTGGGAAAAGATTATAGTCTGGTTAGTTAGAGGTTTCATATGTAAAAATACATATTAGGACAATAAAAATCTTATAATCTTTTGATGCTGTAGAGCTCTTGACTGTTGTCCAGATGCACTGATCTGTCTAGACTCCACCAAACTTTCTACCAACTTACTTTATAGCCGCTAACTACTATGGAATGGGTGTTTTGCAAAAAAAAAAAAAAATGCACCCAAGATGCTACAAGCAGAGTTTTTTTTTTTAATGCATTGTTTTTAAAAGAGGAGGTGTAAATGGAGCCTTAGTTATTGATTTATTGAAAAAGTTAAATAGGGGAGTGCAGGACCTTGGTGTAGGTGACAATTCCAGTCTGAATTGACAGCTTTTTTTCAGACTGTTCCAATGGGCCCTGACATGGCCTCTGGGGAAACGTCTCAAGTTTTCTAGCAAATTAGACTGCCAAAACATGGTTGACAGTTGAGATCTAAACACCTCCCAGTTCCAGAGTATCCAAGGACACCTTTTAGAAGGCCATAACAATGCTGGACTGGAAAGGAAGGTCTGGGCAGAAATATTGGGGGAATTCTAAGGTTAAAACTTGATACTAGCACAAGAGCTGTTTCATTTGCTAAATTAGCAATTTTTAGTGCTGTTCTTTTACCAGTAATTGCATCTTTGTAATTTTATAGAAAGAGTATGTTCCTCAGAAATGATCTATACATTCAAATGAACCTTGTGATGTTTATTGATCTGAAGTGACCACACAACTGACAGATGAAAGGCCAGCTAATCCAATTTTCCATGCTGAACACCATATCAGTGATCAAGGACTCTCCACAGTCTCTCTGTATTTGCCAGCCAAGCAGTCAGACCCAGGGTTCCAGAGCCTGGAAATTCTTCTCTGCACTATTTATGTCCAGTCAAGTTGTCTTGTCTTAATGGAAAATCTGCTGCTGCCATTGCCAGGTCTAACTGTATATAGGATTCAAGCTGAAACAACCTGACATCAATTGAAAGGGGCACTCCACCTGGCTTCAACGTTATTGAATCATAGCCAATAAAGCATAAAAGTAGCGGTGCACCGAAATTAAAATACTGGTGCTGAAACCGAAAATTCAGAATGCACATGGCTGAAAACTGAAATGTCTGCATATGTGGGGAGGCTCAAAATTTTTTAAATCTTTTTTAACTTTAATGTGTATTTTTATTTATTTTTTTTAACTTATGATTTATTGCTATCACATAGGGGACCAATAGTCCCCTATGTGATAGCATATGAGTGACAGGTCCTCTTTGTAGGTGGGCGGGCATGCAGGGGCACAGTGTGCAAAGAGGGGACAGGAGAGGAGCAGTGTATACAGTGAGGGAGCAGTGTATACACTCAGGCTCCCTCGCTGGCTGCCCCTATATGTCTCTGCCAGTTTCTAAATGTAATTACCGTCTTTTTTTTCCCTTCACTATAGCTCCAAGAATGAGCTGTCATTCTCCCCGCCGCTAAAGGAAACTAAGGGGCGGGGTCACTGGATAATGTCACTGGGTGACCCCGCCCCTTAATTTTCCTCAGTGGCGGAGAGAATGACCGCTCATTCTTGGAGCTATAGTGAAGAAAAAAAGCTGGTAATTGCATTTAAAACCATGCCGATTTTCAAATCTAATTACGGGCTTTTTTTTTCTCTTCACTTTAGCTTTGAGAAGGAGCTGTCATTCTCCCCTCCGCTAAAGGAAACTAAGAGGCGGGGTCACTGGGTAATGCCCCTTTTCTTTAGCAGCGGGGAGAATGACAGCTCATTCTTGGAGCGATAGTGAAGAGGAAAAAATCCAGGTAATTAGATTTAGAAACTGGCATTGTTTTTAAATGCAATTACCGTCTTTTTTTTAAGGGGCGGGGTGACATTACTCAGTGATCCCTCCCCTTAGTTTCCTTTAGCGGCGGGGAGAATGACAGCTTATTCTTGGAGCTATAGTGAAGGGGAAAAAAAGGCCGGTAATTACATTTAAAAACTGGCAGTGACATTTAGCGGTTGCTCACTGTATACACTGCTCCTCTCCTGTCTTTTTCCACCCCCCCCTCATATGCAGTACACATAGCCCCCTATGGGCACCTGTTTCGGCTAAAATGTTCCTATCGGCAAAATGCCATTAGGGCCATTTTTGGCCTATATGTTCCGAACACTAAAATTTCGGTGCATCCCTACATGTAAAGAATCTAGTGATTTTAATGATCATGCATAAAAAGGTCAGCGGTCTCACATTAGTGAGATGAGCAGTTACTTCCTCAGAGATGTCAATTAAAGCCCATCTCTAGCCAAAATGTACTGTTTGTGACCACATTGAAAAGATTTTTCCTCACTTTCTGTCCCTGTGACGCCATTACAAGAGGTGTCATAGGAACATGTAAATACAGACAGCAATAAAATCATTGTAAGTTCTAAACCTCCCTCACTCTAGTAAAAATGCTTTTTTTTTACGTCTGTGTTCCTGTTGGAGAGATTTCTCATCCATTATTTTTTGGCTATGATCCTGTTGGAGAAATTTCTCATCCATTTTGTGAGTAATTTTTAATTTTTTTGTTAAACATTTTTCTATGTAGATACGTATCAAGCATGGACAGGTTTCTACACCTCACGCAACATCTTGAAAGGCGTGGCACGCAGGGCCAGTTCATTACTGTATGCTGGGGAATCTGCATTCACTCAGTATCTGCTAAAGCATCCATCTGGATCTGTATGCAAAATGTGGGCTCTGGAGCAGCTGCAGGCCCTTCGATGGGCAGTCTCAGAGGTAAAACTGCAGTGAGAACATGTCTAAAAAAAAAGAAATTCCATCTCTGACTGGTAACAGCCAGGTAAAACACTGTGCCTTATTTATGATAAATAGTCAGGGATAGGTATATGTAAGAACTGGAATGTGTCTTGTTATTTAGTGGCATTCACCCCCTGCGAAAGCACGTCAGCTCCATGTTTGACTATAATGTCCCCACAGAGGCTGATTGTCTCCTACCTGAGCTCAAGACTGACGTCCCCTATGCAGTAATAGAGAGAGACAAAATCAGCATTTAGGTCCTCATAAACCTTCAGTTTTTATGTAGGCTCTATTTATTAAGATTTTTAATATAAGGAAAGATTTGTTACAGAGCAATTTTCCATTTCAAATTTTGCATACTGCAAAGAAACAATCTGACTGGTTTTCTGTGGCACAACACGGACTAATCTGCTCTTAGACACTTTATGAATGAAGCCTGTAAACATATTTGCTAGGCTTAAAGAATCTGTTCAGAAAACTGGAGATGGTGCAGAGGGACCAAAGCAGAGTGGCCATGGGGAGAGGAACCTTACACTTGATGCTGGAAACCTCCCACTGTGGAGATTACCAAACCCAAGTTTAGCGGAGATTGCCAGTCTGGACTCTCATATTGCAAGTCAGCTCTCCCAAAACTGGCATCTAGAACCTGGGATTGTGAACATCTCCCTTTTAAATGAAACTTTATAACCAGTAAATGTCTGCAGTTATGAAATTCAGTGGCTATTTAGGAGAGTCTAGAGCAGCCTTTCTCAACCTTTTTACCCCAGAGGAACCCTTGAAATAATTTTATGGTCTTGGGGAACCACTGCTTAAATTCATTAATTGGCATCAGAGGGAAGAATGCCCCTAGCATTGGTGATCACTGAGAAAAATGCCTCCCTTACAGTGGTGATTAGAATGCCACCCTATAGATAGCTAAAAATAACATTGGTGTTATTCTGCTGGCTTTGCCAAGTGGCGATTGACTGGACATTATCAAGACAGCATCAGATTGTGAGGTCAAATAGCCACAGCTCAAGGAACCCCAGGCACCCCTGAAGGAACTTTAGGGTTCCACAGGTTCAAAGGAACCTTGGTTGAGAATTTGTTCAAGTAGATAACTTTTATCTGTAGACGATGTTTAATTGAAAATCTAATGGTTGCCTGTCCAAATATGTTGTCAACAGTCTCCATAGGGCGGTCTTAATTTTTTTTCACATCCGTATACACATTACAACCAAAAGTATGAGAACAAGCAGAGTCAAGGTATTTCAAATTTAAGCTACAGTTAATGCTACAGCATACACAGATATTTAGACAAATGTGTGCTACCAAACTCCCAAACAGTTTAGAGAAGACCCTACTTATTTTCAGCTTGTCTGTTCCCCTGTGCACATAAAGACACAATTTGAGTTTGATATGGAGGAACGTCCCTTAAGTCCTAACCTCAGCCCTAGTGAACATGCTTGGGATTAATTGGAATGATGATTGCATGCCAGGTCTTCTCATCAAACATAACTATCTGACACCACTACTGCATATTAATACACTAAATTCTGGAATAGGAAGTAAAACAAGATCTTACAGGTGACAATGCATAGTATAAACATTTTAAGTGGTATTAAAGTATAGCTAAAGGCAAAACATTTTAGTTGGAACATTTACTCTTTCTATTTATCCTGATGACTGTTATTGCTGAGAGCGAGGGTGAAAATATCCCACATTTTGAGTTCCAGAACAGAAGTAGAGGGTAAATCTCCAAATGGGGATACTAGTTCTGGTGACAATCAGGAATTCCTTCACTTTGGAGGGATTTCCCCATCTGTTGTGGCTGTGGTACAGGAAAATAAGGGACCCAATAGTACACAGATGGCAAAAAATTAAAGGGTTTTTAACCCTTTCTTATGCTATTCAAAATGAAAGAAATTTGCTTTAGTTAAAATGATTAAATATCTAATCTAGAAGATTTTCTTTGTAGGTTCAACATCATGATGGCATAACGGGGACTGAGTCGCCGAAGGTTAGGGATATGTATATGGCAAACCTGCGTCAAGGAATGCTCAGTGTCCGAAAACTTATGGAAGCTATTGCTCTAGACCAGTTCAGCTCTGACAATGATGATCAATCAGAAGGTATTTTGTTTGGAATTTTTTTCATACAGAGATGAAAGATTTTGGTTCACCAAATTTTGTGGTTAGGAAATTAGAAACAGAAGTGGCTTTATTGGTCAGATATGTACAGCATGCCAGGAATTTGTCTTTAGTTTAAGTTTTAGCAGTTTAAAGGTTGGGAAAAGTCAAAATTTGTTAATTTACTTCTCGTTTATTGCAGTGCAGGATGATTAGTGAAAACCTATAGGTCTATGCTGATGTCTCTTTCTGGAAATACTGGCTCTCGGGCATTTTTGTGGTAATCTAGTCTGAAACAGCAGCCAATCTACTGCTTTCATAGCAAGTCACGGCAGTCTATGAAGACAGGCAAACCTATGTACCGTGTACATTATAATTTTTACCAGTTTTATTATTTTTCAGGTCTAATGAATATAACAATCTACAATCCACTAGCATGGGATACAACCACATATGTCCATGTGCCAATGAACATTTGGGTTACTGATGTCTATGATGAGATGGGACAGGTCATTCCAGCACAGGTGTGTTTACCGCATATTTTCTTAGTATTAGTAAGACATTGGGCATTATGGAACAAAGTCTTCCAAAAGCTCCTGGCATCTTGGCTGCCTCTAGCTATTACAAACAGTCGAGAAGCAGCAAGGAATGCTGAACATGAACACGAAGCTGTCTGTGTAATCTGATCACCCTACTTGTCTATTAGTAGCACAGTTCCTGTTAAAAGAGCTTCCAGAGAGCTATTGATTGTCTATAGAGCATGCCACTAGCTGACAGCAGAGGTAATTAAAAGAAAAATACAGAAAACCTCCCATATTATGGATTGGAACATATGATGGTTATTTCAGTTTGCTTTTGGGATATACATTAATTGCATACACAAAAATATTTTTTAGACCATATAACTAGAGATGAGCGAATCGAACATGACGAAGTGGAATTCGTTCCGAAGATTTGGAAAAAGTCGATTCGCGACGAATCCGAAGATTAGCAAACTTCGGATGCACGAATCGAATTTTCCCAAAAATGGCGGCGACATGTGTGGCGACGGAGAAAATGGACAGAGAAGATGGGGCGGGGATCTCTGGGAAGGCGCGCAGACAAGGCGCGCTGACCCATAATGCATTCATGACATGTGATCGCATTAGCCAATCAGCAGCCAGCCAGCACTGTGTAATGGTGGAGCTATAAATCGCGGCCATCTTAGAATTCTCCATTAGCCTCCGGTCATTCAAGAGAGACAGACCTGTGTGTATTAAGGGACAGAGTTAGGGCCACAGAGACTTTAGGGCCACAGAATCGTTACTCAGGGACACAGAATCGTTACTCAGGGACACAGAATCGTTACTTAGGGCCACAGCTATCAAAGAATCGAAAATTTAAAGTGACATACACCCTTTTTTTTTTTTTGGTGGCTGTCGTGCACAGTTGGTGCTGCAGTTTGCCGATTGTGCAAAATAAACTGACTTTCTGCTTCACAACCACTATTGTACGTTCAAAGAGTTAAATCCATTTACACGCTGGCTGGCGGTAATATTTTTTGGGTGATTAGTGCATTCCAGTGACACAAACGTACAGTTTCCAGCCAACGGCAAGCTGCAATTGACCGATTGTGCTAAATAAACTGACTTTCTGCTTCACAACCACTATTGTACGTTCAAAGAGTTAGATCCATTTACACGCCGGGTGGTGGTAATATTTTTTGGGTGATTAGTGCATTCCAGTGACATAAACGTACAGTTTCCAGCCAACGGCAAGCTGCAATTGACCGATTGTGCTAAATAAACTGACTTTCTGCTTCACAACCACTATTGTACGTTCAAAGAGTTAAATCCATTTACACGCCGGCTGGCGGTAATATTTTTTGGGTGATTAGTGCATTCCAGTGACAGAAACGTACAGTTTCCAGCCAACGGCAAGCTGCAATTGACCGATTGTGTACAATAAACTGACTTTCTGCATCACAACCACTATTGTACGTTCAAAGAGTCCCTGTACGGCCTCCCATTGCTGCTGTCTCCATCGCCACACTCTGCCATGTGCCACTTTCAGGTCTCCTCACACTGCTGGTGGGTTCCATTTTGTCATAGGGTGCTGTATGGCCTCCCATTGCTGCTGCCTCCACCGCCACACTGTGGCTCCACACTCTGGTTTTGGCCCCGTGACTGCCCAAATGAGTGAAGTGTGCGGTGATTCTAAGATCGACGGCACTCATCTGCATGTCATACTGACTGACAGTATTATTTCTCTTCCCCAGCAGACTCCAAGGGCATTTAAATTAAAGGTACAGTGTTCTGCACTAATATAAAGGCTCTCTGAAGCCTAGAAACACCCTTTTTATAAGTTAAATTCGCAGCGAATATATTCGGCTCGAAGTGAATTTATTCGGCGAATTCGGCGAATCAGCCGAACCAAATTTTTGAATAATTCGCTCATCTCTACATATAACCATCATTTATTGTGTATATGTACAGTAGAAGCACTAAAACGTATTAAAAGGTAAAAAAGTAATCGTAAAACATGTCACGACATTTCACAACAGTCAACATGCATTTTGCAAATTAATAATTGCTTGTTCAGGATAGGCTCTTTATATTCAGTTTTTCTCACATCAGCCAATTGAAGGTTGCAACAAAGTATCTTAAAATCCCAACAAAAAACTCCCTAAGCATAACCACCACAGGACATCACAAATATCTATAGTAGAATGTCCACACCTATATGTACATGAGGGTTGACCTCAGCAACATATAGGTTGACAGCTCCCCATCACTCAAATATCCTTGTTGCAGTAAATGCATCTGCTGCGTTACAAGGGTATTAGAATCCCCACAATGTGGTCAAAAGACATAGTCTCTCTTAAGGAAGGACAGCCTCCTGCTGGTAATGGCGGCCGTATGGTAATGATACCACTTCTACTTTTGCAAGGTCCTATTTGGGTTTGAAAAGCATTGGTGCACACACAATAGATGAATATCTGTGATGGCTTTTGAGGAATATATATTAACGATTTCTTTGTGCCCAGAGTTCAGTTTTATTTGTATTTTCTTACTGTTTTTTTTTTGTCTGAAAAAAGAAATCCTAATGCTGCCTGTACACACTGACAATTTTTCAGAAAACATTTAGGGAATTGGAGGTTTGATCAGTTGTTTAATTGAAAAGGAACCATTGGTCCTGACAATACAAAACAACTAAATCTGTCAACCATTTACTGCTACATGTATATCCATCCTTAGTCTTTGATTTATCCATAATTATTTTCTATTTTCATACTGCAGATCCACAATTCCAGTGATCCAAGTCACACTTTTGATTTGTATCTCCTTGTTGTCCTGCATGGTCTCAGCTATGGAAGGTACTCTTTAAAGATTGGAAATGAAGAATCCAGTCAGGGGACAGTCACTGTGGGCAGATCAGTGAACTTTGACAAACGGCCATCAACTGACCAACAAAACTTTGAAAAGACAAACATTGCAGTTATGAATGACTGCAACATCCTTTGGATCAACAAAAGCACAAACTTATTGGACAGTATAACAGACAGGTAAGATGTCTTGATTTAGATAAAGTGCAGTATTATAAACTCCCAGTAATGGGACCCTGTTCCTGCAATCTTCACTGTGCTGCTCCACCCAGAGACAGGATCAGGATGAAGAGGAAGTTTTCAGAAGAAAATTGTCCTGTAGTAGGTTTATACATTTTTGCCCCTTAACTGTTCCTGCAGTGCCATTACTCCAGTCAGTTTTTGGGTAGTTAAAATCCCCCATTATTATCACTGTCCCAGCCCTTGCAGCCCTTTCGATCTGTGCAAGGAGCTGAGTCTCCACCTACTCATTAACACTGGGAGACCTATAACAAACTCCAATGAATACCTTTGTAGTACGCACCCCCATGTGCAGTTCCACCCATAATGCTTCAGCCTCATCACACTCTCCATCAACTAGGTCCTTTTTCACACTCGCTCTGAGATCACTTCTCACATAGAGACAGACACCATCACCTTTCCTTTTTACCCTGTCTCTCTGAAAGAGAACATAGCCAGGAATATTAATGGCCCAGTCATGTGAAGAATGAAGCCAAGATTCAGCAATGCCAATTAAATCATAGTTTTCTTCATGCACCAAAGCTTCCAACTCACCTATTTTGCTTGGCAGACTTCTGGCATTGGTGAACATTTTAATTAATTGACACCTTGTGCACACGTATTTTGAATATTTTTTATTTTCATACAAATGGTACCAATTCCAATGGTTGTTTGTAACATGGGAACCTTCTTATCACCTGCCATAGCCCTCCCCCCATCTTTCCCCATTCCACCCACCAATAAGGACTTGCCCCTGTCTGGCTCATTATAATCTAATTCTCCCTCCTCGATCCTAGTTTAAATACTCCTCCAGCCTTCCCATAAACCTCTCCCCCAGCAAAGCAGACCCCCTTCCATTTAGGTGCAAACCATCTCTGGCATATAGGCTGCACCCCAATGAAAAGTCAGCCCAGTGCTCTAGAAACTGAAATACTTCCCTCTTACACCAGGTCTTTAGCCATGTATTTAGTTCCCTAATCTCCTCCTGTCTTTCATGTGTTGCTTATGGCACAGGTAATATTTTAGAGAATATCACCTTGGAGGTCCTTCCCTTCAACTTGCAGCCTAGTTCTTTAAATTGATTCTTAAGGATCCTCCATCTTCCATGTATTTTGTCTATGGTTCCAACATGGACCAAGACAGATGGGTCATGCCCAGCCCCTCCCAGTAATTTATCAACCTGGTCCACCACATGCCGAACCCTGGCACCAGGGAGACAGCAAACCATTCAGTTGAGGCAATCCTGGCAACAAATTATTCTTTTAGTCCTTCTGATTATAGAATCCAATATTACCACCTACTGTCTAGGCTTTCCTGCACTAGCCTCGTCACTCCTCCCAGATAGTCTGCTTCTCTGGCTGTAAGGGATAGCAGTGACATCCAGGGCTGCCACCCCTGAGCTTGCCACCCCCACATCTTCACCCAACTTAGCAAATCTATTTGGGTGCTCAATCCCAGGGCCGGCCTTTTCTGTGAGCCCCTACCTGATAATCCTGACTAGCTCCTCCATCCTCCGCATCAATCCCACATCAATTTTACACAATGCAGAGGATTAACCCCTAAGGTTCCACAGTGAGTATAACAAGCATGCTTTACTGCATGTACAGACTGATTGTACTGTTGTGTGTTTAGTAAGACTTTAACTACTGTTGCAGTCAGTCTCATAGGGAATACATAGTTTTCAACAATGGTAGTAATGCACAAGCATTGTGTAGCACAGCAATGGTCAATATACACTATATTGGCAAAAGTATTTGGACGCCTGGCTTTACACGCACATGAATTTTAATGGCATCCCAGTCTTAGTCCGTAGGATTCAATATTGAGTTGGCCCACCCTTTGCAAGGCTGTCCACAAGGTTTAGAAGTGTTCTTATGGGAATGTTTGACCATTCTTCCAGAAGCGCATTTGTGAGGTCAGGCACTGATGTGGGACAAGAAGGCCTGGCTCGCAGTCTGCGCTCTAATTCATCCCAAGGGTGTTCTATCGGGTTGAGGTCAAGAACTCTGTGCAGGCCAGTCAAGTTCTTTCACCCCAAAGTCACTCATCCATGTCTTTATGGACCTTGCTTTGTGCACTGGTTCACAGTCATATTGGAACAGGAAGGGACCATCTCCAAACTATTCTCACAAAGTTGGGAGCATTAAATTTTCCAAAATGTCTTGGTATGCTGATGCCTTCCCTTCACTGGAGCTAAGGGGCCAAGCCCAACCCCTGAAAAACAACCCCACACCATAATCCCCCCTCCACCAAACTTTACACTTGGCACAATGCAGTCAGGCATGTACCGTTCTCCTGGCAACCGCTAAACCCAGACACATCCATTGGATTGCCAGACAAAGAAGCGTGATTCTTCACTCCAGAGAACAAGTCTCCACTGCTCTAGAGTCCAGTGGCGGCGTGCTTTACACCACTGCATCCGCCGCTTAACATTGCACTTGGTGATGTAAGGCTTGGATGCAGCTGCCTAGCCATAGAAACCCATTCCATGAAGCTCTCTATGCACTGTTTTTTTGTGCTCATCTGAAGGCCACGTGAAGTCTGGAGGTCTTTAGCTGTTGACTCTGCAAACAGTTGGCGACTTCTGCGCACTGTGCGCTTCAGCATGCGCTGACTCCACTCTGCCATTTTCCGTGGCCTACCACTTCGTGGCTGAGTTTCTGTTCCCAGTTGCTTCCACTTTGTTATAATACCACTAACAGATGACAGTGGAATATTTAGTAGCAAGGAAATTTCACGGATGGACTTATTGCACAGGTGGCAACCTATCACGGTACCACGCTTGAATTCACTGAGCTCCTGAGAGCGACCCATTCTTTTACAAATGTTTGTAGAAGCAGTCTGGATGCCCAGGTGATGATTTTATACACCTGTGGCCATGTAGGTGATTGGAACACCTGAATCCAATGATTTTAAGGGGGTATCCCAATACTTTTGGCAATATAGTGTAGTTCATTGAATTTTTTTTTTGTGTGTGGGCTACTGTAGGAATAAGTTTAATACTTTCTCATAGTTTTAGTTCCAATTTCACATTTACCTTTACTATTTATTGGTGAAAACTTTGTGAAGGGTTATATTCTATTGTTTTTTGTGGTATTTTCTTGGGAAACAAGATGTATTTGTATAACCATTTACTTCTACAGCAGCTCACTAAAATGAACCAAACAATCTAATATCCTTCCTGACTACCATCAGACCAATCATAATCTTTCTGTGCTTAGAAACACTGGCCAGTCACATAACCTGTTAGTAAACCACAACACTTCATTGCTTGCAGGGACCTCATTTATGAGTGCATGGTATGTCAGTAAATGGATCATCTGCAAATTATGACTCAAACAGTAAAAGAGGTTTTGTCTTTTTTTTTTTTTTGGTGCCGATAAAGCTGCACTTTGTAATTGTTGCTTGTTTTTCATTTTTTTCACCAACAAGAGGTAGATCAAAAAACTAATTCTGAAATTAGGATGCCAAGTAGTGACCAGTAGTAAAGTGAAAAAGTGACACAGAAAATTCTAAAATGAGCCAGAAAGGGGGCTAAAAATGGAGAGAATGGTCATTAAAGCCCACCTGAAAAGAGATAATTATTCAGTCAGTGGTTCTACATTTAAATCTCCATTCTCCTGTTTTAGCCATTGCATGGTTTACGCATATACTGTGGTCTAATTTGACCTTGTAGCCCTTGGTCAGATATGGCCCTCACTTCCTCATTGTAAATCTTTGTGATGAAGCTTATGTGTGACATAAGCTTCTAATGTTGGCCCTGAAATGCCAAGATAGTAGAACCCCCCCAAATGATCCCTCTTTGGAAAGTAGATACTCCAAGGTATTTTCTAAGGGGCATGGTGAGTATTTTGCAGATCTTATTTGTTGCCACGAGTTTTTGGAAGATGAAGAAAGATTTTTTTTTTTCTTTTTTCCATTTTCAAAATCCTGTGACAAAAACGAAATCAGCAAAATACTCACACTGACTTTTATCAAATTCCTTTGGTTGTCTACTTTCCAAAAAAGGGATCATTTGAGGGGGTGTTTGTACTATCTTGGCATTTTAGGGCCTCCGAATCTGTGATAGGTAGTAAGGAAGTGACATGAGGAAATATGCCCTTTGAAAGCCTGAAAGTGTTCATTGGATTTTGGGGGCATGTATGTGGATAGGCTGCCAAAAAGTCTATCACATGTGGTATCCCCATACTCGGGAGAAGTAGCAAAATGTGTTTTGGGGTGTTATTCCACATATAGCCATGGCATAAGAGAGCAATATATCATTTAAGTGACAATTTTGTGTAAAAAAAAATAATTGTCATTTTTCAAAAATTTGTGATAAAAAAATAAAATCTTCTATGGACTCCACATGCCTCTCAGCCAACTCCTTGGGGTGTCTACTTTCCAAAAAGGGGTCATTTGCTGGATCTTTGTACTGCCCTGGTGTTTTAGCACCTCAGGAACTGTGATAGGCAGTCAGAAAGTAAAAACTACGTAAATTTCAGTATATATACCAAAATTGTAGACACTAAAACTTTCACACAAACCAATTAATATACATGTATTGGGATTTTCTTTTTACCAGACATGTAGCAGAATACATTATGGCCTAAATTTATGACTAACTTTAGGTTTATTGGATATTTTTTGTAACCAAAAGTAGAAAATAGCTTTTTTTTCTGTATTTTTTCATTCACAAAAAATAAAAAACCCAGTGGTGATCAGATACCACCAAAAAGAAAGCTAGATTTGTATGGAAAAAAGGACATACATTTCGTTTGGGTACATCGTTGCTTAACCGTGCAATTACCAGTTGAATTACAAGTTGAAATATCAGTGCGGAATGGCAAAAAATGGCCTGGTCAGGAAGGGGGGTAAATCTTCTGGAGGGCAAGTGGGTAATTGTCAATGAGCTGCTGCACCTTCAGGGCTCTAATGAGGAAAATTGCAGGGTTTGTATCCCTTCAGATGTGTTTTCCCTTTGAGAGTATCTCACCAAAAATAGCATTTTTGTTGCAGGAGATGCCAGAAATCTGACTTTTAGCTTTTTTTTGTTTGTTTTCCTAAGTCCCTCCCCAACATACACCAATCTTTGTGAAACTATAAATTCTCTGCTGCTTGTGACAAGATATCCTGGAAACTTTTTTTAAATAATCTGAGTGACGGCCATTGTTGCTTTGTCAAGAAGTTCAGGGACAGCATGTCATAAGCTTGTACAGGTATACAGTACGCTAAATGGAGATTTTATGTCTGATTCCTGCAAAAACTCCTGTTTTTTGGGGGGTTTTTTTTTTCATTTTGAATAGGGAAGGAAACACCCCTGTTTTTTTTTTTGTCCCATATGGGAGGCTTCCTTTCACTTCATGTCCCATTGTCAAAACAAGAAGGGAGAGGAAATCCCTCCAAAGTGAGGGAATTCCTGGTTGTCACCAGTGTCATACCAGGGTCCTCAGTATCCCCACTGAAAAATGTCCCGACTTTAAGGCCCTTTTCACACAGGCGTTCCGGTTTTTTCATCAGTTCAGTCACATTTTTCCAAGAAAAAATTGATCAGTTCATATTCGTTTTTTATTCGTTTTTCATCAGTGTACATCTTTTTTTTCATTTGTTTACATCTATTTACGTCCGTTTTTTCATCCGTTTACATCCGTTTTTTTGTCCGTTCCATTTTTTTAATGGCAGAAAAATAGGACTTTCTTCCGTTAAAAGAAATGGATGTCAATGGTTGCAGAGATTAACGGATGTAAACAGATCATCCGTTTACATCTGCTAGTCCATGAGTGTCCATTTTTCATCCATAAACGGACATATGGAACGCCTGTGTGAAAGGGCCTTACTGTTCCTGTGACAATATAAAATTAAGGATTTTCTTTCATTTTTGATCTCCATGATGATGATAAACATGGCAAATTTAGACGGTAAATATTCCAAAAAAGGGCACAGACTTCAATAAAACCTGACAGGTGTTCTAATCTCTCTCCACTCTATCCAATACAAAGAAAATATTTTGCCTTTAGTTGTACTTTGATACTAAATTCTTGGATTTAAATACTTCAAGCAGGCAGTCTCTTTATTGCAGAAGAGACATGCAATGTGTCTTCTGCCAAAAAACAAACCTTCTTGCCTGCTCGCAGTCTTCTTTAGAATGTACACCGAGTTGCGCATGTGCAGCTCAGCCTGCATTCTGGTGCAGATACTGGATTGACTGCTCTCCTGTGCATGTGCAGGAGTGACATCATTCCACACCAGCCAATGAAGATGGCTGCATCCTGGAACCCCAAAAGAGCTGGGTAGTCAGCATCAGATCGCTGGTGTAGAGGTAAGTATTGCTGACTTTAGTTTGCTTTAATGGTTCTGGTGCTATAACCTTTCCATTGGTTGTGGTATAACATCTTGATATCCAAAAATAAACAGCGGTATCCACTGGTCTTAGTTTTTATTATACTGTATGCTGTGGGTGAAAGCCTACCTATGTGTTCGTAAAAGAGCAATAAGTGCATTGAACATAATTCCCCAAAAAGGGAACATTTTGAAACAACTTTGACTGTGTTACATTTTCAGAGAGAGGAATTATACAATGCAAATGACCCAAGAGTTTCTCGAGTATCATCCCAATGGAGACAGTGGTGCCGGGCCTATATCTGACAACTACATGTTCACTCCTAATGGATCGGCCCTTCCAGTAGCAAAATCTGTAGGACTGGAAATTGTCACAGGAAAACTGGTGACTGAAATCAGACAGTTTTTTTACAGGTAATGTGGCAGACATGTCAGATTAATAATTATTTCCATGATTAGTGAATTCTGTTCCAATAGCCATATGATTTTGATTTTGTGATACACAGAGAATGAAGGCAATGTAGTATACTGCACTTTACAAAGTATGTAGAACGATTCACATCCCATGTGATGTACAAATGCAATCTCCAGAAAATACGTCTACTACATCTCCTTTTCCTATGAAACGGAAAAATTTGACTAGTTGCCATGTACAACCCAGATATTTCTTTATTTTAAAGGAGAGTGAATCTGTGTTATGGTTCAAGATCTGTGGGGATTGGGAAGATGTCTGCACATATAAGTTGCTAATCTTCTAAATCTGTGTTATCCTGTTAGTTGTTTTAATTTTTAAAAAACAAAATATTTTTTATAAATAATAAACCCTCAGAGCAGTTGAGACTACTGATTTCAGTAAGCCTCTGGAATTTTTCTATGACTGAGAAATCTGTAAACTATGTTTTGCTCTGTGGGTTTAAAATAAATAATTTATAAAAACAAAAAAAGAAAAGTGGAGGAGATCCCCTTCCCGTTCCACAGATACCAGCCCAGTCCACTAGAGGCTTGTACAGTACCAGTTCTACTAGAAAGCTGGTTCAGATATTGAAGGGTCCTATTGGTTGTCTGATTTCAACAAATTAATACATTTAAAAAACTGTTTAAGAGTTCATGTTGATGGTCGTTCTACTTAAACACTGTGTACCTAAACGCTGTGTTTTCAATTCAATTGCATGAAACTGTGCATTAAAGTGTTACTAAACCCAGGGCCCTGCATTCACTATATCTGGTCTCCTACAGTACACACAACATGGAAATGCAATTATTTTAGTAAATATAAACTGCTAAATACCTTTTCTCATCAACAGTTAGAGCAGTCTTGTGACTTCAGCAGAGCACTGGTTAAAGTTTGTAGGAGGAGTTTTCTTTCTGCTCTAGGAGGATGTGAAACCTCAGACCCTCTTGTCTGGACAGTGGTGATTGGCCCTGTGCTGATCACATGCATCCAAAAAAAAAAAAACCCCTGTCTATAGCAATACACACCAAACTCTGAGCATGTGCATGTTACTACGGGTTCAGTCTGTATCAGGTGGTCATTCCAACAAGAGGAGGGGCAGAGAAGAAAGGATCAAATAGCCTTTTAATGAAATGCAGAGGATTAACTCCTTAGGTTCCACAGTGAGTATAACAAGCATGCTTTACTGCATATACAGACTGATTTTACTGTTGTGGTTTTAGTAACACTTTAATTAAAAAATATGTCTTCACCTTTCTAGGTACAAGGTACTAGGTAAATTAATATTATAGTTTTTTATTGTATTAACTAAAAGTGTGATTCTGGGAGTCTTAATAAATTTGATTGGTCATTGCGGGCAAAAGCACTTCTTTTTTTTCTGTTTTTTTTCTCCTCCTTAGGCCTGTTTTATAAATGGGCCTTAGAAGCTGTTTCTGTGGTTTACTTTTTTTATCTTCTTTTTTTTTAATTCACTGCTTTATTTAATAAGTTAAAATATGTAGATGCTTGAACACTGATGTCCTTTTGTGGAGATGGTGCAAGATATTATGCTACAACCGTGATCATGTCATTTAGGCAATGTGCCTCATACAGCACAGGTTTACCTCTGTACTGTTCCTTGACTGGTGTTCTGTTTTATCCCCTTCAGTCATGTACGTGCAGAAAGCTACAACTATACAATCATCTCCAGAATCTACAATGTCCCTCATGGTTATGATAAATCTCTCCTGTGCCGGTATATTGAACAGCAGTACAGAGTTGGGCCTTTGGAAGTTAACCGGGAAGCAGTAATCAGAACACAAACAAGTCTCCCGACCAACAAAAGGATCTATACTGATAACAACGGATACCAAATGCAAAAAAGGGATTTCAAAGCCTACAAAAACAACACAGTGGCCAGGGTACACAGATTTTAAAAAAAGCACATAGTATGTCAGCCTTGTTTTTTGTTTATGATTGCATAGCTATCAGAGAAGAGTGCAAAATCTTAAGCCTAGAACGCAGTTTTTTGTGGGCTGAACAAAAAAAAACTGAAGAACTCAGGAGGAGATCCTGTACTAACAATCGGATGTTAGTACAGCGATCTCCCCAATGAGATATTGTGTTCTGAAAGGGGTACGCCAGAACACATCGGTCAGCGCTCACAGCCATCAGCTGAGAGCGCTGATCAGAAGCCAATTGACAGACCTTTTTCGGTCATGCCCCTTCGACACAACCCAGACCGACTGCCATACCCATGGGCTGTATGGTGAATGTTGGCCGGTTTCTATTGAACTGGCTAATACTGCCTGCTATTCGGTCCGAGTGTACGGGGCTTTAGGATTTCAGGGCCAGTTTAAGGCCCCTTTCACACAGGGCAGACTCCGTTTTGATCAGCAGAGGATCTGTCCGCTGATTCCCTGCTGAGCAGAGCAGAGTGGCACATGACCGTTCCATGACCGCTTTATGCAGAGCAGACATGGACAGAGCCCACTCTGCTCTATGGGTGGCCAGGTGTAAACTGACTCAGCTGTCTGTTTACACCCAACTGCCCTCTGATCTGATTTGCTTAGACGGAGCAGGACAGATCGATTACGTTTTATTTATTTTTTTAAGCGAAACAGCTCAGATTGTAGGTAGGCAAGTATAAACGGACACAAGTCCATTTACACCCAGCGGTCCATAGGGGAGAATAGACCATCCGGTCAGGTCTGCCTAAAAAACCAACAGGTGGACCTGATCAGGCCCTTCGCGTGAAAGAGACCTAACAGTTTACAAGACATCGACTCTTATGTGTAGAATCTTATCCCTAATACTTATTGTGACCCCAACACTTAAAATGGCCCTACCCGTAATCTTAGCAACTAAAGGATAACTCTCATCAAAATATTGCACTCGATAATTGTATGCAGAGAATGCATATAATAGTATTAATAGTTTTCAGTATTGGAATTTCTTTTGTATTTTGCATACTTTCATTTATCATTTTCTCCTCAAACGCACCAGCAGTAGAGACAGCTACAGGGGTTGGAACAGACCATAATACTTCCAGAGGTGCTTACATGGATTGGCTTTTGTTACACCTACACCACAAGTAAACTTAAATCTGAATTCCAGGTATGGATTTTATTACATAATTACACTGGTCCGGGTTGGACCAATGTGAGTATGAATATTTCATATCTGCAGGATTCCTGTATAAGTTGGAAATCGCTGTAGTAGTTGCTGTTACTACAGTAAGTCTTCTTCATCCCACGCCAAGCCGCTGCTCTGTTGCATAGTAACTACAGGGGGCATTATTCACAGAACTCCTTACATTTTTTTTTCAATAAGTGCATGCCATTCCCTTATTGGACAAGGTGGAGGTTGTGATGTCACCACCCTGCCTCTCCACCTTGTCCAATGAAAGAAACACAGTAAAGCCTTCTTAAAAGAGAAAGTATTTACGTGCCTCATTCTATCACAAATTTTACAGATTATTGCACACTTTAGTATAGTGGGCAAAACCATGCAAATCATTCCTTTATGTCCATTTTGCCAACTGTACATCCAGAACTGTCGGTTTACAGCACAGCTACAGCTGATTTATTCCAAAGCCGATTACAGTTCTTTCAGGTTTGTTGGCCATCAACACCACTGTATATTACCATAATACATACGATCAATATTTATGCAGGCTCTGCTTACTTTCTAGTAATTTTTCACAAGAATCGTGCTTGTTCTATTGCCTATAACAACCAGGTTATTAGGCTTAAGTTTAAACGCAAATGTTTTTAAGTTTTAATTTAAGTGCTGATTGTGTCCTTATTAGAAAAACTTCCTCATTTCCTGTTCAGGTGACATGGGCGGAAAATGACAGGATACCCCATGATTGTCTTTTGAAATCAAAGCAGAGAGGGAGGGAAAAATCTAACAGTGACGTACACCTGTTACAGCAGAGGTGGTATTTTCTTGAATTTTGTGAGATTTGATTTAACTTTGTTGTTTTATTGGAACAGGAAGTGAGGAACAAACTCCCAAAATGGAGACATGGATAGAAATAAAGGAAAATTTGCAGCTCTTCCAAAATCTAGTAAAATGTTTACCCTTTTAGCTAAAGATGTGTGAATGTCATTAAGAGCATATCCAGCATTTCTCAACTAGGGTTCCTCCAGAGGTTGCTAGGGGTGTCTTTCACAGTGAGCCATGGTGGATTGATATTTTAAAGGTACCTGCATACTTCTAGCACCAATACCACTTGGTAAGCCATTGGTATCGATACCACTAATGCAACCTCTCTTTTCATTTTTCAGATTAGTAACTACTTCTAGCTGTAATCATGTTAGAGGACTTTGTTGTCTTTTAAATGACCACCACTGTAAGAAGTCTTCCCATTGAGCACCAACTTGGTTTGGCCTACAGTTGTGTTCAAAATAATAGCAGTGTGTTGAATAAAGCTCAAAATCCTTCTAATAGCTTTTATTTGCATACACACAAATGCATTGGGAACACTACACATTCTATTCCAAATCAAAACATGAAGAAAAATATATCAAATTTGTGTTCTTCCTCTAAAAAAAAATTGAAGAAAAGTGAATATTAGACGGTTCAAAAAAATAGCAGTGTTTGTATTCTTCTTTACAAACTCAAACATTCACTATATAAACTGAAAAATGTTTGAAGATGTTGCTTTCCTTTGAATCACTTAATGAATATTTAGTTGTAGCTGAGCAGCCTATCATTTTCTGCATTTCTTTATATGTTTCCCCTCTCCAATCAACTTTTTAATCAAGGTACGCTGTTCTTCTGAACAATGTCTGGAAATTCCTCAGAATTTTAGAGAGAAATACACTGTAACCAGCATGTACAACATTTGCTGCCTTCCTTCCTTAAATAAGGGCAATAATTGCCACCTGTTTTTCAAAGAATGAATGACCTCACTAATAGAACTCCACACTGCTATTATTTTGAACATGCCCCTTTCAATTAGTGATTCAATTACACAGAATCAGCAGCATGCATGTCATGACTGTTGGGTCTGTTGGATTTCTATTACTCTACTACACCTGTAAGTAAATTATTTGCCATGTAGAAATATCATTTCTACCAAAAACAGTGATTGATCAGGTTAGTGATGTCTGACTGCTATTATTTTGAACACAACTGTATGTAACGAGAGCTGTAGATATAATGATTTTAGTAGAATTTCCCTGAGACCTGAACATCATTTCAAGAGTCCCTTGGTAAAAAGTTTGAGAAAAATTGCCTTGGACTTACACGTCTTCTCTCATAGAATTATTACCCAATGGTTCGTATGGCTTATATAGAGGATGAGAACACAAGACTAGTCATTATGGCTGAGCGATCACATGGAGTCTCCAGTCTGGAAAATGGCCAAGTGGAGGTATCATTAACTTCTTAAAAACATGCACTATGAGTCCAAGTCCAGAGATGTACAATGTGCTGAAAATTGAGCTTATTTTGTTTTTTGAACATTAACTTCTTCTCTAGATCATGCTGCATAGGAGACTGTGGAATAACCTGGAATGGGACTTGAATTACAATCTGACTTTAAATGACACTTCTGTAGTAAGACCAACTCTTTGGCTTCTGATGGGATCAAAGACCGTAACCACTTCTATGTACCAGAGATTGGGCCTGTCTCTAGAACATAGGCCGCTGGTCATGTTTATTGCTTTTAAAGGTAAATTCTTGCTATTATAACATAATTGTTACTGTGATAAATTGTACAGATCTGATAGCTATATTTTCTGAATTCAAGTGTATCAGCCAACAAAGGGAGAGCCACAATCCTCCTAACACTGAGAGAAACTGTAAAGCTAAAGCAATGAACTAGTAATCAGAAAATGTATAATGAGCAAACTTGACTTGACTTTTGATGCCAGTCATGCAAGAATGATTCCATTTAGGTTGTCACTAGGACAAGAATGGAGTGTAAATCTTCCCATTGGAGACACTTGTTCCTGTGACAGCTGTCTAAGAGGGGATATCCAATACTCTATAGAGATATTTTTTACCAATTCCTGTTGTGTGTAAAGGCCAAGAATAATCTCCCACAATGGAACACATGTGGCAAACAAACGGCAGGGTTGTTATTACTTATTCTATCCAAAATGAAAAAAAATTGTGGCTTCAGTGCAACATTTATGAACATTTCTGGATGGGAAGGGTGAATCACATGTCTGACTCATTCACCTATGTCTAAATTTCAGATTGAGCTATTAAGCCAAGTAAACACCAGTCTTTTTAAAACAAAGACACTACAAACCAACAAAGGTGTGGCAAATGTGAAAATGAGCCTAAAGTGCTGCTTTCTAATTATATAAAAATGAAGCATTCATATACATATGCAACATTTCTTATACACTGGACACCTAAAAGTCACCAAGAAAAATTAGGGCCGTGGTGAACAAACTTCAGTGGGCCACCAAGCTTGCATCAGTTTAAAGCACTTCTAGGATCATTCTAGGTTTATTACAGGTGCATTTGACCTGTTTCAAGCTGCGTTTGTGTTCCCTTAGACTTGTGTAGAGAGGAAAGCAAACTAAAACATTGAGCTATACAAGGCCGGTGCTAGATTATTTGTGCCCTAGACAAGACCAGCTACTTGCACCCCCCATAAAAAAAAATAAAACTACTCCACTCCTTCTAGTACACATCCTCTTTCCCCTTTAAATCTTTCACTCTCCCCCAAATCCCTCCTCCTAGCAAACCCCCCCAATCCTCCCTCCTAGCACGAATCCCAGCACTAATCCTCCCCCCCCCCCCCCATCATCCCTCCTAACAAAACCCCCCCCCCATCCTCCCTCCTACCAAAACTTCCCCCCAATCCCCCCTCCTAGTACAAATCCCCCCCCAAATCTCCCCTCCTAACACAAATTCCCCCAATCCCTTCTCCTAACACAAATTCCCTCTCCTAGCACAAATTCCCCCAATCCCTTCTCCTAACACAAATTCCCCCAATTCCTTCTTCTAGCACAAATTCCCCCCTCCTAGCACAAATCCTCCCAAACCCCCCCTTCCAGCACCAATCCTCTTTCTTCAATCCCCCCACCTAGGGCAAAGTTTCTCAAATCCCTTCTCTAGATGAAACCTCTTCGAATTACCCTTCCCAGCATATAATCCTCCTACCTTATCCAAATCCCCCCCTTAGCACAAATCCCCCCAACCACCCCCTCCTACCCAAATCTCCCTCCTACTCCAAGCACATATTCCCCCATTTCTTCTGCTATTACAACCCCCCCCCCCCCCCCGATCATCCCCATTTCCCTTCCCAGCACAAATACCCCCAATCTCCCTTCCTGCATAAGCCTCTCATCCCAGAACAAATGATTGTTACCCACCCCCTCACACCTTCATTGTGCACAGTTCCCCCGGCCTGTACACTAACCCTCCCTCCCCCGAACATACAGGTAGGAAACCAGGAAGAGGTATGAGTTGTGCTTTGCTCTCACTCCTGTCAGTGGAGGGATCCTCCATACAACAGATGACACAGAATCGCACTTGGATTGGGCTGTACACAGGCTGTACAGTTTAATTACCCCGTCCCCCATCTCCTTCAATGACCGTTCATCTCTCGGCAGCAGGGAGCCAGGAAATGAATCAAACACTGAACATGCTGTGTCATCTGCTTTGTGGAGGATCACTCCACTGACAGGAGAGGAGAGCACAGCCCACACGTCTGACTCTCTCCTGTGATTTTCCCCTTGCAGGCTTTACTGCTCCAGGCTGCTCTCCCCTTGTCCCCAGCCATGAATATGCGGATGGGGGAAGGCACTAAGGGGCCAGATACAGTGTCCATAGAAGGAACGGCCTGGGGGGGGGGCCAACAAAGGAAATCTTGGGGGGGGCATATCCCATCTCAGCACAACCCCCCCCCCCCCAGATCCAGCCATGGCAGGGAGTGTGCCCTAGTGGCGTAGTGGTAGCACCGACCTTGGATTTATATAATAGTTACCTGCGTCTGATCTTCACTCTTTTCCAGGTCTACTGTTGCCAGCACAATCTTCAGCACTTAACACTTCTGGATGTTTCAGACGCTTGTGTCCCATTCTGCAAACTGTTTTTTCACCCTGCAGCCATTACAACACTATTGTGTCCCAGTGGAGAGCCAGTGAACCTATATCTGTAACACTAGGATGTCCCGGGGACACAGTAGTGAAGTACCAGCTGGCTGGTAGACTATAGTGAACAGCAAGGTGCCCAGGCATCCAACAAACCCAGAAGTGTCAGATTCTGAAGATTCTGCTGTAGCTCTGCAGAAGTGCAATGATTGGAGTCTGTGGTATTTGATCAGGTGGTTGTACTTTTCCTTCACAGAATGTTTTTCTTATTTTTAAATCGGTAACAGAGTGGGTAAAAAAAAATTAATTAATTTGGCCTTCCCATCCTAACCCTATAAATTGTACAGAACCTTTACACATTTCCTTTAATATATTCATTTCACAGGCAAATTAAGGAGAGGATAGGTGCAATTAATCAATTGAAATCAATTGAAGAGACCAGAGATGGAAGAGAGAAGGAATTCTTTTTTTTTTGTTTCTTTTTGGTTTGAAGTGTAGTAGGATTCGAGTCTTCAAAGCATACTGTTCCTCATCATGGTGGTAAGGTCTTGCCACCAGCTAAAGTTGTGACAGCAATACAGTGATGCTGGCCTCTAGTAAACTTATTTACATTGTATGGGAAATGCACTCCAGAGAGGAAAGCAAAGGAATTGAGCTGACAGCAGAGCCTTGGCTGTCATGGTAGGCCAGAGGTGGAGATGATATCCCCAAGGATGTAATCCTGCTCTACTACAGTCAAAAAGACAAAATGTTTGTTTAACAGTGTTAGCACTGTTACAAAACTTGCGTATTCTATGTATCTAAGTTCCACCAATATAGAGATTACTTTTTAGTATTACATTGGTGTGTTAAAGTGTTACTAAACCCAGGAGCCTGCATTTACTATATCTGTTCTCCCACAGTACACACAACATGGAAATGCAATTATTTTAGTAAATATAAACTGCTAGATACCTTTTCTCATCAGCAGTTAGAGCAGTCTTGTGACTTCTATCAGTGTCCAGCAGAGCACTAGTTAAAGCTTGTAGGAGGAGTTTTCATTCTGCTGTAGGAGGATGCAGAACCCCTGACCCTATGTCTGGACAGTGCTGATTGGCCCTGTGCTGATCGCATGCACTCTCCCAAGAAAAAAAACTGAGCATTTGCAAAGTGACTCCATATGATATACAGTCATGGCCGAAATTGTTGGCACCCTTGATATTTTTCCTGAAAATCAAGTATTTCACACAAAAAAGGTATTGCATTAACACATGTTTTGCTATACACATGTTTATTCCCTTTGTATGTATTGGAACAAATATAAAACAGAGGCAGAAAAGCAAATATGACATAATGTCACACAAAACCCCAAAAATGGGCTGGACAAAAGTATTGGCACCCTTAACTTAATATTTGGTTGCACACCCTTTGGAAAACATAACTGAAATCAGTCGCTTCCTATAACCATCAATAAGCTTCTGACACCTCTCACCCGGAATTTTGGACCACTCTTCCTTTGCAAACAGCTCCAGGTCTCTCTTATTGGAAGGACACCTTTTCCCAACAGCAATTTTAAGATCTCTCCACAGGTGTTCAATGGGATTTAGATCTGGGCTCATTGCTGGCCACTTCAGAACTCTCCAGCGCTTCTTTGCCATCCATTTCTGAGTGCTTTTTGACGTATGTTTGGGGTCATTGTCCTGCTGGAAGACCCAGGATCTTGGACGCAAACCCAGCTTTCTGACACTGGGCCCTACAGTGCGACCCAAAATCCTTTGGTAATCCTCAGATTTCATGATGCCTTGCACACAGTCAAGGCACCCAGTGCCAGAGGCAGCAAAACAACCCCAAAACATCATTGAACCTCCACCATATTTTACCGTAGGTACTGTGTTTTGTTCTTTGTAGGCCTCATTCCGTTTTCGGTAAACAGTAGAATGATGTGCTTTACCGAAAAGCTCTATCTTGGTCTCATCTGTCCACAAGACGTTTTCCCAGAAGGCTTTTGGCTTACTCAAGTACATTTTGGCAAACTGTAGTCTTGCTTTTTTATGTCTCTGTGTCAGCAGTGGGGTCCTCCTGGGTCTCCTGCCATAGCGTTTCATTTCATTTAAATGTCGACGGATAGTTCGCGCTGACACTGATGCTCCCTGAGCCTGCAGGACAGCTTGAATGTCTTTGGAACATGTTTGGGGCTGCTTATCCACCATCCGGACTATTCTGCGTTGCAATCTTTCATCAATTTTCCTCATCCGTCCACGACCAGGGAGATTAGCTACAGTGCCATGGGTTGCAAACTTCTTGATAATGTTGCGCACTGTGGACAAAGGCAAATCTAGTTCTCTGGAGATGGACTTGTAACCTTGAGATTGTTGATATTTTGCCACAATTTTGGTTCTCAGGTCCTCAGACAGTTCTCGTCTCCTCTTTCTGTTGTCCATGCTTAGTGTGGCACAGACAGACACACAATGCAAAGGTTAAGTGAACGTCTCTCCTTTTTATCTGCTTTCAGGTGTGATTTCTATATTGCCCACACCTGTTACTTGCCCCAGGTGAGTTTACAGGAGCATCACATGCTTGTAACATTCTTATTTATCCGCAGTTGTGAAAGGGTGCCAATACTTTTGTCCAGCCCATTTTTGGAGGTTTGTGTGACATTATGTCGAATTTGCTTTCTTTCCTCCCTTTTTTTGTTTTGTCCCAATACACACAAAGGGAATAAACATGTGTATAGCAAAACATGTGTTAATGCAATACGTTTCGTGAGAAATACATGATTTCCTGGAGAAATATCAAGGGTGCCAACAATTTCGGCCATGACTGTATCTTATCATCAGATAAGAGGGGGACACTGGAAGAAGGGGAGGATCAGAAAAAAACTGGATCAAACAGCATTTTTACACAATGCGCAGGATTTACCCCTTAGGTTCCACAGTGAGTACAATATGCATGCTTTACTTCATATACAGACAAATTTTATTGTTGTGGGTTTAGTAACACTTTAACTTCTTGTTAATAGCCTGTTTTATCTAATAATAATTATTGCCATTCAGGAAAATCATCAACTGAAAAAATGCCATCTGTCCCCATTGTATTACCACCCAACATTCACCTTCAGATCCTCAGTGTTCCTGGCTGGAGGTATTCTTCAAACCACACAGAGCATATACACAACTTCTACAAAGGTATGTCTTCTACAGCATTGTCAAACTCTAAGTGATCGCTTGCACAATAAACATGATGGTGACTGTTGTCTTCACAGGAAGTCAAGGTTTAACACAGACCATTCGTTACAATTACACAACCTCCATATTGGGAACAGGGAGGAATTTTGTGTCTCGTTTATTATTACTTCTTCCCCAATGTTTATATTGCAGGGTATTGTATAGTATGCAGGTATTGTAGAGTATTTAAAACAATGTCAAAGTAAATAATAATGAATTAATCGGAGTGGCGATCTCATTCTTTCAATACCCTGTAAACGTTTTTGGGACTCTTTGAGATATCATTGTTGACAGCTGCCTCCAAACGTCAGGAATTGTACTACCTACAGTGCTCAGCATAAATGAGTACACCCCTTTTGAAAATTAAGATTGTAATCAATATCTCAATGAACATAAGAACAATTTCCAAAATATATTGACAAAACGGAGTTATATAGAACATTTGTTTAGCTCATTACATGAAAGTAAGGTTAATAATATAACTTAGATTGCAAAATCTTCAATGTTAATCAAATAAGTTGATGCAAAAATGAATACACCCTACAACAAAAACTATTACATCTAGTATTTTGTATGACCTCCATGATTTGTAAGGACAGCACCAAGTCTTCTAGACATGGAATGAACAAGTTGCCAACACATTGCAACATCTATCTTTTTCCATTCTTCAAGAACGACCTCTTTTAGAGCCTGGATGCTGAATGGAGAGTGATGCTCAACTTGTCTCTTCAGAATTCCCCATAGGTGTTCGATTGGGTTCGGATCAGGAGAAATATTTGGCCACTGAATCACTTTCACCCTGTTCTTCTTCAGAAATGCAACAGTGGCCTTAGATGTGTGTTTTGGATCATTGTCATGTTGGAAAAGTGCACGACGACCAAGGTCTCGGAGTGATGGTAGCACCTTCTCTTTCAATATAGAGCAGTACATCTGTGAATTCATGATACCATCAATGAAATGCAGCTCCCCGATACCAGTAGCACTCATGCAGCCCTACAGAAGGTCACTGCCACCACCATGTTTCACTGTAGGCACCATGTATTTTTCTTTGTACTCCTCACCTTTGCGACGTCTTGCAGTTTTGAAGCCATCCGTTCTAAAACCATTTATCTTTGTCTCATCACTCCAGAGTACAGAGTCCCAATAGTCGTCTTCTTTTTCATCATGGGCCGTGGCAAATTCTAGGCAGGCTATTTTGTGCTTTAGAGAGCCTTCTTTCGTGGCACCCATGCATGCCATTCGTCTGCAGTGTACGCCGTATTGTGTCACGGGAAACAATTACCCTAGTTTGGGTTTCTACTTCTTTACCTAAACTGCACTGAACTTGCATGGCAACTTTCTTCAATCCTTCTCATCAGAAAACGCTCCTGTCGAGGTGTTCACTTCAGCAGACGGCTCTGTGAGATGGTTGCAGTTCCATCTTTGTTAAATTTTTGTATCACTTTTGCTACAGTATTCTGACTGATAAGTAAAGCTTTGCTAATCTTCTTCTTCGCCTTCACATTTCTTGTGTAAAGAAATTATTTTCTTTCTCAGGCCTTGTGATATGAAATGGGAAGGGGTTTTCTTTGTAAAGTAATGCCCTTTTATAGTCAACTGTCTGCAGGACACCTATTTAATGAATAATTAGACTCGCCTGTAGTTGAATTCTTGTTAATTACGATTTTATTGTCTAAACTTTAGCTTTGCTCCTTTCATTGGGGTGTATTCATTTTTGCAACATGGTCTTGAATGCATTTGTTAGGAAAAATACTTTTTTGTGTGTGAAAATTAACAAATCTTGTTTGCAATCAATGGCCCGCATTTGTGGGAGTATTTTGTAGTATACTGTTGCATAGAAAATGTTGATTCTGAAAGGAAAGGAAAGGTTTTCTGACAAATCTGTTGGGGTGTACTCATTTATGATGAGCACTGTATCCTCTTTCATTCAAGGGGCCCAGCACTCCTATAATACACATGTATTTCTGTACCATTGTTTATATTGGGCACAAAACGTAAATGGTTACAAACATGCTTGCTATGTGTAATAAAATATTAAAGTACTGCATGATAACAAATTGAAAATATATATGAAAAAATGATTGAACTTCACTATTTTATATCTGTAACTTTCCTTGAAAGTGGAAGGTGAGAAAACAAATAAGAGATTTAAAATGAACCTGTTGTGCCTGAATCTAAAGCTGGCCATACACGTACTGTATACTGTAGATTTCTTTCATTCAGCCTGTATTCCTGCTAACAGTGGAGATTGACGAATCCTCCCTCCAGGGTTTTGTATTCTGACATCTGCCGTCGCAATAATCAAACAGTATAAACAAAGGGCAACTGCCCCAACCTATAACTGGCCTTCCCAGCAAGGAGCACATGGGAGGGCAATGCATGTCAAACAACAACAAAGCAAAATTGTCCTGCCTTACAGTTCAAGTTACAAAAGGGTTCAGTTTGCTTACACACGTATTTGCAAATATGTGCAAACTAAACCCCTGTTTCTAACTGTTAGACAGAACAGTTTGGTTGGTTGCAGGCTGGTCCATAAGTTGAGCTGGGAATTTTTCTTTGTTGTTTTTTGACATGTGTCACCCTTCCATGTGCTTCTTGCTGCGAAGGCCAGTTATAGGTTAGGGTAGTTGCCGTTTGTTTGTATTGTTGGTAAGTTGGTGGGAGGGTGTACTGGACACCTTTGCTTCCATTGTGCTATATGCTGGGTGTCCAGTGCGCTTCTGTGCCTTTAAGGAGGGGTGGGCTCAACCAGCCAGCCTGCAGCTGGTGGAATGAGTACACAATAAGTACTATCTAGTAAACAGGCAGTACTGTCCTGGTCCAAAATAAACAAAATAGTGATAATATCTCTTGTGTGCTAATAATAAAACTGCTATCTCATAATAAACTAACTGTGCTAAATAACAAATTTCAAATATTCATATTTCAATGCATATAAATTCAATCAACATGAAAAGCAGATTAATCATCTGTGTTAACCACTTCCAGTCCGGACACTTTTACCCCCTTCCTGTCCAGAGCAATTTTCAGCGTTCAGCGCTATCACACTTTGAATGAGAATTGCGCGGTCATGCAATACTGTACCCATATGAATTTTTTACCATTTTTACAATTTTTTTGAGACAGATAAAGCTTTATTTTGGTGGTATTTATTCACCGCTGGGATTTTTATTTTTTTTGCGATGTAAATGAAAAAGTCCAAAAATTTTGAAAAAAAGTGTTTTTTTTTAATAAAATTTTGCAAATAAATAATATTTCATCATAAATCTTGGCCAAAATTTATTCCGTTATTTTTTTAGTAAAAAAAAAAAAAATCCAAATTAGTTTATAACCAAAAATTATAATTTTTAAACATTTTTTTTTACATTTTTATTTTATTTTTTTATATTATTATTTTATTTTTTTTTTTTTTTTTACATACTGTCACGCTAGCAGTACAGTGTCACCATGGGGACACTGTACTACTTGTGGGGGGTGATGAAGAATTTTTTTTTTTTTTTACACCCATATAGGATGTAAAAGCAATCATTTCTCTTTCTCTCTGTCTGCATTCTTGCAGTCATTGAGAAGTACTGAGTGAGCTGTGATTGGTCACAGCTTGTCACATGGTACAAGGCTGTTGTGAATAGCGTTGTACCATGTGACCTCTGTGATCATTCACAGATTTCACACGTAGTAAGCAATGATGTCAGAAGTGACATCTTGCTTACTACTTTGCATGTGATCACTGATTGGCCAATCAGTGATCACATGATTGGGACCTCGTACAGAGGTCCTGCCCGACGATCGGTGTTTCACTGTGTCCAGAGGACACAGCAGGCACCTTATCGCGGTGCTGCGCGCTCCCAGGGAGCGCGCACAGCTAGAAATGGCGGGTGCCGTTTATGAACGGCAACCCGCCCCTGGACTGCCACTGCCCTGCCATTTATAAACAGCAGGCGGACGGCAAGTGGTTAAATACTGCAACTGAAATTGTGAAAATACTCAAAAGTGCTATTATATCTGGTATAAGCAATACACAAAAGTCTCTGTGAATAAATATATAATGATAAAATCAAAAATCCTCTACTGTGTGCGCCGCACACAGTGTATACTCGCCGTCCACCGGGTGTGTAGTTACGGCGTAGTCCCTCTCCTACGCATTATGCCACAGGTCCACGTGGCTTCATCAGGGGGATGCGGCATACACAGCAGAGGATTTTTGATTTTATCAAGCGCATATTGTTTTTAAATAATGTGAGTGCATTACCAGGCACACAATAAAGATTACCTTAAAAAGGAGAAAGCACTATATTCCTCTTTCTTTATTTATTAACTCTGCTACAGAGGATAACCGAGGATAGGGGAGAAGGAGGAGAAAGCAGCACTGGAAGGAGAGAGAGATCCCAACAGGGATACTGGAATATAAGGAGAGGATTACCGAGAAGCTCCTGAGGGATATCCATCCATTATCCATTAGATGATGCCACAAGTGTTCCCATTGTGAACAAAAAGCATAGTAAGCCTATCTACTAGGCTTACAGGGAGTTGAGCGCACAGCAAAATCTTAATAAGGAGTCACAGAAATTCACCAATTATATTTTGGATCATAGTACCAGTTTCAATTTGGGACTCTCATTATATATTTATTCACAGAGTCTTTTGTGTATTGCTTATATCAGATATATTAGCACTTTTGAGTATTTTCACAATTTCAGTTGCAGTATTTAACACAGATGATTAATCTGCTTTTCATGTTGATTGAAATTATATGCATTGAAATATGAATATTTGAAATTTGTTATTTAGCACAGTTAGTTTATTATGAGATTGCAGTTTGATTATTAGCACACAAGAGATATTATCACTATTTTATTTATTTTGGAGCACAGCATTTTTTGAATTTTATAAGAACATATACACATTTAATGAGGATGTGAGTAATGCCAGCGAACCATAACACATATTAATTTAAATCACAAGTGACTCACAAGTAATTCTGTAGAAATATTTCAGTACTGTCCTGTGCTCTACAAGTCCCAGAATTTAATTATGGAAACTCCCTTCTCACTTTTATTGCAGCCTTTGCATATGTTTGGAAGATTGCCATCTTCCACTTGGTATTCAGGTGATTGGGGACATAAGGAGTGAAGGGAAATCTTTCCAATGGGGAGACTACAATACAAAACACTCTCTTTTAGCAGAGGGGACCATGGTTAGTCCTACCATCAGGTATTTATTGCTGCCTCTGTCCCTATTGGGGAGATGTTGCCTTGCTCCCTTTGTGGTGACCAGGACACAGTAGAAGGTTTCGCTTCCCCAGGGGACATATTGTCAGTTCCTCTATTTTTGCTAATGAGGAGTATTTCTACAAGGTTATGGAGGCATGATGGGTGGATATTAATGGCGATAGGTATACATGTATGTTTTTATAGTAATAAATTGTCTTTTTGGTAGGACAAGACTTTGCTTTATGGTCTTGGTTGTTCTTGGTATATAGAGTATTTATTTTATATATTTTGCATAGTAACTGTCCATAGAAGTCCATTAACCACATGCCGCCCAGCCACTGTAGAAATACGGCGGCAGGGCGGCACGGCTGGGCAAAACCACGTTTTAAAACGTGTGTTTGCAAAACAGGTAGGGGGCGTGCACGAGGCATGCCACCGCCCTACCTGTCCCACCGATCACGGCCGCGGATGTCAGTCGCCGGGTCACAGCTGTTCATTACCGGCTGTGTCCCGCCGATTAGCGGCAATCACTGACAGAGAGCAGGGCTGCAGTAGCTCTGCTTTCTGTCAGTTCCCTGTCAGCTCCTGACATGGTGAGCTGGAGAGAAGAGTTTATCTCTCCTGATCAGCATGTCCCCCCTGTGCAGTACACACCCCCACCCCCTAGTAAAACACTCCCCTCACACAGTTAACTCTTTCAGTAAATAAAGTTAACCCCTTCCTCCCCAGTGCCATTAGTACAGTGTCAGTGGGTTTTTTTTGCACTGATCACTGTATTGGTGTCACTGGGGATGTCCGTGACCCCAAGTCAGTTCCCCCCCAGTGTCAGAATGTCTGCCGCAGTCCCGCCATAAGTCGCTGATCGCCGCCATAAGTCACTGATTGCCACCATTATTAGTATAAAAAAAAATAAAAAATCCCAGTATCTTTCCCGTCATTTGTAAACGCTATAACTTTCACGTAAATCAATTAATTTACACGTATTGGGTTTTTTTTTTAGCAAAGACATGTCGCAGAATGCATTTTGGCCGAAATTTATGACGAAATTTGATTTTTAAATTTTTTTTTACTGTACATGTTTTATAGCAAAAAGTCCAAAATATTGTTTTTTTTTTTTCAAAATTGTCAGCTTTTTTTTTTTCAAAGCACAAAAAATAAAAATGCACAGGCGATCAAATACCACCAAAAGAAAGCTCTATTTGTGTGAAAAAAGGACATAAATTTCATTTACGTACTGTATTGCATGACCGCGCAATTGTCCGTTAAACTAGCACAGCGCTGTATAGCAAAAAAATGACGTAAATTGCAGTATCTATACCATAGTTTGTAGACACTATAACTTTCACACAAAGCAATCAATATATACTCATTGGGATTTTTTTTTACCAAAAACATGTAGCAGAATACATTTTGGCCTAAATTTATAATTAACTTTGAGTTTACCATATATTTTTTATAGCTGAAAGTAAAAAATATTGTTTTTCTTCAAAATTTTTGGTCTTTTTTTGTTTATAGCGTGAAAAATAAAAAGCGCACAGGTGATCAAATACCACCGAAAGAAAGCTCTATTTGTGTGAAAAAAAGGATGTAAATTTCGTTTGGGTGCAGCATTGCACGACCGCGCAATTATCAGTTGAATTAGTGCAGCGCCGAGTAGCAAAAAGAGGCCTGGTCATTAAGGGCGGTAAATCCTCAGGAGCTCAAGTGGTTAACAGTAGATTTTGGATTTTGGTCACCAAGACAGCAAGTGATCAAAAAAATTCTCCCCAATGATGTACAGACAAAAAAAAATCTAAAAGAGCCTCTGTCTCTTTCTCCCTCTCTGTTCTTAAATTAAAAAAATGGAGATGGAGTACCGATTTCTCACACAATTTTCTATGAATGCTTGCAGGTAATAAACAGAAAACTGCTGCAGATTTTCATCGAGTACTTCTTAGGATTCAGCACCTCTATGAGGCTGATGAAGACCCAGTTCTCTCCAAACCAGCTAGTGTTAACCTCAAGGTGGGTTCCACTTCCTCACTGCTGCAGACTGTATCCTGTGGTTTATATACAGAAGGCACAGTCTTTAACCAGTGACACAATAGCATCTATAGGTATGAATGTGCTGAATTTATTTATGATTTATTTATACATCTTTCAGAGTTTGGGGGACAGACTGTGGCCAGTGGGAGTAGAAGATGCCTCAGCATCAATGGGAGTAAAAAGTGCTACAAGCTTGGTGGTCAGTGGGAGTAAAAAAAAAGAATATATAGCACCTGTGGCCAGTAGAAGGAAGAATAGTGCACAGGAAAAACATCAGGCCAGCACAAGTTTGGCTCCTCTGCCATGGCGGAGACTCTTTACATGTTAAAAAAAAAAAAAACTGAGATGAGAAGGGCATGTTATAATACAACACAGCATGCCAACTTATGTCATTGCACATGTGTTTTCCTGCTCTCTCACATACATTGTAGTGCGAATGGGCCCTAAGTCTTTGATTTTCATATAATTTCAGCTACATGTATCTGTAAATTAGTTAATATGCTTTAACATGTGTTTTTCTCTAAAAGGCAACCTCTCCTTTTTTTTGAGCACATATTGCTCAGGGTCATTTTAATAATATTTGTCTTCTGATATTCTATATAATATAAAGTAATTTATGGTTTTTCTTTTAAGGTAGAATGAGTGTAATAAATATAGTATTGTGCTTAGTCTCTTTTAAAAGGATTGGGTGATGTGACATTTGTGGAAGAGCGTTCGCTTACTGGAACTTGGCATCTAAACACCATGGAGAGATGGCAATGGAAAACCACACAGCGCACGATGAAGACCAAAGGTGAGTTAAAGGAGACGGTCACTCAAAATGTTTCCTTTTTTTTTTGCCTTTTACACAGATCTTATATTAATAGAAAAACAAAACTTAATACTACATTGATGCATTTGATTTTTTAAGTAGCACAAAAAATTAAAAGAAGAAGCCAATTCTTCTCTTCACTTTTTGATATGAGTTGATAACCAATAGAGTGGCGTAAAAATATCAGTATGTGCCACATCCTAAGAAATTATGCCATAATATGAAAAAGAACTACAAATATTGGGACTTTTCAGGTTCTACTTTGGATCAAGACATATGAAATGACATCTGTTAAAAAAATAAAGTAGAAATAAAGGCTAAAAATGTTTGAGTTTTGGATAGAGTGGTGGAGAGGAATTAGATCCCCCCCCCTTCAGTTTTTATTGCTGTCTGTGTCCCCAATAGGGAGATTCATCCTCTTTGTCCTTCTTACCATTATCATCAAAAGGGAAATTAAAACAAAAATGTCAAATTTTGAGTTGTCCCCAAAACAGTAATAGAGATGAAACTTTCCAGTGAGGACATTATTTTTGGGGACCTTGGTGACAACAAGGATTTCCCTTTCTTTGGAGGAAATTCTTTTTACTTCCTGTTTTGGGTATGGGAGTGGAGCAAAATCTCCCCAAAAGGACACAGATGGCAATAAAAGGAAAAGAAACGGGTTATAAACCCCCCTTTTCATCAACATGACATTCCTTTAAAAAAAAAAAGATTTAAAAAAAAAATCTAGAATCTGTATCTAGATATGCCTATAACTATCTTAAATGATCATGTCACAAATATAGTATCAATAAAAAATTTTTTCAAACTAGTACCCTTTTTCATCCTCCATATACAGTGCATCATAGGCACTAACTAAAGTGGTAGTAAACTGTACCAAAAAAGAAAAAAAATGGCCCCCGTTTAAATCCTAATGTGCTAGTATGCATGCATGCGTTTAATGCATAGTTCTCTTTTTTTTCGCAATTGAAACAGTCTAGCAAACTTGGGGTGATGCAGGAGGAAGTATGTTAGAGTCATATAGTAAGTTCTGCAGCTTAATAAGAGAACAAAGGTATTTTTATATAGTACTAGTAAACATAGCAGCAAAAGTAAATTTAAAAAAAAATTTAAAGCAAAACTAAATTTCCACTGTGTGTGGGTGCGCTTCTACCATAATGTGCAAGTATGCATTGGGGTTGATTTACCTTGAGAGGACAAAATCTGGTGCAGCTTTGCATAGTAGCCAATCAGCTTCTAACGTCAGCTTGTTCAAATAAGCTTTGTCAAAAATACCACTGTATAACATGTGACAGGTGGTTCATCGGAGTGGACCTGAGACCGTACGGGGAGTGTGAGACCAGGAAACATTCCTGCACGAGGATCTTAGCATGATTGTGCTTTTGATGGACCACCTGATACTCCTCCTGAGTGCCTCAGTTAGAGAGCTGCTTCCTTGCCACTGAAACACAGGAAGAATGTATAGCTGGGCATTGCACCCAAGAACTAGACGACACTAGCTTAGGAGCAAACTGAAACTGAACTGAAAATTCACACACAATTTATGCCACACACAATCAGTTAAGAGCTTGATTACATTATCCTAAACAATGCAAACTGTAAACAGTAATATCATCAGTACATCTAATGAACAGCTAGCAGCTAACAGTAACTTAATTAAACAGTGATCTAATTAATAGACAGCTAATCAACAGCCAGGCACCCAGACCAATCAGGGACCCCACCCCAGACAGTCCGGCAAAAAGCCCACAACCCTGAATACACAAAGTACATTACAAATACTTTCTTTCATTTGTTTGGCTTTTCAATAAAGAAGGTAAGCTTTATTATCTTTTATTCAGAATTAATCCAAGCTTTGCTCTCAGCGTTCATCATTAGAGAATGATCCGCTCTTTCCATGAGATCAGGGGCTGAACTGAGCTCTTTTCCATGCTCTGACTGGGAGAAGCAGACAAAATCCCTGGTCTCCTCTATGAGCCATAGTCAGTGGGTAGAAGGCTAGCCCTTAGTCCCCTCCAAAAGCTCCTGTCCCGATTGGGTCTGTCACAGTGCTATATTGGCATACAGAACCAGATGAACAGAGGAAAGAGACATATTAGGAGAATAGTAGAAAAGTGAGGGAAGGAAAAGATAGAGAATTTAGAACTAAGTGTGGTAATGGAGAAGGTGGGTGAGGGAGGGGTCCACTCTAATGAACCACGTGCCATGTGTTATACAGTGGTGTTTTTGTCAAAGCTTAATAGAACAAGCTGAAGTTAGAAGCTGATTGGCCACCATGCACAGCTGCACCAGATTTTGCACTCTCCAGTTTTAGTAAATCTCCCCGCTGTCACTGTACAGACTCCTGTGCTTCACTTTTGTTTAAGTTTGAAGCAAACAATCCTTTTTTTCTTTATAAAAACCCCTGAAGATTGTACACCGTGATAAAATGCAGTAGATTAGTTTAGCGGTGTGCGTTTTATGATTTTTTTTTTTAATGTCCACCGCTTTGGTCTGCTAACTCATTAACCACATGTGACAGGAAATTCTTTTTGTCTTGCAGATCAAATGCAACCTGCAAAGACCCTAGAAGACTTTGTTCTTACTGTAGAACCAAAGGAAATAAGAACTTTATTTGTGTATTTTCGGTAACCTTCACCAAAGGAAGAAGGTAAAAGGGTTAAGTGACTACTGATAACTGTAAAATCCATATTCTAAATGGAGCCACGCTTGTATGGCAACTGGAATTCTTGTGTGTAGGTTTGCTTTGCAGCCCATAGTTTGATGCTACTATGTTAGGTCAAAAGGCAATTAAAGGATATATCAGGGAGTTTTCTTTCTGGAAACACAAGACTGCTGTTCATTTGGAAAATATCCCTTCTTAACTCATCACCTTAATTGTAAGTATGTCCTATTCTCATAATCGGTTTAGACTTTTAATACTTATGATGAATCTTTTTTATGTATTGTTTAACTGCAAGCAGTGTGACTATCTAAATTTGATTTGGTATCAACCTCTTGCAATCTCATGTACAAGACCTATTTGTAGTACTTCACTGCATAGGAGAAAAATTAGGTCTCTTGCCCTGCCAGACAGGGTTGTGCTGTGCGTGAAAACTGTGTAAATCTCAGGAATAAATGGGTGGAAGCACAATCCTTAGGTATACCACCTCTAATATACATAATTTATCTGTGTATTTAGCAGTTTGCTATTTTGCATTCTTAGCATGAAGGTAAAAACCCCCTTCAAACACCCCCCCCCCAATACTTACCTAAGCCTGATTGCGATCCATTGCTGTGCACAAGAGTCAAGGCTTTCCTGGGACTCTCCTTCCTCATTGGCTGAGACACAGCAGCGGGAGCCATTGTCAACCACAGCCAGTGAGGAGGGATCAGGGGGGTCAGGTGGAGCCCCCTCTGTGTGTCTCAAGAGCAATCACATATGAGTGCCCCCAGAGCATGCGGCACTCAGTGGGGGGGGGGGGACCTGAGAAGAGGTGGATTGGGGCTGCTCTGTGCAAAACCGTTACACAGAGCAGGTTAATATTCCTTTATTATTTTTTTTTGTTATAAAGGAACCTTTTAATATCACTTTAAATGGAAAGTTGTACGTAGTCAGATTTGGAGGTTGTTTACCTTCTCTTAAAAAGCTAGTTGCCTGAACATTTCTGGCTAAAATACTTTGTGAGTCACTGACCTGGAGCAATCAATGCTGATCAGGAAAGTCAGGACAGTCAGTCATTCATTGGGATCCCATTAGTTGGCATCTCTGCCTAGGCAGTTTCTCAATATCAGTCCACCAGGATATGCATGCCATTGGTTAAATGACTGGGCACTAGTGGGAGGCAAGTTACACTTCTTATGGGACATTGCACTTCCTTAGTACTTTCTATGATACCATGCAGTATAATGTATGTTAAAATACAGATGTATTTAAATTTTGTTCTGTAGGTTCACTTAGACTACGTAAATTGATATACAAATTTTTTATTCAATTAAAATACTGTAGTTCATTTACATATCAATTTATCAATATGTATTTCTGATGTTGTATCTATTAATATTTGAAAAAATTGTTAATTTTATGAATGTTTGCTGTGTTTTTTAAACATAAAATACTGCATTATCTCTGCCATATTCTATTCTTGCAGAATGTGTGCAAACAGGTTTTTTCTTTTAGTGGCTTGTGTGTCATGAATCTACAAATGCACTGGATATTTAGAGACATTGAACTTTGTAATTTGTTGATTTACAATACATTGCACTACTATGATATAATATTGCAAATACATATATTATTTTAAATATATTTTCAAATATTTACTTTTTTTTTTAGAGTGCTATATGCATAATATGACAGTTGCAAGGTAAAAAAAAACCCCATATAGAATTAAAGTGTATAAATAACCAAACTTTTTTTTAGTTTAGTTGGCATAGGGAAGTGTTAAAAGCTCTGACAGGTTGTTTTTGCCACCATGTTCTGTCCCTGAGATGAAACAGGTAGTTAAAGGAAATCTTCCAAAATGCATGTACTACTGTCCCTAGAACATAATGGAGTTCCCATCTTCTCTTGTTCCAGGGATTACTCCTAAATATTTGTGTTTCCCCTCATTTTCTGTTTTAGTGACAGTGTTCACCAGCACAGATAGAGGGGTGATTCTCCCATAGAGAAACAGGAATAAAAACGTCTGCTGAAGTTTTATTTTTGTTTATTTTTTAATGTTTTTCCCCCATTTATTTTTTGTGTGTAGTTTATGTGATGTTTTTTAACAGTAAGAAAAAAATGTAAAAAATTAACAAACATTTTAAAGAAACCAGTGTATTTGTGTTTTCACCTTATTTAATTTATAGTTCTTTTTTCTTTGCCTAAAGTAATAAAATACGCACAAAATAGGAAAAACATGAATACATGTAATAAGGTGCATTCTTGTGCACAGTCTTTTAAAATATTTTTTTACTTCTTACTGTAAAAAAGTGAAATAACAAAACACACCCAAAATTAAGACAAACAAATCTTGATATTTTAGCATGTTTTAACACTTGGTGCATAGTTGCAAACGTTTCAAAAATGTTTTTAGGGACACCTTTTTTTCTGTGTCCAGAAAGCCATTTTAGGCAGATCATGTACTTTAATTAGGTGGGGAATGTATTTATTATGGGCATATTATTAACATATTAATTTATTTGTTGCTGGCGTATATATAGAGCGTACAATTTATACAGTGCTTTATACACTGTATGTAACATTACACCCCCACAATTTTTCTGCCCTCCTATGATATCTCTGACACCCCTACAAGTTCCTCAACCTTCCTGTAAGGAAGGTCTGCCTATCCATGACCGTAGTGGGACACCTCCCAGCCAATTGCAACTGCAAGCCTTGCTTGCTTCACCTTACCCAGGGATGTTCTCAGTCCCTAATGAGTCCCCAATGAGAGCGCCAGCCCCACCGCCGCTTGAAGAACATCAGCTGCCAGGGAAGGGGGGTGGAGGTAGGGGGAGGGATCTGTACCTGTGTTCTCCCTTGTTTTGTGGGCACTGTGACCCCGCCACCACAAACACAGATGCGGGCACCCGCGGCACTGCTGTCTGTCTGAGCAAATTTGTTTTTGGGAAAAGGTCAGGTCGGGACAACGGATCAATATCCGTGCCTATCCTGGCTAATTCGTGACAGTTGGCAGCTATGTTGGTGCATGCTCACTTTGCTGTGATCACCGTGTCATTGCAGACATATTGATCAATGGCTTTGTTGACACACAATCATGATGCACGTTCCTACCATTTAAAGGGTATTTATTCTAATATAATTTTGTCTTTCATTTTCATTTATTTGCCTTTCATTTTCATTGGATGTAACATGGGTTAATGTGAGAGGATTTGTGTGCCTACCTTTTATTAATATCAATTTTCTAAAAAAAATTTTAATTACCATTGGTGCTAACAGTACTGCTCCTGTCTGTACTATGTGCCACACATAGGGACAACATTTTCAAGACGCAAGTGTGCTTTGCCCATCTGAACAATAGTTCTGGATTACAGTTAAGGGAAATGACTCAGTAAATGTACAAAGATTAGTCTAACAAGCAATAGGTAAGGGGTAGTGCCCACAATCTACAGGAAATGGTGGGAAGACAGACGAGAGTGTGCAAAGAAAAAGCCAGGTAAAAGCTATTATTTACACCTCTGTGTTGTTCATGTGGTACAGTTGCGCTGCAGTACTTTCTAGATGCTTTTAACATGTGCTACCATTTTATTCCTATAAGGTGCATTTTGCTGAAAATCACACTTAAAATGCAGAAAGCAGAATGTTTTAAATGTACAGCTTTAAAAATCAAACTTTCATTTTAAATGTGCCAAACACATTCCAAGTGTGTTCAAATAAAATGTGTTCAAAGTCTTATAGTTTTGTTTTATTATTTATTTATTTCAGGTACTTATATAGCGCCATCAATTTCCGCAGCGCTTTACATATATATTGTACATTCACATCAGTCCCTAACCCTCAAGGGGTGTATAATCTAAGGTCCCTAACTCACATTCATACATACACATGCTAGAAGCAATTTAGACAGGAGCCAGTTAATCTACCAGCTTGTCTATGGAGTGTGGGAGGAAACCCTCAAAGACACAGGGGGAACATGCAAACTCCAACTCTTAGGGCTCATTCATGGTTTGCCTAACTTGTGTGTCACTGCATGTGCTAATGTACTTTGCTTTAAGCCTGCCTATTCATTTTAAATGGGCTGCTAACACTAGAACAGACAAAAGTACACACAGAAATTTTTCCAATGCAGTGCACCACAATGCATGGTAGTGTTGTGCACTGTGTCTTCATTGGAGCTGCTTTGCCTTAGTGCTTTGGGGTACCATTCACAACCATGGATTAGCTCAGTGCATCAGAGATGTGTAAACGGTCTCTTGGTACAAGAAAGGGGAGCAGGCTACCGAGAGACTGTGCAAACTGGCTAAAGCTGGCTGGACTCACATTTATATATACTAGGGCCAATTTTGGACAGGGACCAATTAACCTACCAGCATGTCTTTGTAGTATGGGAGGAATCCTACATAGGCACAGGGAGAACATTCAAAGTCCAGGCAGGTAGTGCCATGGTTGGGATTCGAACCAATGCACCTAGTGCTGCTAGTGCTAGCCACTTAGCCACTGGGCTGCCCACAGTGGCTGCTCTAGCAGCCGCAGCATGAGAAGAAAAGCCTGTCCCCTGCCAGGATGCTGAGGTTAGGGTGGCAGCCCCCTTTTGCTGATTGATGAATGTTACTTTAAATGTCACTGTACTGCAATTTGCAGTACACACCTGCAGCAGTTTGCATGAACGGGGTGCAATTCTGATGTGGTGTGGAATTCACACAGATAACGCTGCAAATTCTGCACCGTATCAGTGTGAACCTAGTCTTGGTGTTCTGTGTGACCCATGTTCCTACATGCTTTGTAAGCCTTGCTAAGTGGTCAGCCCCCCACCCTTCCTTACAGCCACCTTACAGTAGTTAGTTAGTGCTTGCCTCAGCAAAAAAGCACTTGCCCAAGACAAATGTGGGCAAGGGGAATGCAGACATTCTAGCTAGGCTTACAAAGTACATAGGAATATGGGACAAAATACTACATGTACTGTGTCCATGGAGGACAGTACACTGAAAAAAAAAATTGCAGCAATTGTTTTTGCTGGGCAGTGCACCAATGTCGGGGCAAGAAAACCTGTGCAATCATGGTATGCTGAAAATCTAGAAAATGGCATGGGCCCTCTAGGAACCTGAGGCCCCAGACAGCCACTGACTCACCCCACTCTACAGAAATGTACTACAGTGGGGCAAAAAAGTATTTAGTTAGCCACCAATTGTGCAAGTTCTCCCACTTAAAAAGATGAGAGAGGCCTGTAATTGGCATCATAGGTAGACCTCAACTATGAGAGACAAAATCAGAAAAACAAATCCAGACAATCACATTGGCTGATTTGGAAAGAATTTATTTGCAAATTATGGTGGAAAATAAGTATTTGGTCACCTACAAACAAGCAAGATTTCTGGCTCTCACAGACCTGTACCTTCTTCTTTAAGAGGCTCCTCTGTCCTGCACTCATTACCTGTATCAGTGGCACCTGTTTGAACTTGTTATCAGTATAAAAGACACCTGTCCACAACCTCAAACAGTCACACTCCAAACTCCACTATGGTGAAGACCAAAGAGCTGTCGAAGGACACCAGAAACACAATTGTAGACCTGCACCAGGCTGGGAAGACTGAATCTGCAATAGGCAAGCAGCTTGGTGTGAACAAATCAACTGTGGGAGCAATAATTAGAAAATGGAAGACATACAAGACCACTGATAATCTCCCTCAATCTGGGGCTCCACGCAAGATCTCACCCCGTGGGGTCAAAGTGATCACAAGAACGGTGAGCAAAAATCCCAGGACCACACGGGGGGACCTAGTGAATGACCTGCAGAAAGCTGGGACCAACGTAACAAAGGCTACAATCAGTAACACACTACGCCGCCAGGGACTCAGATCCTGCAGTGCCAGACGTGTCCCCCTGCTTAAGCCAGTACATGTCCGGGCCCGTCTGAAGTTTGCTAGAGAGCATTTGGATGATCCAGAAGAGGATTGGGAGAATGTCATATGGTCAGATGAAACCAAAATAGAACTGTTTGGTAGAAACACAACTTGTTGTGTTTGGAGGAGAGAGAATGCTGAGTTGCATCCAAAGAACACCATACCTACTGTGAAGCATGGGGGTGGCAAGATCATGCTTTGGGGCTGTTTCTCCGCAAAGGGACCAGGATGACTGATCCATGTACAGGACAGAATGAATGGGGCCATGTATCGTGAGATTTTGAGTGCAAGCCTCCTTCCATCAGCAAGGGAATTGAAGATGAAACGTGGCTGGGTCTTCCAACATGACAATGATCTCAAACATACTGCCCGGGCAATAAAGGAGTAGCTTCGTAAGAAGCATTTCAAGGTCCTGGAGTGGCCTAGCCAGTCTCCAGATCTCAACCCCATAGAAAACCTTTGAAGGGAGTTGAAAGTCCGTGTTGCCCAGCGACAGCCCCAAAACATCACTGCTCTAGAGGAGATCTGCATGGAGGAATGAGCCAACATACCAGCAACAGTGTGTGCCAACCTTGTGAAGACTTACAGGAAACGTTTGACCTCTGTCATTGCCAACAAAGGATATATAACAAAGTATTTAGATGAACTTTTGATATTGACCAAATACTTATTTTCCACCATAATTTGCAAATAAATTCTTTCCAAATCAGCCAATGTGATTGTCTGGATTTTTTTTCTCATTTTGTCTCTCATAGTTGAGGTCTACCTATGATGCCAATTACAGGCCTCTCTCATCTTTTTAAGTGGGAGAACTTTCACAATTGGTGGCTGACTAAATACTTTTTTGCCCCACTGTATATGCAGTTCCTTTACCTATTTTATTGCAAAATCATTTTCTCATTCAAACTTGTGGGATTGTTGTTTTTTTCACAAATGAAATAGCCTAACCACTGAAAGCCTTTACTAATTAATCAATATTTTATCACCATCTGAAAACTATTTTTTGCTAAAAAATAAAATAATTAAAAAATAAATTATATCACTTGTACAAAGTAAATTTAATTGATCTGTACGATTAAAAACATTTAGTTAACCTGAAACACCATTTTAGATGGTGAGAAATAGGAACATATGGTAGTTAAATGCCCGCTTAGTTTTGCCTAAAGTATACATAACTAAAGAGATAATTTTTTTAAAGATCTGGATAGAGTGCTGAAAAGTTAGAATCCCTGTCAGGTTTTTATTGCTGTCTGTGTTCCTAGTTAAGGTGAGTTGCTTTATCTAATTGTCCTGATCATCCGTGTCACCAGGACTGAAAGTTAAATCCAACATTTTGAGTTGCCATCAGAACAGAAATAGAAGGGAAATCTTTCAGAGGAGATACTTGTTACAGCAAAACTGTCTTAGAGGGGATTTCCCTCCCATTGTAAGGATTTCCTTTCACTGTTTGCTGAGTCTACAGGGAAGAAAGTGAAGGGAGATTTCCCTAACCAGAAACAGATGGCAAAAACAGTGGTTTTCTCAACTCTAAACAAAATGAAAGGCAAAAAGTTTTGTCTTCAGATATAATTTAAGTAATTCAACCCAATAATTATTAAAGCGCACCATTTCAACTCAAAAATATTTTGGCAAAGTGGTCGATGACCAAGGGCTCGGAGTGATGGAAGCATCTTTTCAGTATATGTGTGTGTATGTATATACATACAGTTATACTGTGCACTATGTGTGTGTGTGTATGTGTATGTATATATATATATATATATATATATACATACACACATACATACATACATACATACATACCGGTCAATCACATGGAAGCAACTCAATGCATCTAGGCATCTAGACGTGGGAAAGACGACTTGCTGAAGTTCAAACCAAGCATAAGAATGGGGAAGAAAGGGGATTTAAGTGACTTTGAACGTGGCATGGTTATTGGTGCCAGATAGGCTGGTCTGAGTAGTTCAAAAACTGCTGGGCTGTGGTAGCAGTGCTAGTACTGGACATTAGTAGGGAAAAGGAGTAACCACAGTCTCATCTGTATATGTTTCTGAATGGCATAATGATATAACCAGCACCTAACTACATAAGCAAAGTGTTCAGCTAGAAATTATCGGTAACGATAGTCAGAATCTATACCACAAAATATGACTTTTACAGTATAGAAAATGATATGGTGGTTTCCTGTGCCACTTTCAACAGTTTTTTTTAAATGTTATCGTGCATCTAAACCTCTTTATTGTTTGTCTACTTCATTGTGAAAAAATCTGCAATCTAGTATTGTGTAAAAAAAAATTTTAATTCTGTATTAAACTCCACTCTGTATGCTTTGCACACTGCACTCATATTCTGCACACAATATTAGTAATGTTTTGCACAAGGTCACCCTATTTTATCATGTATTTTGCATTCTTTAGATCCTGATAATAAACTTGTCTGCTTATTCACTGCTTATAATTGTAACATTAATGTGATACCTATGTAAATATAGAAAAGGAATGTTTAGTGAGCGCTACCATAGGAGTAAAAGAAATAAATGAAATAAATGCACTCGCAGCTGAAACACCAAGATAAAGGTAACCAAAAAACCTCCAGAAATATATAAATCAAAATAGGCAGGTGCAGCGCTGAGTAATGATAAACCCTTATAGTATACACACTTTCATGCAATATCAATTAGTGCAAAACAGATGATGTCACCGAATGGTGATTCTCAGTGACTAAATAGTTCAATAGGGTATGTTAAAATCGTGCGGATCCTGAGGGATCACAATGCCAGGTGTGTGGATATCCTGATCCGGGAGTGATAGATGGTGTGCTTCAAATGAATGAAATACGCACTCACCAGAAGTGCGTTTATAACACGCAATATGAAATCCTGCGTTTCCAAGCAATTAATGGATCATCTGTTCCCAGGTCAGGTCATATATAAGATAACCATCTGGAACCATCAGCATAGAAGTATCGCGGTCCTTTGGTGCGTATCGCCATCTTGGGTCATCTTTTTTAGAATGGGCACTGCGAATGAAGGCACTCACACAGAGTGCCCAATAAGAGCCCACATAGCGCGATACTGTATAAAGTACCTTTATTCCAATTAAATGAGTGTTACAGGAAATCAAATAAAATGTACTGACCATATGTTTCAAGTGGCCACCAGCGGTGGTCAGACGTCCGGTTGTTGTAGCCCCCCTGATGCGTTTCGTGCGATGCACGTAGTCATAGGGTACAAGGGCTTACAGCAGGACGTCTGTGCAGTGCTATTTATATATGAAGAATGGCAATCTCGCTTAGCACGCCCGCCATTTTGCTGACTATCGGCGCATGCGCGGTATGCCAGCGCCATTTTGCCGTGGACCTTCTATGAAATATATAAAAATTTATTAAATCAGTGATATCAATGTTATAATCATATTTCATAGAGGGTTATAATTAAGCGTATATAAAACAAACTTTCTCACAATAAATTTTGTTTTATATACACTTAATTATAACCTTCTATGAAATATGATTATAACATTGATATCACTGATTTAATAATTTTTATATATCTGTATATGACCTAATTGATAACATTTTAATGGATTTCTGTCATTTTATATTATTGACCATATGTTCATACATTATTTTTATTTTTATCTGACCATGTGTTTACATTTCATTATTAAGCTATTTATATTTAATTATGCGTTTATACATCCATATGGGGATGTTTTAACTGGGAATTGTTCATTTATTTATTTAATTGCACATAAAGATAAATATGATTATTCCATTCATGTTTGTTGTGCAGATGGGTGGGCCCCGCATATAATTTAAAATATGCACAGAAGGTATCTATAATTGCTATTTAGGGCCACATGGGATCTTAATATAGCTTATGATAAGCTTTGTCACCTCTGTGATAGGTTTTAACACCTTCTCTTAATACACTGTATTGTGGTTTGACTGGAGGTGTAACATAGTTGCAATATTATCAGCAACTGCCAGTCTCACTTTACCCTTCCATCAAAATGGCACCGCGCTACGTAAGACTGTTCTGTCAAATGCAGTCACTAGTGGGCACTTCCGTGATCCACGGCAAAATGGTGCCGGCATACCGCGCATGCGCCGATAGTCAGCAAAATGGCGGGCGCGCTAAGCGAGATTGCCATTCTTCATATATAAATAGCACTGCACAGACGTCCTGCTGTAAGCCCTTGTACCCTATGACTACGTGCATCGCACGAAACGCGTCAAGTGGGCTACAGCAACCGGACGTCTGACCACCGCTGGTGGCCACTTGAAACATATGGTCAGTACATTTTATTTGATTTCCTGTAACACTCATTTAATTGGAATAAAGGTACTTTATACAGTATCACGCTATGTGGTCTCTTATTGGGCACTCTGTGTGAGTGCCTTCATTCGCAGTGCCCATTCTAATAAAGATGACCCAAGATGGCGATACGCACCAAAGGGCGATACTTCTATGCTGATGTGTCCAGATGATTATCTGATATATGACCTGACCTGGGAACAGATGATCCATTAATTGCTTGGAAACGCAGGATTTCATATTGCGTGTTATAAACGCACTTCTGGTGAGTGCGTATTTCATTCATTTGAAGCACACCATCTATCACTCCCGGATCAGGATATCCACACACCTGGCATTGTGATCCCTCAGGATCCGCACGATTTTAACATACCCTATTGAACTATTTAGTCACTGAGAATCACCATTCGGTGACATCATCTGTTTTGCACTAATTGATATTGCATGAAAGTGTGTATACTATAAGGGTTTATCATTACTCAGCGCTGCACCTGCCTATTTTGATTTACCTATGTAAATATGGTTATAATAAACTTCAGATGCCCCAATTAACAGAACAGTTATTTGGGAAGATGTTGGATTTATCTTTTTTTCTGTTCACTGCTGCAGGAGTTATTATTTTTTGGAACCACTGATCAATCGTAGCATAAATCTGCCTATCTATAACATTTCCATTACAAGTACGGTATATACCACTGACATTAAAGTGGTAGTAAAGTTGTTCTGTTTATCTTTTTATCAGTTTGTTGTAACTGTAAATATCTCCTAAACATGCACCATTAACCACTTGCTCCCCAGAGGATTTACACCCCTTTCTGACTTAGCCATTTTTTGTGATACGGCGCTGCATTATTTTAACTGACAATTGCGCGGTCATGCAGTGCTGCACCCAAATGAAATTTATGTACTTTTTTCGCACAAATAGAGCTTTCTTTTGATGGTATGTGATCACTTCTGTGTTTTTTATTTTTTGCGCTATAAACAAAAAGACCGACAATTTTGAAAAAATATTTTTGAATTTTTTGCTATAAAACATATCCAGTAAAAAAAAACTCAATACGTGTAAATTAATTGGTTTACGTGAAAGTTATAGCTTCTACAAAAGGTGGTATATGTACTGGAATTTTTTTTTTTTTTTTTTTTATACTAGTAATGGCAGCGATCAGCGACTTATAGCGGGACTGCGGTGGGCATTCTGACACTGGGGAGAACTGACTAACTGCCACTGACATCTCAATATCACTAATACAATGATCAGTGCTAATAAAAAGCACTGACACTGTACTAATGACACTGGGCAGGAAGGGATTAACATCTGGGGTGATCAAAGGGTTAATCATAGCTCGGCCAGTCAGATGGCTGGAGTCTGCGAACTCGGAAAGAAGACTTGATGAAGATGAAAGCCCTGTCAGCAGTGACGGCATACCGCTGGAAGGCTTCGTTTTAAGGCAAGTATTTCATAATGTGCTAGTATGCAGTGCATACAGTGCCTTGAAAAAGTATTCATATCCTTTGAAATTTTCCACATTTTGTCATATTACAACCAAAAACGTAAATGTATTTTATTGGGATTTTATGTGATAGACCAACACAAAGTGGCACATAATTGTGAAGTGGAAGGAAAATGATAAATGTTTTTCAAATTTTTTTACAAATAAATATCTGAAAAGTGTGTCGTGCATTTGTATTCAGCCCCCTTTACTCTGATACCCCTAACTAAAATTTAGTGGAACCAACTGCCTTCAGAAGTCACCTAATTAGTAAATAAGAGTCCACCTGTGTGTAATTTAATCTCAGTATAAATACAGCTGTTCTGTGAAGCCCTCAGAGGTTTGTTAGAGAATATTAGTGAACAAACAGTATAATGTAGGCCAAGGAACACACCAGACAGGTCAGGGATAAAATTGTGGAGAAGTTTAAAGCAGGGTTAGGTTATAAAATAATATCTCAAGATTTGAACATCTCATGGAGCACTGTTTAATCCATCATCCAAAAATGGAAAGAGTATGGCACAACTGCAAACCTACCAAGATATGGCTGTCCACCTAAACTGACAGACCGGGCAAGGAGAGCATTAATCAAAGAAGCAGCTAAGAGGGCCATGGTAACTCTGGAGGAGCTGCAGAGATCCACAGCTCAGGTGGGAGAATCTGTCCACAGGACAACTATTAGTCGTGCACTCCACAAATCTGGCCTTTATGGAAAAGAAAGCCATAAGAAGTTCCATTTTGTAGTTTGCAAGAAGCCATGTGGGGGACACAGCAAACGTGAAAGAAGGTGCTCTGATCAGATGAGACAAAAATTAAACTTTTTGGCCTAAAAGAAAAACGCTGTGTGTGGCAGAAAGCTAACACTGCACATCACCCTGAACACACCATCCCCACCTTGAAACGTGGTGGCAGCATCATGTTGTGGGAGTGTTTTTCTTCAGCAGGGACAAGGAAGGTAGTCAGAGTTGATGGAAAGATGGATGGAGCCAAATACAGGGCAATCTTAGAAGAAAACCTGTTAGAGTCTGCAAAAGACTTGAGACTGGGGTGGAGGTTCACCTTCTAGCAGGACAACGACCCTAAACATACAGCCAGAGCTACAATGGAATGGTTTAGATCAAAGCATATTCATATGTTAGAATGGCCCAGTCAAAGTCCAGACCGAAATCCAATTGAGAATCTGTGGCAAGACTTGAAAATTGCTGTTCACAGACGCTCTCCATCCAATCTGACACAGTTTGAGCTATTTTGCAAAGAAGAATGGGCACAATTTCACTCTCTAGATGTGCAAGCCAGTAGAGACATCCCCAAAAAGACTTGCAGCTGTAAATGCAACAAAACGTGGTTCTACTAAGTATTGACTCGGGGGGCTAAATACAAATTCATACTACACTTTGTAAAAATTTGAAAAGCATTTATCATTTTGCTTCCACGTCACAATTATGTGCCATTTTGTGTTGGTCTATCACATAAAATCCCAATAAAATACATTTACGTTTTTTGTTGTAACATGACACATGTGAAAAATTTCAAGGGGTATGAATACTTTTTCAAGGCTCTGTACTAGCACAATATAACATTGCCTTGAAGAGGAAAATGTTTTTTTTTGTTTTTTTTTTCTGCTTTTACTACTGCTTTAATGTTCTTGGTTCACAATACTCATCAACACATTTCCAGGGACAATCTGAACTTTGGAAATGTCTAGTTTTAAAAACTGACCAACTACATTCTTGTACAAACGGGCTTCAAAAAGGGTAGTGTGGCATGCATCCTTACACTGGTCAAGCACCTCCCACTTTCCCAGGTATATGTACCTTGTGGTGTGGTGCCATGGCACTCTTAACGCACATGAAGCCTTAGCTGTTGCTGTATTGGCACAGATAAAGATTTCCTCACTCATCGAATACATACATCATCATTACTCTCTCCAAAGACCAAAAATCTGTAATTTAGTTTCGTCTGTCCACAGCACATTCTCCCAAAAGGCTTTTGGCTTCCTCAGGTAAGTTTTTGGCGAACTCCAATCTGGCTTTTTTGTGTTTTAGTGTCAGCAGTGGCCATGCCTGTAATGGATGCTACATTCAGTTCATACAGTGCTCACACACACCTGTTAGTGAAGGAAATAGTTCCTCCAAATAAACTACAATCAAATCTGGAATTAGGCTTTAAGAATATATACTTTTTTTCTGTCATTTTAATAATTATGTTATATTTTGTACTTGGCTAGGTAAAAGGCGTACAGCATTACTTGGAAAACATCAATATATGTATTTAGAGGCTTTGACAATAAATGATCACAGAGTACTTTAGATAAATTCACACACTCTGAGGGGTATCTTGTGTTGATTTTAAAGGAAGGGTACAAAATATAAAAATAAAAGTGAGAACATTTTACAGCACATTTCAGAGCACAGAATATACAGTACTGGAACATGACCTAAAGGAAGAAGGTGTTACTACTGAAACCCACATCCTCCTCTACTGGATCTCCGTCTATCAGCATGAGCAGACACAGCTGAGAAGCCCTGAAAATGATATTCTGTTTTCATCTTACTATGCTCCTATCTTTTCAATGTAAGTGTTTTTAGAATTAATTTTTTATTATTGTGTTTCTTATACCTGCTTTTATATTCTAGTAACAAAAATTATAGTGTTGTATAGTAAGCTAACAGAGTGAGACGTTATCTGTCACATTTTACCAATATGTTACTTGAAGTACAACTGTCACAAAAGAAATATGAGGGATACTATTGCCGGTTACCCTGCTGTATCTGGTCTCCATATTTATCAGCCATAGACCAGGAATCCTGCTGTAAACGAGAGAAAACCATCAAAAATTCCTTTTTTTCTGTACTTGTTCCTGATCAAGGACTCACAGAGCAGTGAAGATTTCAGCATTACAGTCAGGGAACATAAATTCTCACAGGCAGATATAAGTAACTGCAGGCTTCATAGCTTTCCCATAAGAGGTTCCCTTTACGGAAGGACAAGGAGATGCTGGTTTTTGTTGTTGTGAATCCAGCACTGGTAGCACTTGGTATTCAGTGCTTGAACGTGTTCCTACATATGTTCTGATCCCTAACATTTATCTAATTCTTAAGCTGGCCATAGATGAATCCAAATTCGGCTGGTTCAACATGGACCAGCCAAATTTTGATCTATAATCGACCATCCCTGTGTTTGACAGAATTTGCTCGCTAGATCGACTTCTGTCAAACAGGAATGCTGTAAAAACTTGGCTAATCAGTGTATTCTGACAATGGAGTAGCCCCGCTTTCAGAATACAATGGCTCAGCGGGGAGGATTCCTCCATTCACCTCGCTTGTGTGGATGGAGGAATCTGTTCCTTTTTTTCTTTTCTTCGATCAGCCCAATGGCTGATAAAAAAAAAAAGAGTCATCTATGGCCAGTCTTTGGCTGTTCCTAACATCTTATCCCTTAGGTTAACCTTTACACTTAACCCTCACTGTAACCCTTAACCTAACACTTTCAGTAGATCCTATGTCCAGCACTACACCTTCCAGTTTTAAAAAGGTTTACTATAAAATACTTATTGGTTGCTTTAGTGTGTTTCCTCTAGGACAGACAACCAGCTGATGCGTCACTCTGAGTTCCACAAGTCCACTGCGCAAAACTTTAAATTGTTTTTGGCTTAGATTCCTAAGTATACAGTGCCTTGAAAAAGTATTTTACCCCTTAAAATTGTCCACATTTTGTCATGTTACAACCAAAAACATAAATGTATTTTTGGGATTTTATGTGATAGACCAACACAAAGTGGCACATAATTGTGAAGTGGAAGGAAAATGATAAATGGTTTTCAAATTTTTTTACAAATAAATATCTGAAAAGTGTGATATTCATTTGTATTCAGCCCCCATTACTCTGATACCCCTAACTAAAATCTAGTGGAACCAATTGCCTTCAGAAGTCACCTAATTAGTAAATAGAGTCCTGTGTAATTTAATCTCAGTATAAATACAGCTGTTCTGTGAAGCCCTCAGAAATTTGTTAGAGAACATTAGTGAACAAACAGCATCATGAAGGCCAAGGAATACACCAGACAGGTCAGGGATAAAGTTGTGGTGAAGTTTAAAGCAGGGTTAGATTATAAAAAAATATCTCAAGCTTTGAACATCCCACGGAGCACTGTTCAATCCATCATCCAAAAATGGAAAGAGTATGGCACAACTGCAAACCTACCAAGATATGGCCATCCACCTAAACTGACAGGCCAGGCAAGGAGAGCATTAATCAGACAAGCAGCCAAGGGGCCCATGGTAACACTGGAGGAGCTGCAGACATCCATAGCTCAGGTGTTAGAATCTGTCCACAGGACTATTAGTCATGCACGCCACAAATCTGGCCTTTATGGAAGAGTGGCAAGAAGAAAGCCATTGTTGAAAGAAAGCCATAAGTCCCATTTGCAGTTTGTGAGAAGCCATGTAGGGGACACAGCAAACATGTGGAAGAAGGTGCTCTGGTCAGATAAGACCAAAATTGAACTTTTTGGCCTAAAAGCAAAACGCTATGTGTGGTGGAAAACTAACACTGCACATCACCCTGAACACACCATCCCTAATGTGAAATATGGTGGTGGCAGCATCATGTTGTGGGGGTGCTTTTCTTCCGAAAGGACAGGGAAGCTGGTCAGAGTTGATGGGAAGCTGGATGGAGCCAAATACAAGACAATCTTAGAAGAAAACCTGTTAAGAGTCTGCAAAAGACTTGAGACTGGGTCAGAGGTTCACCTTCCAGCAGGACAACGACCCTAAAAAAACAGCCAGAGCTACAATGGAATGGTTTAGATCACAACATATTCATGTGTTAGAATGGCCCAATCAAAGTCCAGACCTAAATCTAATGGAGAATCTGTGGCAAGACTTGAAAATTGCTGTTCACAGATACTCTCCATCCAATCTGACAGGGATTGAGCTATTTTGCAAAGAAGAATGGGCAGAAATGTCCCTCTCTAGATGTGCAAAGCTGGCAAAGACATCCTCAAAAACACTTGCAGCTGTAATTGCAGTGAAAGGTGGTTCTACAAAGTATTGACTCCGGGGACTGAATACAATTGCACACCACACTTTTCAGGTATTTATTTGTAAAAAATTTTGAAAACCATTTATCATTTTTCCTCCACTTCAAAATTATTTGCCACTTTGTGTTGGTCTATCATATAAAATCCCAATAAAATACATTTATGTTTTTTGGTTAACATGACAAAATGTGGAAAATTTCAAGGGGTATGAATACTTTTTCAAGGCACTGTATTACTGTATATTTGAGTTTGGAATCACTGCTTGTGGAAGATGACCTCTGCACACCTGTAGGACACCATTTTGCACAACCAGGCCACACAATGGGAGACCTCAATGTTTTAGTACCTAAAGGAAATTTCAAATCCATTCAGGAAAGAAAAACTTTTGAACTAAGAATGATAATTCTATTTGACACAAGAGATAAGGGCCTTAATTTGGACATGGGATTCCTCAATCATTATCCGACATTTTTATGACTATTAGCTGTAGCTTGACTCCCTCTGTGTGAGTGTAGTATACCCCCTCCCCCCTCGCTTTGACTGCATCTTATCTCTAGCCTCCTTTTTTTTCTTCTTTCATCTCTTCTAACATTCTGCTAACTTTGTGAGTAGTACTGCTTAGACCTTGAAGAAGGGGACATTCCCCGAAAGCTTGTCCTCAAAATTGTATGTTAGTGCAAATAAAAAAAGTATCACGGACAGTACTCAATTGTTTCTGTCGCAAATGCACTAATACGGCTACAATCAACTCAAACAGAATCACTGCTTATGGTACACATTGGGTGAGATTTACTAAACCGGGTGCACACAGAATCTGCTGCAGCTGTGCATGGTAACCAATCAGCTTCTAACTTTAGCTTGTTCAATTAGGATTTGAAAATAAAAACCTAGAAGCTGATTGATAGTAAATCAACCCCATTTTGTATTGTACAAAATACACATTACAGGAAACCTCAGAATATAACTAATAAGAAAAAATAACCTACTGCTTTGTTATGCCATGCACAAAAAGTTTGATAATAATAACAGGGCATTTCTTACAAATACTGTAAATTCCTATTCCTGCTAAGAACCAAACAATTTATTAAAGTATTACAGTTAATTTTTTTTATTTTGAATAACGTAAGGAACAGTAAAACAAGTATTAGTGACCTTTGGAGAATTCCTTTAATTTCCTGTCTTAGAGACACAACAGGAAAGGAGAGGAAATGTCTGTAAACTAAAGAGATGCCCCAGAGCAGGTGTCTCCTTTGACAGATTTTCCCTTGCCTCTTGTTCTGGTGACAACTCTAGAATTTTAGATTTCTCACTACCATGACAATGGTCACTGGTACAAATAGAGAGGTGAATTTCTCCAGTAGGGACATAGACAACAGAGAGGGTTTAATTCAGATTCATAGTTATTTGTCTATCAAGTTAATAACAGTTGTTCATGTTCAATATAAATATGTTGTGGGTCTGATAAAATAGTTCTTCCATTGATCAATCAAACCTCAGGACCTACTTAGAATACGTGTTTTCCATTACTACCACTTTAACTCCTTTGTGAGCAATGTTAATTGAATAATTTAGTGTTCAAATCAAAGTGTGTTATTTTGCTTTGAGTCAGTTTGATTAATCTTAACTTTTTTTATCCACTTTACATGCCACAATAGTTTTCACATTTTTTCGGAACATGTAGAACTTTCCTCCAAAACCAAAAATATGATGACTGCATTAGCTTTTTTTTTTTAGGCTTTTTCCCCGTTTTCACCTTGTGATCTGGCCAGTAACACACCTCCTGTATTAGAGTTCCCCCACTCTGGATGAAGGAGCAACAGAAACACCATCAATGTCAGTGTGGTGGGAGGGGAGTGTTAGCTGGAATTGAGCTTCAATGTGTTAGTGTAGCTAAATCTGCTAGTACATCTAACACTTTATAAACAGTTACAGCAAACATTTTTTTTCTTTTGGGATAAAGGTTAAATAAAAATAAATACTGTCTTGTTTGTCTCACAAAATGACTGCCTCAAATGGCTCTTTTTTGCTACTGTCCACTATTGGGCACCTCAGTGATACTCACAGCCAGCTGTTCAGGGATGAAATTATCACACACATAGTAATTGTAATAGACGTGTTGCTGCAATGCTTCTAGTACTAAATATATTTCAGCACTGGAATAGTGAAATAACACAGTAAAAAAAAAAAGCAGTAGCTTTTGTCAGGCTACAGTTTTTGAATCAAAATGACCCAAAAAAGAACATCCCTGAGAAATGTCCCCACAGTATTTAATAACCGAATAAATACTTATAGTTTACGTTTAAAGCTGATATTTTTGCTTCTGAATTTTATTGGACTACCATAAAAAATATTGAAATAGACAATTTTTATTTTAGAGGTAATTTTTTTTACACGCATAGCATGCCTCTGAAGAAAGTGCCCCAATATTTATGGAGTTATTTATCCTTGTGAATTTTTCTTAACAATTGTTTTTTTTTAAACTTAATTTTAAAAGAAAAAACATCATTTGCAAGGCAGATAGACAGTCCTGAGTTTTGTACATATTCATTAATACAGAATATGCTGTGTAAAAAAACAAAAAACAACAAAGTTATGCAGTCGGAGAGAATACCAGCTCTTAGGGCCTCGGAAAACTTATATACACATGTTCCCATTCTCCATGCTATTGAATTCTATTTTGTTTTCCATAAAGATGCAAAGTATGCAAATGTAGAGTCGTGCAACTTTCCTTGACTGTATGCTTGTTGAAAATATAAAATTAAAAAAAAAAAAAATTAAAAGAGTATATTGCTGTAACAATAGAAAATGAGCTTTATTTGTATTTTAAGAGGAATAGCCTGGTGCCCTTAAGGAAGAAATATGTAGAAGCTTGCAATGTATTAGGACATTATTGACAAACAGATATGATGTGATTTGTCACAATGATTGATTTTTGATGGAAAAGATAATTTAATTTTTCTTAGAAAATATTTTTTGAAAAAGTATTTACAGCTTATGTTAGCAAAGTTTACATCAAAGCTACAAATATACAGTTAGAGTTAATAAATGACCAGACACTACTTTATATATATATATATATATATATATATATATATATATAGTCCTCTTTAGGTTACTTTTTTGAATAATTTTAATTACCTTAATTTTCTTAATAAATACAATATACTGTTTTATTAAATTTTTTACTACAGTGCATTTTTCGTCCCATCATTTCTACCTACAGCTGAGCCCTAGGGTACTCTGGACCTTTATCCCTGTTTGTAGTATTGATCTTTAGTTCATTGAGGGGCACTAGTGTCATTAATACTTTTTTATGGACTATTGCAGGCTGGGAGAGCATTAGAAGGTTTTGTCTTGCATGTTGCAAAAAAAAAAACAAGGAAATAGTTGTCAGCATAGTCTACTTTTCTACTTTTTTAAACTTCTGTTAGAAACTAAACCTCTATTTTGCTGTAACAGATTTTGTCTGTGGAAAGCTGATTATCACCCAGGTTCCAAATGAATTTCACATACTTAAAGGGCAGTCTGTCTCTGTGATCTGTAGCTGGAATATTACAGATGCCCAACGGATCAGAGTGGAATGGAGAAAATACAAGTTATATACATGGGACGACAATGGAACTCTCTTGTCAAGTGGTTTGTGGACAAGTCCAAATGATACGAATACATTTAAGCTGATGAACCAAAACAGAAGTTACTATAAAATTACCAATAACACAGCAGTGATGAGACTGGAATCCATCACAGAGGAAGATAAAGGACTGTATGTCTGTAAGATTGTTTCTGAAATACCCATACTGATCACAGGACAAGGAAATGGTACTCTGTTACAGGTCCAAAATAATACATTAGATGGTAAGAATACATAACTTCTACTTTTATATATTCAGTACACTGCAATGGAGCACTAGTAATTTAATAATTAAGACAAACTTAAGAATTCTTAGTCCAAATTAATTGTGCAGTTCTGGTAAGTGGAATGGGGAAAGGTGCAAGCTTAGTCTATGTATCAGACTAGCCATAGACGTTACATGATGTTCAAATGAAAAGGCTTCCTTGAAAAATATATTTTCTAAAATATGTTCTGACCACAACTGCATGTTAATACACAGAGTGCGCATACCTGACCATGGCCTTATCTCAGGGATCAAATACTGTTCAATTAATACTGAATGATCAGTTTTTACTTCCGAAACTGCCCAATTGCCTGCAAAGATCAAAGTGTGTCCATTGACACTGTCAAATTTCCAGTTTATTTGTTATTGGTGCAGTCTAACAATGATCATCACATAATTATGGGCATTCTTATGCAGGCCACACATATGGTTATTTGCAGTTATTTTTTTATTGTAATGGTAAAACAGAACCAGTTTTTTTAGCATTGTGATAACTTAAATTTTTTCTCCTATCTAAAAATTGAGGTAGCTTACCCTTCTTCGTCCCTTGCAAAAGTACAAATTTTATTCTGTGATTTATTCCATTTATTAAACTAAAATTACAATAAATGACCAAACGTTTTTGGACCCCGGACCATCACACCTTCATATGCTTGGGTATTAATATGAAGTTGACCCCCTGAACTATAACAGCCCCCACTCATCCACTCTTCCACAAGACTTTGTAGTGTGCCTATGGGAATTTGTGCCCATTTATCTAAAATAGTATTTGGTGTGATTAGTTACTAATGCTGGATGAGAAGACCTGGCTCGCAGCTTGTGTATCAGTTTATCGGAATGGTCCTTAGTATAATTGAAGTCAGGGGTCTGTGTAGGCCGCTTCAGTTCTTTCACACCAAATTCATCACACCATGTCTCTATGTAGTTGGGCTTTGTACACAGGGGCACACAATGACTGTGGCTTTCCCACGCTGCTGCCATAGTGTTGGAAGTGAACAGTTGTCTAATTGTCTTTGCTGTAATTTTAAAGTACTGTTCACTGGAAACACCTTAACACCCCAGTCACATTAAGCCATACTTTGAAATTGTGCGACTTACAGTGAAGTCTCATGATTTCAAAGTCGGGGGACATGCCGATTTCAGGTGCGATTTTTAAGACATCTGACACAGATGTGTATGCAACTCATACCAAAAGTAGTACATGTACGGCTCCTACCAAGTTGGAAATGCACCGATTTGACCACTGTAATTGAGGACAATAGGGCGCGACTTGGCATACAATTTGTGTATGCCAAGGCATACAGTGCGACCGGGGTGTAACTTAATAATTCGGAGGCGTGTCCACATATTTTTAGCTGTATAGTGGGTATGAGGGGAGCTGCAAACTTTTAAAAAAAGTAGTGCTTTTGGTTAAAAAAAATTGTAAAGTTGCTTAACCACTTGCCTACCGGGCACTTATACCCCCTTCCTTACCAGCCCAATTTTCAGCTTTCAGCGCTGCCGCACTTTGATTGACAATTGCGCGGTCATGCAACATTGTACCCATATGAAATTTTGATCATTTTTTCCTCACAAATAGAGCTTTCTTTTGGTGGTATTTGCGCCCCGCTGGGCGCTTTACTTTTGCGCTATAAATAAAAAAGTGCAAAAAATTTGAAAAAAAAAAAAGTTTCTTTGTTTCTATTATAAAATTTTTCAAACAGGCATTTTTTTCTCCTTCACTGATGTGCGTTGATGAGGCAGCACTGATGGGCACTGATAGGCGGCACTGATGGGCACTGATAGGCAGCACTAAAGGGCACTGATAGGCAGTACTAATGAGGTGTCACGGATAGGCGGCACTGATAGACAGCACTAATGAGGTGTCACGGATAGGCGGCACTAATATGCAGCACTGATAGGCGGCACTGATAGGTGACACTGATGATGGGTACTGATAGACGGCACTGACTGGCATCACTGCTGGGCACTGACTGGCGGCACTGACTGGCACAACCCCTGGGCACTGACTGGTGGCACTGACTGGCAGCACTGCTGGGCTGCACTGGTGGGTGGCACTGGTGGGCAGCACTGGTGGGTGGGCACAGGTGGGTGGCACTGGTGGGCACAGGTGGGTGGGTGCCACTGCTGGGCACATGTAGGTGGCACTTCTGGGCACAGGTAGGTGGCACTGCAGAGCGGCACAGGTGGGTGCACTGCTGGGCACAGGTGGGTGCACTGCTGGGCACAGGTGGGCGGAGATAGTGGGCGCACTGCTGTGCGGAACTTGCGGGTGGCACTGCTGGGCACCGATCATCAGGGCACTGATCATCAGTGCCCTGATGATCGGTGCCGATCCCCGCTCTGACAACTACCGGTTCTCGGCAGTACTTTCCTCACGATCTGACTGCGTGCACTTGCATTTCCCTCTGATCAGCGTGTCATTGGACACCGCTGATCAGGTGGTAAAAGGCCGCTGTGATTGGCCTTTTACCACATCACGTGATCAGCTGTGTCCGTATGACGTCCACCCAGAACTGGCCGGCCGCGGTGAAGCCGTCATTCGGCTATGCGCGGTCGGCAAGAGGTTAATGTAGAACTGAAGACTCTTTTTTTTTTTTTTTTTTTTATTTGATACCTGAAATTAAGGGAAATCCCTGGTAGTCTCCATAGTCACCAGAAATAGTGTCCTCATTGGAAGATGGCCCCACTATTTCTCTTCTGGTGACCATTCAAAATTTAGTATTTTCTATTCACTTTTGGTGATAACGGTCACCAGGACAAATAGAAGGGATGAATCTCCCAATGGGGACACAGATGGCAAAAAAAAAACAAACAAACTGACAGGCGCTTTAATCCCTCTCCATCCTACCTAAAACAAGAAAAAAAGTTTTGTCTTAAACTTTAGAAGGAAATGTCTTTTTTTAATTTTTGGAATTTATCTAGCAACATTAGTTTAATATATTCATAAATGAAGCCTGCAAAGATTTCTTTGCAACCTCACCCTAGGAACTTACATTGGGAGAGTGGGGATGTTGGAGCCCCAGCTGTGCCCCTCCCTCCCACTGTCTCTGCAAAGGCAGATGCCACTTTGGCCTCTGTATTAACCCAGCCTGTTGTAATGTACTAGGGTCTATGCATCTGTATTTTTAAAAGGGAAACAAACCTGTAATAGTCTGAATGCAAGAACTTCCTGCGCTAGGAATGGGGCCCTATTCACCAAGCTGCTGACACAAAACTCCTTACCAACCAAAGTAAATACTTAAATATATAAAGTGCAGCGCTATCTCTAAATATACTAAATACATATACATATAAAGTGCAAAAACTGACTGTTAAAGTGCTCCAAATATTAACACACAATACTAAATAAATGTGCAAAATCATGCATTTACAAAATACTTAGTGCAACCCGTGTATTACAAATCATACGAATAAAGTGCAATTAGTGACAATCATAATCACTCCAACCATCCCTATATGTGATGGTATAATAAAAAATCTACAAAAAAATATATTGTAATGTTCAAACGCAACAAAAAAACTTTTTCCAACAGAAAAACTTTTTTAGATCTTCATGCATGTGTCACACGTGACCACACTTCGTGAATCCACACTTTAGCCGTGATGGCCTCTCACCTCCTTGCCACGACCCCACAGGGTCAGCTTGCTTTTTAAACAGGACACCACTTTAATAGCTCACCAGGACCTTCCTCGCCTCTTATCCTCTATCAGCAGTCTCCTCCTCAGTTCATATATAGACACAAGAGAGAATCACATAGTGTAATCCTGTTTATTTGTAAATTAGGTATAAAAAAGATTGCCCACTCACATTTGTATTCTCCTCACAAGCCTTCAATACCCCATGCTATAAATCTCCTGCATGGGTATTAAGATACAGGGATTTCAAATATGGCCGCCACGCCGGAAATTACGTCACCGCGCTCCCAGAATCCTCCTCGCGTACCGACGCATTGCGTCACGATAACACGTGACTTCCTCAGGGTCAGCACTTTAACAGTCAGTTTTTGCACTTTATATGTATATGTATTTAGTATATTTAGAGATAGCGCTGCACTTTATATATTTAAACCTGTAATAGCATTGCTACAGAATTAGAATATCTAAGCTTCTCACTCTATACTTTCTCATAGGATCACTTAGCAGTATACGTAAATCTAATTTTAAGTATGTTTAAAAGAAAATGCAAAGGTTTTACGCACCTCTATAAAATTTAAAATGAAAATTTATAATATTGGAAAAACAAACGTAATTTAAATTAATATTTGAAGTGAATACCCTTTCTCTTTAACACAGAAATTCCCTCAGATATACACTTGCATACAGTTTTGAAGGTATGATGCAGGGTAGATTGTGCAGAGAATTCTGGAGCAACATGCCTCAATTCCACCACTACAGTCAGATTTTGGCTGGCCTACTTTCTTCTCTCTTTGCAAGTATTCCCAGACTGCCTTGATGATGTTGAAACAGTGTTTCTCAACCTCTTCTTAGTCACGGCATCCTTTAAAAGTATGCGAGATTCTGAGGTGCCCTGGTCTACAAAATAGAATGTTACTGATGTATGGGAAACCTGAGCCTGTGGTGATGCACACAAATGCCTTGATGCATTGCTGAAATTAACTTCATAACAAAAGTCTCCCTTCCCATCATAGGTGTTCCCATCATATCAGAGTTCCCTCTATATGTCAAAGTTCCCCATCACATCAGATTCCCCCCATCACCAAGTCTTCCCATCACATCAGATTCCCCCCATCACCAAGTCTTCCCATCACATCAGATTCCCCCCATTACCAAGTCTTCCCAAAACATCAGATTCCCCCCATCACCAAGTCTTCCCATCACATCAGATTCCCCCCATCACCAAGTCTTCCCATCACATCAGATTCCCCCATCACCAAGTCTTCCCAGCACATCAGATTCCCCCCATCACCAAGTCTTCCCATCACATCAGATTCCCCCCATCACCAAGTCTTCCCATCACATCAGATTCCCCCCATCACCAAGTCTTCCCAGCACCTCAGATTCCCCCCATCACCAAGTCTTCCCATCACATCAGATTTCCCTCTTCACCAAGTCTTCCCATCACATCAGATTTCCCCCATCACCAAGTCTACCCATCACATCAGATTCCCCCCATCACCAAGTCTTCCCATCACATCAGATTCCCCCCATCACCAAGTCTTCCCATCACATCAGATTTCCCCCATCACCAAGTCTTCCCATCACATCAGATTCCTCCCATCACCAAGACTTCCCATCACATCAGATTTCCCCCATCACCAAGTCTTCCCATCACATCAGATTCCTCCCATCACCAAGACTTCCCATCACATCAGATTTCCCCCATCACCAAGTATTCCCATCACATCAGATTCTCCCCATCACCAAGTCTTCCCATCACATCAGATTTCTCCCATCTCCAAGTCTTCCCATCACATCAGATTTCCCCCATCACCAAGTATTCCCATCACATCAGATTCTCCCCATCACCAAGTCTTCCCATCACATCAGATTCCCCCCATCACCAAGTCTTCCCAGCACATCAGATTCCCCCCATTAGCAAGTCTTCCCATCACATCAGATTCCCCCCATCACCAAGTCTTCCCATCACATCAGATTCCCCCCATCACCAAGTCTTCCCATCACATCAGATTTCCCCCTTCACCAAGTCTTCCCATCACATCAGATTTCCCCCTTCACCAAGTCTTCCCATCACATCAGATTTCCCCCTTCACCAAGTCTTCCCATCACATCAGATTTCCCCCATCACCAAGTCTTCCCATCACATCAGATTCCCCCCATCACCAAGTCTTCCCATCACATCAGATTTCCCCCATCACCAAGTCTTCCCATCACATCAGATTCCTCCCATCACCAAGTCTTCCCATCACATCAGATTTCCCCCATCACCAAGTATTCCCATCACATCACATTCTCCCCATCACCAAGTATTCCCATCACATCACATTCTCCCCATCACCAAGTCTTCCCATCACATCAGATTTCCCCCATCACCAAGTATTCCCATCACATCAGATTCTCCCCATCACCAAGTCTTCCCATCACATCAGATTCCCCCCATCACCAAGTCTTCCCAGTACATCAGATTCCCCCCATCACCAAGTCTTCCCATCACATCAGATTCCCCCCATCACCAAGTCTTCCCATCACATCAGATTCCCCCCATCACCAAGTCTTCCCATCACATCAGATTCCCCCCATCACCAAGTCTTCCCATCACATCAGATTTCCCCCTTCACCAAGTCTTCCCATCACATCAGATTTCCCCCTTCACCAAGTCTTCCCATCACATCAGATTTCCCCCTTCACCAAGTCTTCCCATCACATCAGATTTCCCCCATCACCAAGTCTTCCCATCACATCAGATTCCCCCCATCACCAAGTCTTCCCATCACATCAGATTTCCCCCATCACCAAGTCTTCCCATCACATCAGATTCCTCCCATCACCAAGTCTTCCCATCACATCAGATTTCCCCCATCACCAAGTATTCCCATCACATCACATTCTCCCCATCACCAAGTATTCCCATCACATCACATTCTCCCCATCACCAAGTATTCCCATCACATCACATTCTCCCCATCACCAAGTCTTCCCATCATACCAGATTCCCCCCATCACAAAGTCTTCCCATCACATCAGATTTCCCCCATCACCAAGTATTCCCATCACATCACATTCTCCCCATCACCAAGTATTCCCATCACATCACATTCTCCCCATCACCAAGTATTCCCATCACATCACATTCTCCCCATCACCAAGTCTTCCCATCATACCAGATTCCCCCCATCACAAAGTCTTCCCATCACATTCCCCTCTTCACATCCAAGCCCTACCATTTGGCACCAGCAGCACAGCAGAGAGGAGGTGGTGAAGGTCTCCTGAATGCTGGGGAAAGGCCTCCATGTTGCCTACCCCGGATTGGTGTCATGGTGCAAGAGTTTTGACCAAATATCAACTTATTTTGTGGACATGCAGCCCCAAATTGTTGGGAACCTTCAACTTTATTCATTGATGTGTGTAGCTATTGTGCACCATTCGTCATCCTTTGAATGATAAGCTGCTTTCTGTTGGGGCTAAAATTGTTACATTTGTACTTACCAGTCCAGGGTAACCGCTGCACACCAGTCCTTGTGTTTTTATGTGTAGGTGTCATTTCCATGCATATGAGTCATTTGGTCTTAGTTCCCCTCCGAGAAATGACTTTTTGGTTACAGCTGTTTCATGAACACTGCTAGGAAGACTTCTTTTCACTGTATCAGGGTGGTTTATGCTAATTCTGAGCCTATAGTGGTGCTTGACCTCTTCTGATTTCAAAGGGAAGCAAGCCTGATGTCTTTCTTGTAATTTCCTATAGTTTCAGTGGCCCACCACTGTTTTGTGGCTCCTCAATCCTGTCATGCCCCAGCAGAATTTCTGCTTGGGAGCGAACTTGCTGATGCAAGCGGACCACCTTGTGTCTTCTTGTTATGATCACTTTTTTCATGATGTGAGATTTGAAGGTTAAACTATCGCATCATCTACAATCTCATCTTTTTAGTATGGCTATCCCTTGCCCAGCTTTATTTTTTTGTACACCATGCAGAGAAAGAAAAAAAAGACACTTAAGGTGCTTTTTGTTAACTTGCTTTTAACACGCTTCAAATGCGCATCAGATTAACATGCGTCCAACACTGAACAACGCACATTAATACTATAGGAGCGTTTGTTCAGTGTCAGTATTTTGAGCAATTGTGAACAAGACCTTACTTTGCAGCCTTTCCCCTGGCTTGTTTCACATAGAAATCAAGCTAGTGGATATCCTGGGTGACACTGATGGGTCATTTGTCGCAATTGACAATGGATCCACATAACTAAATGGCATGACTGACCATGTATTTATATGCAACATGTTTTTTTTAAATAAATAATACTTTCAGTGATGTATGTGTACTTATGTACATCATATATTTATTTTGTGAATAAGTAACCAGGCGTTCTGTGTACTCCTTATTCATTCTCATGGGGAGGGCAGATGTCTAAGGGGGGCACTTATTTTAGAGGAGGCTTCCAGAACCCCATTGACCCCCCCACCCCACTTTTCCCCTCCGCCCCCACATCCTCATTAACATAGGTCTAGAATAGATATTGAGGGGGATTCCCCGGCTGCTTTGTTTACGAAGAACCAAGCCAGCCAGGAAATGTCATTTAGTGTTTTTTTTACACTTTTCTAAATGTCACTTTTTCTGCAGTACATCACGGGCAGGTTTAAGGCATCCCCAAACATATTATTTAAAAGAGATTTGTATTACAAAGGATTTGTGTATTTTACAAAGACTCCCTCCCTCTTAATTTTTTTGCATTGGTGTATGTCCGCCATGGTGGCGCCCAGCTAATACTGACCTTTTTTAGCAAAGCAATTTGGTGTTTACAAAGGCCAGAAAAAATGTTTTTAGCACTTATAACATATTGAAAAGAACATATAATAATGCTATTAATAATAATAAAGTTGAATGACAGCCAGCATAATTTATCCCACTTCCTCTAAACACAGGCTGTCATGGACATACACCCAGCTCATGACTAGACAGGAACGTAGAAGCTGCACAGTGATGATCTTATCTGTCACATTGCTCTTTCCTTCAATTAGCATGCTGCTTGTCAGCACATTAACTGATTGGCTTGTTGTTCTGATTCTCCCTCTCTAAATCTGAGCCTTGCTGTACAGGGACTGCAGGAGGGTGATATTATTTAAATGCAGGTACTTACACGCATTTTAAAAATACATTTAATACCAGAGCTGTATTCATTTTTGTCTGTTATATCTGCATAGAGTTCAGCTTTAGACTTAAATTGGTTGTAAATGTAAAAGGTTTTTTAACCTTACTGCATTCTCTTAAAAAAAGAGCAAACAGGTAGCGCAAACACCTAGTGCATTATCCAAGGTTTATTTAAAAAGTCAAAAAGACAAAAACATACTCACTAGCTCTGAGGTAAGGGACTCGTCCCCGAAACGTGTCAGCATGCGGACCACACTGCCAGTCGGAACACCTTGACCACTGCTGTGGCCATCTTGGTTCTCATATTAAGCTTTACAAACATGCTATGTCTGTGAGTATGTTTTTGTCTTTTTGACTTTTTAAATAAACCTTGGATAATGCACTAGGTGTTTGCGCCACCTGTTTGATCTTTTTCCAGTTGTTGATAACCCTTTCCATACGCTATCCATAGGCTTTGCCACCTTTTGCCCTGGTTCCCCCGGCTTCATTTTGTCAGTTGATTTCTGGAGCGCTGGAGAGTGTACACTGTTAATGCATTCTCTGCATTAAGGTAAAAAAATCTTTCACATGCAGCTCCCCCCTTAACCACTTGCCTACCTGGCACTTATACCCCCTTCCTGCCCAGGCCAATTTTCAGCGCTATCACACTTTGAATGACAATTGCGCGGTCATGCAACACTGCACAGATATGAAATTTTTATCATTTTGTTTAGACAGATAGAGCTTTCTTTTGGTGGTATTTAATCACTGGGTTTTTCATTTTTTGCTAAACAAACCAAAAACAACTGAAAATTTTGAAGAAAAACTTTTTTCTCAGTTTTTGTTATAACAACATTTTGTAAATAAGTGATTTTTTTTCCTTCACTGATGTGTGCTAATGAGGCTGCAGTGATGGCACTGATTAGGAGGGACTGGTAGGTGGCACCGATGGGGATTGACAGGCAGCACTCATATATGGCACTGATAGGCGGCACTGACAGGCACTGTTTGGCGGCACTGATAGGCAGCACTGATAGGTGGCACTGAAAGGCAGCTCAGATTGGCACTGATATGTGGCATTGATGTGCACTGGTAGGCACTGATATGTGGCACTGATGGGCACTGGCAAGTGGTATTGATGAGCACTGACAGCTGGCATTGATGGACACTAACAGGTGGCACTGCTGGGGCTACACTGATCATCAGGGCACACTGATCATCAGTGCCCTGATGATCAGTGTACATGTCCCCTCTGAGGAATGCCGATTACCGGCTCTCTTTTCCTCACGAGCTGTCATCATGACAGCTCGTGAGGAGAGAAATGCCGATAACCGGCATTTCCCTATTTACATGGGATCAGCTGTGATTGGACACAACTGATCACATGACCGAGCTGACATCTTTGGCTGTTTCCGTTAATCGGTGATCCGCTTTGTCCAAGGGACACAGCGCACCACCGATCACCGTGCTGTGCGCACCCGGAGCCGCGCATGCGTGGTTAGAGTAGGAAGAACATCATATGACCTCCTTCCAGAACGAGAGAACCACCTTGCACCCATCATTACCTTATATGGCGGTTAAATACTAATTTCAGCCCATTCTCTGTCCAGTGCTGTGCACATCTGCAGAAGCTCCTCTCCCCTCTTTCAGCTCTCACAGGCTTGACTACTGTCGGTCAAAACCTGTGAGCAGAGAGCGGGGGTGGGGGGTATGGAACTGAGTGTCTGAATTGATACAGTTGCAAGAAAAAGTATGTGAACCCCTTGGGATTACGTGGAGTTTTGCATGAATTGGGCATAAAATGTGCTCTGAACGTCAGCTAAGTCACAACAATAGAAGAACACAGTCTGCTGAACATAATACTACACAAACATTAGATGTTGCCATGGTTTAATTGCACCTAACATGTAAACATTCACAGTGCAGGGAGGAAAAAGTATGTGAACCTTTGGACTTAATAACTGGTTGACCCTCCTTTGGCAGCAATAACCTCAACCAAACGTTTCCTGTAGTTGCAGATCAGACCTGCACAACGATCTGGAGTCATTTTGGACCACTCCTCTTCACAAAACTGTTTCAGTGTAGCAATATTCTTGGGATGTCTGGTGTGAATCGCTCTCTTAAGGTCATGCCACAGCATTTCAATGGGGTTGAGGTCAGGACTCTGACTGGGCCACTCCAGAAGGCGTATTCTGTGCTGTTGCAGCCATTGTTTTGTTGAATGACTTGTATGCTTTGGGTCATTGTCCTGTTGCATCACCCATCCTCTGCGGAGCTTCAGTTGGCGGACAGATGGTCATACGTTTTCCTGCAAAATGTCTTGATAAACTCTGGAATTCATTTTCCCATCAATGACAACAATCCGTCCAGGCCTGAGGCAGCAAAGCAGCCCCAAACCATGATGCTCCCTCCGCCATGTTTCACAGTGGGGATGAGGTTTTGATGTTGGTGCGCTGTGCCTTTTTTTTCTCCACACATAGTGTTGTGTGTTCTTCCCAAACAACTCCATCTTGGTTTCATCTGTCCACAGTATATTCTGCCAGTAGTGCTGTGGAACATCCAGGTGCTCTTTTGCAAACATCAAACGTGCTGCAATCTTCTTTTTGGACAGCAATGGCTTCCTCCGTGGTGTCCTCCCATGTACTCCATTCTTGTTTCATGTTTTCCTTATTGTAGATGTGTCAACAAAATTGTTAGCATGTGCCAGAGATTTCTGTAGGTCTTTAGCTGACACTCTGGGATTCTTCTTTACCTCATGCAGCATTCTGCGCTGTGGTCTTGCAGTCATTTTTACAGGACGACCACACCTAGGGAGAGTAGCAACAGTGCTAAACTTTCTCCATTTGTAGACAGTCTGTCTTACCGTGAACACAGGAACATCAAGGCTCAAGGAGATACTTTTGTAACCCTTTCCAGCTTCATGCAAGTCAACAATTCTTGATGGTAGGTCTTCTGAGAGCTCTTTTCTGCGAGGCATGGTTCACATCAGACAGTGCTTCTTGAAACCAGTAAACCCAAAACAGGTGTGTGTGTTTTTTAAGGGCAGGACAGCTGTCAGCAACACATCCAATATCATCACACTGATTGGAGTCAAGGTTGGCTCACTCCTGGCTCCAATTAGCTCTGGGAGAAGTCATTAAGCTAGGGCCTCACATACTTTTTCCTCCCTGCGCTGTGAATGTTTACATGTTATGTGCAATTAATCCATGGCAACATCTAATGTTTGTGTAGTATTATGTTCAGCAGACTGTGTTCTTCTATTGTTGTGACTTAGATGACGTTCAGAGCACATTTTATGCCCAATTCATGCAAAACTCCACGTAATCCCAAGGGGTTCACATACTTTTTCTTGCAACTGTAGGTTTACATCAAATTTTTATCAAAAGGGATAGTCTCCATTTATTTTCAGCTCTTCAAAACCCCGGCCTGTCTCTGGAGATTAGAATACTTGGCACAATATAATATAATTTAGAAAATATTCCATGATTGGGTGTGTCCTTTGGTCCCCTTGTCATTAGTCCTCTGTAGGCAAAAGCAAAGCAAAACAAACATGTCACTCATATGCACTCAATGAACCAGCTTGTAACATTTGACCTTGTGCACCATAGAAAGTGCTCTGCAGGCATTAGTATGGTTCATCCCCGGGTGTTCTAGGAAAACCAATTCATTTCCAGACTCTCCAGTCTTTGTGTATGTGCAGTAGTGCATGCGAGCAACCACCCTGCTGCCCCCCTCCTCCATTAATGCTTCATTGTATCTATCTGAAAAAAGCAAAATGGAATCAGATGTAGGTTACAATCCCTACCTCTACTGCCTTTTACCTTTCAATGTACTTTTTCCTCCATTTGCTGACCATGGATGGACACATTTATTTCAGAGTAACATGCAGAGTCCTTAAATGCAGAAAATGTTCAAAACCAACACATTGCTTCCTGTTATCAGGCTGCATACAGTCATGGCCAAAAATATTGGCACCTCTGCATTTCTGTCAGCTAATGCACCACTTCGCCCAGAAAATTCTTGCAAATACAAATGTTTAGGCATTCTCATGTTTATTTATTTTATTTGTATTGGTATGACACAAAAAAAGTGGAGAAACAAAAAGCCAAATCTGACACATCAAAAAACAAAAAGTCAAATCTGACATATCTAACCCAAAACCCCAAAAATGGACTGGGCAAAAATATTGACACCTTTTCAAAATTGTAAGGAATTATTGGATTCCAAGTTTGTGATGCTTCTGTCATTTGTATTTAAACTTGCCTGTATCAATTAACAGATCTTAATGTTGCTGTGTCCACTGTGTGTATCATTATCCAGACGTTTACAGCCCATGACACTGTAGCTAATCTCCCTAGATGTGGACAAAAGAAAAAAACTGATCAAAGATTACTCCATTGGTGGATAAAGAACCTCAATCAACTTCCAGGCAAATTCAAGCTGACCTAGAGGCACAGGGTACAACTGTGTCGGCTCGCACTATATGTCGCCATCTAAATGAAAAGGGACGCTACGGTAGGAGATGCAGGAGGACCCGACTGCTGACACGAACATAAAAAAGTCAGATTGGAGTTTACCAAAACTTACCTGAGAAAGCCAAAGAAATTATTTAAAAAAAAATACAGTCCCTTCAGCAAAACATGGTGGAGGTTTACTGATGTGTTGGGGTTGCTTTGCTGCTTCAGGCACTGGATGTTTTGACCGTGTGCATGGCATTCTGAATAGAGATGAGCGAATTATTCAAAAATTCGATTCGGCTGATTCGGCGAATTCGTGGAATAAATTTGATTCGAGTCGAATAAATTCGCTGCAAATTTAACTTATAAAAAGGGTGTTTCTAGGCTTCAGAGAGCCTTTATATTAGTGCAGAACACTGTACCTTTAATTTAAATGCCCTTGGAGTCTACTGGGGAAGAGAAATAATACTGTCAGTCAGTATGACATGCAGATGAGTGCCGTCGATCTTAGAATCACCGCACACTTCACTCATTTGGGCAGTCACGGGGCCAAAACCAGAGTGTGGAGCCACAGTGTGGCGGTGGAGACAGCAGCAATGGGAGGCCATACAGCACCCTATGACAAAATGGAACCCACCAGCAGTGTGAGGAGACCTGAAAGTGGCACATGGCAGAGTGTGGCGATGGAGACAGCAGCAATGGGAGGCCGTACAGGGACCCATGACACACTCTGGACCTGGCAGCAGCATGAGGAGGCGGTACAGGGGCCCATGGCAGATTACGGGCCTGGCAGCAGCAATGGGAGGCCCGTAATCTGCCAGCACCCTATGACAAAATGGAACCCACCAGCAGTGTGAGGAGACCTGAAAGTGGCACATGGCAGAGTGTGGCGATGGAGACAGCAGCAATGGGAGGCCGTACAGGGACCCATGACACACTCTGGACCTGGCAGCAACATGAGGAGGCGGTACAGGGGCCCATGACAGATTACGGGCCTGGCAGCAGCATGAGGAGGCGGTACGGGGGCCCATGGCAGATTACGGGCCTGGCAGCAGCAATGGGAGGCCCGTAATCTGCCAGCACCCTATGACAAAATGGAACCCACCAGCAGTGTGAGGAGACCTGAAAGTGGCACATGGCAGAGTGTGGCGATGGAGACAGCAGCAATGGGAGGCCGTACAGGGACCCATGACACACTCTGGACCTGGCAGCAGCATGAGGAGGCGGTACAGGGGCCCATGACAGATTACGGGCCTGGCAGCAGCATGAGGAGGCGGTACGGGGGCCCATGGCAGATTACGGGCCTGGCAGCAGCAATGGGAGGCCCGTAATCTGCCAGCACCCTATGACAAAATGGAACCCACCAGCAGTGTGAGGAGACCTGAAAGTGGCACATGGCAGAGTGTGGCGATGGAAACAGCAGCAATGGGAGGCCGTACAGGGACCCATGACACACTCTGGACCTGGCAGCAGCAAGAGGAGGCGGTACAGGGGCCCATGGCAGAGTGGCGAAGCGTAAGCAGCTTAAATTGAAGGCCATACAGAGGCCTATGTTAAAAATAATAACATGTTTGGGGCATGATTCATGGCGGATTTAGTCAGTTGTGTCAGGAACTGGTGGTTTGAAATCCAGACTAATCCACGCCTGATTCATTTTCACAAACGTGAGTCTCTCCACACTTTGGGTGGACAGTCGTGTCCTCCGCGGAGTTACAATACCTCCTGCCGCACTAAACACGCGCTCCGATGCCACGCTACTGGCCGGGCATGACAGCCTTTCAAGGGCAAATTCAGCTAGTTGGGGCCAAAGGTCAAGTTTCGTTGCCCAGTAGTCAAGGGGATTGTCTACCTCGGTTGGCAGGGTGCTGTCCAAGTAGGCCCAAGCCTGTTGTTTGAGGTCCTGCTCCAGGTCCACCTGATGCTGCTGCTGCTGCGGCTGGTTAGTAGTTTCCTCACTGCGCTGGTGAAGAAAGCTACTCATCATCGACTGCAGACTGAGGCAGCCGCTGCTGGTGGAGCTGCCACTGCTCCTACCACCCCACCCCTCCCCTGCTGCCATGGCAGCGGAACGCGAGCGCACAGGGCCCACAGTGTCTGAGGATGGACGTTGGCGCAGAAAGGCAGAGACCAACTGACTACATAGGTGGTTTTTATAGTACGTTATTTTGGCCTCCCTCTCAGCAGGTGTGAAAAAGGCCACCATTTTTGAACAGTAGCGAGGGTCCAACAAGGTGGACAGCCAAAAGTCATCCCTCTGTCTGATGGTTATTATTCGGCTGTCGCTACGCAAGCAACCGAGCATGCTATGGGCCATTTGTGCCAAGGAATGCGAGGGACTCCCTGCCTCCATCTCCACAGCATACTGCCACGGTGCGTCTGGGTCCTCTGTCTCCTCCTCCTCCTCTACCAGATGCTCCTGCTCCTCCACTCCTGTCCGCTGAGTGGAAAAACCACCCATTTCACTCAATAATTCCTGAGCACCAATGTCCTCCTCTACCTCCTCCTCTTCTTCCTGTCCTGCCCCCACAGGGGTCATGTGGCGTTGAGATCTGTGTGCCACGTCTACCGCACCCTGACCAGCCATTGTTAACAGCATTTGTTCCAGGACGTGCAACAGAGGAATGACGTCGTTCATCCCATAGTCCTGCCGACTCACGAATAGCGTGGCCTCCTCAAAGGGCCTGAGCAAGCGGCAGGTGTCACGCATGAGCTGCCAATGGCTGACATCGAAGTTACACAGGGGAGTACCTTTATCCGCTTGTAACATCAGGAAATTGGTGATGGCCTTTCGCTGTTCGTAAAGGCGGTCTAACATATGTAGGGTTGAATTCCACCTTGTTGCAACGTCGCAGATCAGGTGATGCTGTGGAATTCTGTTCTGCCGCTTCAGCTCAAGGAGGGTGTGCTTTGTGGTGTAGGAATGGCTGAAATGCATGCAAAGTTTACGTGACATTTTAAGGATGTCTTGCAGTGGGATGGTGGATTTTAGGAACCGCTTGACAACCAGATTGAACACGTGAGCCATGCATGGCACATGGCACAACCTTCCTTGACGCAGAGCAGACACCATGTTCTTTCCGTTGTCGGTCAACATGGTTCCGATTTTCAGTTTGCGCGGAGACAGCCATCTGTCGATTTCTCTGTTCATTACACTCAGAAGTTCCTCCCCTGTGTGACTACGTTCGCCAAGGCATACCAGGTGCAGCACAGCGTGACACCGTTGCGCCCTGCACATGTGATATGCCGGTCGGGTAATGGGACTTGGCACGGGGGTGGCGGCTGAGGACACGGCGGAAGAAGAGGTGGTAGAGGCGGACATCTTTGCTGGACCAAGGACGTGCAAACGTGGAGGCAAAAGCGTCGTGACCTGTCCAAGTTGCTGGTGCGGCTGTGCCGGCACCACGTTCACCCAGTGGGCCGTAAATGACATGTACTGTCCCTGACCGTAGTTACAGCTCCACACGTCGGCGCTGCCGTGCACTTTGGCAGAGACCGAAATGCTCAAAGACTGGCCCACCATCTCTTCTACATGTGAATGCAGGGCTGGCACTGCCTTTTTGGCGAAGAAATTCCGGCTTGGCACTCTCCACCGCGGCGCGGCACAAGCCATCATTTCTCGGAAAGGTGCTGAGTCCACCACTTGGAAAGGGAGGGACTGCAGCACCAGCAACTTGAACAGGAGGACGTTCAGCTTCTGCACCGTCGGGTGCGTGCTCGCAAACTGTTGTCTCTTGGAAACGGATTCCAAGAAAGTGTCAGGGCTCCCAGGTGTGACCAGAGGTGTGTGACTGACGCAGGGAAACGCAGACCTCAGATATGTGATAAACAATATAATTTATTAACACTAACAATACAAACATAAACGCAGTGCAATACTAAACATAATACAGTGCAAACAAACCAAACCAACCACCCACAGATAACAGTACATACAAGCAAGCGTCGTCAGGCAGGCCGGGTCAATATCAATTGGGCAGGTAGGTACAGGGGGAGCAAGCGGAGATTGGTCAGGGTCACAAGCCAGGGATCAGAACAGGTAGCAGGCAGCGTAGTACAGAGGGTCAGGCAGAGGGATGGTCAGACAAGCCAGGGATCAGAGCAGGGTCAGCAGAGAATCAGACAGGAACAGAGAGCAGGAACAGGATACAGGGCCCAAGAGAAACACAACACCAAGGCAGAGTCTGTGGGTCTGGCCATCCCTTAAATACCCCAGCATAATCAGTTCCAGGTGTTAGCTGGCTGCAAAGTTGAGTCTCTGATTGCTGGGAGCATCCGCTGGCCAGCCCTGGTACTGCAGATCAAATGGCAGGTGAGTCCCACCATTGCTGGCTAGTCCATTCCTGACAGTACCCCCCCCTCAAGGAGCGGCCTCAGGACGCTCCAAACAGTCCTAGCTGGGCAAAATGTTCCACCGCCCGGGTCTGGTAACTGGCGGGATATCAAAAACTGGCACACCGGGCAGGACTCCGGGCAGCGGCACACCGGGCAGGGGCACACCGGGCAGAGGCACATCGGGCAGGACTCCGGGCAGAGGCACATCGGGCTGGACTCCGGGCAGAGGCACATCGGGCTGGACTCCGGGCAGAGGCACATCGGGCTGGACTCCGGGCAGAGGCACATCGGGCTGGACTCCGGGCAGAGGCACATCGGGCTGGACTCCGGGCAGAGGCACATCGGGCAGGACTCCGGGCAGAGGCACATCGGGCAGGACTCCGGGCAGAGGCACATCGGGCAGGACTCCGGGCAGAGGCACATCGGGCAGGACTCCGGGCAGAGGCACATCGGGCAGGACTCCGGGCAGAGGCACATCGGATTACCAGGCGAAGCAGCAGGCAGCGGGCCACCAGGCGGAGCAGCAGGCACCGGGCCCCCGGGCGGAGCGGCAGGCACCGGGCCCCCGGGCGGGGCGGCAGGCACCGGGCCCCCGGGCGGGGCGACAGGCACCGGGCCCCCGGGCGGGGCGACAGGCATCGGGCCCCCGGGCGGGGCGACCGGCATCAGGTCCCCAGGCGGGGCGGGCGCCGGGCCCCCAGGCAGAGCGGCGGGCGCCAGACCCCCAGATGGAGTGACAGGTCTCGGGCCCCCAGGCGGAGCGACAGGTCTCGGGCCCTCAGGCGGAGCGGCGGGCGCCGGACCCCTAGATGGAGCGACAGGTCTCGGGCCCCCAGGCGGAGCGGCGGGCGCCGGACCCCCAAGTGGAGCGACAGGTCTCGGGCCCTCAGGCGGAGCGGCGGGCGCCGGACCCCCAGGTGGAGCGACAGGTCTCGGGCCCCCAGGCGGAGCAACAGGTCTCGGGCCCTCAGGCGGAGCGGCGGGCGCCGGACCCCCAGATGGAGCGACAGGTCTCGGGCCCTCAGGCGGAGCGGCAGGCGCCGGACCCCCAGGTGGAGCGACAGGTCTCGGGCCCCCGGGCGGAGCAACAGGTCTTGGGCCCCCAGACGAAGCGGCGAGTCACCAGGCACGACTGCGGGCACCGAGTCAACTGGCGGAACAGCGGGCATCGAGTCAACTGGCGGAACTGCGGGCACCGAGTCGTCTGGCAAGACTGCGGGCACCGAGTCGTCTGGCAAGACTGCGGGCACCGAGTCGTCTGGCAAGACTGCGGGCACCGAGTCGTCTGCCAAGACTGCGGGCACCGAGTCGCCTGGCAAGACTGTGGGCACCGAGTCAACTGGCAGAACAGCGGGCATCGAGTCGTCTGGCAAGACTGCGGGCACCGAGTCGTCTGCCAAGACTGCGGGCACCGAGTCGTCTGCCAAGACTGCGGGCACCGAGTCGTCTGCCAAGACTGCGGGCATCGAGTCAACTGGCGGAACAGCGGGCACCGAGTCGTCTGGCAAGACTGCGGGCACCGAGTCGTCTGGCAAGACTGCGGGCACCGAGTCGTCTGGCAAGACTGCGGGCACCGAGTCGTCTGGCAAGACTGCGGGCACCAAGTCAACTGGCGGAACAGCGGGCACCGAGTCAACTGGCGGAACAGCGGGCATCGAGTCAACTGGCGGGACTGCGGGCACCGAGTCGTCTGGCAAGACTGCGGGCACCGAGTCGTCTGGCGGAACAGCGGGCATCGAGTCAACTGGCAAGACTGCGGGCACCGAGTCGTCTGGCAAGACTGCGGGCACCGAGTCGTCTGGCAAGACTGCGGGCACCGAGTCGTCTAGCAAGACTGCGGGCACCGAGTCGTCTGGCAAGACTGCGGGCACCGAGTCAACTGGCAAGACTGCGGGCACCGAGTCAACTGGCAAGACTGCGGGCACCGAGTCAACTGGCGGAACAGCGGGCATCGAGTCAACTGGCGGAACAGCGGGCATCAAGTCAACTGGCGGGACTGCGGGCACCGAGTCGTCTGGCAAGACTGTGGGCACCGAGTCGTCTGGCGGAACAGCAGGCATCGAGTCAACTGGCAAGACTGCGGGCACCGAGTCGTCTGGCAAGACTGCGGGCACCGAGTCGTCTGGCAAGACTGCGGGCACCGAGTCGTCTGGCAAGACTGCGGGCACTGAGTCGACTGGCGGAACAGCGGGCACCGAGTCGTCTGGCAAGACAGTGGGCTCCGAGTCAACAGGCACGACAGTGGGCACCGGGTCATCAGGTATCGGATTGTCTGGCTCGACAGCGGGCATCGGGTCACCAGGTATGACAGCGGGCACTGGGTCACCAGGCATCAGGTCATTTGGCTTGCCAGCGGGCACCGCGTCATCTGGCAAGGCAGTGGGCACCGGGTCACCAGGTATGACAGCGGGCTCTGAGTCAATTGGCACGACAGCGGGCACTGGATCAGGTACCGGATCATCTGGATCAACAGCGGGCATCGAGTCAACTGGCCTAATAGGATCGTCGGGCTGGATCAGCTCATCATGCTGGGTAGAAACATCCGGCTGAGTAGAGGCATCCGGCTGAGTAGAGGCATCCGGCTGAGTAGAGGCATCCGGCTGAGTAGAGGCATCAGGCTGAGTAGAGGCATCAGGCTGAGTAGTGGCATCAGGCTGAATGCAGGCATCAGGCCGAGTAGAGGCTTCAGGCTGAGTAGAGGCTTCAGGCTGAGTAGAGGCTTCAGGCTGAGTAGAGGCTTCAGGCTGAACCACGGAAGGCAGGTTCACCGGTTTGGATACTGGCAGGATGGTATTGGTTGGAAAGAATTTTCGCTTTTTTCTGGTTTTAACTACTGGAGCACTGCAAGTAAACGCAGGTCTGCAAACGAATGGAGCAGCTGGAGACAGAGAAGAGCTGGAGGATGGAACAGGGGAGGGAACAGTTGCTACAGAGGGCTTTTTTACAGGGTTAAAGGCAGGATAGGTGCAGCGAGTGGGAACAGGGTACTGACATGCGGTAGATAGCCAAGTATACTGGGCTGTAACTGGAGGAGCTGGTGGGAATACAGGAGTAGAGTTAGAAGCAGGACTGGGTTTTTGTAAGCTGACTGAGGCTGGGTGCAACAAGTCTGTCCATGTCTGCAGTAGGGGTTGAACAAAGCTGAGCTTACACAAAGCCTGCCTGACCAAAGACTGCACTGCGTTTATACAATCTCTTAGTGTCTGTGGTGAACATGTGGAATAACGCTCCAGAAAGTAACCCACATCATCCTCTAATAACCACACCAGGGACTCTACCTGGTCTGCACTAAATGGTGGCAAAAATTCATCCCTGCATTCGGGGGAACCAGATGAAACCAACTCAGCACAAACCTCAATCAAAGGCTGCACCTCAGAGAACTCTGTGCCCTGATCTACTAGAACATGAGCGAGCCGTATACATTCTAGTAGTTGATCCCTGGGATACTCCTTCAGAGTTGGATAAGCATACTCCCTGTCATCAAACACTAGCAGAGATAAATACACAACCTCATCCAGATCCATCCTTCCCAGCAACAAGCCAAGATGGCTTCCCTGTGCAGCCACTTCTGGTCAGGATTGGCCTTGGTGTAATGTCAGGGCTCCCAGGTGTGACCAGAGGTGTGTGACTGACGCAGGGAAACGCAGACCTCAGATATGTGATAAACAATATAATTTATTAACACTAACAATACAAACATAAACGCAGTGCAATACTAAACATAATACAGTGCAAACAAACCAAACCAACCACCCACAGATAACAGTACATACAAGCAAGCGTCGTCAGGCAGGCCGGGTCAATATCAATTGGGCAGGTAGGTACAGGGGGAGCAAGCGGAGATTGGTCAGGGTCACAAGCCAGGGATCAGAACAGGTAGCAGGCAGCGTAGTACAGAGGGTCAGGCAGAGGGATGGTCAGACAAGCCAGGGATCAGAGCAGGGTCAGCAGAGAATCAGACAGGAACAGAGAGCAGGAACAGGATACAGGGCCCAAGAGAAACACAACACCAAGGCAGAGTCTGTGGGTCTGGCCATCCCTTAAATACCCCAGCATAATCAGTTCCAGGTGTTAGCTGGCTGCAAAGTTGAGTCTCTGATTGCTGGGAGCATCCGCTGGCCAGCCCTGGTACTGCAGATCAAAAGGCAGGTGAGTCCCACCATTGCTGGCTAGTCCATTCCTGACAGAAAGACTGCTGACGGAATCCGTGAAGAGGAGTAGCAGGAGAAGGAGCATCTGAACGAGCGGAAGATGCCAACGAGCGACAACTCCCCTAAGCAGAGGTGTTGGAGCCTTGACTGGCTGATAGAGGGCGATTGACGTCGGGTGACGGAGCAAGTAACGGAGCGGGTGATGGAGCGGGGGCTGGGGCAGGCAGAACCGCCGTATCTTTATCACGGTTTTCCTAGGCCACCAAATGGCGACGCTGCATATGCTGACGCAACGCTGTAGTCCCAACATGGGCCCCCTGGCCACGCTTGACTTTCTGGCCACATAGTCGACATACGGCTACGTTTACTTCCTCGGGCGGCTTGACGAAAAATTGCCACACCGCCGAGTAGGAAACTTTGCCCCCGCTACTCCTCACTGGCTGACTGCTACTTCCTCCGTGCACACCGGCACCACTACTGGCCGTGGTGGTAGGCTGCAGTGGAGCTGGTGCTCTACTCCGTGGCCGTTTGCCTCCACTGACACTGCTGCGACCCTGCTGCCTCCTGGGCAACCCACCGACTGTTTTGCTCGCTGCCAAGCTGGCACCCTCTTCTCCTGATGATGCGGAAGCAATAGCCTGATGACGACGAGGCTGCCAAGTGCGATCAGCCTCATCATCATCAATTAGGGTCCCTGCCTCACTACTAGCCCCCTCGGCTGCGTGTGGGTCAGGAGACAGACCTGTCTCTAGACCGGCTACCGAGCCACTCTCCTCGCCAGTACTTCTTCGCCTGGCTGCTGAAGAGGCGGATGTCTCCCCCCGTTCCTGACCGCCCTCTGTTAGCTCTTCCTCACTGTACAGTGGGGCTGAGCCCACAGCATGCGATACTTCGCTTGGTGAGGGAACACCAAAGGACAGGGGCAGGTAGAGGACACGTGATTTCAGTGGGCTTGCTCCCGGGCCATGCCAACTAACGGTTGTGTCTGACGTACCCACCGACCGTTGGCTGTAGGTGTCAGAGGTGACCTGGGAAGAGGAAGACGACCGAGCCAACCAATCGATGACGGCAGGGTTGTCGGTGGAGACACGACCGCTGGATGACACCGGGAGCACTGGCCTCTGGCTGCGACTAGTGCTGCCTCGACCCCTTCCTCTGCTGCCACGTCTGCTCGCTCCTGAAACATTGCCTCTTCTGCCACTCCTCTGCGTGTTGTCTGACATACTCTTTAATTCAACGATTCTGTGTCCCTGAGTAACGATTCTGTGTCCCTGAGTAACAATTCTGTGTCCCTGAGTAACAATTCTGTGTCTGTCCCTGAATAACAATTCTGTGTCCCTCAGTAACGATTCTGTGTCCCTCAGTAACAATTCTGTGTCCCTGAGTAACAATTCTGTGTCCCTGAGTAACAATTCTGTGTCCCTGAGTAACAATTCTGTGTCCCTCAGTAACGATTCTGTGTCCCTCAGTAACAATTCTGTGTCCCTCAGTAACAATTCTGTGTCCCTGAGTAACAATTCTGTGTCTGTCCCTGAGTAACAATTCTGTGTCCCTGAGTAACAATTCTGTGTCTGTCCCTGAGTAACAATTCTGTGTCTGTCCCTGAGTAACAATTCTGTGTCCCTCAGTAACGATTCTGTGTCCCTCAGTAACGATTCTGTGTCCCTGAGTAACAATTCTGTGTCCCTGAGTAACAATTCTGTGTCCCTGAGTAACAATTCTGTGTCCCTGAGTAACAATTCTGTGTCTGTCCCTGAGTAACAATTCTGTGTCCCTGAGTAACAATTCTGTGTCTGTCCCTGAGTAACAATTCTGTGTCCCTCAGTAACGATTCTGTGTCCCTCAGTAACGATTCTGTGTCCCTGAGTAACAATTCTGTGTCCCTGAGTAACAATTCTGTGTCCCTCAGTAACGATTCTGTGTCCCTCAGTAACAATTCTGTGTCCCTGAGTAACAATTCTGTGTCCCTGAGTAACAATTCTGTGTCTGTCCCTGAGTAACAATTCTGTGTCCCTGAGTAACAATTCTGTGTCCCTCAGTAACAATTCTGTGTCCCTGAGTAACAATTCTGTTTCCCTGAGTAACAATTCTGTGTCTGTCCCTGAGTAACGATTCTGTGTCCCTGAGTAACAATTCTGTGTCCCCGAGTAACAATTCTGTGTCCCTGAGTAACAATTCTGTGTTTGTCCCTGAGTAACGATTCTGTGTCCCTCAGTAACAATTCTGTGTCCCTGAGTAACAATTCTGTGTCCCTGAGTAACAATTCTGTGTCTGTCCCTGAGTAACAATTCTGTGTCCCTGAGTAACAATTCTGTGTCCCTGAGTAACAATTCTGTGTCTGTCCCTGAGTAACAATTCTGTGTCCCTGAGTAACAATTCTGTGTCCCTGAGTAACAATTCTGTGTCTGTCTCTGAGTAACAATTCTGTGTCCCTCAGTAACGATTCTGTGTCCCTCAGTAACAATTCTGTGTCCCTGAGTAACAATTCTGTGTCTGTCCCTGAGTTACAATTCTGTGTCTGTCCCTGAGTAACAATTCTGTGTCCCTGAGTAACAATTCTGTGTCCCTGAGTAACAATTCTGTGTCCCTCAGTAACGATTCTGTGTCCCTCAGTAACAATTCTGTGTCCGTCCCTGAGTAACAATTCTGTGTCCCTGAGTAACAATTCTGTGTCCCTCAGTAACAATTCTGTGTCCCTCAGTAACAATTCTGTGTCTGTCCCTGAGTAACAATTCTGTGTCCCTGAGTAACAATTCTGTGTCTGTCCCTGAGTAACAATTCTGTGTCCCTCAGTAACGATTCTGTGTCCCTCAGTAACAATTCTGTGTCCCTGAGTAACAATTCTGTGTCCCTGAGTAACAATTCTGTGTCTGTCCCTGAGTAACAATTCTGTGTCCCTGAGTAACAATTCTGTGTCTGTCCCTGAGTAACAATTCTGTGTCCCTGAGTAACAATTCTGTGTCCCTGAGTAACAATTCTGTGTCTGTCCCTGAGTAACAATTCTGTGTCCCTCAGTAACGATTCTGTGTCCCTCAGTAACAATTCTGTGTCCCTGAGTAACAATTCTGTGTCCCTGAGTAACAATTCTGTGTCTGTCCCTGAGTAACAATTCTGTGTCCCTGAGTAACAATTCTGTGTCTGTCCCTGAGTAACAATTCTGTGTCCCTGAGTAACAATTCTGTGTCCCTGAGTAACAATTCTGTGTCTGTCCCTGAGTAACGATTCTGTGTCCCTCAGTAACGATTGTGTGTCCCTGAGTAACGATTGTGTGTCCCTGAGTAACGATTGTGTGTCCCTGAGTAACGATTGTGTGTCCCTGAGTAACGGTTCTGTGGCCCTGAGTAACGATTCTGTGGCCCTAAAGTCTCTGTGGCCCTAACTCTGTCCCTCAATACAGACAGGTCTGTCTCTCTTGAATGATCGGAGGCTAATGGAGAATTGTAAGATGGCCGCGATTTATAGCTCCACCATTACACAGTGCTGGCTGGCTGGCTGCTGATTGGCTAATGCGATCACATGTCATGAATGAATGCATTATGGGTCAGCGCGCCTTGTCTGCGCGCCTTCCCAGAGATCCTCGCTCCGTCGCCACACATGTCGCCGCCATTTTTGGAAAAATTTGATTCGTGCATCCGAAGTCTGCTAATTTTCGGATTCGTCGCGAATCGAATTTTTCCTAATCTTCGAAAACGAATTCCACTTCGCCATGTTCGATTCGCTCATCTCTAATTCTGAAATCTGGAAACTACCAAAGAATTCTGAGGTGCAATGCAGGGCACAGTGTCAGAAAGTTGGGTCTCCATCAGAGGTCGTGGGTCTTACAGCAGGACAATGACACAATGACACAAAAAAATTACCCAGAAACAGTTTCAAAGCGCTGGAGAGTACTAAATTGGCCAGCAATGAGTCCAGATCTCAATCCCATAGAGCATCTGCAGAGAAATACAGGAGTTGGGAAAAATTAGATTTTTTTCCACATACTTACCTGCAATTCCATTTCTTTCCTTTTTTTCTGGTACATCACAGGACACAGAGCAGACCATAATAATGACTATGTGTGTCATATGCCATCTATAGGTGAATGGACAAACAGGAAGTCCTTCCCCATATAACCCCTTCTACAGAGGAAGTACTCAGGTTTTTGTAGCAAGCAATGAAAATCCAGAAAGAGGGGAGGGACCTCTGTGTCCTGTGATGTACTCCAAGAAATGGATTTTACAGGCAAGTATGTAGGAAAAAATCCATTTTTTTTCTTGTACATCATGGGACACAGAGAAGGCCATAATAATGAGCATGTGGGATGTCCCAAAGCAATAACCTTGAAGGGTGGGTAGCATTACAATAACCACCGCCAACATCCCAAAAGAGAGCTATTCAGCTGTACATAAAACACTGCGGCCAAAAGCAGAATCCTCCATGGCTTTGACATCCAGCTGGTAAAACCTTGTGAATATATGAACCAAAGACCATGTAGCAGCCTTACAAACCTGAGCAACTGCTGTCTGGTGGCGGATAGCCCAAGATGCCCCCACACTCCTGGTAAAGTGTGCTTTCACCTTGTGAAACCTTGCTCTTAAAACCATAGGCTTGAATGATTAACTGACAAATCCACTTAGAAATAGTTTATAAATGCAGTGATAAGTGCAGCACTACAGTATAAGAAATTACAAAATTGTAAATCACAAAAATACAAGTGTGAGATTAAGTTTATTTATCTTCATTTGAATGCTTCCATCCTTCTTTCCTTATGTAAACACCAAGTGCTCCAAATCAGAAATGTGCAAATACTCCGCCACCGGATGTCTGCTCACCTCCAGCAGTGTGACCTCACATAATATTATGTTTGTTCTAACTGCGCTTTTGGTCCCAGTATGGACACTGAAGATAAACTTGATGGACCCCAACTATCATTCACAACTTCTCCGGAATTTACCTTCATCCATCACATCACCTCATAAATAGAAGACTCTACATAGTGCGTACACTTTAAAACATTTTATTATCTCTAGCAAATAAAATGTGCACTCACACGTGAAGGGTGCCCAATCACACCAAGTATAATCAGTCTCTACTGTCAATAAATGCCCGAGATCCGTAGACCTGTGCAGTGGATAATCAGCAATGGTGAACCCGTGCACTGGGTAAATCGCAATAGTTACTGTGGTGTCATTCCATGAACACTGGTACTGCCGCCATCATCGCTGGCTCTGTGGAGCATCGTTAACATCATCCAAAGCCCCACAGCTTCAACCATTGCTGATTATAGAACTGTGAATAGGTTTGAATAAAATCCCTGGAACCTTTCGTCCACAGGAACCTCCACAGTCTAGGACAACAGCCGGTCAAGTGCCTGAAACAAAGAATTCCCTCTCAATGGATTCATGGATACATTAGAGTAGACCTTAAGAAACAGGGAGGAGGAATCCCCCGAAACTCCAGTTTGTACCCCTGAGCAACTGCAGCAGTGACCCACTTGTCCTGGATCAGCTCTTCCCGGATTTCCGCAAAAAACAAAAGTCTTCTCCCCACCCACATGAGTGGGGAAACCCCTTCATAATGAAGTAGACTTAGAATCTGACCTGACGGGCTTCTGCACCCAGGGTTTCTTCTGGCCCTGGCATTTCCCCCTAAATGCAGAGCCCTGTGTACAGTGAAATGCTTGCCTACTGGAAGAAGCACCAACCACTGAAGTGCCTGGCCCCTTAAAGGTCGGGCGTTTGGACTTTCTTTTAATGGGTAAAAACATACTTTTTCTCCCTGAAATCTTCTGGGTATACTTGTCTAGGTCATCCCCAAACAAACGTTCTCCATGAAAGGGAAAACCCACCAAAAATCATTTGCACGGTAGTTCCCGACTCTTTTACCACAAGATCCTGTGCATGTGTACCGACAGAACGGCCATGCAAGAGATCTGCTGAATCGAGTCCTTAAGGGCCTGTTTAACAAAGTCATTCAGACTCTGACAGATACCGACAGCAGCAACCGCTGGTTGTGCGGCAGCCCCTGCCAGGGAAAAAGAAACCTTGAGGAGCAATTCAATATTCTTATCTACCGGATCCTTAAACACCTAGGCATTATCCACAGGATAAGTAAAAATGATTATTCAGGGAAGACACAGCTGTGTCTGAGTGCTCCCAGTCAGCATACATAATGTGCTCCAAAAGAGGGTGCACCGGAAATACGTGAATACTTTGAGACGGCTTTAATGAGAGGAATAGGAGACCTCAAACACCGAAGCGGACGCACTGGCAGTAGCCACAATGCTGGATAAACACAGCGGCTCAGATTGACCTGTTGCCCCTAGTCTTTCAGGAGAGGATAACGCAGCGGAACTTCGACTATGCACTATAGGACTTGACGGTGGTGAATTTGCACCCTTTCCTGCTATGCCTCCCTCACACCACTTTCTGGATGACATTACATCCACTAGCGTTACAATAGCTGTGTAAGAGTTTAACCACTTCCAGTCCGGACACTTTCACCCCCTTCCTGACCAGGGCAATTTTCAGCTTTCAGCGCTATCACACTTTGAATGACAATTGCGCGGTCATGCAACAATGTACCCATATGAATTTTTTCCCATTTTTTTGAGACAGATAAAACTTTATTTTGGTGGTATTTATTCACCGCTGGGATTTTAATTTTTTTTGCTATGTAAATGAAAATGTCCACAAATTTCGAAAAAAAAGCGTTTTTCTTATAAAATTTTGCAAATAATATTTCATCATAAATCTTGGCCAAAATGTATTCCGTTATCTTTTTATTAAAAAAAAAAATAAGCCAAATTAGTTTATAACCAAAAATTATAATTTTTAAACATTTTTTTTTTACATTTTTATTTATTTTTTATATTATTATTTATTTTATTATTTTATTTTTTTGTTACATACTGTCACCCTAGCAGTACAGTGTCACCATGGTGACACTGTACTACTTTTGGGGGGTGATGAAGATTTTTTTTTTTTACACTGATTGCTTTTACACCCATATAGGATGTAAAACCAATCATTTCTCTTTCTCTCTGTCTGCATTCTTGCAGCCATTGAGAACTACTGAGTGAGCTGTGATTGGTCACAGCTTGTCACATGGTATAAGGCTGTTGTGAATAGCCTTGTACCATGTGACCTCTGTGATCATTCACAGATTTCACACGTAGTAAGCAATGATGTCAGAAGTGACATCTTGCTTACTACTTTGCATGTGATCACTGATTGGCCAATCAGTGATCACATGATCGGGACCTCATACAGAGGTCCCGTCCGACAATCGGTGTTTCACTGTGTCCGGAGGACACAGCAGGCTCCGGATCGCGGTGCTGCGCGCTCCCGGGGAGTGCATACAAGCAGGGTGTGGGGAGGCCGTTTATAAACGGCCACCCTACCCTGCAGTGCCACCGTCTGGCCGTTTATATACAACGGCCGGTCGGGAAGTGGTTAATAAAAACACATTATACACAATAGACCTGTTTAAGAGTGAAGCAGTACATTTCAATGCAGTCCACTGAAAAAAGAGGGTAGCATGCACACAACCCTCCTGCCTGACTGGCTGACCTTCCTAGGGGAGTACTAATGGACCCTTTAGAATAACCTGCCCTGTGTCCTGGCCATCCCTCCATGGTCTAGCAGTGGTAATACCAGAGGTAGCAGCGGCTGCAGCAGCTCACATGTAACAGACAGCGTCCCATGTAAATAATATGGCAGACTAGCTCTTCCTGCTGTTACTGCACATGCACCAGTGCGCCCACGTGGCAACAGACTCCCTCAAGTGGCCAAAATTAGGTACTACATGCAGATACAGAAAGAAAAAAAAAAAGAGATACTCCCCCTGGAAGTCTTCCTAGTCAACATAGCAGACTCCTCCACATATACAGTGAAGGAAATAAGTATTTGATCCCCTGCTCATTTTAAATATTGCCGACTCACAAAGAAATGATCAGTATAAAAATCAAATGGTTGGTGTATTGTAACACCAAGAGACAGAATAGCAACACAAAGTTCAAAAGAAATGTCTAACAAATGATGCACTGATTTGCATGTTCATGAGGGAAATAAGAACTTGATCCCCTTCACAAAACATGACTTAGTACTTGGTGGCAAATCCCTTGCTGGCAATCACAGCGGTCAGATGTTTCCTGTAGTTGGCCACCAGGTTTGCACACATCTCAGGAGGGATTTTGGCCCACTCCTCTTGGCAGATCCTCTTCAAGTCATTAGGATTGGTGGCTGATGTTTGGCAACTTGAACTTTTAGCTCCCTCCACAGATTTTCAATCGGATTAAGGTCTGGAGACTGGCTAGGCCACTCCAGGACCTTAATGTGCTTCTTCTTGAGCCACTCTTTTGTTGCCTTGGCGGTGTGTTTTGGGTCATTGTCATGCTGGAACACCCATCTACGACCCATTTTCAATGCCCTGGCTGAGGGAAGAAGGTTCTGACCCAAGATTTGATGGTACATTGCCCCATCCATCGTCCCTTTGATGCAGTGCAGTTGTCCTGTCCCCTTAGCAGAAAAACACCCCCACAGCCGAATCTTTCCACCACCATGTTTGACAGTTGGGATGGTGTTCTTGGGGTCATTGGCAGCATTCCTCCTCTTCCAAACACGGCAAGTTGAGTTGATGCCAAAGAGCTCGATTTTGGTCTCATCTGACCACAATACTTTCAACCAGACCTCCTCTGCATCATTCAGATGTTCAGTGGCAAACTTCAGATGGGCCTGGACATGCGCTTTCTTGAGCAGAGGGACCTTGCGGGCACTGCAGGATTTCAATCCTTGTTGGTGTAATGTGTTACCAATTGTTTTCTTGGTGACTGTGGTGCCAGCTGCCTGGAGATCATTGACAAGATCCTCACGTGTAGTTCTGGGATGATTCCTCACTGTTCTCATGATCATTGACACTCCACAAGGTGAGATCTTGCATGGTGCACCAGACCTAGGAAGACTGACAGTTGTTTTGTGTTTCTTCCATTTGTGAATGATTTCACCAACTGTTGTCACCTTCTCACCAAGCTGTTTGACGATAGTTTGGTAGCCCAGTCCAGCCTTGTGTAGGTCTACAATCTTGTCCCTGACATTCTTGGACAGCTCTTTGGTCTTTGCCATGGTGGAGAGTTTGGAATCTTCTTGATTGCTCCTGTGGACAGGTGTCTTTTATACAGGTAACAAAATGAGATTAGCAACACTCCTTTTAAGAGACTTCTAATCTCAGCTTGTTACCTGTATGAAAGACACCTGGTAGCCAGACATCCTGCTGAATGATAGGGAATCAAATACTTATTCCCTCATGAACATGCAAATCAGTGCATAATTTGTTAGACATGCATTTCTTTTGAATTTTTTGTTGCTATTCTGTCTCTGTGTTACAATACACCTACCATTCGATTTTTAGACTGATCATTTCTTTGTGAGTGGGCGAACATTCAAGAGCTTTAAAGACTTGGTCCCCCTTTTAAAAATGAGGGCCACTACCTTCGACCATTAGCTCCCTGCCGGAAGCGCCTTGGTCAGGTCAAACTGCACAGGGTTCCAAAAATGCAGGGTCCAGTGCTGTAAAGCCGCATTACAGGAAAAACCCCGAGGATACTTCTTATCCAGCGAGGCTCTGGTACCATCCATTTTGACTAACAGCTGTTCAAATGGATCCGACTTAGGCCCTTGACTCTCAGTAGAATCGTTCCAGACCTCCCTGTATGCTTTACAGAGCATATGCAGCACATGTTCAGTGAACATCCACCTTACAGACACTGGCAAAAAAAATTGAGTACTTACTGTGTAGGAGGGGCTATGGAGGGGAGGATTTCCTGTTTGTTTGGTCGGCCAGTGTCCATTCACCTATAGGTGGCATATAACCCACATAGTCATTATTATGGTCTGCTCTGTGTCCTGTGATGTACCAGAAAAAAAGGAACCCTTCCAATCTGAGAGACCTGGAGCAGTTGGTGAAATAAGAGTGGTCCAAAATTCCAGAAGTGAGGTGTAAGAAACTCATTGATGGTTACAGGAAGCGATTGATTCCAGTTATTTTTTCCAAGGGTTGTACTACCAAATATTAAATTTAGGGTGCCAATAATTTTGTCTAGTCCATTTTTGGGGTTTTGCGTGAAATGTGTCAGATTTGGATTTTTCTCTCTCCACTTTTTTGTGTTATACCAATACAAGCAAACAAAATAAACACGAGAATGCCTAAACATTTGTCATTGCACAATTTTCTGGGCAAAGTGATGCATTATCTGACAGAAATGCAGGGGTGCCAATATTTATTAACATGACTGTACACCGATCAGCTATAATAATATGACCACCACCATACCATTATGAGCACCTACCTAATATTGAGTAGGTCCCTCTTTTGTCACCAAAACAGCCCTGACTCATTGAGGCATGGACTCCACTGCACAGAGTCACAGAGCTTCATCCTTCTTTCCAAAGTGCATTCTGGTGCCATCTCTTCTCTAGGTAAGCGAGTCACATGTACACATCAAGTAACAAAACATAATTCATCAGACCAAGTCATCTTCTTCCATTGCTCTGTGGTCCAGTTCTGATGCTCATGTGCCCATTGTAGGTGCTCTTGGCTGTGGACACAGGTCAGCATGGGCAACCTGACTGGCCTGCTGCAGCTCAGTCCCAAATACAACGAACTGTGGTGCACTGTGTGTTCTGACGCCTTTCTCTCAGAACCATTAGTAACTTTTTCAGCAATTTGAGCTACAGTAGCTCTTCTATTGGATTGGACTACACGGGTCATCCTTCGCTCCCCATGTGTATCAAAGAGCCTTGGCCTCCCATGACCTTGACGCAGGTTTGCTTATTTTTCTTCTTAGACCACTTTTAACTGGGAATATCCCAGAAGATCTGCAGTTCTGAATATGCTCTCACCCAGTCTTCTAGCCATTACAATGTCAGAGTCACTCAAATCCTTACACTTGCCCATTTTTTCTACTTTCAACACATCAACTTCAGGGACAACATGTTCAGTTGCTGCCTAATATATCTCACCCACTTTCAGGTGCTGTTGTCACAAGATAATCAATGTTATTCACTCTGTCTGTCAGTGGTACTAATGTTATGGCGGATTGGTGTATGTCAGGTCTAAATGAACTTCTACACAGTGTTTGTATCTGCAAAGGTCTGTGAGGCATTTATTTAAAGCTCATTCACTGCTCACAAAGAGAATACAAATAATTTGAAAATCAATAGCCTGGCCACAGCTTCACTGTGCCTGACCAAGCTTACATTATCCACATCTTATGATAAAGCATGATGTATCAAAGTGATAGCTGATCAACATGTATAATTAATTGATTTGTTTTAATCTCAACTTAACTTTTATATTTTTTAGTTTCAGAGTCAGAGTCACGAATGTACTTCTACTTCATTATACTTATCATTATCCCCATACTGATCACAGTGTTCTGCTGCTTCCACAGGTGGAAGAAGGAAAAAGGTAACAGTATAATTATGTCTCCTATAACCTTTTTTAACAGTGATCAATTATATATATTGGAATATCTGATTGTAGAGAACCCTATCAGAGAAATTATATATATATATATATATATATATATATATATTATATTGTGAGCTGGGGATAGGCAGACGGGATACATGCTTCCTGGGGTAAGCAGTCTTTCATGCACAGATACCAATTCCAGTGAGATTAGTGGCAAACAGTGAAGGTGTTTATTAGTGCTATTTACAAAAGACCATATACAAAGTGCTGTACAGTGTTTACCCAAAATAAACAGGGCAGGAAAATAGCAAACAAATAAAAAACCTAGCCCTGTCCCGGCTCTCACTACACAGTAATGCAGGTCCTAATTACCAGACTGATGAAGCCGACCACTTATCAGCCATAACATACACAGATAGTTGGTCTCCACCACCCTTTCAGCTCTCCAGACAGGACTTGTCTGACCCCGAGGCCCAGAGCTCTGGCTACAGGTCCCAGGTGGATTTATTTGCCCATGGAGAGAGGTAAACCCTGCACTGGACCTCATATCAGAGATCCCTAATGGAAAAGGTAAGGAACATGGGAGATCTATAAACCCCAAACAGGACTTTCCCAGGGATCCTTTGGGACACTTTGCCACAATATACACACTATGTTGCCAAAAGTATTGGGATGCCTGCCTTTCCACGCACATGAACTTTATCAGCATCCCAGTCTTAATCCACAGTGTTCAATATTGAGTTGGCTCATCCTTTGCAGCTATATCAGCTTCAACTCTTCAGGGAAGGCTGTCCACAAGGTTTAGGAGTGTGTCTATGGGAATGTTTACTCATTCTTCCAGAAGTGCATTTGTGAGGTCAGGTACTGATGTGGGACGAGAAGGCCTGGCTTGCAGCCTCCACTCTTAATTCATCCCAAAGGTGTTCTGTCAGGTGCAGGCCAGTCGAGTTCCTCCACCCCAAATTTGCTCATCCATGTCTTTATGGACCTTGCATTGTGCACTGGTGCGCATTCATGTTGGAACAGGAAGGTGCCATCCCCAAACTGTTCCCGCAAAGTTGAGAGCATGAAATTGTCCAAAATGTCTTGGTATGCTGACACCTTAAGAGTTCTCTTTACTGGAACTAAGGGGCCAAGCCCAACCCCTGAAGAACAACCCCACACCATAATCCCCCCTCCACCAAACTTTACACTTGGCACAATGCAGTCAGGCAAGTACCGTTCTCCTGGCAACTGCCAAACCCAGACATGTCCATCAGATTGCCAGACAGAGAAGTGTGATTCGTCACTCCAGAGAACACGTCTCCACTGCTCTGAAGTCCAGTGGCAGCGTGCTTTACGCCACTGCATCCAGCGTTTTGCATTGCACTTGGTGATGTAAGGCCTGGATGCAGCTACCCGGCCATGGAAACCCATTCCATGAAGTTCTCTATGCACTGTTTTTGTGCTAATCTGAAGGCCACATGAAGTTTGGAAGTCTTTAGTTATTCACTCTTTAGACAGTTGGCGACTTCTGTGCACTTCAGCATGTGCTGAACCCAGTCTGTCATTTTATGTGGCCTACCACTTCGTGGCTGAGTTGCTGTTGTTTCCAGTTGCATCCATTTTGTTACAATACCACTAAAAGTTGACCGTGGAATATTTAGTAGCAAGGAAATTTCACGGATGGACTTATTGCACAGGTGGCAACTTATCATGCTACCATGCTTGGAATCACTGAGCTCCTGAGAGCGACCCATTCTTTCACAAATGTTTGTAGCAGCATTCTGCATGCCTAGGTGCTTGATTTTATACCCCTGTGGCCATGGAGCTGATTGGAAGACCTGAATCCAATGATTTGGAGGGGTGTCTCAATACTTTTCGCAATATTGTGTGTATTGTGATATGGGGAATTCTTAGCTCAAACGGTAGATGCATTTTTCAGTGAGTTCACACCGGACAGGAGCTCAACTTAAGGGCCTCGTAGCCCACTTTTATTAAGCAGTAACTGGAAAGTCCTTTCAACCCAAGGTTTCCCATGCAGGGGGTTTCAACTTCACTCAAAATAATACACAATGAAAATGCCAAGCCACCTGGCTCTCTGGTTAGCAGTATCTCTGCTTGGCTTGGTCTCCCAGACCACTGGCTATTCAGGCTCACTCAGCCTAGGTGACAGCTCCTTGTTGTTCAGACCCCACATGGCCTCTTGACAGAGTTTTCCCTGTACCTCAGCTTGCTTCCTCCAGAGACTCATGGATTCCCTCCAGCCCCTTGGACTCACTGGCCTCTGCAGCTTCCTCAGCCTCCCAGACCCTCTCTTGGTCTCCCAGACTCTCATAGCTAGCAAGATTTTCCCAGTCTTTGGGCCCAGAATCCCCCTCACAAGGGTTGTAGTCTCCACCAGGAGCTTCCAGCTCTCCTGACAGGGCTCTGTCTTCAGGCTTGTAGCAATAGCAACTGCTATTCAATCTCCTTTACCTTTGATCTATGCTCAGATCTGCCTTATAATGAGTGTGTAAACCTGGACATGTACACACCCTGCTGAACTTCTGAAAAACCTGGACACAAGACTGAAGACTCCATCCCACCCAATACTCTTTGGAGCCTTCAAGCTTACAGCCCCGATCCAGACTTGCCAAATCCAGGGAAAGCTTAAAACATAGCTTTCTCTGCTCGCAAAACATTTGCTGGAGCCTCTCAAACTAATTATTTGAGAATCCTGTGCCCTTTTCAAGCCCATTTCCATAGAGCCTCGCACTGTTACAGTTTGTGTGTGTATGTGTGTATATGTATATATATATGTATGTATATATGTATATAAACAGTATCTCACAGAAGTAAGTACACCCCTTTGCTACAATGTAAAGTAGTGAGCGTACAGTTTGTATAACAGTGTAAATTTGCTGTCCCTTCAAATTAACTCAACTCACAGCCATTAATGCCTAAACCGCTGTCAACAAAAGTGAGTACACCGTTAAGTGAAAATGTTCAAATTGGGCCCACAGTGTCAATAGTTTGTATGGCCACCATTATATCCCAGCACTGCCTTAACTTCTTGGGCATGGAGTCCACCAGAGCTCCACAGGTTGCCACTTTAGTCCTCTTCCACTCCTCCACGACGACACCACGGAGCTGGTGGATGTTACAGACCTTGCACTCCTCCACCTTCTGTTTGAGGATACCCCACAGATGCTCAATAGGGTTTAGGTCTGGAGACATGCTTGGCCAGTCCATTACCTTTACCCTCAGCCTCGTTAGCAAGGCAGTGGTCGTCTTGGAGGTGTGTTTGGGGTTGTTATCATGTTGGATTACTGCCCTGTGGCCCAGTCTCCGAAGGGAGGGGATCATACTCTCCTTCAGTATGTTACAGTACACATTGGCATTCATGGTTCCCTCAATGAACTGTAGCTCCCCAGTGCTGGCAGCACTCATGCAGTCCCAGACTATGACACTCCCACCATCATGCTTGACTGTAGCCAAGACACACTTGTCTTTGTACTCCTCAGCTGGTGGCCACCACACACGCTTGACACCATCTGAACCAAATAAGTTTATCTTGGTCTTATCAGACAACAGGACATGGTTCCTGTAATCCATATCCTTAGTCTGTTTGTCTTCAGCAAACTGTTTGGGGGCTTTCTTGTGCATCATCTTTAGAGGAGGCTTCCTTCTGGAACGACAGCCATGCAGACCAATTTGATGCAGTGTGCAGTGTATGGTCTGAGCACTGACAGGCTGGCCCCCCACCCCTTCAACCTCTGTAGCAGTGCTGGCAGCACTCATAAGTCTATTTCCCAAAGACAACCTCTGGATATGACGCTGAGCACGTGCACTCAACTTCTTTGGTCGACCACGGCGAGGCCTGTTCTGAGTGGAACCTATCCTATTAAACCGCTGTATGGTCTTGGCCACCGTGCTGCAGCTCAGTTTCAGTGTCTTGGCAATCTTCTTATAGCCTAGGCCATCTTTATGTAGAGCAACAATTCTTTTTTTCAGTTCCTCAGAGAGTTCTTTGCCATGTTAAACTTCCAGTGACCAGTATGAGAGAGTGAGAGCAATAACACCAAATTTAACACACCTTTTCCCCATTCACACCTGAGACCTTGTAAAACTAAGGATTCACATTACACCGGGGAGGGAAAATGGCTAATTGGGCCCAATTTGGACATTTTCACTTAGGGGTGTACTCACTTTTGTTGCCAGAGGTTTAGACATTAATGGCTGTGTGTTGAATTATTTTGAGGGGGCAGCAAATTTACACTATTATAAAAGTTGTATACTCACTATTTTACATTGTAGCAAAGTGTCATTTCTTCAGTGTTGTCACATGAAAAGATATAATATATATATATATATATATATATATATATATATATATATATATATATATATATATACACAGTTAAGTCCATATATATTTGGACACAAGCACCATTTTCATACTTTTGGCTCTTTATGCCACCAGAATAAATTAAAACAAAACAATTTGAAGTGCAGACGTTCAACTTTAATTCAAGGGGTTGAACATGAATATCAAGTACAAATTTTAGTAACTGCAACCATTTTTATACACAGTCCCTCCATTTTCACGGGCTCAAATGTAATTGGACAAATGAATATAATCATAGATAAAATATTAATGTGTAATATTTTGTTTTGAATCCTTGACTGGCAATGACTGCCTGAAGTCTGGAACCCATGGACATTACCAAAGACAGGAGTTTCCTCCTTTCTGATCCTTTGCCAGGCTCTAACTGCAGCTGTCTTCAGTTGTTCTTTGTTTGTGGGTCTTTCTGCCTTTAATTTTGCCTTCAGCAAGTGAAATGCATTCTCAATTGGGTTGAGATCTGGTGATGGATTTGGTAATTGCAGAATAGAATGATATTCCACTTCTTTTCCTTCAAAAGCTCCTGGGTTGCTTTTGCAGTGTGTTTTGGATCATTGTTCATCTGCACTGTGAAGTGCTGTCCAATCAGCTTTGCTGCATTTGGCTGAATCTGGGCTGACAGTATATCTCTAAACACTGCAGAATTCATCCGGGTGCTTCTGTCTTTTGTTACATCAATAAACACCAATGAACCAGTGCCACTGGAAGCCATGCCGTCACACTGCCTCCACCATGTTTTACAAATGATTTTGTGTGCTTTGGATTATGAGCTGTTCCAAGCCTTTTCCACACTTTTTTTCTTCCCGTCATTCTGGTAAAGATTAATCTTAGTTTCATCCGTCCAAAGAATGCTTTTCCAGAACTGGTCTGGCTTTTTTAGATGTTTTTTGGAAAAGTCTAATCTGGCTTTTCTATTCTTCATGCTTATGAATGTGGTGAACCCTCTTTATTCGCTCCCATGAAGTCTTCTCTTGATGGTAGACTTTGACAATGATACACCCACCTCCTGGAGAGTGTCCTTCACTTGTCTGTTATGAATGGGTTTTTCTTTACCATAGAGAGGATCCTGCGATCATCTACCATTGCTGTCTTCAGTGCCTTTTTATGTTGCTGAGCTCACCAGTGCGTTCGTCTTTAATCAGAATGTACCAAACTGTTGATTTGGCCATTATTAATGTTGCTGCTATCTGGATGGATTTGTTTCATTTTTGAAGCCTTACAATGGTCTGTTTCACTTGCATGGATAACTCCTTTTAACGCATAGTGTAGGTTTACAGCAATAGATTCCAAATGCAAATACCACACTTAGAATCAACTCCAGACCTTTTACCTGCTTAATTGATGAAGAAATAATGAAGGTGTAGCCCACACCTGGCCATGAAACCGCTTTTGATTCAATTGTCCAATTACTTTTGGTCCCTTGAAAAATGGGGGATGGCTACTCTTAAGAGCTGTAATTCCTAAACCCTTCCTCAAATTTGGATGTACATATCAAATGAAACCTGAGAGTGTGCATTTTTAGCCCATATCCATTATATAACTATACCTTGAATATGTTTTGGCAAATACCTGACAAAAACTAAAATTTTTTGATACCTTTGAATGAAGGACATTTTAATAATGTATTACTGATTCAATTGTTTCATTATGTTGATCAGAACATTTCCAAGATCACACCTATGGTAACATGACAAGAAATACACATAAGGACATGATGCATCCTGGCACTAAAAGTAAAAGTAAGTTGCTGCAAATGCTTAATAGATGTTAGCTTGAATTAAGCTGGGTATACACTAAAACAATTTCAAACGAAAATTTGCACGAAAATTCTCATTGCATTTGAATGTCGTTTGAAAGCAGTTCAAGATTTTCTTTTATAGCTACGTTCATATGAAATAAATAAATAAATGCACATATTCGTGAGTAACAAAATGTGTATTTATTTATTGATTTTTGACAGGAGCCTGCAGAGCATTGCATCTGCGATCAGTGGATTGCGGGTGCAATGTCAGCCTCCTGCACATGCTGCCTAGAGCTCTCCATCAGTACCTCTGGATGGGCAGACAGTTCCTGAGCAGTAGTTAGTGTGAATGAACTACAGGGGTGCTAATCAGCTTGTCTGCAGTTCATTATACTATACTGCAGTTATTAGATACTATAAGTCCGTCTGCCACAGTGGCGAACAGGACTTGTTTTCTCATTCACAGATTCCTGGGAATGAATGAAGCAGTTGTGAGGGTGGAGCCCCGCACAGCCACTCTGTTTTCAAAATGTAACAGTGGCTAACGGGGAGAGGAACTCCTGCTTGCTGTCACAGTGGAGGATCAGCGGGAGAGCAGGGGTTCTGCATTAGTAACATGTTACACCCTAATTATGGGTGTAGCACATAACCTGTTACTAAAGGTGAACTTATTTTTTAATATTCAATTTTGGCATGAATGGACTTTAGTGAACAAAAACCGCATACACAGTTAGAGATTCGTACATTCAAGATTGATTTTCCATTCTGCTCCTTTTGAATGTTTTTACAACATTCTTACAATGAAAAATGTTGAGATAAATTCTACTAGTGTATACCCAGCTTTAGGCTTTAAATTGTTTGTACATTTAAATCTACATGTGTATCTAAGACTTAGTACACACAATGAGAATAACATACCATTGCGCGTTCGTGGGTTTTTTTGCGTGCTACTCTCATATCGAATATGAGAGAGCTACTATGTGTACGTAAATTCTCATATGATCCAGTACGACTTTGTGTGTGCGTAGCAACATAACAGCGTGTAATTGGAGGTGATGTCATGTATGTGTGACCCCTCTGCAAACCCTCAGCAATTACCAAATTGTAGCAATAAGATAATCACGTCATTATTGCTATTATACATACAGTATTTCTATCCTGAAAAGAATATTTATTTTCGTATTTAGGAGCATTTTTGTTAATGAAAATTGTTTTCATTGCCCTTTCTCCTTCTAGGTTATTTTCATGTTTCCAGTCATGCATGGCCTTTGTCACTCCATTTTTTATGGATGAATACTGTACTGATTAAACTCGTTCATTCTGTTTTCTTAGGAAAAAAATATGTGTGCTTGTCCGTTCAGTTAATTTTGTATGAACTGTAGTGAGTTCTTGAAAGCTGTCTACTAATGAACAGATTATCAGACGATCGCTCCTCTGGAAGTGATTTTTTTGTCTGATTTTCTCATTGTGTGTACTAGGCCTAATGCAGGCCATAGATGGGTCGAAAATCGGCCGAATATTTCGGCCGAAAATAAAATCGGCCGATTTTTGGATCGTTAGTGGGCTAATTGTTCGGCTGTTTTTCGGTATTTTGGCAGATTTCTTTTATCGGTAAAGTTGGAAAAAGATCGGCCGATTTTGCCGATCGGCCGATTTTTGCGGCAATTACCGATAAAAAAAAATCTGCGCATGAGAGAAGAAGAGGAAGAGGAAGAAGAAAAAGAATAAGAAGAAGTTGCAACAATGTATCTATTTGTTTCTGAATAAAAACATCTGTATCCGAAATAGATACATTGTTGCAACCGCTATAAATGTCAAAGAACTGTCAAAGAAATAGCGAAGCTCTCTACAGGGACACTTTTTGCCGGCTGTAGACGGGATGAAAATCGACCGATTTTTTTTAACCGTTCCTGGTAACGTCGGCCGCTTGAACGACCGATTTTTTTGTTTTTTTAAAGAAAAATCAGCCGGTTTTCTCCCCATCTATGGCCTGCATTAGACTAACTACCCTTTCCCATAGGGTGATAACAGGAAGAGATAAAATAACGGATCCACTGGCAAGATTAACTGGTAATAAAGCTTTGTTACAAAGGGATTTAGAAAAACAAAAACTGCTGTGCTTAACCTAGTGACAGAATGCTTCATATGTCTGTGTCCCATTTGGGAGATTTACCTTCACATCCTATGTTTGGGACACTACAAAAAGTAAGAATTCCTCTCTAAGACAGTTGTCCTCAGAACAGATATCCTCTGGAAGTTTTCTCTTCCTTTCTTGTTCCAGCAACAACTGTAAAAATGTGTATTTCCCGTTACATTCTGTCCTGGTCACCAAGACAAATAGAGTGGATTTTCCTAGCGTGGACACAAACAGCAACAAAAGCTTGACTAAAAAAAAGTTGCTTTATGTGGCTAGTTGGAAACATTTTGCAATTCATTTATAAGGCTATATCTGAAAAAATGTTCCCAACCACTCTTACATACTGTATATGTCTGTGCAGGGCTTTTTTTCTCAGGAAATAGGTGCAGGAACTCAACCACGTCCCCCCAAAACTTCCCTCCCACCCCACACAGACACAGTGGGAGGGTTTTAGGGGTGCACTACACACAGAGTGCAGAGTTCAGCCTTCTCCCACAGCTGCCTACCTCTGCATCCACATCTCACTTTCACCCCTGTTCAGCTCTGACCTCTACATGCAGCCCCCCCCCCCCCCCCCACTGCCTCTATGTTGTCACCTCATCTTTAAAAGCTCCACCATCTTCCACATGTCTCACTTTTGTTGTTGTATTGAGCTGAAGCACCCGGCTGACTCTAGTACCTCCCCTCACACTGTAGGTGGCTCCACCTCTCTCACTTGCAGGGTGATCATCCAGTGGCTTCTGCCCAGTACCCCGGACACCTGCATCTCCTTTGTCCCCATTCTGCACTTGGTGGGTGCTGCTCAGAAGATCTGTGGGAGCCGTTGGGAGACAAGCTGTCACATGTAAACACCGAAGCTGGACTGCTGTGTTTACAAGCGATAGTGGTGAGCTGGGAGCAGAGGGCCTGAACCAGAGGTGGTGGAACTGAGTACCATGACATTCCAGCTGAAAAAAAGCCCTTAATTTAGGAACAAGTATTAAACGTGTCTCCAGATACTGTATATGTGTGACGCAAAGTAACGTAATAAATGTGTGTTTTTTCTAGAGAGCACGATTGTATGAAGCTACTACTTCAAGATGTACAGTAGAATATGCAGGACCTACAGTCCACCTCCATGTGATCAGTTCTTCAGTGCATGTCCTTCTCAAGCAATTCCATATAATGACCACTGTGACTGTGACATTTCACTTATGTCTCATTCTTTGTATCAGATTAAAATGACAGCTCATCTCTTTGACATCAGGTACCACAGAATGCCAGCTATTACCACATTGTGGCCGGGGCCAATTCTGTCCATGGTGGCCATTTTTATTGGTAATTTTGTCCTGATTTAGACACTTTGTCCCTATTGCCAGCATAATGTTAGCTATTACCCTTTTTAACCAGAAAATGCTCAGTTCACCCCATTAAAATGTATCTACTTTGTTATTAGGAGGTTGACATCTGTGACCCAGGGCTAAGCTCTGCTCGCCTTGTTGCACACTCATTCACTATTAGGTGTTTTCTCATTAGTCATAGGGGATGGCTGGTGGGCATGGCTTAGCCTTGAGGTTACAAAAGGCAAATCCCTGAAGAGACACCGTCACCATGCCTATTAAGGGTAACTGACAGTGTCTATGAGATGCCTTCACCCTCACCCTCCATACAGTATACTCAACTCAGCTGAGCCTGACCACTCACTCTTTCTCCTCTAGGTAGGAGGAGCATGCAACTTTCTCCCTTGTGACAGCTTCCTCAGGTCACCTGTCAGTCATTTTAGTTCCAACTGTGGAAGAGGATGGAGGTCCAAGGGAGTGCTGGTAAGGTTAGTGTAAGGGGGTCAAGAGATGCCCTTGGCAGTTGCCCCGCATGGGCAAGATAACAGTATGTAATTAAAGCAGAACTTAGTTCACCGAAACAATAATTTCTTCACTCGCCTCTCCTTCTTACATAAAGCAAACATTTTTATTCTGTTTTTACCATTTTGTTTCTCTTTGTGCTGCAAGCAGCACATCTGGGTTTTAGCCTAGTAAAGGCTCTGCTGCCTTCTGCATTGGTACATCATAGGATCCCATGAGGCAGTGTGTTGTCAAGCCTTTAGTTTGTGGCACGTGTCGCAGATTCTGTGCATGTGCATAAATGCTGCAGACACTATAGTGCCCATCCACCAAAAGCCTGCAGCATTTGTGCGCACGTGCGGGAATCCGCTACTGGTCTCTGCCAGCTTTCAAATGCTTGGAAGAGACTGGCAGCACATCTGTGCAGATGTTATTATTTTGGTCGTGTGGAACAGGGGTAGTGGGGGTCACTTAGGAGCGGTTAAGTTCTGCCTTAATAACTGCATGAAACCACATTCAGAAGAGGAGGAATTTGTGGCTAAAAAGGATAATAGCTGACATATTTTGGTGTTAGCTTTTAAATGGAATTTTTAATATCTGACAGGTTGGATTTATAAGGAATGATAGTGTTTTTAAAGTATTTTAGATACAGTATACTATACGTACAAAAGAGATAAACATTTAGAATGTGTCAAAAAGTAAAAAGGACATTGTTAACTTGTAATAGTGAAAATACACTATACTTTCCTTCTAATTAGCACAGTGTTTACTTTGAAAGGTTCATGGTTGTAGATCAAACATCTTCAAAAAAATGTTCTTTTATATACCTGAATCCATGGAAACCTGTATGATATCATTTGGATTTTTATGTTACAAAGTAAAAAAGGGAGAGCAGAGTTTTTTGGTGAAAGATTACTACTAATCATGTTCAGGAATAACTGGGACCTGAAGTTTCTTTTTTAGGGAATGTTTTTATAATGTAGCACTACCTCCGTAGGAGTTGCTAGATTGTTTTCAGGCTTCCTGTTGCTCTGGACCCCTCTCTGAAAACCCAACCCCTGCTGACACCACAGTACATTCTTACCTGGAATAAATTACCACCAGAATGTAAACTCACACACTGAATGGAATAAACTGGTACACAGCATAAACAAGGAAAAGACAACACTTATCACAGATATTGTACGCAGGCGTGCTTTTCAAAAACTAACCCAATACCTTCAACCTGAGCTGGCTTTACAGTCCCCAGTGAGCAACTAGAACTATTAAAACAGGCAAGGCTAGCTCACTTTGGGCCCTCGGGACCTGATGGCAGGGATGTAGCCTGAAATAAAGAGCTCTTTACCCAGGAAGTAACCAATGTCCCTTTAAGTGCAGTGAAGAGTCTTCTGCGTGCGTGATGGGGCCCAGTTGGTGCATAGAGGGAAGAGGTGTGAATAGTGGCTCTCTGAAGAACAGTGCAATAAAGCAAAGGAGGATCAGCACTCCCCCTGAAAGTGGCAGTGAACTGGTATAATGTCCTTTTAAGTGCACTAGTCATCAGTAAATTTTAAGAAAAGGGATGTTAAGCTGGCAGAAGTAATTGTTGATACAGGGTAGCTCCTTTCTGGACTGCAAGACTATTAGCACAATAGGAAAAGGTCTCTTTAAAAAGGATAAATTGATGATGATAGTGATGGTTTGGCCTCCAGAATGGCTGTCCTGTGGATCCTTGCGATCTTGCTGTCTGTCCAGATGGGCCCCACTTGAACTCTCTGGTCTTACCCGCAGCATTACGTCTAGTCACCTGATGGCAGATCAGCTCTCTGGGTCAAGCGGCAAGGTCAGTGATCAGCAGATTCTCCTTGCCTCCCTTCTCTCTCCTCCTGTGGCCTGGTCCAGGCTTTGACATATATATATATATATATATATATATATATATATATATACAGTTGTGTTCAAAATAATAGCAGTCAGACATCACTAACCTGATCAATCACTGTTTTTGGTAGAAATGATATTTCTACATGGTAAATAATTTACTAGCAGGTGTAGTAGAGTAATAGAAATCCAGCAGACCCAACAGTCATGACATGCATGCTGCTGATTCTGTGTAATTGAATCACTAATTGAAAGGGGCATGTTCAAAATAAAAGCAGTGTGGAGTTCTATTAGTGAGGTCATTCATTCTTTGAAAAACAGGTGGCAATTATTGCCCTTATTTAAGGAAGGAAGGCAGCAATTGTTGTACATGCTGGTTACAGTGCATTTCTCTCTGAAATTCTGAGGAAAATGGGTCGTTTCAGACATTGTTCAGAAGAACAGCGTACCTTGATTAAAAAGTTGAGAAGAAGGTGTAAAGTTACCTGTGAGTACTGTTACAATTAGAAGACGCCTATGTGAAGCCAAGCTATCTGCAAGAAGCCCCGCAAAGTCCCACTGTTGAAAAAAAGACATGTGCTGAAGAGGTTACAATTTGCCAAAGAGCACATTGACTGGCCTAAAGAGAAATGGCGCAACATTTTGTGGACTGATGAAAGTAAGATTGTTCTTTTTGGGTCTAGTGGCCGGAGACAGTTTGTCAGACGACCCCCAAACACTGAATTCAAGCCACAGTACACTGTGAAGACAGTGAAGCATGGTTGTGCAAGCATCATGATATGGGGATGTTTCTCATACTACGGTGTTGGGCCTATTTATCACATACCAGGGATCATGGATCAGTTTGAATACATCAGAATACTTGAAGAGGTCTTGCTGCCTTATGCTGAAGAGGAAATGCCCTTGAAATGGGTGTTCCAACAAGACAATGACCCCAAACACACCAGTAAACGTGCAACATCTTGGTTCCAGACCAACAAGATTGACGTTATGGAGTGGCAAGCCAAATCCCCGGATCTTAATCCAATAGAAAACTTGTGGGGTGACATAAAAAATGCAATTTCTGAGGCAAAACCAAGAAATCGAGAAGAACTGTAGAATGTAGTCCAATCATCCTGGGCTGGAATACCTGTTCACAGGTGCCAGAAGTTGGTTGACTCCATGCAACACAGATGTACAGCAGTTCTCAGAAACAGTGCTTATACAACTAAATATTCATTAAGTGATTCAAAGGAAAGCAAAATCTTCAAACATTTTTCAGTTTATATAGTGAATGTTTGAGTTTATAAAGAAGAATACAAACACTGCTATTTTTTTGAACAGTCTAATATTCACTTTTCTTCAAATTTTTTAGGGGAACAACACAAATTTGATATATTTTTCTTCATATTTTGATTTGGAATAGAATCTGTAGTGTTCCCAATACATTTGTGTGTATGGAAATAAAAGCTATTAGAAGGATTTTGAGCTTTATTCACTTTTTTTCAACACACTGCTATTATTTTGAACACTACTGTGTGTGTATATATCTATATATATATATATATATATATGCCCCTGCCCAAGCACCCACTCCTCTGGGAAATTTAGTTTCTAATTGCACTACTCCTCAGCAAAGTCCTGCAATTCAGAATACAAGTCCCATAGGACTGTACTTCAACATGAGCATGCCACTGTTCTGCAGGACACCATCTTGTATTTGCTTCAGCATCCTGCATCAAACATTTCCAGCAGGGTGTTACAATTATAAGAAGGATTAAGCTGGGTATACACTAGTAGAAAAATTTTCATAACATTCAAATGCTGCTCAGAGTAGTTCATGATTAAGCTTGATTTTTACTTCTATTTTTTGAATGAATGGACTTTACTGTATGAAAACCACTTGTTCACACGAGAAACATTTTCCGTCTTGTTCCTTCAAGTTTTCCCAGCACTGCAGTAAAAAACAAATGTCTGTTTGACTCCATTAATGATTAGAAAAAATATAGAATGTTCCTAGAATATTAGTGAATATTAATGATATACAATGAAAAATGCTGAATTAAATTCTACTAGTGTATACCCAACTGTTTAGAGAGAGAGCATAAAAACAAAACAAATTTTTCGAAGAAAGTGTAAGGGTGAGAACTTCTGAGAACACTTTTATTTCCACTTGTGTCTTCCTGTCTACATATTGTAAGTGTCACAGGGGAGGAAAATAGTCTCAGTGGGGTTACAGACAGAACAAGTCTTTATAGAAACTTTAAATCATCCAGCTCTATCCAAAACAAAAAAATCTGGAATAGGACTTTAACAAACTCAACATGATGTGCAATACTAATTACTGACCTGCCACTCAGAAGCACATGACGAGGCTGCATGAAGAGTAATAACTGAAGTAGCAGCAATTATGATTGACAGGAGCTAGAACATGAAGAGCAAACCACAGTAGACACATAGGTTACTGTGTGAACATTAGAGCACAAGTGTTATCTCATAATAAGTCTTTTAGAATGTGTCAACAAAGGGGGTTTTCAATTACCAGAAACAAATAGAAACCTGTCAGGAGGGTGTCATTGATGAGCTTTTTTTTCTTTCTTGGAAAATGCTGACTGCTGGGCTGTCATAATGATTCAGTAGGTTGATTTGTTAAAGTGTTACTAAACCCACAACAGTAAAATCAGTCTGTATATGCAGCAAAACATGCTTGTTATACTCACTGTGAAACATAAGGGGTTAATTCTCTGCATTGTGTAAAAAGGCTGTTTGATCCTGTCTTCTCTAATCCCTTCTTCCACAGACCCCAATCCATCTGCTGATAGTACAGGGCTCTAGGAGTCACTCTGAAAATGCTCAGTTTAGTGTGTATTTCTAGAGACTTCCTTTGGGAGGGTGCATGTGATCAGCACAGGGCCAATAAGCAATGTCCAGACAGAGGGTCAGGGTTCATGCAGCCTCATAGGACAGTCAGTGCTCAGCTGGACACTGACAGGACTCACAAGACTGTTATATACTGCTGATGAGAAAAGGTATTTAGCAGTTTATATTTACTAAAATAAATGCATTTCCATGTTGTGTGTACTGTGGGAGACCAGATATAGTGAATGCAGGGTTCTGGGTTTAGTAACACTTTAAGGAATAGAGACTGTTCACCTATCAAAATGAGTGTTCAATGAATAAACCCAACAATAACGTCACATATTTATTCCCTTTTGATCTGTTTAATATACCATTGGAAGCATTTTGTTAAATCTATTTAGTAAGTGCAAAAAACAACTGTTGATCTTGTCAGTAATTCAATCCTGTGCATACTTGCTGTGTCCTCCTAGTTCTTATCTTGGACTATAGAATGATTTCTCTTTATGTTGTGGAGATCTGAGTGTGGGAGTGATTAGGCAGCTTAGGAAAGGACACTGGGCAGGGCTTGCACCACTCCAAAAATGTATTAAAAAATGTGTTGTCCAAAAAATTGTTGCGTTTACAGCTCACAACAGGGCTTAAAGAAGAAGTACAACCAAAGCTTTTTTGGCTGTACTTCACCTGTGGATCACAGGAGTGCAGTTTTTTATGCGCTCCCGTGACCCATTTTCACCTGACAGCGGGCTGTCACTGATGTCACTCAGCCATTCCAGGCTGGGGAAAGATCCCGACTTCAAAGGGATCCATCCCAGAATCTGGAGCAGCACCTGGCTCAGCCTCTCAGCGATCTGCCCTACCACAGCCCAGCGCTCCAGTGAGTGCGGGGGGGGGCAGAGCAGACGGCGGTGACTGACATTGTGTGATAGCTGAGTTCTCATCCTTATAGTCAGCGGGGGACAGGTGCAGCATAGGACCGAAAAAAAATCCAAATAAATCCCACACTTCTCTTTTTTTTTAGAGCACATTTCTTACAGGTCAACAGGTATTTTTCTGCACTTTGCAGAGGAGCATGAATGTGTTGCAGAGATGCACTGCATATGTTTTTTTTTTTAATTTCCTTTACATACTTTTAGGTATGAAGCAAAGCTGTGTTTACTTTGAATATCCAAAAAGTACATGCTTTTTACTAGCTTACTTTTGGGTTTTCAGGGTAAACAGTAGCTTCACCTTATTTACTATAACATTTACTTTGCTATGTGAACAACCGTTTCTGATTTACGGCTTGCATTGTAAGGAGGGCTTTAAAAATGAGCATTTGAACCATGTTTTTAGTGCCCCATCAATTGCCCCCCTTCCTTCTTCAGCTGCAGTGGTAGCAGATGGGGGTGTTCAAATGCCACAGTTGTAAAGCTTTACTTCGCACCCACGGCAAGAATTTTCCTTCCCGTCTTGCTCAGCGGACAGTTTATGGAAATGGGGAAGCACCATGTTGGTGCAGCAATTATGGAGTTTGTGGGGCCTCACATCACCTCCTTTACGCCTGTCAAATGCCCACAAGGTTTAGGTCCACCTAAAAGAGACAATGCAGCCACCTGCGGTCCTACAATGATAACAAATTATACCCCATGTCACATTCAGTAAGCAGTACCACCTCCAAACAGCATTAAAGTAAAACACTTGGTTCTCAGTTGTAGTGCAGTATTTAAATAGGCAATCCCAGTTTAGCTGTCAAGAAAGGGCATTCGGGAGGCAACAGTGTTGCTTGGCAGCTTCTGCTGTGCTGCCCTCTGTAAAGCAAACCTCTGCAGATCTTTTTTCTCAAAGGGTTGGTAGGGAGTGCTGCTGGTGTGAGCAAGGCATTAGTAAGTCAACTTCACTGACCTCAGTAGTTTGCTAAGTATCTGTCACAGAGCAAACATAATGGTAAGTAATCATGACTTTTATCCAATGTTCATTTTCTGTCATGTCTGTGAAGTTTGGAGGCAACCAGGCAACTCCCATCATTAGAGGAAGGTCAGCAATGGAAGCCCCCATATTTTAAAGCGGAACTAAACTCCCCTCCAGTGATGCAACGTCTGCAAGCTCCCTCACCAGCGCCCCCTCACCAGCGCCAACATCTTCCAGGTTCAGGGTCTTGGGTCATCCCAGACCAGCCAATAAAGATGACCAAACACCTGCTCATGTGCAATGGAGTTAATTCCTCCCAGTCTGCTGGAAGTATTTCTGCTTCTCCCCTCTTCTGTCTTACACCTGTCAAATGGACAGGAAGTGAAGGGAAATCTCCAAACAGGGAGCATTAAAAAGGTTGATGGAGGATTTAAAGCCCAACTTCAGGAATTTGAACCCCTCACTGCAGGGTTTAAATGCTCGTTATGTTTTGGGGTACAGGAACAGGCATTACTGCTTACCTCATCCCCTGCTCTCCTCACCCTACAGATCATCTCTGGGGTGGTCCCTCAACATCATCGCATGCAGTGCGGGACTATCTGCATTGTACATGGAGGTAGGTGAGCGTACAACAGTGACCAGTCGGACTGCTGGGGGGACCACCCTGCTGCAGTGCAGATTAAGGCAAGCACTCCTAAACATGAGCATTTAAGTCTTGCAGTGCAGGGGGATCCATCTGCAAGGGGTTTTTCTAATTCCTTGAGTTGTTCTTTAACCCTTCCCAACTCTAATGAAACTTGAAAAAATGTTTGAGCTTTAAATCTATGCGCACCTTTATTATTTCTATTTTCATTATATTTACCACTGCTGTGATCAAAGTTCGGATGTAATATTAGAATAGGACGTCTGTAATTTCAGCTTCTCCAAAATGAAAATGTATTTAGGTGAACATTTGTATATATGTGTGTATATATATATATATATGTTTTTAATAAATTAACTGAAATTCTACTTTGCATTCATGCCTGATTAAATGATGTGTTATACAGTATATAAGGTTTTTTTTTTTTTATTTAGAATGCTGTATGACAGGTAAGTTCTTACTATTACAATACACTAATCGTGCTACCAAATGTGGTCCTATTTTCTCGCAGAAGTTCAAGGTGTGGGTCTTTCAGAGTAGAAAACAAGTTTAGAATAAAACAGATGTGCCCGCTAGCCTCTAACCCTGTCCTTCAATGTCAAGCTTCCTCTACCCATACCCAAGCCCTAACACAACACGCAAACAGCTAAACACCAACTATATATACACTGCTCAAAAATAGGAACTCTTTGAAAACACATCAGATCTTAATGGGGAAAAATATCATGCTGGATATCTATACTGATATGGATTGGTTAATGTGTCAGGAACTTAACCCCTTCACGCCTAAGGGTAAAACAAATCTAAATGCCTAAGCACAATTCTGCACCGTTGACATGTGATAGCAAAACCGTACATATCATCACAACTACTTTGCACATCCAGGTGGATTATACCTTGATTTTTTCAGGACAAATTGGGCTTTCATTTGGTGGTAAATGGTAATGGATATCTCCTGATTTTTTTTTATTATCAAAGGAAAACTGGCCAAAAATAGTAAAAAAAATCCTTTTTTTTTAAATTTAGCTATGTGTTTCTTGTTATGACCATAACCTACCACCAAACAGCAACCCAAAATAAATTCTCCAGCTCTTGACGATCGCAGCGATACCATATATGTGTATGTTATTTGTTGTTTGTACCCGTAGTACAGCCCAGAAACCATAGTGCGCATTTTGTTTTTGTCTTTTTTTTTTTTTTTTTACCTAAAACACACTAACACTAACTGACACTGACATTAACACTAACTGACACTGATACCAATTTTTTTTAAATCCTGACCTTGACCTTTGACCCTGACCTTTGACCTTGACCCTGACCTAAACACTAACCCTGGCACTGAACTAGATCAAACCTTGATCTAGGTATTTTTTTTTATTTTTTCTTTTATTTTTTTAATATTTATTTATTTATCTTTTTTTTTTTTTTTTTTTACAAACTTTTTTTTTTCTTCTCTCTGACAGGAGTTCGAGAGATACAATGTATCTCTCTTCTCCATTCATAGAGAGAGAGAGAAAAAAAAAACAAGGGGGCCGGGCTGCACAGTGACTGATCACTGTGATAGCCAATCAGAGGCTATCACAGCGATCATGTGACTCGGGACCGGGAGTCCCGGGTCCCGATCGTTAGAACAGGACCCGGTGCTCTCAGTGACACCGCGGTCTCGGTGCTGGGAGCGCGCTGAGGGGCGCGCTCCCAACACAAAGACAGGTACGCAAATATGCGGCTCCACGGAAAAAAGCCCAGGTCCGTGAGGCCGCATATTTGTGTTACGTTGGCGTCAAGGGGTTAAGGATGCCCCATCGTTTGATGGAAAATTATCAACCTACAGAGGACTGAATTCAAAGACACCCCGGAAATCAAAGTGAAAAAATTATGCAGCAGGCTAATCCAGTATGCTAAAATTTTAACTGCAGCAACTCAGAATGGTACTCGGTAGTTTGTATGGCCCCCACGTGCTTGTATGCATGTCTGAGAAGGTCGGGGCATGCTCCTAATGAGACGACAGATGGTGTCCTGGGGTATTTCCTCCCAGATCAGGACTAGGGCATCACTGAGCTCCTGGACAGTCTGCACCCTTGTTGTGCACCAGAAGGAACCCAAGACCCACTGCACCAGTGTAGGGTCTGACAATGGGTCCAAGGATTTCATCCTGATACCTAATGGCAGTCAGGGTGCCATTGTGTAGCCTGTAGAGGTCTGTGAATCCCTCCATGGATTTGCCTCCCCAAACCATCACTGACCCACCACCAAAACAGTCATGCTGAACAATGTTACAGGCAGCATAGTGTTCTCCACGGCTTCTCCAGACCCTTTCACTTTTGTCACATGTGCTCAGGGTGACCTGTTCTCATCTGTGAAAAACACAGGGCACCAGTGACGGACCTGCCAGTTCTGGTGTTCAATGGCAAATGTCAATCGGGCTCTATGGTGCCGGGCAGTGAGCACAGGGCCCACTAGAGGATATTGGGCCCTCATGCCACCCTAATGACGTCTGTTTCTGATTGGTCAGAGACATTCACATCAGTGGCCTGCTGGAGGTCATTTTGTAGGTCTCTGGTAGGGCTCATCCTATTCCTCCTTGTACAAAGGAACAGATATCGAGCCTTCTGATGAGTTAAGGACCTTCTATGGCCCTGTCCAGCTCTCCTAGAGTAACTGCCTGTCTCCTGGAATCTCCTCCATGCTATTGAAACTGTGCTGGGAGACACAGAAAACCTTCTAGCAATGGCACGTAATGATGTGCCATCCTGGAGGAGTTGGACTGGTTGTGCAACCTCTGTAGGGTCCAGGTATCCCTCATGCTACCAGTAGTGACACTGACTCTACCCAATTGCAAAACTAGTGAAAAACATTCAAAGATGAGTAGGGAAAAAATGTCAGTGGCCTCCACCTGTAAAACCATTAGTTTTGGGGGTCGTCTCTGTCACAGGGGCCACTGAAGGTGGAACAGCAAACACGAGAGCATGGTGGGGTATGAGTGACTGATCAATCCAGTAGTTTGCGGAGGAATAGCTGATGACTTGCGGAATGGATACCAGGAGTTAAGAAACAGGCTGTAGGCAGATGTCACCGCAGAGCAGGCTGGCCGCAGGTAGCACAGTAGAGCAGGCTGGTAGCGGACAGATGACACAGCGGAGCAGGCTGGTAGCAGGCGAAGCTGGATGCAGGGTCAGAAGGGCCAGGTCGGTAACAGGCGGGCAGGTCAAGCATAGACGGCCGGCAGAAGAGAGGTCAGGTCACAGGTCAATGTCAGCAGCAGTAAGGCAGATCAGGCAGATACCGTAGGCAGAGACAGAGTCCAAGAAGCATCTGAGGTCAGTGCAGGTAGTGTTCAAGCGAGGTCAGGATAAGCCGGATCAATCAGGGGTATCAATACAGGAATAGACACAGGGAGAGCTGCAGATCAGACAGCAATTCACTAGTGCAGCTGCTGCACTTATAAAGGCACCATAATTAGCCAATGAGCATATGTGTGCACATATGCAAACGCCCGCACACAACAGCATGAGCACCTTTAGGCCTGCGCATTCATGTGCGGCTACGAGCCTCAGCTATGTTGACATTCAGATGTCGACATATAGTGCGAGCTGACACAGTTGTTCCCTGTGCCTGAAGGTCAGCTTGAATTTTTCTGGAAGTTGATCAAGGTTCTCTATTCACCATTCAAACAATCCTTTGTTGCAATTTTTGATCAATTTTTCTCTTTTGTCCACATCCAGGGAGATTAGCTACAGTGCCATGGGCTGTAAACTTCTTGACAACGTTGCGCACAGTGGACACAGGAACATTAAGATTTCTGGAGATGGATTTGTAACCTTGAGATGCTTTTCCATGCTTTTCCACGATTTTTGTCTCTCAAATCCTCAGACAATTCTTTGCTGTTATAATAAAAGTTTAGGCAGACCACACATTAGTATTATACATATAACTAGAGATGAGCGAAGAAATGAAAAATTCGATTCGGCTGATTCGGCGAATTCCAGTGTGAAATTCGATTCGATGCGAATTTCTCCGCTACGAAGATGACTTATTTAAAGGGTTTCTAGGCTTCAGAGAGCCTTTAAATTAGTGCAGAACACTGTACCTTTAATTTAAATGCCCTTGGAGATGAGGAAGGAGAAGGAGAAGGAGAAGGATGAGAAGAAGGAGAAGGAGAAGGATGAGAAGAAGGAGAAGGAGAAGGATGAGAAGAAGGAGAAGGATGAGAAGAAGGAGAAGGATGAGAAGAAGGAGAAGGAGAAGGATGAGAAGAAGGAGAAGGAGAAGGATGAGAAGAAGGAGAAGGAGAAGGATGAGAAGAAGGAGAAGGATGAGAAGAAGGAGAAGGATGAGAAGGAGAAGGATGAGAAGGAGAAGGATGAGAAGAAGAAGGCTGAGAATAAGGAGAAGGATGAGAAGAAGGAGAAGGAGAAGGATGAGAAGAAGGAGAAGGATGAGAAGAAGGAGAAGGAGAAGGATGAGAAGAAAGAGAAGGATGAGAAGGAGAAGGATGAGAAGAAGAAGGATGAGAAGAAGAAGGATGAGAAGAAGGAAAAGGATGAGAAGAAGAAGGATGAGAAGAAGGAGAAGGATGAGAAGAAGGAGAATGATGAGAAGAAGGAGAAGGATGATAAGAAGGAGAAGGAAGAGAAGAAGGAGAAGGAGAAGGATGAGAAGAAGGAGAAGGATGAGAAGAAGGAGAAGGATGAGAAGAAGGAGAAGGATGAGAAGAAGGAGAAGGATGAGAAGAAGGAGAAGGAGAAGGATGAGAAGAAGGAGAAGGATGAGAAGAAGAAGGATGAGAAGAAGGATGAGAAGAAGGAGGAGAAGGATGAGAAGAAGAAGGATGAGAAGAAGGAGAAGGATGAGAAGAAGGAGAAGGAAGAGAAGAAGGAGAAGGAGAAGGATGAGAAGAAGGAGAAGGAGAAGGATGAGAAGAAGGAGAAGGATGAGAAGAAGGAGAAGGATGAGAAGGAGAAGGAGAAGGATGAGAAGGAGAAGGATGAGAAGAAGGAGAAGGATGAGAAGAAGGAGAAGGAGAAGGATGAGAAGAAGGAGAATGATGAGAAGGATGAGAAGAAGGAGAAGGATGAGAAGAAGGAGAAGGATGAGAAGAAGGAGAAGGAGAAGGATGAGAAGAAAAAGGATGAGGAGAAGGAGAAGGATGAGAAGAAGGAGAAGGATGAGAAGGAGAAGGAGAAGGATGAGAAGAAGGAGAAGGAGAAGGATGAGAAGAAGGAGAAGGATGAGAAGAAGGAGAAGGATGAGAAGGAGAAGGAGAAGGATGAGAAGGAGAAGGATGAGAAGAAGGAGAAGGAGAAGGATGAGAAGAAGGAGAAGGAGAAGGATGAGAAGAAGGAGAAGGATGAGAAGAAGGATGAGCAGAAGGAGAAGGATGAGAAGAAGGAGAAGGATGAGAAGAAGGAGAAGGATGAGAAGAAGGATGAGAAGAAGGATGAGAAGAAGGAGAAGGATGAGAAGAAGGACAGTTCTGTGACAGTTTCTGTCTATTTCTGACAGTTCTGGGACATTCACTCCATACAGCGGTTTCAACCGCTGTATGGAGGGAATGTTATAGAACTGTCAGAAATAGACTATTAATGACAGTTCTGGGACTGTCCTTCCATGCAGCGGTTGAAACATTGTATGTATTTGTTTCCATAAATGGATCCATTTATGGAAACAAATACATACAATGTTTCAACCGCTGCATGGAAGGACAGTCCCAGAACTGTCATTAATAGTCTATTTCTGACAGTTCCATGACATTCCCTCCATACAGCGGTTAAAACAGCTGTATGCAGTGAATGTCCCAGAACTGTCATAAATAGTCTATTTCTGATAGATCTGGGACATTCACTCCATACAGCTGTTTTAACCGCTGTATGGAGGGAATGTCATGGAACTGTCAGAAATAGACTATTAAAGACAGTTGTGGGACTGTCCTTCCATACAGCGGTTGAAACATTGTATGTATTTGTTTCCATAAATGGATCCATTTATGGAAACAAATACATACAATGTTTCAACCGCTGCATGGAAGGACAGTCCCAGAACTGTCATTAATAGTCTATTTCTGACAGTTCCATGACATTCCCTCCATACAGCGGTTAAAACAGCTGTATGCAGTGAATGTCCCAGAACTGTCATAAATAGTCTATTTCTGATAGATCTGGGACATTCACTCCATACAGCTGTTTTAACCGCTGTATGGAGGGAATGTCATGGAACTGTCAGAAATAGACTATTAATGACAGTTCTGGGACTGTCCTTCCATGCAGCGGTTGAAACATTGTATGTATTTGTTTCCATAAATGGATCCATTTATGGAAACAAATACATACAATGTTTCAACCGCTGCATTGAAGGACAGTCCCAGAACTGTCATTAATAGTCTATTTCTGACAGTTCCATGACATTCCCTCCATACAGCGGTTAAAACAGCTGTATGCAGTGAATGTCCCAGAACTGTCATAAATAGTCTATTTCTGATAGATCTGGGACATTCACTCCATACAGCTGTTTTAACCGCTGTATGGAGGGAATGTCATGGAACTGTCAGAAATAGACTATTAATGACAGTTGTGGGACTGTCCTTCCATACAGCGGTTGAAACATTGTATGTATTTGTTTCCATAAATGGATCCATTTATGGAAACAAATACATACAATGTTTCAACCGCTGCATGGAAGGACAGTCCCAGAACTGTCATTAATAGTCTATTTCTGACAGTTCCATGACATTCCCTCCATACAGCGGTTAAAACAGCTGTATGCAGTGAATGTCCCAGAACTGTCATAAATAGTCTATTTCTGATAGATCTGGGACATTCACTCCATACAGCTGTTTTAACCGCTGTATGGAGGGAATGTCATGGAACTGTCAGAAATAGACTATTAATGACAGTTGTGGGACTGTCCTTCCATACAGCGGTTGAAACATTGTATGTATTTGTTTCCATAAATGGATCCATTTATGGAAACAAATACATACAATGTTTCAACCGCTGCATTGAAGGACAGTCCCAGAACTGTCATTAATAGTCTATTTCTGACAGTTCCATGACATTCCCTCCATACAGCGGTTAAAACAGCTGTATGCAGTGAATGTCCCAGAACTGTCATAAATAGTCTATTTCTGACAGTTCTGGGACATTCACTCCATACAGCGGTTTCCGGCAAAAAGTGTATGTGCAGAGTTCCTCTATTCTGCAGATACACTTAGAGGAGCTCTGCAGATACACTTAGAGGAGCTCTGCACATACACTTTTTTCCGGTTTGGAATTATTCTTATTTTCATCCTACTTCTTCTTCTTCTTCTTCATCCTCATCCTCATCCTCTTCTTCTTCTGAGGATGAGGATGAAGAAGAAGAAGAAGAAGAAGAAGAAGAAGTAGGATGAAAATAAGATTAATTCCAAGCCGGCAAAAAGTGTATGTGCAGAGCTCCTCTAAGTGTATCTGCAGAGCTCCTCTAAGTGTATCTGCAGAATAGAGGAACTCTGCACATACACTTTTTGCCGGCTTGGAATTATTCTTCTTTTCATCCTACTTCTTCTTCTTCTTCTTCTTCATCCTCATCCTCAGAAGAAGAGGATGAGGATGAGGATGAGGATGAGGAAGAAGAAGAAGAATGAAAAGAAGAATAATTCCAAGCCGGCAAAAAGTGTATGTGCAGAGTTCCTCTATTTCTGACAGTTCTCTCACAGCTTCTTCACATGTACAGCGGTTGAAATATCTGTATCCTAAATGGAAACTAATAGATACAAATTGTATCTATTAGTTTCCATTTAGGATACAGATGTTTCAACCGCTGTACATGTGAAGAAGCTGTGAGAGAACTGTCAGAAATAGAGGAACTCTGCACATACACTTTTTGCCGGCTTGGAATTATTCTTCTTTTCATCCTACTTCTTCTTCTTCTTCTTCTTCTTCTTCTTCTTCTTCTTCTTCATCCTCATCCTCTTCTTCTGAGGATGAAGAAGAAGAAGAAGTAGGATGAAAAGAAGAATAATTCCAAGCCGGCAAAAAGTGTATGTGCAGAGTTCCTCTATTTCTGACAGTTCTCTCACAACTTCTTCACATGTACAGTGGTTGAAACATCTGTATCCTAAATGTAAACTAATAGATACAATGTTTCAACCGCTAAACATGTGTTCCTTCTGTCAGAGAACTGTCAGAAATAGCGGAGCTCACTGCAGGGACACTTTTGCCGGCTGATCGGGAAATGTTCGATTCGCGCACCCGAAGTAGGCAAAATTTCGGTTTCGACACGAATCGAATATTTCCTGAAATTCGACTCGAATTCCGGTTCGCCTAGTTCGATTCGCTCATCTCTACATATAACCATGAGTATATAACTCAAACATTAACCATTCCAGTAATATACAACATAAATTGCCGTTATTAAAGTCCGAAATGGTGAAAACAAGTGCCCGTGCTTGTGCTCCAACTTGGTTGAAGTGCTTATTTTCTTAAATTAATTCAAAGTGCTCCACTGTGCTCAGAAAAGGTGCCCCACATGGACTAAAACTCACCCTTAGCCAATGACCATCTATTTCTAGAGTGGCCTGCAACGCTTGTGCGGCATTACCCAATGAAGTTGGTTCTCTCCAGATCACCACAAGTTCGGGATAGCTATATCACAAAAAGAGGTATCCCATAGTGTAAAACTGTATGATGTTTTGTTAAAGAATAAGTATATCACTCACACGTAAAGTGCTGTGCCCTGCACCTGGTGTACTCAGCCTTATTATTAGTGTGTGGAAACCACAGAGAGGCATGCGTTCTGTAGGCTGGTGGTGACATCAGCGGAAGTTGCGTCATCAAACCTCAACACGATTTGATTAAAGATCATCCTCAGGAAGTGCAAAATCCACCATATTGCTAGTGGTATCTATACCCATCAGCCGGTTGTTCATTTGTTTTGTGCAAAACCACAATATTGCTGAGTACATTCATTGCTACATATTAATGGGCTTCATACAACCTTAACTTAAATACCATTACCACGTCATAACAATTTTTATTATAATCAACTTTAAAATGCTAATGTGATCCTTCTTTCTACCCTAAGTCTGCCCCCCCCCACCTGCACCCCACAGGTGGAATCTCCGTGATTCCGCCTGCAATTGCAAAGAGCACTGCAATCATAGCAAAACACGGCATGCTTATTTTTGTGCCATTCATTTTTAACCATTTCAATACCGGGCAATTTTACCCCTTCCTGCCCAGGCCATTTTCCAGGTTTCAGCGCTCTCACACTTTGAATGACAATTGCGCGGTCATACAACTTTGTACCCAAACTAAAATTTTATCATTTTCTTCACACAACTAGAGCTTTCTTTTGGTGGTATTTAATCACCGCCGGGGTTTTTATTTTTTGCTAAATTAACAAAAAACACCGAAAATTAAAAAAAAACACGTTTTTCTTTGTTTCTGTTATAAAAGTTTGCAAATAAATAATTGTTCTTCACAAATTTAGGCCGAGATGTATTCTGCTACATGTCTTTGGTGAAAATAACCCAAATTAGGATGTATTTTTTAGTTTGTAGGAAAGTTATAGAGTTCACAAACTATGGTATAGATCTGAATATTGATCAATCCTGAAGTACTGACAGCCAATCTAATTTCTTGAGGTCCAAGAATGTCAGAATAGTACAGATATCCCCCAAATGACCTCTTTTTGCAAAGTAGACAGTCTGACGTACTTCATAAGAGGCATGGCGAGTTTTTTGAAGTTGTATTTTTTTTGTCATAATTTTTACGGAAAATGAAAAAATTAAAAAAAATTTCACTATTTTTTTTTTTACATACTGTCACCAGTGCAGTACAGCATCATCATATAACTGGCATGGCGGTGATCAGGGACACTGACTGGTGACAGTGTGAAAAAAAAAATATATTTTTTTTTTATTATTTTTAATTACATTTTTTTCTTTTTTTTTAAGATTATTTTTCATATTTCACTATGTCCAAAGTAGTACAATGTTGCCATAGTAACATTGTACTACTTTGGGGAAGTGATAGTATTTTTTTTTTTTTACACAATTTGCTTATAGCAAAGAATTACTTTGCTATAAGCAAGCATTTACCTGAATTTACCTGAATGACATCAATTCATTCAGGGTTTGTTTTTTTTGTGCTTAGCTGTGATTTGGCCACAGCTAATCACATGACATGTGCATGTGATCGCTGTGACCATTCACAGCTAGACACTAGTATACAATGGATGGCATGAATGAAGCAGTCCATTGTATACAACTGTCATGTGACCTGCTGTGATTGGTCACAGCAGGTCACATGGTACCGGCAACGGGGCCGATACTCAGATCTGTCATCGGCCGTGTCCGAGGTACACGGCCGGCGACAGATCGCGCTGCTGCGTGGCTCTGCAAGCGCGAAAACTGCGCATGCCCGGGAGGATGCCAAATGGCGTCTACCCGGAAAGCTAATGCATTTTGCCGGCCGCCAAACGGCTATTGGCCGGGCGGCAAATGATTAATGGCACTTCAAGTGCAGTGTGGTTTTGCCTAGATTGTTGCACAATGGAATCATGTGGCAATCACGGCAAACTGCATCACACGGGCTTCTTTTGGGTGAGAAGCTTCACACAATGCAGTTTGCCACGATTGCCATGCGATAAATTGCGCAACAGACATGGCAAAATCGCACTGTGTTTGAGTTGCCATGATTTTTTTTTTTTGAGTGTGATGTGTATGACTTTTAAATGTTTTTTTTTTTTGATTGTTAGCTTGTTTTTTATTGTGATATACTTATTTGTGATTTATTTAAATGAAGAATAATAATTCATAGAAAAGCAAATGGCACACAAAAACATGCCGAATTTCGCCATGATTGCAGTGTGATTTGGAATTGTGGGCAGAATCACTGTGGGCCTACCCCCCCCCCCCCCCCACATGTTATCCTGTGTGTCCATGCACACATAGGCTTTTAGAGGAGTTTAATGGAAGGGTAGCTTAGAGGCAAAAAAAAAACCCACTGTCAGTATATCCTGGAGCAGCGGCGTTTTGGCAGAAAAAATGCTTGATGCCTGTAAACGTGTGTATACGTGCATTAATGCTAGACATATTTAGCGTTTGAGCATTAATTAATTTCAATGGCCACGATAACTATTCTGGGCAATGAAATAAATGAACCCCGAAGCACATGAAGCGCCTAAACACATTACACACTTCTACAAACCTCAAGCGTTTTCTCTGCCAAAATGCTGCAGCCAGGAGCAGAAGCTTTTAGGAGAATTTGGAAAATGTCCTGAGTGCATGAGGCCTAAAAGGGATGTATATGAAGATGGTCATAGATGGATCAAATTGCAGTCGGCTCAGTAGGGACCAGCCAAATTTTGATTCATCCGTGGCTGTTCCCATTTGAAAGGAGTCAATCTAATGGGCTGTTGATATATTTTGATTCGATCAGCAGCTGCAGTCAATCAGATGCAGTAATGATCAGTGTTTTCTGACAGACAAGGAGTCCCACTGTCAGAATAAAACTGCACAGCAGGGAGGATTCCTTCATCTACCTTGGGAAGATGGGGTGTGGGTGGGGGAATCCATTTTTTTTTTTTTGATCAGCCCTCATCTTTGTCCACAGACAAGAGAAAAAAGGGGTAAAGCGCCTCTAACTGTAGTATAGTAAAACATTTATTACACAATCCAAATTAGCAACTCACATTGAATAAGAGAACAGGCTCATGGTGTTCTGGTCCCTAACTGAAGTGAATGATAGACCAAATTTGTTATTATTAATACTGAACAGATTCAACCAACTGAAGAGGGGAACCATCCCAGATAAAGATAATGTAGTCAATGTAACGAACCTAGAGGGTGAGATGGGAAGAAAAAGGTTGTGTTTCCAAATAAATGATGATTCTCAGTAACACATCATAAGATTTGCGTATGGGGGCGCAAAATTGGCTTCCATCACAGTATGTCTGTAGATAAAATTCACCATTAAAATTAAACTAGTTATGGGTTAAGTAGAAATAAGTAGCATCAAGGATAAAGGTCACTTATGTGGGATTTAACATAGGATCTTGTGCTAGAAAATGTTGTAGGGTTACCATGCCTATATCATGGTGAGTTGATCTACAGTCATAGCCAAAAATATCGGCCATAGTGCAAATAACGTTTAAAATTTATTCCAATCAATTCCCCCCTTAAAACCGCACTCACAATGAGTAATATATAAACCAGCATTTTGTTAAACAGGAGCACAAAGCTCTCTATCCAGTGTCTCACCAGCCTGCCTGCAACCAAGATGGCGTTGTTGCAATCACGTGGTCCGGACCCGTGGGGTTGGCGTGCGTGGTGACGTCACCGGCTAGCCACGCCCTAACGCGTTTCGTCATACGACTTCTTCTGAAGACGTTATATATGATCTTCCTATATCACTTTTATTTGGCAATTAGCGCCTGCATTATACATACAATTATGTATGACCAGCTTAAACAGATGAATGCAAAAAAGTCAGTTTTCAAACACAAAGCACAGTAGGGCAGGGTGATGATTAAATGGTTACGGTAAATAAGAAGATGGTGGTCAGATCATGCTTGCACTTCCGTCATTCATTGATGTCCAAGGCCATCTTTACCGAGGACAGGGCAGTCTGTTGCTCTAAATTACACATTTTCAAATCCACTGTAAATAAGTTAGTGGTTTATGTTCTATGACTACTTTGTAATGTCCTGCGTTTTGGTCGGTTTACTCATTAACCACAGGTGACAGGAAATGTTTTTTATCTTGCAGATCAAATGCAACCTGAAAAGACCATCAAAGATTTTGTTTACTGCAGAACCAAAGGAGATAGGTTTTGTGCCTTTTCACAAAACCTCACCAAGAATAAAAGATTAAGTGACAGAATTGCTGATAACTGTTTTAAAAATTGAGCCACACCTGTATAGCAACTGGCATACTTTTGTAGCACTACTGCCTTAGGGACTGCTGGATTTGATTTGGGTCCCCCTATGATCTGTACAGCCAGGCAAGACGCATTTTCTTCCACACTTTGCACTCAGAGTCGGTAAACAGTCCTTAAGCTTGGTTTTGTGATTTTATTAAGGGGTTGATAGCTTGGATGGGGTTGAGAGGTGTATGGGATGCCCAAGGAAACGGCAAACTTGTAGACAAACTCCTTGGCAAATATGGACAGAAAATAGTCTCTCCTTTAAGAGTATTCCAGCTCTCTGGTGTACCTCCTCAGACCCCAGATGAATCCTTCACCCAGCTGCACTGAGGGTATCCCTGTGCAGGGGGGCCCAGAAACTGCCTATTTAGCACAGCAGCCCCGGATTAGAAGCTAGTTTCCACCTGACTGCCCTCTCCCCTTATGCAGTTCAGGGGGTGTAAGAGTAATCACACTGTCCTTCCTGATAGCTTAATGGGTTGGTGGCTGCCTTCAGGTCTTTCACTGGGCTGGCTCCTTTCCTGCTGCTCAGGATATCCTCCCTTAAACATGGTGGTGCAGTGAAGATCTTCTTCTCCAGCACCTGCCTGTAGGTAGGCCCCATCCCTGGGCATACTTCCAGGCTCCACACTCCAGCCTCTCATTCCATCTTCCACCTGACACTCTCCTTCCTCCCAGGCTCTTCGATTCTTAAGGGTTGGCTTGGTCACCATACCCAGCCTTACCAGGGTATTGGCCAACGTCCATTAAGCATGCAAATCCAATCTTCCTCCCCTCCTCCATCCCTCCTCTAGAAAGCTCTCAGGTTTCTTGAGATGTGGGAGGGCTCCAGAAGCTTGACCTTAGAACCTCCCTAGCCTGTCCTGAGGTAACCTCTCTACCTCACTCCCAGGCAGACTCATCCCAGGCTGCTACTCAGCCTCTGCCTAAAAAAAGAAAACAACAAAACCTATCTAGCTAAGCTAGAGGGCATTACACTTTTATGTAAGTCTGCTGTGCGGCCCATACAGTAGTTTGATATTAACCACTATGGTAGGACATTTCTCAGCTTCCAGGAGGCAGGGGGTGCTGATCTGATGTCTTACTCTCCACTGCATAGAGCTCAGTGTAATCTGAGACCTGAGTGGAGGGAAAGGACCCCCCTCCAAACTGACTAACTGGGAAACAAGCACACTTGAGGCTGTCAATCACCTCCTGTGTGCTAAAAGAAGGGCAGGCCATCACCAAGGATTGTCAGAAGTGACACATGCAGATAGATGAGAAAGGAAAGCGCAGCCAGGATCCACATTAGATACTATAGATTGAGGCAAATATACTTTATAGAAGGATATGCTTTGTTCTTTTTTTATTTCAAAGGTTTAAAACTGCTTTGAATGCAAGGAGTGTAACTGTCTGTCTGTATTTGACTAGGTATCAACCTCTTGTAGTCCCCTGTACAGCAGTTCTCAGAGTTGGAGTATGAGAAACAGTACATAAGTGGATTGCAGGTGCAATGTAAGGCTCCTGCACATTTTTCCTCCAGGATTATGCCTGTATCTTCATACACGCATTCAGTTACAAAGCAAGAGGATAAGTGAATGGACTACTGATCAGCATGCTTGTATTCTACTGAGAACTACAAATCCATCTGCCATGGTGGCAGATGGAATTTGTTGGTTATTTATTCACAGATCCCTGTGAATGAATGATACGGATGTGCAAGAGAAACCGATTTTAAATGTGACAGTGAGAAGAAGAACCATTGCCCACTGTCACAGTGGGGGAGGTGTAAGGCGTGTACCGGGGTGGGCTCCCCAGGATACAGTGAAGCCACAAACGAGGAAAGCAATCCCAACACCAGCTTTTGCCACAACAGAATTTTACTTAGATGTGGCAAATAAACACAACCACAAATGCTGGGAACATACAATAAATTTACATACACCCAGCCCAAAGGCTGAGACCCTTGTGCTGCACAGCACGGCGCCTCCTGATGGATGAAGGTAGAAGGTGTAGTAATTTACCTACTGGCGGGCACAACTAAGCTGCCACACCTTACCTGTTATTACCCTAAAAGAGCAGGAATCAGTGTATGGGTGTACGGTACAGGCTAGTCTGCGGTGCAGCACAACAGCTTACAATCCTACAGAAATCTACAGTATTCCCCCTCCCATAACTGGTCCTGCAGCACATGCCTGAGTATTCCTTCTGAGCAAAACGTCAGTCTGGCTTGAGTTTGTGGAATTTTATCAGCTCTCCAATGTGAAATGTCACTTTAAGTTATGGAGTCCTTCCAATGATCAGTAATAACGCTTGTGGCCTGACACAAACAGAGACCCTAACTAACTAACTAACTATAGGCCTGGACTCAGTCTCTAGGCACCAACACTGAAATGAGGTGCGTGCACGATCTTACCGACCCGGGTCTGCTTTTCATCCGCTGGTGACTCTGAACAGAACAAATGTCTCTCCAACAAGCATGCGGTATCGCAGTGTATGTTGCTTTGTTCCTCTGCTCTCATCAGCATTCCTGGCAGCAATCTTCCTTTCTCTGAACAGGATCAGGGTCTTGGACACGATCAGCTTCACTTAGCTGCAGCTCTGGTTACTGAGGGATGCCATCAGATTCTCTGCTCACACGGCTCCTGCATTCACAATCCACAAAACATGGCTGCTGTCTCTCTTCTTCTTCCTGTTCTCTCAACTCCTTGTGAAAACCCCACCTCTTCATGAATATAGAAATAGCTATGCAGTCTGAGGCTGTGTTAGGAAAACAGTGGCATCTTGTGGCCAAACCGCAGAATGTCAGTCCCAAACATTTAATTTACTCCACACAATAATTTACTGCACACAAACAGTGTTCAAACAATGAGAGCTGTTTCCCCATCTCACAGAGGCTCAGGGGATGAGGTGAGCAGCAGCTGAAACATATTACATGTTACCCCTTGGTACAGGTGTAACATGTTCCAAAGGTGAACTTATTATTTAAGTGAATAACACCTTTTAGGTTCAAATGACAAAGCTAGCACACAAAGATCAGGATACCATTTTTCAAGTTGTTTTCAATTGAGTCCAGATTTGAAAAAAAGAGTTAGCATGCTGTGAAAACGTATTTGCCCCTTTCTGATTTTTTTTTTTTTGCATATTTGTCGCACGTAAATGTTTCCGATCATCACACAAGTTTTAATATTACACAAAGATAACCTGAGTAAACATAAAATGCAGTTTTTAAATGATTTCATTTATCAAAAAGATGGCAAACCTGCCTATACCTATAAGCAGAGTTAAATTTCACTTGCCACACCAAGGCCTGATTACTTCCAGACTTGTTAAATCAAAAAATCACTTTAATAGAAGCTGTCTGACAATGCGATCTAAAGAAATTCAAGAAGAGATGAAAAAGTATTTGACATGTATCAGTCTGGAAAGGGTTACAAAGCCATTTCTAAGGCTTTGGGACTCCAGCAAACCATGGTGAAAGCCATTATCAACAAATGGAGAAAACTTGGAACAGTGGTGAACTTTCCCAGTGGTGAACTGGCCGGCCTACCAAAATTACTCCAAGAGCACGACAACTCATCCAGGAGGTCATAAAAGAACCCAGAACAACATCTAATGAACTGAAGGTAGATTGTGGTCTGGGCTTGCTGACCTGCCATCCAAGAGCATCAAACAGAGTGCAATGCAGACAGACTACTTGTAAAGTTGGAGCTGTAGTAGGGAGTAAGCAGATGCCTCCTCTGTAGTACTGGCTCCTGTCCCATTGGGAGTGATACCAACTGTACGCCACCTCTTATCCCAGCTAGCGGTCTCCAGAGTGGTTCCAGCAGCAGGAAAGAAGAGATCTTCAGGGCAGTGTGAAGCAATACACTGGGCATAATAGTATACTGCTACTTTCACACTAATGCACTGCAGTTTACCCACACCATGGGTTCAGGGCAGTGTACCTGCAACTTTCCTGTAGGTTAGCTGTGCTTAGCCATAGAGTTCTGTTATATCCCACGGGTTTGGTGCAATCTCTAATAGAGCACCAAAACTTCTGACTGCAGGAGTTTTGGTGTGCTTTCAGAAAGTGCACCAAACCCTCAGGATATAATAGAAGTCTATGGCAAAGCGCAGCTAACCCAGGAAAGTCACAGATGCATTGCGCTGCACCCTCAATGCAGGTAAACCACAGCAGATCAATGTAAAAACAGCCTTATAAGGGGCTCAGGACAGTACGGATTCATTTACATTTGCAGTTTGGGGAGTGGTATAAACCCATAGTTAACGTGTTTTTACCACCCCCACCCCAACCACACCCTCTTTAGCTGCAGCAGCTAGAGCATACACATGTCGCAGCCACAGCAGGAGTTATTTGCCCTTTCATGGTTGGTGGATGTGGCACCTGCCAAGCATGACTCATTCAAGTAATTGGGGGCACTCTGCAAGTGCCCCACAACTACATGTTTCGATGGAGTCCAAGGGATTAAAGCAGGTGGTGAGAAAGCAACACAATGCTGTCTGCTTTAAATCCTTGGACAGACCTGTGGTCACAGTATGAATTTTCGGCAAGGTGTTTACCATCTAAGAGGTATTCTTGTAACTCTTATTTACTGTTTACTGAAGGAATAATTCTTAGTTAAAAACTCAACTGCATTACTGCATTCAAGTGTCTGTGTAACTGTTTCCTGTGTACTTTATGTGTACATTATATTTGAACCCATGGTGTCAAAGGTGCCGGGTGGCTTGCAAGCTCAGGGCAGCCTTTGGGGGGCCCATGTCTTATAATGGCCCTCATGAGGGTAATGCTTCATATGTCTAAGAACAAGTATTAAATTTATCTCCAGATGCATGTGTGATGTAAACTAATGTAATTAACATGTTTTCTTCTAGAGTACATGAAGAAGACAAATGTATGAATCTACTACAAGGTGTGCAGGACCTACAATTCACCTCCATGTCAACAGTTCTTGAGGACAGTGACGTGCAGAGGATGGGGCCAAGGGTGCAAAAGCCCCAGGCATGTATTGGGGGAAGGCACCCTGGAATGGGATAGAAACAGACTGTCGCCAGACTGCCTCTTAGTCATTCTGCCACAGCCACTTGCTGGCAATTTGTCTCTAGTGGCCGGCTGACCCACTCTCTGACACACTGATCATCAACATATGAAGAATCTTAACAAAACAGGACCATCATTTCTAGTGAGCAAGGGCAAAACGTATAAGCCTGATAATGTCCTTAGACACTTGGCACTGTGGGTTAGAAATTAAATGTATGAACTCCCATGGCTTCCAATACCATTTCTATGCTGATGACACCCAAGTTTAATTTTCTACCCCACAGCTCATCCTTTCAGTCTCATCACACATTACTCATTTACTAACAGACATTGCAATGTGGAAGTCACACCTTTCCTCAAATTCAGTCTATCCAAAACTGAGCTCATATTTCCTACCCCATGTGCCTCTTCCCCAGACTTCTCTGTCAAGGTTGATGGCACAGCTAAGAGAATCACTGGTTGGCATGGCTTAACATTGAGGTTGAAAAAAGGGGAAATCCTTATAGAGACACTGTCAACGTGTCTATGCAGGTCAAAGTGACAGTGGCTATGCAAAACCCCCTAACCCCCAATCCCCTATACTCACCTTAACTTAGGCACCTTCTTCGGAGCCACCACTGCTGCCTTCTCATCAGCCAGCTACAATACCCATCAAGGCATGGAGCAGCAATTACCCTCCTCTCTTTTGACAGTGATTGGGTCTATCGGGCAATTTCACATGAGTGCCTTTACAGCTGCTCCAGGTCACCTGTCAGTCATTTTTGCCTCTCCTTCCTCCTCTAGCTGCTGAGGAGTAAGGGCTCGTTCACACTTGACTTTTTTTCCAACTTGCCCCTATAGCGTTTGACAAGCTGAGGAGTAAGGGCTCGTTCACACTTGACTTTTTTTCCAACTTGCCCCTATAGCGTTTGACAAGCGTTGGTCCGGCGTTTGCGGAGCGTTTTTAACGCTCCAAAAACGCTGTATGCGCAGTTTAGCGGCGGATGCTAGGCATTTGCCAAGCGTAAAAGACGCCCCACAAACGCATGTAATGAAGTTTGAATGGTGTTAACGCTCCGCAAAGGCCTCGCAACCGCGTCGCAACCGCACCACAAACGCCGGCCAGGCATTTGCAGAGCAGCACCATAGGCTTGAATAGGAGGCTTCAACTCCTCCTGACTCGACCAGAGGTGTCCATTTTGCCGCAACGCGACGCTAACGTTCCCGTTTGAACAGCACTATGTGCTGCAATATGCAGAATTTTACGAGGCGTTTGAAAAACGGTAAAAACACTTCCCAAACATCTGTCTGCCGCTTGCTAACAAGGCTAGTGTGAACGTAGCCTAAGAATCAGAAACGAAGTGTTAGTAAGGTAAATGTTGGTGGGTCAGGACAGGAAGGGAAGGAAAATCTCCTCAATGGGACACAGATGGCAAAAGATTAAGCAGACAATTGTCATACCTTTCCATTATTCTAACCAAAATTAAAAATATAGTTTGCCTTTAGTTCTACTTTAAACCCAGAGAAGACAGAATCCAAAGTTGTAAATCGTAAACAATCAGGTTCTAACTTGAGTTTGTTCAGTTAAGGTTTGAAAATGAAAACTAAAAGCTGACTGGTTGCAATGTGCAGTCATTACAGACTCTGATTTCTCTATTCTTAGTTAATGCCCCTCAAAATTTGACAGAGCTCTTCACTATTGTCACGTCTGTGTGCACAAGCTCAGCTGTGAAATTGGGATGAGGGTGTACCCCTTCACAGAGGACAGACAGCAGGACCTGTTTGTCCAAAGTGCAGTTTCGGGGGTAGTGAACGTTGTGCGTGCCTACAGTTTGGATTCTCCCTTTAGTCAGTGTAGGTGCATGTCCATGAGATAGGACTAGACTGTAAACTCTTTAGGGGCAGGTACTGACATGAATAAATAGTAAGGCCCTAGTGTACATGGGAGGTAGGGCCTTTAGATTGTAAGCTCTCTAAAGTATAATCAATAAATAAGTGCTATCCAAAAAATAATATTGTGAAATGCCCTCAACGCTTAAATATTCTTTCTCCCCTGAAAGTCAAAGTCATAAAGTCAAGTAGTTCAGCGTATCTATAGAAACATGAAAACCCACAAAAATGATCTTCCAAATCAACAGGAATCAACAGGAATCCTCCTTCTTTAAAAGGAAAAATAATTTTTTGAACTTGTCTTCTGAAATTCCCTCAAAAAAAAAAAAATCGCAAATAGCGCATTATCAAAAAACGCATGATAACTTTCAAAAACGCATTTTCAATAAATGTGGAAATACGTGAAAAACACTTCAAAAACCACTTCAAAATGGTGCACAAATGTGTCACACACTCCACCTAGTGTGGGTGTAACTATAACTTCCCCATAAAATAATGTGCTCTCCAAATCACAATTATGACAGGTAAATAATAAACCACCACCTATTCGGCTTATACACCTTACCAGATGATAAGCGATTATAAGCGTGTATTCGTACAAGGGAGGAATCTTCCAAACATTTATGTGCGCCCTCCACTTATCAAATGCTCACGCTGTGCAAATTGACCCCCTTGCCTTCACGTTTTCTATATATGCACCTTACCAGATGGTTGAAAGTGAATGGTGTATAAAGATGTTTCCTAATTCCATGTCATGTCCAGGTTGTATCAGCGTCATCACATGTGTAAAACATAACCAAATATAGTGTAGTATGTACCATAAGCAAAAACCTTTAATCCAAAATTTCTTCCAAGATGGCCGCTTCATGACTTTCTTCCAACGCCCAATGTCACTTTCTGACGCGTTTCGTCACTTCCTGACTTCAACTAAGGTTGTGTACGTGGGATTCATGACCACTTAAATATTCTTCTGCACATGTTTGTCATTTCAAAGCCATTGTTTCTCATTTTTAGGGACTCTTTAATGACTGGCATAGTACCACTGGACTGGCTTAAGGCCAATGTGGTGCCAATATTTAAAAAGGGGTCATAATCTTTACCAAGTAATTATAGACCTTTATAATTTTAGTTTAGCTATAGTTTAACTTTTATAGTTGGGAAGATACTGGAGAGTTTAAAAAAAGACCACATAGATGAGTTCTTGCTGGAAAAAAAGTATTTTAAGCAACAGACAGCATGGATTCATGAAAGACAGAAGTCAAACAAATCTGATTTCTTTTTATGAGGAGGTGAGCAAAACCTTGGACAGAGGGGTGGCGGTGGACGTGGTTTACTTGGATTTTGCAGAAGCGTTTGACACAGTTCCCCCCACACAGCTAATGTGTAAGGTAAAGCCTACGGGCTTGGAAAAATCTGTATGTAAATGGATAGAAAACTGGCTAAAAGATCGTATTCAGAGAGTAGTGGTTAATGATTCATACTCTGAATGGTCCAGGGTTGTCAGTGGTGTACCCCAAGGTTCAGTGTTGGGACCCTTACTTTTTAATATATTTATAAATAATATAGGGTCTGGGATTATAAATACCATTTCTGTCTTTGCAGATGACACCAAGCTGTGCAGTGGAATAATGTCCTTACAGGATGTCTCCAACTTACAAGCCAACCTCAATGCACTGTGTAATTGGGCAACTATGTGGAAAATGAGGTTTAATGTTGATAAATGTAAGGTTCTGCATTTCGGGGCTAAGAATATGCATGCATCATACATACTGGGGGGGGGGGTACAACTGGGGGAATCAATGGTGGAGAAGGATATGGGGGTTCTGGTAGGTCACAAGCTTAATAATGGCATGCAATGCCAAGCTGCGATTTCTAAAGTGAGGAAAATCCTCTCTTGTATTAAAAGAAGTGTAGACTCCAGAGAGAGAGATATCATATTACCCCGGTACAAATCATTAGTAAGACCTCATCTGGAATATGCAGTTCAGTTTTGGGCACCAATTCACAAAAAGAACATTGGGGAACTGGAGTTTGTACAGAGAAGGGCAACCGAACTGATAAGAGGCATGGAGGAGCTCAGCTATGAGGAAAGATTAGAGGAACTGAATTTATTCTCTCTGGAGAAGAGGAGATTAAGGGGGGATATGATCAACATGTATAAATACATCAGTGGTTCATATAGTGAACTCGGTGTAGAGCTATTCACCCTGAGGTCATCACAGAGGACAAGGGGGCACTCTTTACGTCTGGAGGATAAGAAATGTAATCTCCAAACACAGAAAGGTTTCTTCACAGTGAGAGCTGTGAAAATGTGGAATAGACTCCCTCAAGAGTTGGTTCTGACCAGCTCAGTGGATTGCTTTAAAAAGGCCTGGATTCTTTCTTGGATGCACAGAATATAACTGGATACTAACATTTATAGGTAAAGTTTATCTAGGGAATATCTGATTGCCTTTCGGGGGATCAGGAAGGAATTTTTCCCCCTAGGATTATAACTTTTTTTTTAATGGTTGAATTGGATGGACTTTTGTCTTTTTTCAACCAAACTAACTATGTAAATATGAATAAACATCCACGTACTAAATGCAGGTAAACGTGGCCGAATGCGGTACTGCATGTACATGTGTTTTTGCCACGTTTAGCGTTTTTTTGCTAGCAGGAGAGTTTAACGCCTAGGTGAGTTCATGTGTACATGAGGCCTAATAGTTTGTTACATATGCAAATTCTGCTTCATCGTTTGTAGTGCTGCGCAATGGTCATGCTCCTTCTTACAATGCTACAGCAGCAATTATAAGGCCTCATGAACATTGGAAAGTTTTGCAGCTGTTTCTAGCGGTGTCAGCATTTTTTTTACACACATAGGCTTTTAGCAGCATTTAGTGGCAGGAGCTTTTAGATGCAGTAAAAAACCCCACTGCCAGTGTGTCTAGGATCAGAAAAAAAACGCTTGATGCGTCTAAACGTGCCTAAACGCTAGCTTATTATTCTGGCCAATTAAATTAATTAATCTCCAAGCTCCTGACCACTGTAAAACTTAAGACACTTTTACAAGCGTCAGGATTTTTTTCTGCCAAAACACTGCTGCCAGGAGGAAAGACTTCTAGATGAGTCTGCAAAACATCCAGTGTGCATGAGGCCTATGAACTGTGTGACTGCCACAATTGTCCAAATCCCAAGGGCTTTGCTAGATTCTCCCATCACTATCGAGGAAGTACAGGAGATGGTTGTTTCTTTCCACACCTCAAAAACCCCAGGGGCAGATGGACTTCCTATGGAAGTTTACTCACAATTGCAGACTCCGTTTTACCCCATTTGCTTACAACTTACATTGAGGCGTTCCATCTCAGGAGATTGCCAGACTCCATGACTCAGGTCACTATTGTTCTACTATTGAAGCTGGGCAAAACCCCCACCAACGCCAACTCATACAGGCCCATTTCTTTACTGCAGACAGACATAAAAACCCTGGCCAAAATACTAGCTAGAAGATTGAGCAAGGTCATTTCCAGCATCATACACTCCAACCAAATGGGCTTTATGCCTCACAAATCTATCTACTGCCATCAACCTACGCAGGCTTTTACTGAACATGCAAACTACCTCTGTAAATATGGGATCAACAGTATTGTTGTAGGCCAACAAGGCATAGTGTTGAATGGCAATATCTTTAGGAGGTCCTGACATGCTTTGGCTTTGGAGACACCTTTATCACTTGGGTGAAGCTGCTATACTATGCCCCTAAGGCTGCTATCCATGTGGGAGGTCTGGTATGCAACCTATTCCCACTGGGATGGGGCACACAACAGGGCTGTCCCCTTTCTTCCTTACAGTTTGCCCTGGCAATAGAGCCACTGGCCGCCTTTGCATCTATCCGTGGTTTAGGATAGTGAAGTGTGTAAAAAGTTGCTATTATATGTAGACAATATGCTGCTTTTGTTAGAGGACTCTTCCTCCTCCTTACAAGCTGTATTGGATGTTATATTTGAATCTGACCTGTACTCAGGCCTAACTATCAACTGGTCCGAGTCAACCCTATTGGCCCTAGTTGGACAAATAACTTCTACTCTTCACCCAGTGTGTCCAGTACCTATTGTTTCTAACTTTAAACACCTGGGAATAGTTATTTTCAGAACAATTACTGAGTTTTTGGGGCTAAGTATTAACCTGCTGCTTAGACGCTTCCGAGATAAAATTCAGGTATGAAAGAAATTTTGGATCTCTCTAATAGTCGGGGGTAACTTAGTTAAATTGATACTTATGCCCCAGTTACTGTACCTCCTACGCAATTCCACAGTGGTGATCCCTCTTAGGACCCTTTGCACAATTAATTCCATTTTCCGCATCCTTCTTTGGAAGCAGAGCCCTCCCAGGATCAAACTGGAACAACTTCAACGCCCAGAAATTGCCTTCCCACACACCTGGTTATATGATATGGTGCAACTGCAGCACATGGTGAGCGGTATGTCTCCCCCAACTAATAATACCTTGCTGTCTCATAATTCCACCTTGACTATAGCCCTTTGCTTTCTTAACGCACCATCTCTACCTGAAGGTCTGGAATCACACTCCTTTGCTAAACCAAACAGATCTTTCCCCATTTACAGATTGATGCATAAGATCTGGCATAAAACCAAACAACTGCAAGGGGTCACAGGGTACACCAGCTTCAGTACTCTCTGGCATAAGCCCACATACCCTGAACTGGCCAATATGTGCCCAAGTGACAAGCCTATGGTATTACCCATGTAAAACAGGTCTTCGACAATGGCACGTTGTTACCCTTCTCTGCTTTGCAAACTAGATTTGGTGTCCCTCAGCAGATGTACTTTAATTATTTGCAATTAAGACACGCTTAATGGCTGTGTTTTCCCCCTGACCTTTGTCTTTCTCCTACCCTAGTGTTTCATATGATGCAACAAACTCCTCACACCAAAAGCTTTATTTCAAATTGTTGCCTACGGTTTCCAGGGACCTATCTAGATAAATACCCCTGCAAGCCCAGGGTACAATGGGTGCCGGATGTGGGGGAATGGACCGGAGAGCAGTGGGAAGAGGCTAAGGAGGCAGTTTGCTACAACTTTCTAAATGTGTTGCTCACAGCTGTACTTATTACTTTTAGTGCACTACACCCCTCTTAACCTGCAAAAGATGGGCTCACTGACAAAACCCCTTTGTCCTAGGTGTCGAAGGGACCATGGGGACGAGATCCATATGGTGTGACACTGTCCCAAGCTTCATAGATACTGGGACAGTGTCCTAGGCATATTTAATCAGGCCTATCAATTAAATTGTTTTTAGGACCCCTTGTCCTACATATTGGGCGTTCTGGACTCTGTGATCCCCAATGCTTTTGTTAAAGAGGCGATAACTAGAGCCCTCTTCCAGGCTTGTAAGGTGCTCTTGCTGTCCTGGAAGAGCTCTTAACCCACATGCACTTAGGACTGGATTGCCATTTTGAATACCACTCTGCACTATGAAAAACGTATATATACCAACACAGGAAATGTCTGGCTAAATTTGATAAAATATGGGCTGGTTGGTTATAGGTACCTGGCATAGAACCAGTGGAACTAGTTTTATCAAGTCTGTTAGGCTATAGTTTGGCTCCTTAAGTGTATGGCATCCTCCCTAAGATGGATCAGACTTGATTTTGCTGGGTATTACTTTTATTGATATGATGCTCTCGTCTCGCCTTGTCTTCTGGCCAATGGAGGGTGAAGATATGAAATGACATCTGTTTTCACTCTGTACTATGTCTGAGTAACTTGTAAGGCTGCCCATCTGCATGCTGACTGTTCTTTTTGCTGAATTCTGTTATTGTGACACAGATACTCTGGAACACATCTTTGTTTTATTCAATAAACTTTATTTCTGGTTAAAAAAAAAACCTAACTCTGCTCTTTAATGGATTAATTGACATTTGAAGTTTGCTACTAGGTGGTACTTATAGTATTAGCCAGGGATAGACTTTTAAATTGAGCTTAGAAATGTCATTTATTTATGCTATTAGAAGTAACAGGCTGTAGGGGGCGCTGCTCTCATATGTTATTGTGATGTTGTGTCCTTTTACAGAAGTAACAGATGAAGAGCTGCTATAAAGGCTTTGCACTATGCGATGTAAAGTCAAGCCTATTTTAACTATTCATATTGAAATAGGATGTGGGTACCTGGTGACATTGATTGCTATTGTACTTTGAAAGCTTTGAAAAATGGAACATTTTGTGTGACTTTGAAGAACTGACCCACTCTCAAAAGAATATGCAGGAGACCTTTTATATGATATATATATTTATTTTCCTTTTTTTTCTCCACCCTTTTCATCCTATATTTTAAACCTAACTCTAGGGATTTTCAACCCTAGACCCTAATTTCTTCAGTTTGTTCCCTCTTATATTCATCCTTGATATTTGTTACAGCATTTGTTGTTTAATTTAAAAAGTGGATTCTATGAGTGAATTAATATTCTTCTGTATATTAAAGTATATGTAAACCCTCACCTTGTAAAAGAACCCCTCCATCATTTCTGGCAACAATTGATTTTCTAGATGGGTGGACCACGAGTTAATTTACGCTTAAGCCTTTAATGTAGAAGACTTCTTTTTGCTCTTTTGCCTCCCTTCAATAACAATATGGCTTACCACAATCTGAATTTTATATATTTCTACAAATTAGACATTTTTACACATCTCAATTCCAACTTAACTCTAATATTCTATACTCATACTTTGAGCAGATCTGTTATCATTCACCTAGGGATAAAGACATTATTTCCAGGATCTATGGTTACCTACATGGGTTGCATCTCACTGACAACTCTAAGGCTATGGTCCAGCGGAAGACTAAGTTAGCTCAAGAGTTCTCCTCGGAGGACTGGTTGTATATGCTTTTAAACATGCATAAGTGTGCTCGTTTTTCTGCTATAAAAGAGACTGTGGTGAAGCCCCATACGAGGTGGTATCTGGTCCCGGCTAAACTTTACAGGATGTATCCAAATGTCCCTGAGACCTATTTTAGAGGCTGCCCAGAGAAAGGCATGTTTCTCCATAATTTTTTTGAGTTGTAAGGCACTTAAACAACTTTGGCAAAAGGCAGCCTTCAAGGTAGCTCAGATCACAGAAGTTCAAATAACTTTGACCCTTCCGATGTGCCTACTTTTTGCACCATTACCAGACGTGCCACCTCCTATCCAAAAACTAGTCTTTAGTGCTTTACAATGGGCCATAGCTCTCAATTTACACTCTTCTATGGTCTCTTGGTGTGGAGTATTACAGAGAATGGAAGCCATTAGATTGATGGATAGAATCCACCACACCGTCATGCATTTCTTACATATCTTTCATCATAAATAGGAGATGTGGTCTGTGACGATCGCGGCGTCAGACCCCTGACCTTCTCACCAAACTCGTGACCGAAGACTAGCCAATCTGAAACCACGATGTCACGTGTGTAACGATGCCACGCCCAGCTGCACCCTGCACAATGATTTTCCAGCTCACTGGACCTCCAATCGATGCAGCCTGAATGCGATTGTTACTGGGTCAGGTTAATTACTCAATTAACCCTTCACACTGCCACCACCTCATTTTTGTATAGAGAAAGAGGAAACTCAGCAATACCAGCAATAACACTATAATGGTTGAGATAATTGTCTGTATAGCACTGTCATTGCAGACAGGTTATACAGAAGGTTACACAAACACGGTAGCGCTCTTTTAGAGGCAGGAATTCGTAAGTTGCAATAAAGAGCAATAGAAACAGTTCAACACTTTCAGAAAGAAGGATTTATTACTAAAAGGTCAAAAAGGTGCAATAAAAATATTTACAGAAAAAAGATGTAACCAATATATACAGTTGTGACCAAAATTATTCAACCCCCAATGCTGTAAAGGGGTTTAGGGACTATAGTGTACATTTGGAATTGTATTCAGAATCAAATCCTACAAGGACGTTGTAACTACCCAAATGCAACTAAAATGACATCAATTGTTTATGTAATACAGTAGTAAATGGTTCTTATGTGGTTTCTTCATTGCCACAATTATTCAACCCCTTAAAGACTACCACTCTGAAGAACAGAGGTTCATACAGGTGCTTTCCATCAGGTATTGAAAACACCTGTGGATGTCACCGAGCAGCAATCAAGCATAATAAGCACCAATTAGGCAGCTTTAAAATGACTGTGATACTCAGCTCCTTCTAGACATTTACTGGTGTGGTTACAAACATGGTGAAGGCAAGAGAATGGTCCAGGAAGACAAGAGAAGAGGTGATTTCTCTTCACAGGAAGGGCAATGGCTATAAGAAGATTGCAAAGATGTTAAACATACCAAGAGACACCTTAGGAAGCATCATTCGCAAATTCAAGGCAAAGGGCACTGTTGAAACGCTACCTGGTCGTGGCAGAAAGAAGATGCTGACTTCGACTGCTGTGCGCTACCTGAAGCGTAGAGTGGAGAGAAGTCCCCGTGTGACTGCTGAGGAACTGAGAAAAGATTTGTCAGATGTGGGTACAGAAGTTTCAGCCCAGACAATAAGACGCACACTGCGTAATGAAGGCCTCCGTGCCAGAACTCCCAGGCGTACCCCCTTGCTGTCTCCAAAGAATAAGAAGAGTCGACTGCAGTATGCCAAAAGCCATGTGGACAAACCACAAAAGTTGTGGGATAGTGTTCTGTGGACTGATGAAACAAAATTAGAACTGTTTGGGCCCATGGATCAACGCTATGTTTGGAGGAGGAAGAACAAGGCCTATGATGAAAAGAACACCTTGCCTACTGTGAAGCATGGTGGAGGGTCAATCATGCTTTGGGGCTGTTTTGCTTCTGCAGGTACAGGGAAGCTTCAGCGTGTGCAAGGTACCATGAATTCTCTTCAGTACCAGGAGATATTGGATGGAAACGTGATGCAGTCCGTCACACACCTGAGGCTTGGGAGACGTTGGACCTTTCAACAGGACAATGATCCCAAGCATACCTCCAAGTCCACTAGAGCATGGTTGCAGAGGAAAGGCTGGAACATTTTGGAGTGGCCATCGCAGTCACCAGACTTAAATCCGATTGAGAACCTCTGGTGGGACTTAAAGAAAGCAGTTGCAGTGCGCAAGCCTAAGAATGTGACTGAACTGGAGGCCTTTGCCCATGAAGAATGGGCGAAGATACCCGTAGATCGCTGCAAGACACTTGTGTCAAGCTATGCTTCACGTTTAAAAGCTGTTATAACTGTAAAAGGATGCTGTACTAAGTACTAAGATTGAATGTCACTTGGGGGTTGAATAAAACTGATAATGCTGTGAGCACAGAAAAGACATTTGTGGTTATTTCATTATAACTGTTATGTTATATTTGTCTGACCTACAAGTGCCTCTTTAATGTAAATGTAAGCAAGATGACTGAATGATCAAAAGCAATGTCAAACTGGCCAAAACACTCAATTTCAGTGGGGGTTGAATAATTTTGGTCACAACTGTATATAAATATACAGAGAACAGCACAGCAAAGAGGTAACAGAAAGGAGGTTAAAGGGTTAAAGTACTTGCCAATCAGCCTTGGGTTTGCAGATCAAGTTTCAAAGCAAAAGGGCACGTCTCCCAGGTTGGATCTGATGTTAAAAGGGAGAGTTCTTCAACTTAACTTCTCTTAGGCCTGACAGCCCATTTTGTTGTCCCTCAGCAGGGGGTGTCTCTGAAGTCAAGGACCAATGCCTCGTTTAGGGAGGGATCATCTGGGCAGATACCTAAACTAGAGCGAAATCTCTCATAGTTCATATTTTGCTCATAACTTTCCCTATGCACAAGTGACATTCCACCCGCAGGTAGATTCATATGCAGACACACCTGAGGAAGGGTTACATATGAAATATGAAATACATATTCGAAGGGTTCAAGAGATGTAATTTTCTGCTGTCCTAGGTATTCCAGTCAGGGAGTGTGACCTATCAAACTGTTTGTCTTCTCGCGGGCAATCTGAAGATAGGCCTGGTTTTTATATAAGTCTCTCATATTCCAAGATATGAGACATAGGGGAAAAAATGGATTTTAAAAGTGTTATCTAGTCTCTACTCTTCTGGAATGTGTTTGAACTCAGGGGAAGGCTTGGGTTATCTTTTTATGATGTGCTAGATTGCACAGGTGCTTTGGACAGCAAGGCCCCAGCTCCCTTAGGGGTTTTATAGCTTGGGGCTCCCTGCTGTGCTCTGGCCTCCTGTGACACTGCCAACACACAGGCCATATGTCACTGTGGCTGAACAGAAATAAGTTTGTACAACATGGAGGATCCTTTGCCAAGATGGAGGTTGGAGTCAAAATGGTTGAACCGCGTCCATCTCTGTAGGCATGATTGCTACATGGTCTTCTTATTGAATTGCTAGCAATTTATGAGTCACGATGTTACATGTTTGGCTATAATATTTTTTTCTATGCATAGAGAATTGTATACTTGTAATCTATGTTTTAATACTGGATTAAATCTATATATACTGTAATCCATCTATATGAATGTATGTACAAGCTATTCAACTGATATTTCTACTTTGTTGGTGGTTTTCTTTTTATTGTACTGCTCATCTGAAACCAAATAAACTGTGTTTGTATTAAAAAAAAAATACTCCGGGTGTGGCACTTTAATCCTAGATTTAACTTTAAAGATACTGTAATAGATTATTATTATACAGGATAGATGATATAATAGATGATATGAGTGACTGTATTAGTGGGAAAGTAACACTGGGACATTGCCATGTTGTTCTGCCTTGAATACTAAGACTGAAATACAACTAAAACCTCAGTTGTCAATAAGCCACAAGTTTAGGTGTCCAGCCATATCCCTGTGAGAGAAGGAACCAAAAAGTTTTAGAAAGTCGTGCAGAAAACCAAAGAATGCAGTTTTGAGTAGAAACCTGCAGGCATCTTGTGATCCCTCCATCATCATTCCCATTCTCTTTGAATATGTGCAATAAAAACTACAAAAACCTGAACTGAAGTGATTGCCCTCCATAATTCTGAATATCCTAAATCTGATCACCCCCTGAGAAGAATGTGCCCAAGACCTTATGACCAACTAAGCGGGCTTAGGGCATTGACAATTTAGCTCATCTGTTTACTAATAGCACTGCATATACTTAGCCTGAAAAAAGCAATGTAACCACCTGTCACGTACCTGATGGGAGACTGAAATGATGAGGTCGCCCTCACTTGTATCACTAGCCCTGACCCCACTGGAGTTGGAACAGAGGGAGTCTAGGACCCAGGGGAACAAGAGCGCCACTAGTTGTTGTTTGCAGCTCTTGCAGATGATGACCCTGGAAGACTGATGATCTTCTGATTCAGGCACAGTAGTAACAAGCAGAGAGGGTCTTGTAGATTGCCAGGCATGCAGAGCAAGGCAGGTATTGAGGGTAAGAGACAGGAGCAGTGTCATGGGAATAGCCAGGGTCATCAACAGTCGGGCAGCACGGTACAGAATCAGAAGGAAAGCCAAGGTCAGGAGCAGAGCCAAAGTCAGGAACCAGTATCAATCAGGAGAGCAATCAGAGTCAGGTGAGGAACAAGCCGGGTCAGCAACAAAGGAATCACACAGGAACAAGCAGGACACGGGGGAGCTGATGACCAGTCAGCACTCAACATGGGCAGAGACACTCTTTGACTAGTTGCCGACCGCAGATAGCCGAATGACGGCTTCACAGCGGCCGGCCAGTTCTGGGTGGACGTCATATGACGTCCCCCCAGAACGCGCTCTCCTGCGCGCCCCAGGGGGCGCGCACCCGGCGATCTCCGTGATCGCTGTGTCCTACGGACACAGCTGATCACGAGATGTGGTAAAAGGCCGATCATACCGGCCTTTTACCACGTGATCAGCGGTGTCCAATGACACGCTGATCACAGGGAAATGCAAGTGCCGGTTCTCGGCTGCACTTTCCTCACGCTGTCAGATCGTGAGGAAAGTACTGCCGAGAACCGGCAGTTGTCAGAGCGAGGATCGGCACCGATCATCAGGGCCACTAATGATCAGTGCCCTGATGATCGGTGCCCAGCAGTGCCACCCACAAGTTCCGCCCACCTGTGCCCAGCAGTGGGCCCACTAGCTCCGCCCACCTGTGCCCAGCAGTGCACCCACCTGTGCCCAGCAGTGCACCCACCTGTGCCACTCTGCAGTGTCACACACCTGTGCCCAGAAGTGCCACCCACTTGTGCCCAGCAGTGCACCCACCTGTGCCACTCTGCAGTGTCACACACCTGTGCCCAGAAGTGCCACCTACCTGTGCCCAGCAGTGCCACCCACCTGTGCCCACCCACCTGTGCCCACCAGTGCCACCCACCTGTGCCCACCAGTGCCACCCACCTGTGCCCACCCACCAGTGCTGCCCACCAGTGCCACCCACCAGTGCAGCCCAGCAGTGCTGCCAGTCAGTGCCACCAGTCAGTGCCCAGCGGTTGTGCCAGTCAGTGCCCAGCAGTGATGCCAGTCAGTGTCATCTATCAGTACCCATCATCAGTGTCACCTATCAGTGCCGCCTATCAGTGCTGCATATTAGTGCCGCCTATCCGTGACACCTCATTAGTGCTGCCTATCAGTGCCGCCTATCTGTGCCACCTCATTAGTACTGCCTATCAGTGCCCTTTAGTGCTGCCTATCAGTGCCCATCAGTGCCGCCTATCAGTGCCCATCAGTGCTGCCTCATCAACACACATCAGTGAAGGAGAAAAAATACCTGTTTGAAAAATTTTATAATAGAAATAAAGAAACCTTTTTTTTTTTTTTTAATTTTTTGCACTTTTTTAATTTATAGCGCAAAAAGTAAAGCGCCCAGTGGCGATTAAATACCACCAAAAGAAAGCTCTATTTGTGAGAAAAAAATGATCAAAATTTCATATGGGTACAATGTTGCGTGACCGCGCAATTGTCAATCAAAGTGCGGCAGCGCTGAAAGCTGAAAATTGGCCTGGTAAGGAAGGGGGTATAAGTGCCTGGTAGGCCAGTGGTTAAATAGGGCGTCTGGCGGCAATCTTCGCCGTGCGTGTGCGCAATCACGCACAACCGGTAATTCTTCTCCGGGAATTTCAAAGGGGATGGGCATTTCGAATCGCGATTCATCTTGCCGGAAATCCCTTACACCACCACTTCTAAAGATTAGTAAGCTGTAATATATTACATTTTGGGGGGATTTTTTAGTGTAGACGGGTGCAGAGATGCTGGTGTGACTGCGCTGACTAAGTAGACACTACCACTGTCTTCTCCTGGTTTTTTACATCCCTCTACCACACTCATCTAGCTCTCTCACCTCCGCACACTAGGGGGAGCTGGAGAGACAGAAAGAACTAGAATGACTATAATGCAACTGCATGGAGCCCTGGGAAATGTAGTTTTCAAGGAGAGCTGCACTGTGGAGGTGAATGTAGCTGTGAACGCCAAGAGCCACAAGAACTCCATGTGAGAGGAGGCAAGAGCAGAGAGTTTTCTGGGTTTTGAGACACAGAAACATTATTGCAGTGTGGGGACCACAGTGTTACAGACCTGTTGCTGGTACCACATCTATGCATATACTAGAGAAAGCGCTTCCTGGGTTTTTCAATGAGTAAGCTGTGTGCTGCTGTGCAGGTATCGAAGCTGGAGATACCTGTGCTGGGGTGCAGACACCAGAAACAAGCCACTGAGGCCAGAGTTTCTGAGGACTGAGCCACCAAGGATCATGTTCCTGAGTACTGCAGACTGACAAGCATCCAGGACAAGGTTTGCTGTATGTCAGGAATGGTGAGTGGATTCAGCTTTGCCTACTTCACTACTGTGTTAGCAATTCAATACAACAGGGTATACAACTTCCCCTTTCTTGTCTAGCAGCCCCCATACAAATCACTGCACGCAGTCTTAAAGAGATGGTAATAAGTGCACCACCATACAGATTGGGCCTCACTGTTTGCTAGCTAAAGTGTACAGGTCAGGTGCCAGGTACTATGTAACTACCTCCACCTCAGGAAAATATACACATACTGTACATATACTTGGGAGATTTATACAGAGTGCACTCTGGGACACTGTCTGATCATTTGTTGCATGAAGATGCTATGAGACTATTATTCCTCTCTGTTAATGCTGGTCATGTATTTATATAGTTTATGCTGTCTTTACCAGTGCTGCTGATATTAGCTAGATTTGGCTTAGTACCAGTGTGATTTGGATTAACTGTCATATTATAGCCTGGTATTCACGTGAGTGAGATCATTGCATTCATTGGATTAATTTGCCTGATTATTGTTTTTTTTGCATTGCTATTTATTTTGCATTGCAATATTATACTTATTTACAACCAACCAGCCTGGTGTCAGTTTCTATATGCCAATACAGTGGTGTTAGTATACTAATACTTAAAGGTTAATTCCAATTTTATAGGGCAATAAATATTGCAAAAAAAACAAAACTATACAATTGCAACACAAGCCATCTTGTAATATAACATTATTAAAAATGACCTCATCTTTTCAATCTGCAGCGCTGTAATTTTCTGAAAATGCAATGCAATATGGCACCATGGAGGCAGTCTGTACAAAGATGGCGTACGGAATGCCCCCAAGAAATCTAATTTCTTCCTTTTGTGATTGGCTCACTAATTTTCCCGGAAGTCTGATTTTGGGCATCCTTTGCAACAAACATTTCATTTTTGGTGAGATACTGCCAAAAGGTTAATCACAAAGTGATGCAGACCCTGCCACTTTCCTCAATAGAACCCTGCAAGTGCAGCAGCTGATTGATAATGATAAAATGACTCACATACAGATTCACACTGCACACGGACACCGACAAACAAACAGCTATTTCTTCAGAATAACAAAAGGTAGCAGGGGCGGACTGACAACTCATGGGGCCCCCGGGCAATAGAAGATCATGTGGCCCCAGTGTCCTCGCCCACACTCAAACCACACCCAAAAAAGCCTATGAAAGGTACCAGGGGCATCTCATGGGGCCCTCTACTGACGCTGGGCCCTCGGGCACTGCCCGAGAGCCCAAATGGTCAGTCCACCCCTGAAAGGTAGCAATTTGCAATAAGTTTCATAAAATTCCTGCAATGTACATAGATCACCCAGAAGGGAGAAGAAGGTAATTTTTTTTTCCACAAAAGTGGAGTTACTCTTTAAGACATTTATACATGGGTCTAAATTTGGCCGGTTTAGCAGGGACTGGCCAAATTTTGATCCATGTATGGACAGGTTGGTTGTACAGAATTTGATCTACCGATCAACTTCTGTACAACCAGCCTGTCGTGTTTTTCCCACACTGATCATTGTATTCTGATGGTGGTGAAGGCACCTTGCTGTCAGAAACCAATAACTTAGCGGGAGGATATCCCCAATCACATCAAGTGTGTGAATGGGGGAATCGGGTCATTTTTTTATTGTTCAACTCTCTTGGTGAAGGAAAAGAAATTTACTAATGTATGGGCTGCCTTAAGCTCATACAGGTGTCTGCAGCATCCCACCATCTAATCAGTACGAATACTGTACCGATTAAATGAAAATTGTTTGTTCTCCTATCTTACAAGTAAAATGTTCATGTTTGCTCCCTTGGATAATTTTGCATGAACTGACATAATTGGCTCTGGAAAGCTGTGTACTAACAAACAGACTATATGAAGATCGCGCCAAAAAAAATGTTTTCATCTGATTTTCTCATCATGTGTGCTAGGCTTTAGAATGCTGCAAAAAGACCACTTTCACGCTGAGATCCTTGGATTTGAAAGTTGGTGCTGCGGAACAATCTGATTACTATGCGCAGTAAGAAATGTAAAGCCCATTTGCACCACAAACTGCATGTTAACTGCACATTTAAGCATGTGCAGTGACATGCATTTGCCATGCATTTTTTACATGCATTTGCTGTGCATTTCTCCTAAGCTTCTCTTTTCTTTGAAGTCACTTGTCTCCTGTGCACTGCAGTGCATTTTCGTGCATTTATATGTGTTTGCAGTGCAGAAAAATGCAGCTTGCTTACTTTGTTCACTGCACTGCAATAGTTAGAACTATGCTCATAGGACCTGGATTGTGGACTGACGATGCAGTATGGAGTACAGTCAAAAATGTATTCTACTGCTTCTGGTGTGAATGGTCCCTTACACTTACCCAAGCTGCTGAATGCATCTGCCTTCTTTTTGTTTAAAGGGTATGGACTTTAAAACAAAAATTCCTTTTCCATTAGCTCCTCCTCTGAACTGAAACAGCTTACTCCACAAAGTCTCAGAGGTATTAAGTTCTTACTACAGAGGTCCACTGTAATATTTAAGGTCCTTTCAGACGGAGCGGACCCATCTGAACAAGCAGATGACAGCTCTGTGTCCCCTCCGCTGCTGCAGAGCAGACACACAGCTGCTCGCTCTCCTCAATGGGTGGTCAGATGAAAATGAACATCCTGTCAGTTTTCATCCAACCCAATCCGACAGATGGAAGGGGAATTGGATCCCCATCCATCTCTTTTTCTCTGGATCGGATCAGATGTCGGCGGGTGTGAACGGAAACATGTCCATAGAGGAGAATGGAGATTCCGATCAGGTCCTCCTGAAAAATGGGCAAGCGGAGCTGATTGGCACATTTGCGTGAAAGAGCCCTTACATACTTTGTGCCAGCTTCTTATCCTGAGGTCCATTTGTGCTCAGTTGAGCCCTATAAACTTTTATTGTCATGTTAATTATTTGCAAGGGAAAGGAAAAAAAGGGGGATTTTTTTTTGCACATGATTGATTGTAGTGAACACAGGTTTACCCTGATCCACTAAAGGAACTGCATGTAGCACTACCCCCTTAAGGGTTGTTTAGTAATTTTAGGTTTACCTTTCAATCTGCACCTCTTTCTGAAAGCCCAACCTCTGCTTACACCACCGTACTCTTGTGACCAGAATAAGTCACCACTGTAACTGGCCACAAAATGGGGTAACTATGCGTAATGTCCGCCACTATGTGCAGGTAGCAGATGTGATGAAATTGGCAGTGATCACTTAGTTAGTGGGTGTATGGGACTCTCTCACCCGTTCAAGGGTGTCCGGCAGGTCTTAGTGGTCCGTCTTTCTCTGCAGATGGGGGCCCCCATAGACTCTCCGGTCCTGATTTGGCATCCCGTCTGGTCTCCTGCTTACAAATTGGCTCACTGGGCAGCGTGGCAAGACTGACTATCAGCAGACCCTTTCACCTTCTCTTTCCTCTCTGACTCTGCCTCCACGGCCTGGTCCAATACTCCAGCCGTCAGCAGACTTCCTCCTCTCTCGATCTCTCGCCTCTCACTTCCTGCTCAGTCTGCCGGGCTTTGAGATATATATTCCCCTGCCCACACGCCAGCTCCTTTGGGAAATGTAGTTTCCAAATGCACTGCTCCTTAGTAAATTCCAGCAATTCAGCATGTAAGTTCCATATGGCTATTCTTCAACATGTTAATGCTACAGTTCTGCAGGACACTGCCATCTTGTTTCAACATCCTGCATTAGACATTTATAGCAGGGTGTTACATGAACATTCTCTTTGCAAAGTGAACATACATTGTTCCTTTAGTACATGAACCTCCAATGTCCACAGTTGCTTTAAAGGTAAATTAAATCAAGGGGTAGCCTGCCAACACTATGCTATACTGTACAAGTATGATGCATCAGTGCTGATCTGCTCTGGAACAGCTGCCAGTTATCGGCAGTACTTTTCTCATTCTGTCACAGCTTGAGGAAAGTGTTGCCGATAACCATCAACTGTATTTACTCCGTGATCTGCTGTGTCATTGGACACAGCTGATCACGTGGTAAAAGGCAGCTGTGATTGGCCTTTTACTTCATCACGTGATTAGCTGTGTCCGTAGGACACAGCGATCATGGAAATCGCTGGGTGCGCACTGTTTTGGGCGTGCGGGAGGGCAAGTTCTGGTAGGACATCATACGACGCTGTCATTCGGCTATAGCACAGTTAGAAAGTGGTTAAAGCCCAAATCCAAATAAACTTTTTATTTTTTGTAGAGTAGTAAAGGGTATAAAGTGCTGTCTCTACCCCCATTGATCTCCCATTTTCTCTTAAAGTGTACCACCTTTGGAGTGTTTTTCTTATAAAATTAAGCAAATAATTAATCTTTCTTCATAAATCTTGGCCAAAATGTATTCAGCTATCTTTTTATATCTTTTTAGTAAAAAAAAATAACCCAAATTAGTTTATAACCAAAAATTATAATTTTTCAAACTTTTCTTTTAAATTTTTATTTTATTTTTTTATATTATTATTTATGTTTTGTTTTGTTTTTTAACATACTGTCACCCTAGCAGTACAGTGTCACCATAGTGACACTGTACTACTTGTAGGGGGTGATTAAGATTTTTTTTTTTTTACACTGATTGCTTTTACACCCATAAAGGCTGTAAAAGCCATCATTTCTCCTTCTCTCTGGCTGCATTCTTGCAGCCATTGAGAAATACTGTGAGAGCTGTGATTGGTCACAGCTTGCCACATGGTACAAGGCTGTTGTGAATAGCCTTGTACCATGTGACCTCTGTGATCATTCACAGATTTCACTAGTAGTAAGCAATGATGTCAGCAAGTGACATCTTGCTTACTATTATTCATGTGATCACTGATTGGCCAATCAGTGATCACGTGATCAGGACCTCACACAGATGTCCCGTACAGTGATCCGGATACAGCTGGCACCAGATCGCAGTGCTGCACAGTCCCAGGGAGTGTGCACAGGCAGTGAATGTGGAGGCCATTTATAAAAGGCCACCCGCTCCTGCACTGCTTCCATCTGGCCGTTTATGTACATGGGCCGGACGGGAAGTGGTTAAAGACCTTACAAGCTCTCCCTGGTTTGTAATGTTTAGCAAGGAGCTGTGGAGTAATGTTTAAAGGTGGCCATGCATGGATCAAAATTCAGTTTGGTTCAGCAGGGACCAGCTGAATTTCGCTCCATGTATGAGCTGGATGGTTGTACTGAAATCGTTCTACCGATCTACTTTTGCACAACCAGCCTGTTGGGTTTTTCCCAAATGATTGGTACCACCAGCTATGGCCAGCAACACTAATCAATATATTTTGATTGTGGGGAAGGGTCCACACTGTTAGAAAACAATGGCACAGCAGGAGTGATTACCACATCCACATCGAAAGTATGTGCTGGTTGAATGAAAAAAAATATCACTGTATGGCCAGACTAACACATATAACCCTGTTTGTACTGTGATCACAGTTCTTCATTAACAGCTGTATACTAGTTTTATCACTTTCTCTCCTATCAAAAGGTTAGAAAATGTAGAAACTGCCGTCTTGCATTGTATATTAATGAGGGTTAGTGTGGGAACACTGTGAGACTCTCCAAAAATTCCTAGAATCAGCCATGACACCTTTTCCTTAGAAACATCTAAAAGGTAAGACAAATTTTTTACATTTTTTTGTAGGTAAGGTGTGTGAATGGGAACACATAACAAAAATATAGTGGTGTTTTCTCAAATTTGACTCCTAAAGTGGAAATACATATTAAGCTGGTCATACATCACTCACATTTCAGCTGATTCCTGCTTAATCAGCCAAATTTCAAGTGGGTGGCCCTGTCAGTACCACCTGCTTGGTTGTTCAACCCACTTCAATTGTAGAAGGAGATGGCTCTAAAATATTTGGCTGAACAAGACTTCCTTCCATTCAGATGCAAGTATTATTTAGGTACTCAGCAGCTACCGGAGTAGTGGAATACAATACTGTGTAATAGCTGGCAGCTGAGATTTCTCCACCCATGCTGATTAGTATGGATTGGGGAATCAATGGGATTCTCATATTTAGCCTACTGGGCTGAGTGAGAGAAATTCAAAGTGTATGCTTAGCTTTATACCTGTTCTGTCTGATACCCATCAACTGAACAAACTGCTGTGGGGGGGAGAAAGGGTGAGCTGTGGACGTGATGGGGGGAGAGGGTGAGCTGTGGATTGGGGTGGGGAGAGGGTGAGCTGTGGATGGGGGTGGGGAGAGGGTGAGCTGTGAATGGGGGGGAGGGTAAACTGTGGATGAGAGAAGAGAAGGTAACCTGTGGATGGGGGGGGTGAGCTATGGAGGAGGGGGGGAGAGGGAAAGCTGTGGACAGGGGTGAGTGAATGAGCTGTGAGTGGGGAGAGAAGGTGGAATGTGGATGGGGGGAGGTGAGCTATGGAGGGGGGGGGGAGGGAAAGCTGTGGACAGGGGTGAGTGAATGAGCTGTGAGTGGGGAGAGAAGGTGGAATGTGGATGGGGGGAGGTGAGCTATGGAGGGGGGGGCAGGGGGGAGAGAGGGAAAGCTGTGGACAGGGGTGAGTGAATGAGCTGTGAGTGGGGAGAGAAGGTGGAATGTGGATGGGGGGAGGTGAGCTATGGAGGAGGGGGGGGGCGAGAGAGGGAAACCTGTGGACAGGGGTGAGTGAATGAGCTGTGAGTGGGGAGAGAAGGTGGAATGTGAATGGGGGGAGGTGAGGTATGGAGGGGGGGGGGGGGAGAGAGGGAAACCTGTGGACAGGGGTGAGTGAATGAGCTGTGAGTGGGGAGAGAAGGTGGGGTGTGGATGGGGGGAGGTGAGCTATGGAGGGGGGGGGAGGGAGAGAGAGGGAAACCTGTGGACAGGGGTGAGTGAATGAGCTGTGAGTGGGGAGAGAAGGTGGGGTGTGGATGTGGGGAGGTGAGCTGTGGACAGGGGGTAGAAGATTAACCTTGACCACCCCCATTATTTGGCAACACTTTACTTCTCTTTCCCAAGGAATGGTGGGAATGGGGGCAGGGTTTGGGGCAGGGAGTTGACTGGGGAGGGGGATGGGTGCCTGCATCTATTCTCTGAAAAAAAAAATCCCTAGTTATACACAACAATGTTCATATAAAGGCAACCTGCAACCTTATACATGTGCAGTGATAGGGCATTCATTGATAATATATTGTATTTTCTTATGTATAACATTTTTATTTTGTTATATTTTTACCATCTTGACATATCTTACACTAATGCTACTACAAACTGTGTTTAAATTTAGATGAGTGGAGAGTTATTTCAATGCTTGGCCAATAGTACTGGCAGACAACACACAACCCAAACCACACATCTGAGATATATATGTGAGTGCAAAGCAGATGACGCATGGTCTACTCCGGAGACTGTTTTCCCCCTGATCTACACTTCGCTGAAACAAATATCAACACAAATACAATTATTTAAAAAAAAGATTTCAGGGCAGAGGAATTATAGCTCATACCAATCAATATTTTAAAGTAACTTTTCTGTGGCATCATATTTATACTCTCATCGTATCTTGGAGTGCCACAATCCCTTGTAAACTGGTGCTTCCAAAAGGTTCTGTGTGTTAAAAGGTTTTCTTCTGCTGTGTTCTATGCCCTGGGTTTGGTTGTTTCAACTGTATTTATGTATGAAAGTAATTTGCTACAATGTAGGTTTATTTCACTGTGTCCTGGGTTGACCTTTTAGGCTGGTGGTTCCTGAGAAGGAAGAGTTAATGCTGCTGGTTCCTTCTCTTTTGAGGAAAGTTACTGCTCCCTGCAAGTCATATCATATAAATAGGGGTGCATTAGTGCCTTAGAGAGGTAAGGTCAGCTCGGGGAAAAACTACCAAAATATAGCTGTGTGCAATTGTTCTAAACCAGGGGTCTCCAAACGTTTGAAACAAAGGGCCATTTTACTGCCCTCGGGGGCGGACTGACCGTTTGGAAACTCGGGCACCGCCTGAGGGCCTGGGGTCAGTAGGGGGCCCCATGACATGCCCCTGGTACCTTTTTCATAGGCTTTTTTGAGTTTGGGCAAGGACACAGGGACCCCATGATCCCCTATTGCCCGGGGGCCCCATGAGTTGTCAGTCCACCCCTGACTGCCCTTCAAACTTTAGGGGGACCAGATTGTGGCCAGTGAAAGTAGAAAATGCTCTGGCATCAGTGGGAGTAAAAAATACTCTAGGCTTGGCGGTCAGTGGGAGGAACAGTGTTCCATCATTGATGTCAGTGGGATAATTAGTTCTCCATTTCTAGTATCAGTGGTTGGAACAGTGCCCCGTCGCTTTTGTAAGTGGGAGGAACAGTTCCTCTGTCGTTGAGATCAGTGGGAGGAACAGTGCTCCGTTGTTGGGGTCAGTGGGAGGAAGAGTGCCCTAATGTTGGATTCAGTGGGAGGAACAGTGCCCCCATTGTTGGTGTCAGTGGGAGGAATAGCACCCCATCATTGGTGTCAGTGGGAGGAATAGTGCATCATCATTGGTGTCAGTGGGAGGAATAGTGCCCTGATGTTGGGTTCAGTGGGAGGAACAGTACCCCCATTGTTTGTGATAATGGAAGGAATAGTGATTCATATATGATTTTATATTTTCTGAAAGCAGAGACCCTGCAGAATAAAATGCTGGTTGTTGCTGTGCATGCAAATGATGTTCCTCCTGCTCCTCTGTGCTCAGCCGACCTGACCACTTGTAGCTGTCTGGCTGGATTTCATGCAACAAGGTATAAAATGCCCCACAACCTGCCCCCCACTCCCCAACACCTATTATAAGTGGTGTATATAATGTATATGTATATAGTGGTGGTATAACCACTTCTCATCCAAGACGTCTATATACATACCCTGGACAGGTGGTTCAAAAGTCTAAGCATATTTTATCTTTATGCACTCTATGTATGAATCACCCCTCCCACCTCACCTGACTCCTCCACCAATCCAGCACTGTTCCGTCTGCAGCCAGGAGACACAGGCAGCAGGGAGAGCTCTAGGCTGCCGTCAGCCATATCCTGTGAGGAGGGAGAAGGGGGTCATTGCCAAACCGCACTGTGTGTGTCTTCGAATCAGCATAATCCAGCTCAGGGGCGCCCCTCAGCTAACTCTCTGGTGGGTATAACATCTTTTTTATTTTAAATTTTAAAATATATCCTTTATAATCACTTTAAACTGGAACTCCAGCTGGCCAAAAAGATAAAAAGTGACTCCCCCGGCACATATACAGGATGTAATGCTCCTTTTGTTTGGGGGGGTCCTAAAAGAGAATAATACTTACTTTACTCTGTCAGTAATGATGACTAGTTCCCTGAAACCACTAAAATTTTCTTGTTCCTTGCCTGACATCATCCTGTATAATGCAGGACCAGTGGTAGTCAGGTTGAAAAAAGACACAAGTTCAACCAATAGAAAAAAGAAAAAATAGAAAAAACCTCCATATGCACAATCCTTTACCCACAGTTGATCCAGAGAAAGGCAAAAAAGAAAACCCCAAAAAGCCTGGTCCTATTTGCTCCAGCAAGGAAAAAAATATTTCCTGATTCCCCATGAGGCAATCAGACATTCCCTAGATATTCCTTGAAGGGGCCCATCCATATTTTAAGGTTGGATAGAAGAAGAGGTGAGCATCAGCTGCCGTGGGACTAGTAAGAAGATAAGGTAAGCATGCCTCTGTATCAGATTCATGTATGCATCTGCTGTCATAGACATGAACAGGTATCACCCTCCCTCTATCACCCTGAGGGTGAAGGGTAGAATAATCTACTTCCCTGAGGGATCTCTCTTGTGGGAGATGTAAGGTATGGGTTGGCAGTGTTTCCCTAGTTTGGGGGATTCCAAGGGGTCCAGCGTCTCCTAATTTGAGCACTGCTACCTGGTCTGGCCAGAGGCTGGGCAGGCAGTGGGCCTGTGGTGTTAAGCACCCCCTGGGAGTGGTGCCCTGGGGGTGCTGGAGTAGCACTCTGGATTTGGGACACCACTGTGTGAAAGTGCACTAGACCATGACACCTATGTGTTTTTCTGCACGCCTCCTGGAATAGACCTTTTGGCTAAAACCAGAGCAATTTTTGTTATCAGGCTATAAAGCCTAGCCAGTTAAGTTTTTCATTTTTACAAATTTATATTTTCTCTCCATCTCTGCACTTCTGTATGTGTTCCACTTTACTCATACAGTAGGGTGAGGGTCTTTGGGCCTACCCTGAAGTCTAGGGGGAGGATGTGTGACCATTATGTTCCTTCCTCCTCTGCCTTGGGTGGGGGTCTCTCTTTGTGAGATGCCCTACTTAGTTCTTGGTTGGCTTTGTCTGACCATGAGGAGATAGGTCTGCAGGTCTTTTTGGCTAGGTGGAACTGAGTGTGTCTTAGCCACGTCAGGAGTCCTGTGCCTTGGGGGGTCAGGGAGGGGTCCTTTCTCTTTGGGAGAGGACCAAGGCACACCCTAAATCAGGGGTGCTCAACCTTTTGAAGAGTGAAGATAACCAGTCGCAGGCCACAATAAAATAAAAAGGTTTAGAATTTTACATTTTTTATTTTGAATAGCATAATGAACATTTTCCTCCTGCAGACGCTGAATGCTAGTGGGAGGGAAAGGAGGAGAAGCCGGATTTCAGTGGTTGCAGAAGGAAAATGGAAAGGACCAATTCCTGTATATGCCACGTCTGCCACACCTCCTGTCCAAGTGCAAAACAGAATGTGACAGGGAGGCCACACGGGCCCCTGGAGCATGGGGCAGGGTTACCATTGTGACCCCAGCCGCTACACCAGTGGTTGGAGGAGGTGTGGTAAAAACACATCTATATTATAGGGTTTTACTGCCCCCTAAAACCACAAATGTAAATGAGCCCTTACTGTCCTGAGCCCCTATGAGGCTGCTTTCATACTGATGCACTGCGGTTTACCAGCACCGTGGGTGCAGCGCAGTGCAAATGCGACTTTCCTGCAGGTTAGCTGCAAATATGTCTATTATATCTTGGGGGTGCACTTTCTGAAAATGCACCAAAAATCCTACATATCACTCCACCTGGGACATTAGCTGGCACTACAGAGAAAGCATCAGCTTATGCAGCTCCTGCTCCCTCCGTGACCGCCTGCTTCCTCCACTGCCAGCACAGGTTCAATGCACTCTGATACTCTAGGTTGATGGATTGAGTCCAGATTGCGATCAATGGGTTGCTGGCTGACCCCGGACATGCGCTTCCCTGGTTTGAGGTCGAGGGCCACATCAGAGGGCATCAGAGCACCCCTACCTAAATGCACTTTTTGTTTGTATTCACATTCACCTTTTTAGTTCACGGTTGGTGTTTTGTTTTTGCACACCACGGGCTCAAAAGAAAAAAAAAAAGAGTTTTTCTTCTGCACTGAGCTCAGTAGGAGGAATATTAACCACAATGTTTTATATAAAAGAAGCTGTGTGTAAGGTTGCCTATCTGACCTCTCTGCTATCGGGACCTACAGGAGTACCTGTTGGCTACAAAATACCTCCCTGCAGGTTTGAAAACTCCTTATATATGGGGAAAAGGGCTGCATTGAGTGTAATGGCTAGTTTGGCATGTAAACCCACAGAGCACAGGATAACATCTCAGCCTGGCCTAAAACTCATGCATCTTTACCTGCCAAACATTGTACCCAAAATCTAAAACATGCTCGGGTAAACGGCTTTCATTTTACACTATTGTGGGGACTATTTCCAAAGAATTTGCACAACCATCACAAATCTTCACCATAATTCGCCTAATACATTATTTTCTAGGATAGTCATCGCTATCTGGTGGCTTAAATGTGGTATTTTCCTGAAACACCTCAACCCAGAAAATACCACATTCGCCACAGCAACTTTTTTTTATAAAATTAAGTTTTGCCATATTTATTGATGAGTGAATATTTCAAGACAAAAAAACACATATTTATTTTGAGGTATAGAGTACATTTCATGTAATCATGACCACAGTGTTAGATTCACAAGATGTTTATCTGTTTTCTTCATACGTAGGTGCAGTCTTCTCACCTTTTAGCCACAGAGTTCCATCCTTGAACCTTACACGCAAGTGTAACCTACATACAGCAATGTATTTATTAGAATGTGACTTCTGCTTTCTGTTCCCCATCCACTGCAGATTTTACTCTAAAGAAAGTAGTGTGCTAATTGGGATGGCTCCTTTAAATCAGAATGTGCTGCAAACCTCCACATTTTTCACTGTCATTAGATTATTACTGAATATTTCTAAAGATCATTAAAGTGTTATTAAATCCAGGACCCTGCATTCACTATATCTGGTCTCCCACAGTACACAGAACATGGAAATGAAATTACTTTAGTAAATATAAACTTCTAAATACGTTTTCTCATCAGCAGTATAGTGACTTCAGCAGAGCACTGGTTAAAGCTCGTAAGATGAGTTTTCTTTCTGCTCTAGGAGGATGCAAAACCCCTGACCTCTGTCTGGACAGTGCTGATTGGCCCTGTGCTGATCACATGCACTCTCCCAAAAAAAAAAAACCCTCTAGCAATACACACAAAACTGAGCATGTGCATGTGGCTACAGGTTCAGTCTGTCTTATCAGGTGAAGGGGAGGAGCAGAGAAGTCAGGATCAAACAGCCTTTTTACACAGTGCAGAGGATTAACCCCTTAGGTTCCACAGTGAGTATAACAAGCATGCTTTACTGCATATACAGACTGATTTTACTGTTGTGGGTTTATTAACACTTTAACATAGTCACATAAAATTATACAATTGTACATTTGGTGAGCGATTGTCAAGGCAGTAACATATGCATGTGTATGGTATTATGGTATTGCAAAGTGAAACAAAAAACAAGAAGCACACCAACCTTGCGCATTACCTCAGTAACAGAATTTATTAATAGAAGATAGGTACGCACAAACAGCGAATAAAATCAGGCATGTAGTTCTCAAAGGGACTTCAAAGATAAGAAGCCAGCGTGAATCTCATCATGGGGGCAGACACTCAGTATAGCTGACGCGTTTCGAAGGCCATACCTTCTTGCTCAGAGCCTCAAATCGCAGCTGGTATTATGGTATTACCAGACCAAAGAGTTTGTGGACCCAGGATGCAAAACAATCAAAACTCTGTAAATCCTTGCTTACACTCTTGGTTGAAGGCAGTAAAAGCATGCTATTGAGCTTTTCAGAGGGTTGTTGACAGGTGACTTTGAGGTGATAGTTCCCTTTCACACGAACATTCCGATTGGGTCCGCCTGTTCTTTTTTCAGGTGGACTGGATCGGAACCTCCATTCTCGTCTATGGTATAAATGGACATCCAATCCGATCTGCAAAAACAGATGTATGGGGATCCATTCTGCTTCCGTCCAGTGGATCGGATCAGATGGCAGTCGGGTGTAAATGTACAGGTGGACCGTTTACATCCAAGCGCCCATAGAGGAGAGCAGGCTGTGTCCACCCCGCTTGTGCAGAGTGGACATGGACCTGTCATCCGCCTGCTCAGTGGGACCAACAGACAAATCCCCTGCAGAGCAAGCAGATTACAGGCGGAATCTGCCCCGTGTGCAAGGACCCTTATGTCACCTCCTCACTGCCTGTTTTAACCCTGAAAAGCCTCCAACACTGCACCACAACCTTGCGCATGACACGTGCCTGCAGGGTGCCTGCAACAAAGCCCTATTCACTTGAATGGGTGGCGTTTGGTAGCAGTATTGTCTGCCAAAAGCAACAGGGGATATCATTTTTGCTGTGGCTGTGAAGCAAAACATCTTGGCAGCACGTTTACAGCCCTGAGTGGCTCCATGTTAGATGGGCAATAAGGAGGGCAGTAAAACCACAGCTCATCCACCTGTTTATAGCGCTCCCTGGCCATTTGTGCAAACAAGACATTACTCCTTGAGCCTACTAGCGGGTCTGGTCTCTGGTCCTGACCTGTTTTCCTCTCCATTATCTACAACCCGACCCTGCCCTACCTGATTCCCCTTCTCCTCTGTATAAGTGGGTAGTTAGTTTTCACTTTTCATGTGTGGTCACTAGGTTGTGTATAGGTTGTTGCATTTATTTTATACTCCAATGGGCTGTGGACTCAGCTATTCCCTGTTCTGCAGCTGACATGAATACAAACAAGTGGGTTGGAGTTCAAAGCTCATATTTAGCTGCATCAAGATGCATACAAGCAATGCCATGGCACAGTAGCTAAGTGGTCAGCACTTCCACCTAGCAGCACTAGGGTTGTTGGTTCAAATCTCAATCACAGTTCTACCTGCCTATAGCTTGCATGTTCTCTGTGTGCCTGCATGGGTTTCCTCTATGTACTCTGGTTTCCTCCCACACAAAGACATGCTGGTAGGTTAATTGGCTCCTGTCTAAACTGACCCTAGTATGTATAATATTATTATTATACAGTATTTATATAGCACCAACAGTTTGCTCAGCTCTGTACATTACAATGGGAGACAATACATGAGACAGTACAATAACAATACAGTGCGATACACGAGGGGTTCGAGGGCCCTGTTCCTTGGAGCTTACAATCTAGGAGGGAGGGGATAGTGGTACGGGAGGAAAAGCTGTGGGGGATGGAGTGGTAGGAAGAGTGGAGGAGATCGGCAGTTAGCAGAGGGTGGGGTAGGCTTCCCTGAAGAGGTGGGTTTTTAGGGTGCGCCTAAAGGAGAGGAGAGTAGGTGATAGTCTGAAGGATTGGGGTAGGGAGTTCCAGAGGATGGGTGATGCCCTGGAGAAGTCCTGGTGGCGGGCAGGGAGGATGAGATCAGGGAACTAGAGAGAAGGAGGTCTTGTGAAGAGCGGAGAGTGCGTTTTGTTTGGTATGTATTAATGTGAGTTATGGACCTTAGATTGTAAGCTCCTTGAGGGCAGAGACTGATTTGAATGCATAATAAGTATGTAAAGTGATACATAAATTGACATTGCTATATAAGTGCTTGTAATAAATCTCATGTGTTGCTTGCTTGCTCAGATTGAACGAAAGAGCAGTTGCTGCAATATATTTGTTTGGCTTATTCCTGTGTTAATCACGGGCATTTTACATTTGGTGAAATGTAGCCACTGCTTCAGTGCTGGTCTGATCTGGATTTGTCTGCTGGTTGTAGTGATGAGGATCTTGCACCTCCTCTTAGTGTATCTCTTCTGTGATTGTTGGAAGATGATGAACTTTCCATAAACACTATTCTGTACATTCACACTAGACCCTGCTGAACTGTGATTATGCTGTACATTGTCTAGTTTGGCCTCATTTACACTTGCAATTATGGGCAATAAAAACAACTGAGCCCCAATTTTTTCCGTCTCCCACAAACGATCCCCATTAAGCTGCAGAGGCATGGGATAGGGATGTTCACATGCAGTGGCCACCATGCTTTGCATTGCAGTACGGCAGAAATTATATCCACTGTCGTGCTCACTGGGTAGTATCGCCTGCTCAATGCAATCCATTTACATATAGCCCCCTCACCTCTCAAATGCCCTTTGAAGAGAAATCTGTCATGGATCATTCTTCAGAGTGCGAATATGCATGTATACGAGCCCTTAGACGGGGAAAATGTAACTTGACTTTGCTCAACCTCTGCCTCAGGCCTGGTCAGACATGTCATCCTCAGCCAGACCAATCCATTCCTTCCTCCAGATACCAGTCTTCCCAAATGTATTCATTTCCACTACCTCTAGCAACCACAGTTGCAACTCAGTACTCCTTACTCCCAACCATACATCAGTACACTATTCCATGGACTTCTTTTCCTGTCCACACCAGTTATACAGCCCCTGTAACCAGTCATCTGAATTTTCTTTCCACAGCCCTGTTATTCATGGCAACCCTCAGATACCCAGTCCTACAACTACTACCATGCCCTCTCAACTTCCCACTGTCGTTCCAATTCTTCCACCAGCAAAACAGCCTGATTGGTTCCCAGCAATTACCAGTAAAAATCTAGTGACCAAACCAAAAAAGCAAATGTTTTTTCAAACCCACATTATTCAATCCAATCCAGCCTCTACCACCACTAAGACAGATCCTTTGCCAGTTTCAGTCTCCGTCCAGTCTGACTTTGTTCCTGCTTCTCACCAGCATTTTACTGTGCCAGCCTCAGACTGGTCTGTGTTACTATTAGGCAATTAGTGACAAAAAAAAACAATGTAAACCAATACAAACAATCAAAATTACAAAAGTACAGCAGCTATCTGGTTGATAATATATCAACTATAGACATGTGGAAAATAACTAGACGACACTATATAATGTTATCATCCTGTCTGAATGCATGATGTCAGGTGTGTAAGCATTTTCTAATCAATCTATTAATCCTCAAGGTAGCCCCTTGAGGACGTTGAATGACGAAATGCGTAGGGCAGGGCTTGGACATGACGTGACGTCACCACGCACATCGGTAATGCTCATGGTATAGTATGACGGCCGGAGTGAGGTCTTGATACACACTAATGCTGTTTGTACTAGTGCCAGTGGCGATTCCTCAGTTTGTCCTTGTGTCAACTCCAGCCACAGTCCAGCCCATCTCTGTGTCACCTATTCCTGTCCAGCCCATCTCCATGCCAGCTGTTCCTGTCCAGCCCATCTCCATGCCAGCTGTTCCTGTCCAGCCCATCTCCATGACAGTTGTTCCTATCCAGCCCATCTCCATGACAGCTGTTCCTGTCCAGCCCATCTCCATGACAATGGTTCCTTTCCAGCCCATTTCCATGCCAGCTGTTCCTCTCCAGCCCATCTCCATGACAGCTGTTCCTGTCCAGCCCATCTCGATGACAACGGTTACTGCCCAGCCCATCTCCGTGACAACGGTTCCTGTCCAGCCCATATCCATGCCAGCTGTTCCTATCCAGCCCATCTCCATGACAGCTGTTCCTATCCAGCCCATCTCCATGACAGCTGTACCTATCCAGCCCATTTGCATGGCAGCTGTTCCTATCCAGCCCATCTCCATGACAGCTGTTCCTATCCAGCCCATCTCCATGACAGCTGTACCTATCTAGCCCATTTGCATGGCAGTGGTTCCTATCCAGCCCATTTCCATGCAAGCTGTTCCTATCCAGCCCATCTCCATGACAGCTGTACCTATCCAGCCCATTACCATGGCAGCTGTTCCTATCCAGCCCATCTCCATGACAGCTGTACCTATCCAGCCCATCTCCATGGCAGCTGTTCCTATCCAGCCCATTACCATGGCAGCTGTTCCTATCCAGCCCATTTCCATGCCAGCTGTTCCTATCCAGCCCCATTTCTGTGCCAGCTGTTCCAATCCAGCCCATTTCCATGACAGCGGTTCCTGTCCAGCCCATCTCCATGACAGCGGTTTCTGTCCAGTCCATCTCTGCTGTTCCTATCCAGCCCATCTTTTTGTCAGCTGTTCTTGTCCAGCTCGTCTCTGTCTCAGCTTTTCCTGTCCAACCTGTCCCCATGCCAGCTATTCCTGTCCAGTCCTTCTCTGCTGATCCTATCTAGCCCATCTCTGTGTCAGCTGTTCTTGTCCATCCCGTTTCTGTGTCAGCTGTTCTTGTCCATCCCGTTTCTGTGTCAGCTGTTCTTGTCCATCCCGTTTCTGTGTCAGCTCTTCTTGCCCATCCCGTTTCTGTGTCAGCTGTTCCCAGGGCCATCTTAATAGCATTATGGGCCCCTGGGCAAAGTAATGCATTTGGACCCTTACCAACCTGCCCCAATTTATGCACCTACTCCTCAAGAATTAAAGTATAAATAGTTGATAAAAATTATACATATATTTATTAATACTTTCAATAAAATTGATTTTAAACAATAAGAAAACATGCAATAAATCAAAGACTAATCAACACAAAGGGCACATTACAAGGGGGGAGGCAGAAGGGCACATTACAAGGGGGGAGGCAGAAGGGCACAGTACAATGGGGGAGGCAGAAGGGCATAGTACAAGGGGGAGGCAGAAGGGTACAGTACAAGGGGGGGAGGCAGAAGGGCACAGTACAAGGGGGGAGGCAGAAGGCCACAGTACAAGGGGGGAGGCAGAAGGGCACAGTACAAGGGGGGAGGCAGAAGGGCACAGTACAAGGGGGGAGGCAGAAGGGTACAGTACAAGGGGGGAGGCAGAAGGGCACAGTACAAGGGGGGAGGCAGAAGGGTACAGTACAAGGGGGGAGGCAGAAGGGCACAGTACAAGGGGGGAGGCAGAAGGGCACAGTACAAGGGGGGGAGGCAGAAGGGTACAGTACAAGGGGGGAGTCAGAAGGGCACAGTACAAGGGGGGAGGCAGAAGGGCACAGTACAGGGGGGGTCAGGAGGGCACAGAACAGGGGAAGTCAGGAGGGCACAATATTGAGATCAGAAGGGCACAGTACAGGTTCTAGGATGCTGCCCGGGCCATGGCGGGACAGCTTAGTAAAAAGCGTTACTGTCCCGGCAAATACAGGACAGTTGGCAAGTGTGATGTAATGCAAGATGATCATGGGGCCCCTATGCACCCTGCCTGTTCCTGTCCAGTCTGTCTCCATGCCATCTGTTCCTGTCCAGATTGTCTCTGCACCAGCAGCTCTAGTCCAGCCATACTATGTGCCTGCCTTCAGTCAATCAACTCCTGTGTCAGCATCTCTTTGTGCTTCTACTCTGCATTTGGAAAGCTCATCACCTCAGCTTTACAGTACATTTTTGTAATAATTTGTCCCAGCTTCTTCCCAAGAAGTCCAATCCATCCTTTGGACAAACTTGCTCATTCAGCTCAGTAGGGTCCTACAGCCTTCCTTAAAGCTCCCCAACTCTGCTCCAAAGACCCTGTATCCTATCTCTGTTCTGAAGTCATGCACACTGAATCTACTTCAGAAGTCCAGCTGTTTGACTATATTCCAGAAGCCCTGCACCCTGTCTCTGCTTTAGTGGTTTTGCACCCTGACACTGTTCGAAGATTTAGAAGTACGTCTCTGCTCCAGAAATCATGCATCTTGTTTTTGCTTCTGAGGTCCTGCATCCTGAATCTACTCCAGAAGTCCAGCTTTTTGACTCTGTTCCGGGAACACTGCACCCTGTTTTTGTTTCTGTGGTTTTGTGTTTCCCGCCACTGTTCCAAATACTTTGCACCCTGTCTCTGCTCCATGAATCTTACATCCCGTCTCTGCTTCTGGTGTTATGCACAATAAATCCACTGCAGAAGTCTATCTGTTTGTGTTCCAGAAGCCTAGCACCCTGCCTCTGTTTGAATGGTTTTGCACCCTGCCTTCATTGCAGAAGCCATGCAACCCATCTCCATCGTTTCAAAGATGTTGCAGTCTGTCTCCGCTTCAAAAGTCTTGCATCCCATTTCTGCTTCTGAGGTCATGCACCATAAAACAGCTCCAGAAATCTAGCAGTTTGTGTTCCAGATGCCTTGCACCCAGTCTCTACTTCATTGGTATTGCACCCTGCCTCAAGTCCAGAAGTTTTGCACCCCATCTCTGCTCCTGAGGTCCTGTACCCCGATTTAGCTTCCAAGGTCCTGTACCCCGATTTAGCTTCCAAGGTCCTGTACCCTGATTTGGTCATTGGCGGTGTAGCTGACTTTCTACAGGGGACAGTGCTGGAGATGAGGTGAGTATTGCAATGAGAGCTGCAATTTTTAAAACAGCTGGAGAATGTACCGTATATAAAGAAATAAAACTGAAAACATGCTTTCCATTTTGTGCAGGGCTCCAAGACTAGCCCACAAAGGAAAACCAGTGAATGAATACAAAACTGGTAGTACAAATGAATTACACAGAAAGAGATCTGCTTTTGTATTGTGCAAAATCACAAGTTTCAAACTATGTGAATGCTATAACAGAAAACAGTTAAAAAAACCTGTCTTAAAGCGGAGTTCCACCCATTGTTCATACTTTACCTGATTATGTTGTCTCTGTGAAATAAAGAACAAGTTGGATATTTTTTTTTTAATATACATACCTTTAAATCCACGGCAAGCCTGCAGTTCCGGTTCCGACTGCCTAGGCGATGATGTCGTAAGGCGATTTGCAAGGTCTCCTGGAATGTCATTTCCTGTATCCCAGGAGTCCTTTGGTTTCCTGTAATCGCAGGACTTGGAAACCGGAAATGACGCGAATGTACAGGTTGACTGATGAGGACAGGGGGAGGGAACTTCAGCCGTCCCCACCGTTGTTATGGCAACCTGTACTACACACGTTGCGCCAATCAGTGTCTGTACTGCGCAGGCGCAAGAACGAGTGGTGCATGTTGGGATAGCCAGCAGCACCGATTCCCGGAAATAAATACCTGCGGGCTTCAGATGCCCACAGCCATCATGGCACCTGCCTGCTTCCGAGATCATGGTAATTTTTTTAATAAATACTAAGTAATTACAATGCTTTTACTAATGAATTATTCAAATTGTTAATGCTATTTGAAAGGTCATCGTGGATCTGCTTTTAACAAAAATTTATTAGGGGGACTGGAGCTCCGCTTTAAGACAACTACTGTACATATATGATGGCCAGGCAAAAGATTTTATAGCATCCACCTAAGATTGAGTAAGTCCCTTTTTTGCTACCAAAACAGCCCTGACCCATCAAGGCATGGTCGCCACTAGACCTCTGAAGGTATACTGACCACAAGCCATTAACAGCAGATCCTTCACGTCCTGTAAATCACATGGTGGGGCCTTCATGAGTCAGAGTTTGTTTCAGACACATACCACAGATGATCAATTACACCAAGATCTGTAGAATTTGGAGGCCAAGCCAACACCTCAAACTCACTGTTGTGTTCCTCAAACCATTCTTGTACCATTTTCACAATGTGGCAGGGAGCATTATCCTGTTGAAAGAAGCCGCTGCCATCAGGGAATACTGCTTCCATAAAGGGGTGTGTTTTGTCAGAAACAATGTTTAGGTAGGTGCTGCGTGTCAAAGAACATCTACATGATTGGCAGGACCCAAGGTCTCCCAGCAGAACATTGCCCAAAGCATCACACTGCCTACACCAGCTTGCCTTCTTTCCATACTGCATCCTGGTGCCATCACTTTCCCAGGTAAATGACACACATGTACTCTTCCATTCACAGGATATAAAAGAAAATGTGGTTCATCAGACCAGGCCATCTTTTTCTTCAAATGCTCCGTGGTCCAGTTCTGATGCTCACATGCCCATTGTAGGTGCTTTTAGATGTGGACGTGGGTCAGCATGGGATCCCTGACCAATCGGCAGCTACACTGCCCCATACACAACAAACTGCAATACCCATTTTTTCTGCTTTCAACACATCCACTTCAGGGACAACATGTTTACTTGTTGCCTAATACATCCCACCAACTTTTAGATGCCATTGTAACAAGGTAGTTAATGTTATTCACTAAACCAGTCAGTGGTCATAAAGTTATGGCTGAAATGGGTATATACAGTTGCAAGAAAAAGTATGTGAACCCCTTGGGATTACGTGGAGTTTTGCATGAATTGGGCATAAAATGTGCTCTGAACATCATCTAAGTCACAACAATAGAAGAACACAGTCTGCTGAACATAATACTACACAAACATTAGATGTTGCCATGGTTTAATTGCACATAACATGTAAACATTCACAGTGCAGGGAGGAAAAAGTATGTGAACCTTGGACTTAATAACTGGTTGACCCTCCTTTGGCAGCAATAACCTCAACCAAACATTTCCTGTAGTTGCAGATCAGACCTGCACAACGATCTGGAGTAATTTTGGACCACTCCTCTTCACAAAACTGTTTCAGTGTAGCAATATTCTTGGGATGTCTGGGGTGAATTGCTCTCTTAAGGTCATGCCACAGCATTTCAATCGGATTGAGGTCAGGACTCTGACTGGGCCACTCCAGAAGGCGTATTCTGTGCTGTTGCAGCCACAGTCTGTCTTACCGTGGACACATGAACATCAAGGCTTTTGGAGATACTTTTGTAACCATTTCCAGCTTCATGCAAGTCAACAATTCTTGATCGTAGGTCTTCTGAGAGCTCTTTTCTGCGAGGCATGGTTCACATCAGACAGTGCTTCTTGAAACCAGTAAACCCAAAACAGGTGTGTGTTTTTTAAGGGCAGGACAGCTGTCAGCAACACATCCAATATCATCACACTGATTGGAGTCAAGGTTGGCTCACTCCTGGCTCCAATTAGCTCTGGGAGAAGTCATTAAGCTAGGGCCTCACATACTTTTTCCTCCTGCACTGTAAATGTTTACATGTTATGTGCAATTAAACCATGGCAACATCTAATGTTTGTGTAGTATTATGTTCAACAGACTGTGTTCTTCTATTGTTGTGATTTAGATGACGTTCAGAGCACATTTTATGCCCAATTCAGGGAAAACTCCACGTAATCCCAAGGGGTTCACATACTTTTTCTTGCAACTGTAGGGCTTGCCTCGGTGGTGATAACAAAGTCAACTTCTGCACATAGGGAACCTGGGTGCTTTATATAAGAAAGTTTCAGCTAGCACCTTTTTCCCTCTAATGGTGGCCATACACAAAACAATCTGATTAAGTACTTCTTCACAGAATCGGATAATATGATTAGATCTGTGAGTTATCAAACAAATGCATACTGTGTCATCAATCGATTTTGAGCAAAAGCAATCAATTTAATAAAAATGATTCTGATAAGTCTGGAAAGGAAAATCCAATTGTAGGAAAATAGATATCTCGGTATGATAAGTGTATGGTGCATAAAATGATCTTTTCAATCTTCTGATCGTATTTCTGATTGGTCAGTAAATTTATCAGTAACAAAATCATATACAGTATAAAATTGTTCCATGTATGGCCTCCATTAGAATGTGTAAACCCTTATTTTCTCAGACTACGGCACAGATTCCTGAAATATTTACAGTAGATCAGTGAGACATCCATTCATCCATGGTCATTGTGGTTTGAAACTTGTGAGATGGGGAAACAGCTCTCATTGTTTGAACACTGTTTGTGTGCAGTAAATTAAACGTTCTGGAGTGACATTCTGTGGTTTAGCCACAAGACGTCACTGTTTTTCTAACACAGCCTCAGACTGCATAGATATTTCTATATTCAATAAGAGTTGGGGTTTTCACATGGAGTTTAGTGAACAGGAAGAGGAGACTGCAGCCATGTTTTGGACGATGCTGAACGAAGGGGCCGTGTGAGCTGAGAATCCGATGACATCCAGGTGTAAATGCATCCCTCAGTAACCAGAGCTGTGGCTAAGTGAAGCTGGTCGTGTCCAAGACCCTGATCCTGTTCAGAGAAAGGAAGATTGCTGCCAGGAATGCTGATGAGAGCAGAAGAACAATGCAACATATACTGTGATATCGCATGGTTGTTGGAGAGACATTTGTTCTGTTCAGAGTCACCAGCGGATCCAAAGCAGACCCGGGTCGGTAAGATCGTGCACGCACCTCATTTCAGTATTGGCGCCTATAGACTGAGACCAGGTCTATAGTTAGTTAGTTAGGGTGTCTGTTTGTGTCAGGCCACAAGTGTTGTTACTGATCATTGGAAGGACTCCATAACTTAAAGTGACATTTCACATTGGAGAACTGATAAAATCCCACAAACTCAAACCAGACTGGCGTTTTGCTCAGAAGGAATACTCAGGCATGTGCTACAGGACCAGTTATGGGAGGGGGAATCCTGTAGATTTGTGTAAGATTGTAAGCTGTTGTGCTGCACCGCAGGCTAGCCCATACCATACACCCATACACTGATTCCTGCTCTTTTAGGGTAATAACGGGTAAGGCGTGGCAGCTTAGTTGTGCCCACCAGTAGGTAAATTACTACACTTTCTACCTTCATCCATCAGAAGGTGCCATGCTGTGCAGCACAAGGATCTCAGCCTTTGGGCTGGGTGTATGTAAATTTATTGTATGTTCCCAGCATTTGTGGTTGTGCTTATTTGCCACATCTAAGTAAAATTCTGTTGTGGCAAAAGCTGGTGTTGGGGTTGCTTTCCTTGTTCGTGACTTCACTGTATCCTGGGGAGCCCACCCCGGTACACGGCTTACAAACTTCCTGCAGAATAAATGAAATTTTTATCAAGAAAGCAGAAAAGATTTGGATTTGTACCTATGACTCATTTCTGCATTACACAAGAGGCCAGGGACGAAAACAACTAACACTTTGAGTTTTCAAAGATCGCTTAAAGGCAGACAGGGTGGGGGCTGACCAGACATACTGCGGTAGGGAGTTCCAGAGAATGGGAGAGGCTCTGGAGAAATCCTGGAGGCAAGCGTGGGAGGAAGTGGCGAGGGAGCTAGAGAGCAAGATGTCTTGGGAGGAGAGGAGCGGGAAATTTGGACGATATATAAGGATGAGGTTGGTGATAGGGGAAGTGTTGCGGATAGCTTTGTATGTTGTGGTTAGTATTTTGAATCTTATACGTTGGGTTAGTGGAAGCCAATGAAGGGATTGGCAGAGAGAGGCAGCAGTCACTGATCGATTGGTAAGGTGTATGAGTCTAGCACAGGGGCGTAGATAAGGGGAGGGGGGTGTCAGGGGGGTCTGAACCCCCCAGAGGAGAGTTGCCAACCATCCCTGCAGGCTGCAGCCTTCGAAATTTCCACTTGCCCACGAGTGGAAATAAGGTGGAGCCGGCGAGCAGCGGCGGGACTAGGGGTGTGTGGGAGGGGTGGCAGTGGTTGCGGTGACAAGCAGCGATTTCCTGTAAGGCTTTCAATGAAGCAGCTGAAAGCCGCAGGAGGGAGAGGAGGAGGCGTGGCTTCCAGCTGCTTCATTGAAAGCCATAGAGGAGATCGCTGCTTGTCACTGCAACCACCGCCACCCCTCCCACACACCCTGTAAAATATCGTATTGTCTCGATATTTTATTAACTTGTATTGATGAGAAATGTTCAAATAGAAAGTCCTTCCACTTCTTGCATAAACTCAAAAAGATGATTTAATTATAATGTTGCATAAAATTAGAAATAAAATATTGGAATACAGAATGTTTAAATAAAGTCCAAAAAGTATAGTTAAGTTCTTAATAATAAAATTGTATGTAATTGTGTGTGTATAATATGAATGTGTGTGGATATGAGCAAGCAGCTCCCTTCGCCTTGCTGCCCAAAGAATGTGTGCTTTAAACCTTTGTCCTGCTCTAGAAAAAGCAATCCAGCCCCCACCAACTCCTAAAAATGGGCTGGTATACTTGTAGTCCCACAAAGATAATTGGAAACAGATGTGTATATATAACAAACCTCCAGTCTACTTCTCTCAAAGTCTGAGTGTAACTTTATCTCTTACATAGATGGGGGAGGATGGCTAGACCAATTGCTACCATATGTGTGGCTTGAATGTAAAGAAAAAACCCAAGATATATGTTCATATGTATATTCACAGACTATGAAGTCTAATTACTTACTTTTCCCAATCTAGAACAAATATAAATATAATAACTCAATTATTCTATTAAGATCCAACTCATTCATACTTATGTTAGTACTGTTAATAAGAAGATATTAGATATTAGGTTAAGGAAAGCTTCTAACATTTCCCTCTCAAAATGATCGATTTTATCGAATCTTAATCATTTTCCTTATCTTAATCCATTTATACACATTCTCGTCACTTTCGTATCCATTCATGCGTTTTTGGATCTTAAGATAATTGATCTGAACATATCTTTAATTTGATTCTATAATAGGAAAACAAATTCTTTGATAAACCTTTTGTTATGTATCACATAAAAATATTTTTACCCTTATTATTTTCCTTTCCTTTCACCAAATAATTCATCCCCTTAATAAATGTATAACTAACATTATAGTACAATACTTTAAAATATGTCACTTAAAAAATAGATGTTTCATATTTTCCCTCCAAAATGTGTGTAGCACACAGTTCTATAATCCATACATTTTTCAAATTACCTTATCAACATTTAAACATAACATATGTTCTCTAACTTCAATCCATACATGTATATCAAATGATTTTTTTTTAAAAAAACATACATATAACAATGTAAAGCTTGCCTAAGTTTTTCTATATGTACCTTAGAAAAACGTATCTCTAGCTTAATTAACAACAGATGTTCTAACTAAGTAGAGTGACTCTGTTGTAACAAAAGTTTAACCCTTTCACTTCTGAAAATACATAGTGTGTGATTGCAAATGTTCATGTGAAAACTGATCTCATCTTGATATGGTAAACATATTATGTCAAAATAAAATGTACACACAAAAAAAAACCAATATATCTGATGAATGAATTATTTCATCAGTAGTCAAAAGTCAATTGTTTTATAAGTTCTTCCTCTATGAGATGCCTTGAGATGTCTTGTCTTCTTCTAGCGCTCTGTAAAGTTAAAATAACTTTAATGAACATAAAAAGAACAACAAAAACTATGATGAATGAAATTCTTGTTGCAAAGCTTCTTCCAGAATAAATTTCCTTCTTGGAAAATGTATTATCATCTGAAAGGTTTAGAAATATTTGAGTTTTCTTCCTTTAACAGTTACTCTTAGGTCATTTCCTGTAACAGAAATGCAGTATCATTATTTTGGCATTGATAATTTTACATTGATTAATCCTCTTACATTTATCTGTTAACATTACATATCACAATCACAAACATTTCTAGTCATGACATGGAAGACATATTTTGATTATAACACTTCTTATTGACTTGTAGTGTTCTATTTTAGAATGCGGGCACTTCCGCCTGACAATACTAGGGTTGCTGATGCAAATCCCAACCATGGCATCACCTGCCTGGAGTTTACATGTTCTCTCTGTGCTTGTGTGAGTTTCCTCCAGGTACTCCGGTTTCCTCCTACACTCCAAAGTCATGTTGGTAGGAGAATTGCTCCTATCTAAATTGGCCCTAGTATGTGTATGTATGACTGTGAGTTAGGGAACTTAGATTATACACCTCTTGAGGGTTAGAGACTTATGTGAATGTACTATATATGTAAAAAGTACTACAATTGACGACGCTATATATGTACCAGAAATAAACAAAAATAAATATAACAGGACGCTACATCTCCATTATTGGTCATGATTCAAAACCTTGGTTTCAAAACCAAAGAAAGGTTTTGTATCAACCCAGAGATGACAAAGGATCATGCCTTTGATCTTATCTCTATAACATTGGAAAAATGCGTAACTGTTTTCTGTATTGGCTCACTTCTTGTAGTGTAAGACTGATCTGCAGTAATACATACTGGTTTCAAACTTTTCTCAGTTCCTATGTTGAAAACATGAGGTACAAACTTCTCACCTACAGCTGTACAAACATGTGTTGGTATGTTTTCCTGAAAATGTCTTTTTGTTACATCTATCTGAATGTGTTTGGATGACAGTGTTTTGTACCATATAGGATAATTTTCACGATAATTTTCTGTTGAACCATCTCCCTCTAGGAGTTTCAGTGATGAATCAGGTGTCTGTAATATGATCTGATTAGACCTCACAATGTGCTCAGTTATTTTGACTGCAAAGAAAACACTTAACAATTTTTTCATATGTGCATCAAAGTTTTTCTCCATATTTGTCAAAGTTCTTGAGAAGAAACCTATTATTTTCTGATTACCTTCTTTTAATTGTGACAAAGTTGCTGAGATTGCATTATTGGAAACATTGGTTTCTAAAACAAAAGGAATTTTACTACAAAACTCAACAGTATTTAATGTAGTAGCATTCTGCAAATCCCATTTCAATAGTTCAAAAGCTTCTTTCTCAGTTTGATCCCATTGTTCCAATACACCATCTTTTTGTCTCAAACGATCAAATAATGATCTAGACTTCTCTGCAAAATTGGGTATAAAATCTTTACAATGATTTACTTCGCTCAAAAACTGATGCAAAGCCTTGCGATTTGTTGGAATTGGATAAGCAGAAATAGTTCTAACTTTTTCTTGCAACAACTGTCTCTGTCCATGACTAATTTGCATATGAAGGAATTCCACCTGTCTTTTCATCAACTGAACTTTCTCTGTATTCAATTTCAATCCTGCTGTTTGTAACAACGTAAATATTTCAGACAAAAGAGTGATATGTTCAGCTATATTTTGTGTAGACAAGAGAAGCTTGTCTACATGCTGGACAATACATTCTGGCCTAGAGAATTTAGATAATATTTTTCCCAAATACTCATGAACAATTCCATCACTTAAATCTAAGCCTGGGGCTAATCTTGTGAATGTATACATTTCTTTGTTGAAGCTAAAGGCAAGTTTATATTGACAACTCTTAGCTAAGGGTACTGACAAATGGCTATTGGCGATTTCAAGTACAGAGAATATTTTGGCCTTGGCATCCAGATGTGACATTATGTTACAATCAGGAACAATAGATTTGTTATTTGTGATGCATTTGTTCAATGTCCTGAAATCAACTGATAAAGAATATGAATTATCAGCTTTGATAGGCCAAATACAATTATTCACCACTGATTGTACTTTCTTTAAAATTCCTTGCTGTAAAAACTCATCTACAATGGAAGAAATTGGATTAATTGATTCTAATGGCAATTTGAAATGGAAAAATGGACACGTGGACTGGAAATGTACTGAAGAAACTGAACATACTGGGCACACTGTAGTCACTAGAGGACACGTGGACTGGGAATGTACTAGAGAAACTGAACATACAGGGCACACTCCAGTCACTAGAGGACATGTGGACTGGAAATCTACTGGAGACACTGAACAGAAGGCAGACTGTAGGAGATCAAGAAGGTTGTTGTCAGTCAGGTAGCAATTCATACGGTTGTGAACAAGGTGCTTGAGAAGCTTGGAGGCAAACGGGAGAAGGGAGATGGGTCTTAAGTTATACAAATAGGTGGGGTCCAGCAAGGGATTTTTAAGTATGGAGTAACCAGTGCATGTTTGAGCGGGGAGGGAAAGGTGCCCGTGGAGAGTGAGAGGTTGAAGATGTGGGTAAGAGAGTTTAGGCTAGAGCAGGGGTAGGCAATCTGCGGCTCTCTAGCTGTTGTGGAACTACATTTCCCATGAGGCATTGCAACATTACAAAACTGACAGTTACAGCTATGACTTGCAGAGGCATGATGGAACTTGTAGTCCTGCAACAGCTGGAGAGCCGCAGGTTGCCTACCCCTGGGCTAGAGCAAGAAGGAAAGAAGGATGCTGCAATAATCATGAGGGGACAGGGTCCAGGGGACAGCTGGTGAAGTGAGCCTTGGAAAGGAGTTTGGTAACTTCCTCTGTGGTAACAGGATTAATGGAGGAGACTGTTGAGTGTGGTTTTGGCCCTGGTATGTTGGTTGGAGGAGGAACCTTGACACTGGATATCTCATCACAAATTGTATCAATCTTGTTCTTGAGCTGACTGGCAATCTCCTGTGCAGTAAGTAAGTTGGTGGGTGGTGGCAGTGGGAGTGGAGTAAGGAATTAAGGGTAGAAAAGAGTTGACAAGGATTGGATGAGAGGGTTTTGATGAGAATGTTGTAGTAGGTTTGTTTAGCAGTGTGGAGGCCAGAGTTGTATTTGAGAATGGCGGATTTGTAGATGGTGAAGTCTTGCAGGGATTTAGTTTGACTTCTGGTGTCATCTGTTTGTCAGGGTTGTGACAGGCAAGGCATGGGTCTTGGTTCTATGTGTAGAGAGAGGAGCAAGTGCGTCCAGGAAGGATGATGGTAAGTTGTTGTAGGCAGATGTGGCCAGGTCTGGGCAGGACAGGAGTGCAATTTTATCATAGAGGCACTCAGTAGCAGAGTGAAAATATCAGGGCTGAGGTGGTGGAGGTTTCTTGGTTTCAGACATGGGAAGTAGGAGACAGGAAGAGTGTGAAGCTGTGTGAAGATGATAAAGCTGTGATCAGAGAGAGGAAAAGGGGTGTTAGAGAGGTTACAGGGAGTGCATAGGTAGGAGAATACAAGGTAAAGGCTGCTGCCGTTAGAGTGGGTGGTGGTTTGGTCCATTGTGTTAGGATAAAACAGGAGGTTAGGTTGAGTAGTTGAGAAGCGGCTGAGGTGCTAACATTGACTGGGATGTTAAAGTCACCAAGGATGATGGCAGGCACCTCAGAGGAGAGAAAGTACGGTAGCCATACCAAGAAGTCATAAAGAAAGTGCGAAACTGGGCCAGGAGGCCGGTAGATGACTGCGTTCCTCAGACAAACAGGAGAAAAGACACGAATACAGTGAGCTTCAAAAGAGCAGAGGGAAAGAGAGGGTGGTGTAGGAGGAACCTAGAATGTGCTTTGTGGGGAAAGAAGTCCAACTCCACCACCTTTTCGTCCACTTGGTCTGGGCGAGTGAGTCCAGAAGAGGCCACCACGGGAAAGTGCAGCTGAGGAGACCTTTTTGGAAATGATTGTACACTTGCTTGTAACATTCTTCTCCTTTTTACTCATGTGTAATTATGCTCTTAATCTATTAATTATATTTTTTTCTTGGTAATATTGTTTAGGCATCAGGTTATTTTCTTTGAGTATGCTCCCTGAATATCTAATAATGTCAAGGTTTCTTGGTCCGCTGATCCTTGTGGTCCCACTGCACTGTTCCTCCCTCCTTCCCTTCGCTCACTATATAAGGACAGTAGTAACAATGCAGCCCCATGCCTGTAGAAGGAGCCAGCTGCTCCGAGTTCGCAGCCTGATCCTGATCCCAATATTCTCCTCCTTCCGGTGACATCACGTCCACCTACGCATTCCAAGCTGGTTCTGGGGCACTTCCTGAGGTACACGGGGCGGCCATCTTTCTCCATCTCCCAGCCTGGCTTATACCAGTGGTTTCTGCAGAATGGAGTGAGTGGTGTACCTATATTGAAAGCCTTGAAACTCGGCTATCTTGTGAGTGTTTTTAACCGATTTTAATAAACCTTCCTACATACTAATTGCACTTAGCTGGCGTCTCCCTTTCTTCTTTTCCATGTTCCTTTACAGAGCTGGTCACACTGTGTGGATGGCTGCCACCTGTGCTTTTTACGAACGTTTGGAATCTGTAGAACCTAAGGACTTATAAGGACTTTGTAAGAACAATAAGGACTTATAAGGACTCTTTTCAACATACCATTTTTTGTACTATGTATTATGTATTAGGCTGGTTGTAGGCTACTGGTCCTGGTAATGAGCCATATTTTCTCCTCTTATCATTGTGTGAAGACAGAGGAGATGGAGGAACATCTGTTCTCTGTGATGAATGAAGCTGGAAGCTACAAATATTTTGTCACGTATGGCTTCAGAGCTGTCATTCCCTGGCTGTTACATGTCAGTGATTGGTTAGCTGCTTTGGAGGGCAAAGGAGACATCAAGGGCCTAATAGTACCCTAATATCTCCATAAAGAGTACCTGTTACCTGCCCAAAGCTATCACAAGTGGGTTTGTTAGCCTCCTAACAGTAAATGAAAAAAAAAAGGGTAAAAGCAATAAATGTAAATAAAATTGAAAAGCACACTTGCCTCCCCGCACATACATGCAAATGGAAACTCGTGTTTTTCTCTGTTACATGGGAGGTTTTTGATTGTGGTACACTTAAACCAAAGGATAATTACTCAACGGCTTCATAAATTCTCAGTGACCTGGTTAGAGTTCTATTGCATTTTGGGACTATCAGCAATTATTGTCGTATGTTATATAGTGTTTTCCTCTTCTTCTAATTTGGCCAAGGAGAGTCAAAAGGTTGGACACCCCTGCTGTAAAGGCTTTTAAAGCATCACCTATGGAGAATTTTAGGTACTGTAGTTTGTGGCCATTTCACAGGTGTGTGCAATTTTAAATCTTGACATGTCTGGTATCTATTTACTGGGCGAAAAATCATCATCAGCCTATTTGCTCTAAGGCTATGGCTGCTGTTTTTTGCAGCTGATACCCGTGACGCCGTTTAAGTCTAGGACATCAGCAACAATTTACTGTGACCAGGTCTTACTTTCTGTATTTTATTTTTATGGTTCTCTGTCTATGTCTGTTGAATATGCTCCACCTATGCATGGTTTTTTAACCTAATAAAAGGTGTTCAATTGTATCTACTGTTCCTATATTTGTTCAGTTCAAGTTTATTGGTATGGTTTGATACCTTTTAAAGCCCCATTAGTTTTTCTGGTTCGGGTTTTTTTTCAGTCAATTGACAATATAAATACTTTGGCTATTGGCAGAGACTTGTCTTTAATAACTGAAAAATTCTTTCAAACAGATGATGTGATATAAATGTACTGATTATATACAATTTTCTAGCTAACTGAATATTTACATAACCACATCCTAGTTATGATCAGAGATGCAAAGAGGATGGTAATTGAATGAACTCAGCAAACTAGATTTTTTCTTTGAGATGACGAACATGAAGAGGAAGTTAGTGTGAAAGGGACCGTGTGTGTGTCACCAGCTGTCATATCTGGGTTTCCTGCATTCACAGCAAACAGTTAGATCAGCTATGACCATCCAGAGATATCATGGAACTTCTACTTTTCCTTGTGTGGCTTCAAATATATTGCAGATGTAAGTCCATTTTTCTTCTTCTGCATAATTTATTGCTCTAGCTTTTAGACCTGTCAATATAGAACATGGAAAATTCCCTTGCTAACTTGGATATTAGGGTCCATTACATTAGTTTCAGGGTCATCCTGATCCTCCTAGCTTCTACACCAGAGCTAACCTATCTAACAGACCTGGAACAAGCATGAAGATCAATTACATGTTGCAGACTTCATGCTTGTTTCAGCTCAGCCAATAATGGCAGCTGTCATATTTCTCATATACTGGGAGGTTCACTTTAAATATTAAGTGATCTTTTAAAGCATTTCTCTTGGGCTCCCCTTCTCCTGTAATATCACATACTTGCCTAACATGCATGTCCAGCGATTGTCATGCGACACTTTATCAGCACAGCACCTTCTCTGAATCTGCTCACTCCTGCACTGTGCAACTTGTACCTGGACTCTGTTTACTTCAAAATCAGAGCAATGCAAGAACTTTAAAACCTTCACAGAAGTGAATAGAGTGCAGGTCTCTTGTGCTACCAGGGGACACGCACCGTGTTGCTTTTCAGGTGAGCAGGAAGACCACTCAGCAACCATCACCAGGAAGATTTTAGGTGTGTTCAATCACTAGAATGCTGGGGGTCCCGGGGAAGAACAAGTGCACTAATTCTTTAAGGAGTAGCTATTTGAGCATTAATTGAATAGCTCATTTGGCTTCCTTTTGAAAGTAGAGAATCAGAAAAGACATGGTGGCCATATATTATTATACAGGATTTATATAGCACCAACAGTTTGCTCAGTTCTTTACAATATAACAGGAGACAATACAGCAACAATATAGTCAATACAAGAGGGATAGGAGGACCCTGCTCCTTGGAGCTTACAATCTAGGATAGAAATGATTCTGTAGCAGTAAGATTTAATACACATAAAAAACAATCATATTTCTGTATATAGGGGCAAAAACAATATCTAAAGAATTCAATGATTTTTAGGTTTCTTAGGAAAGTACGGTAATCTCTGAAGATAGTTGTTTTTGAAGAAATTCTGTTGCTACAAATAAGGGTATGGGAAAATATAATGAAACCGCCCGTAGCATGCTGCTCTTCCATAGATACAGTGAAGTGAGTGTAGCCATCCTAAGACAGGAATTGCCACGTGAAAATAAGAACAAGCCTGAAAAAAGCAAACTAATGAAGACACTACATCTAAGGCTCGGTTAACACTCCTGCAACTTAGGGCACTTTCACACTGATCCGTAGCAAAAACACAGTAAAAACGCATATGCGTTTTTGCCACGATCTTACCGCAATTGCGGTGCGATTTTTAACAGGACATGCGACTCAAAAACTGCATTAAAAACGCAACACAGCTGCGTTATTGCAGTGTTTTGAGTGCATTTGAATAGGGTGGTGCATTTTCTGTATTTTTTAACCAACCAAATATGCTGCAAAAATACAGTAAGCAAGATTTTTTTACACCGCAGCAGACCAGTGTGAAGACATGCATAGGGAAGCATTTTTCTTCAGCTTTTCTGGCACTTTTTTTTTTAATGCAAAAGCACTGCAGAAACTCCTCAGTGTGGAAGCAAAATTAGGATCCAACCAGGGGCGGACTGACAACTCATGGGGCCCCCGGGCAATAGGGGATCATGGGGCTCCTGTGTCTTTGCCCAAGCTGAAAAAAGCCTATGAAAAAGGTACCAGGGGCATCTCATGGGGCCCCCTACTGACCCCGGGCCCTTGGGCAGTGCCCGAGTTTCCAAATGGTCAGTCCGCCCCTGGATCCAACTTGTGTGACGCAAAGTCGCAGGACATGTGAAATGCCATGTATCTCTGTGAGAGCTGTTCCAATTGACACTACTGAATTTGCTGTGACTTCAGAAAAGGTTCCTGCACTACTTTGATGCAACTTTGATATGGCTTTAGTGCCAGAGAGTGTAAAAGTCGTATCAAAGTTGGACTCCAAAGTCGCACTGAAAATTGCACACCGTTGGAGTCGGCTAGTGTGAACCAATCCTAAGGCTTCATAAGCTGCAATATACAGTATTATATTTTTGTTCTTGTGCTTAGACATTAAGGGAATCCACTTAAAGGCTCAGTTCAACCAAAATGTCTCACATTTTAGCAGATGCTGTACACTATTGTACTTGAGTTCCTGGGGCTGCACACCTTTTATTGGGGGCTTGCACTCTCCCTGCTTGATCCAATTATAGTATGAAGGAAGCACTAGGAAGTCTTTGGAAAACAAAAAGGTGGGTGGGAACACCAAAATCTCCCAGGTAGACAGGAAAAAAGTCATAGATTTGGCTTATGGAGTATCCAAAATAAATAGGATGCCAGGGTTGGACTGACCAGACATCACCAGAAATCTTTTACTTCTGTGTGGAGTGACCATTCTATTCATTTTTATTATGCAAAGGCATAAGGAAAACGCATACATCTATGTATATAAAAGTATGTTACACTTGTGGGATTAATTGTATTTTTATTGTCTTTTTAATCAGCTTGTGTTCCTGATTCTCACTCATGTAAAATAAATATATATATTATAATATATATATTCCGAACACGAATAATTTTTTTTCATTATTTATTTATTCATTCAAAAGCAGTGATGTCAACCCTATGAGAGCAATCTTTTCATTTTCCAGTACTTTACATTTTCTGATCTGTGATTATTTGTATCATGGCTGTAGCATGCAAGCCTATTTTTTTTTTTATTATTATTATTATTATTATTATTATTGAACATTTAAAGCTCTAAAATGTGAATTATTTTCTGATTAGAAGTTTGATTAAAAAATAAACAGCAAATGTCAAGCACTGTCAAAGAAAAATGCACTCCAATTCTTTCCAGTTTGATGGAAATGATATATGTGTGTGGCCTATTTAAAAATACAAAAGGTTACCGTAGTTATGTACATTATTTATTTGGAAAGTTCTATTTGGTGGAATGTATAACAGTCACTGTCTGCTACTCACTACAAAAGAAAATATCTAATTTAAATTGAAACATGTGTAATATAAAGAATTTCTTTGATACATCATACTAAACAAATACCGTAGGTAACCTTCTTTGAGGCTAATGACATTGTTAAATAATGGACAACTCTATTGTTAGGTAGCATCAGGGAAATGATTTACTTTTTTTTTTACATCTGAAAATGTTTTCAGTCTTCATTATATATCTTCTGTATGTATACAATTTAGAAAATCTGCACTTAACAATAAATACATACATAACTAAATAAATACACAAATGCATAAATGAATTAAAACTTTCTCAAAATATATATACATTGGTGACAGAGGAGGGAGAAATTGCAATCTTTTGTAACCTACAATTTTAGATAAAAGCGCTAATAAAACTGTAATCCAATGATGTTAATAAATATTTAAAATTTTCAAAAGTCCTTGCGCAGAATATAGACAAAATTAGATTTACAATTAAACATTGTTTTAAAGAAAACTACTATTACATGTGCGCTGATATACAACACATTTCAGAACCAGGAGATATATTTGTGATGGGTTCAGAAACTACTTCTGCTTGCCAATGTAAAGCTGGCCCCCGTTTTTTTTTTTTCCCGTTGAAAGTTGGCCTGTTCAGAAAGGAATTTCAATCCCCCTATGGCCAACCTATTGTAAGTGTAATTGATTATAATTTTAACAAACAATACATTCAATATAAGCTGGATGTGAGCTAATATTTTATTATTTAAAAACATCTCTGAGCAATCATACATTATTAGGATTTAGCTAAGATTAAGCCAATGACTGTGTAAATATCAGTAGATCTCTTATGTGACAGGAGCTATGCAGGGTGGTAACCAATAAACAAGGGCTTTTAACCTGGGCTCACATTGATGCGGTGTGGAATTTGCAGTGGATTCTGTGTTAATTCCGCACCACATCAGAATCGCACCCCGTTCATGCGAACCGCTGCGAGTGTGTATGCTAAGTTAACACCTCGAAATCAGTCCACAAAACGCACTGAGATATGTAGAATCGGATCAAATGGGTGTGAATATTCATGTGATCCGATTCTAGTGCGGACCAAAAAAAGGGTCCTGCACGTTTTTGGTGCGGATGCGGTGCGATTTAAGCCATACAAAATGTATGGCTCAAATTGCACTGCACAGAATTTGCATGTGATTTGCACAGGAATGCAGTGCAGTTCCTGTGCGAATCACATGTGACATGCCGCAACCGCAGAAGTGTGAACCCAGGCTCAAGGGGTAAATTCTTTAATAAAGTTAAGATAGATTGTTGTAGGTCAAAGTCAAGTAGATGTCGTTTTAATGTGCCATGGAAAGACTGCTGTATGCTCCTCAATTGAACTCTTTTTTTTTCAACTCTCTATTTTACAAATTTCTGAAACAATACAAAGCATAGATACAAATGATATAAGAATGCAGAAACCATATAGGCATAAACATGACACTGTACTATATGCAAATATAGGTAAATGCATCATCCAACAGTTACACATAATGTACTTAGGTTCTTCCTGACAGAAGTAGCTCTTTCTACCATCGCCAAAGCCTCAAGGTGCTATAAGGCCCCATGTACACAGGACACTTATGAAAACGTAGGTTAAAAAACGTCTGTTTAGCCGCGTTTATATAACGAGTTTATGCATGTTTGCGTTTAGAAGCATTTTTTAAAGATAAGCACAGAAGAACCTCCAAAATGCCAAGAATGTACTGAAAAGTGGTAAATTATTAACTATTTCAGACTGTTTTAGAGAAATACAGAGAGTAGAAGCAGAGACAGCAGTATGTGTTGAGATTAGCTTAGGTGTGAGTTGCTCATTAACATTTCTTTTGTTTCCAAGGGTGGGAACGGTATCTGGTGGAGTGAGTCATTAAGGCCACCTGGCAGGGGGATTTTGAGGTGTGAATGGTCATTAACATATCTTTCAAGGTTGGGAGAGGTCTGAGGTGTGAATTGGTCATTACAATGTGTGACAAGCTTGGTAGGAACATCCTGTGTTCAGTGTTTTGTCCTTTTGAGTACCTTGAAAACGCTTTCATGCATTTTTCATGATGAAAAAAGGCTCTGGACAGCATCAGGAACTGAAAGAGTTAAAAAAAAAAGTTTCAGAAGCAAACGCTTATAAATGATATTTGCCGCCTTTACAAGCATTTTGCATTTGAAAAGCTGATAAAATCGACTGCTGAACGCAAGTTTTCTGCGTTTAAAAAACGACTGTAAACTCAAATGCCTGTGAACGACTGTAAACAAAGATGTGTACATGAACACATAGGAATACATTAGGGTGAGCTCAGGGGCTGCTGAAAAAACCACTTAACGGGCTCCTAAACATGAGTTTATCAGCTGCAGTGTACATGAGCCCTAAGAAAGTATCTCAACCTCACTTTTATTTTCACATCTTCGGCAAGTGAATGCCACTCACCACCTCCACAATCCAAAAAAGGAATCCGGCACCTGAAGATCAGCTAAAGAGTGTCCATTTATTGATGAGAAACAATTTACATTTACACAGAGAGCCGCGGATCGACCCTGCCCCCTCCCTCTCCTGATTGTCTCACTGGCTGTGATTGACAGCAGCTGGAGCCATTGGCTCAGCCAATCAGGAGTGAGAGTCCCCAGAGAAACTAGGCTCTTGTGGACATCGCTGGATCAAGAGGGGCCTCAGGTAAGTGTTAGGGGGGTTGCCAAACACATAAGGTTTTTTTGTACCTTCATGCATAGAATGCATGAAGGTAAAAAAACATTGAAACTTAAGAACCGCTTTAATCATGGCTCACCACCTTTAGCCTCAGAGGACCATCAACAGAACTTGCTCTGTACTGAACGCTCACCTGTGTAGACTGGTGTGGTCTCTTTGGGGGTTATTTACGAAAACTGCATGGTGCAAAATCTGGTGCAGCTCTACATAGAAACCAATCAGCTGCCAGGTTTTATTGTCAAAGCTTAACTGAACACCATGGACAGCTGCACCAGATTCTGAGTGCACCAGTTTAGATGGGGATGTGGTGGGTATAGGATATATGGATGAAGTTCAGAAACAGGTAGTGAGAGTGCAGGAGACTAATATACACTATATTGCCAAAAGTATTGGGAAACCCCTCCAAATCATGGGATTCAGGTGTTCCAATCATCTCCATGGTCACAGGTGTATAAAATCAAGCACCTAGGTATGCAGACTGCTTCTACAAACATTTGTGAAAGAATGGGTCACTCTCAAGAGCTCAGTGAATTCAAGTGTGGTACCGTGATAGGTTGCCACCTGTGCAACAAGAATAGAGGAGAAAGAGAGGTGCACCAGACTAAGTGCAGTACGATTATAACAGTTTATTGCACACAAGATATTAAAAACTCACAAGACGTGGGTAGGTATCAGGCATCAATATATAAAGAGAGGAGGACGTCATCTGTGCTGCACATCACAGGCGGATGGCTGCAGTGCCAGGGTATTCAACGGCTGGCGCTCTAGGCGGGTCCCACAGGAGGAAGTGAGGACGGCAGGCGCAGTAACCGGGAGTCGCGGCGCAGAGACGACTCCCAGCAACGTCTTGGCGTCACTTCCGCTCGGTGGCCATCTTGGATGCGCCTCAAGCTGGCCCCATCACCCACGCTGATGTGAGAGACCAGTAGCACCCGCCATGGATGACGGTTCTTCTCTGCGCCGCGACTCCTGGTTACTGCGCCTGCCATCCTCGCTTCCTCCTGTGGGACCCGCCTAGAGCGCCAGCCGTTGAATACCCTGGCACTGCAGCCATCCGCCCGTGATATGCAGCACATATGACGTCCTCCTCTCTTTATATATTGATGCCTGATACCTACCCACGTCTTGTGAGTTTTTAATATCTTGTGTGCAATAAACTGTTATAATTGTACTGCACTTAGTCTGGTGCACCTCTCTTTCTCCTCCATTCTTCTACTACAGAGTCCGGTTTACTCCAGAGAGTGCAAGCCTCACGACAGGGTCTACATTGCAGCTTTGTATATATATGTATACACATATATATATATATATACCATCTATTTCAACCCAGTACTGTCTGTACCACAAGTCCTCTTCCCCCTCCCCCCCCCCTCCTCTTACCACTAAGATTTTCTGAGTGTACTCTATACCCACCACAACCTCTCTTGCGCCAATTACATCTTCGTTTTGTCACCTGTGCAACAAGTCCATTCTTGAAATTTCCTTGCTACTAAATATTCCACAGTCAACTGTTAGTAGTATTGTAACAAAGTGGAAGCAACTGGGAACAACAGCAACTCAGCCACGAAATTGTAGGCCACGTAAAATGACAGAGCGGAGTCAGCGCATGCTAGAGCGCACAGTGCACAGAAGTTGCCAACTGTCTGCAGAGTCAATAGCTAAAGACCTCCAAACTTCATATGGCCTTCAGATTAGTACAACAGTGCGTAGAGAACTTCATGGAATGGGTTTCCATGGCCGAGCAGCTGCATCCAAGCCTCACATCACCAAGTGCAATGCAAAGTGCTAGATGCAGTGGTGTAAAGCATGCCGCCACTGGACTCTGGAGCAGTGGAGACGTGTTCTCTGGAGTGAGGAATCACGCTTCTCTGTCTGGCAATTTGATGGACGTGTCTGGGTTTGTCAGTTGCCAGGAGAACGGTACTTGCCTGACTGCATTGTGCCAAGTGTAAAGTTTGGTGGAAGGGGGATTATGGTGTAGGGTTGTTTTTCAGGGGTTGAGTTTGGCCCCTGAGTTCCAGTGAAGGGAACTCTTAAGGCATCAGCATACTAAGACATTTTGGACAATTTCATGCTCCCAACTTTGTGGGAACAGTTTGGGGATGGGCCCTTCCTGTTCCAACATGACTGCGCACCAATGCACAAAGCAAGGTCCATAAAGACATGGATGAGTGAGTTTGGGGTGGAGGAACTTGACTGGCCTGCACAGAGTCCTCACCTCAACCCGATCCATAGGGAAAGGGGATCACCTACTGTGCACATTGTATATGATCCCTGTTTACATACTGTAAATAACAGCCTCATCCATAGTAGTCAATGCATTTATCTGTTAGTATAGAGATAACTATTAACTACCATAGTTCACAGGTCACCTTGTGTCCAGGATGACAGAAAAGATCTGTTGATATCAAGATATTCCATCCATCCTCTGGTAACCCCCTCCTATCTGACCCCAAAACTACTGATTCTCTTGCTACAGATATGTAGTACGGGATATCTTGACATCAACAGATCTTTTCTTCCTTTCTGGACACAAGGTGACCTATGAACTATGGTACTTAATAGTTATCTCTATGCTAACAGATTATCAGATATGACTATTATCACTGAGGCTGTTATTTATGTAAACAGGGAATACATGCATTGTGCACAGTAGGTGCTCCGCTTGCCTTATGGGTGTTTGTTAATGAGGACAGTTCTGAATATACATATTTTATAACATACCTCAAAAAAAGGTTATGTTTTAGTTAGTGGGCTTTTTAGGTGCGTAGGGACATGCACCCTCGTACAGATTGTGTTTATTTGCCCCTTTCTGTGTCTTTGGACAGTAAGGCATGTGTCACTGTGTAACTGAAAATATAACTGATGACTGTTCTCTTTCATAGATTGAACAAAGCACCCTGCCACATTTATTTTGCTGCAATCAATTTAGATCTTAGTTTCTCTTTAGTCATTTTTAGGCACAATGCTTAAGATCTAATCTATTTTTTAGCCTTTTTTCTTTATATAATAAAAGAGCACATTTCAAGGAGTGGAAACTGCATTTATTTTTCAAAATACTCCCCTGCTACATTTATACATATATCCCAGCGTTTAACTAATGCCTGGAAAGCTTTGACATAGAAGATTTGTCAGCACGCTTGAACCATCTTAGGACAGCCTGTTTCATTTGTCATCAGTGAAGCAGAGAAAGATTAATCTCTTGTTCAATTTCATGACAGGTTATGCATCGATTATCCAGGATCAGGAGTTCCACGCACTAATTGTTCATAGGAATGGCTGCTGTGGGCTGAGAACCACCATGGCCGTCATCACTGATGGACATATGGACATCTTTGAAATGCTTACACCATTCAAATGTTTACTATGACTGAGCATCTCATCACCGTACTGTGCTTGCAGTCTGTAGATAACTGCAAGATTTACACCTTTGTTCACAAAAAACTTCATCACCACGCGCTGTTCCATGCAAGCACTAACACTGTTGTCTGCCATCTTGATTAACAGTCACTGGCCTATGAAATGTCTGTTGTCTATCAGTAATAGGACACACTTGCAACTTACTACTGTGTGTAGTACTGTCACGCTAGCATCCCTTTTATACCTGTAAAATTAAAAGTTGCCGTTTGACTTGAATGTTCCTCATAGTTCCTAGGGTCCAGATGTTCCTAAAAATAAATGGGCCTGGACTGCAACACTACATACACTGTAAAGTAGGGTTTCTAGAGTATATGGAGGCCTCCAATGCAGATAAGAAGTGGCAACAGCACAAAACAAACTAAAGTGACAATATCATTCTAACCACACAATTATATCCAGGACAAGATTTGTACTCTCCTGACTCAATAGCAGGACATAATAGTTTCTGGAGAGACATGAGTGAACTCGCCATTACTCGTATATGGCTTGCATATTGCTAGAGATATTGTCAATGGCGAGTATGGACCATGTGCCAGTGTGCTGATTTTCCTCCCTCTATGCTTTATTTAACAGGCGTTGCCTTTGGAAAGTTGATTATCACCCAGGTTCCAAATGAATTACACATATCTAAAGGGCAGTCTGTCTCTGTGATCTGTAGCTGGAATATTACAGATGCCCAACGGATCAGAGTGGAATGGAGAAAATACCACAAGTTATATACATGGGACGACAATGGAACACTCTTGTCAAGTGGCTTGTGGACAAGTCCAAATGATACGAATACATTTATGCCGATGAGCCAAAACAGAAGTTCCTATAACATTACCAATAACACAGCAGTGATGAGACTGGAATCCATCACAGAGGAAGATGAAGGACTGTATGTCTGTAAGATTGTTTCTGAAATACCCATACTGATCACAGGACAAGGAAATGGTACTCTGTTACAGGTCCCAAATAATACCTCAGGTGGTAAGTGTACATTATATAAACTTCTATATAAAATGTCAATTGTATACAGCTGTAAAAATATACTTAAGGGAGGTGAAGCCAAATATTTATTAAGAATGTGGAGAACCAGTGTGGCTTCCAATAAGATCCGTGCTGGTTAGTGGTTAGTGATCTGGGGAGAAGAACAATGTGTAGTGTGGAAATTACACTCACAGGAAAATATACTAGATACACGATTTTTGATTGGATTGTACAATCTTTTTCTTTTTGGCCTCATGCACACTGCTGCTCCTAAACTGACATTTCTGGGGCTTTTGGCGTGTTTTGCCCAAGCCCCTGAATGCACCTCAATAAACCTATATGTCCATGCACACTTAGGCTTTTAGAGGAGTTTAAAAGCAGCAGTGTTTAGAGGCAATCGAAGCACCTTTTCCTGAATGCAGAAACATCGCATTCAGGAGAGGAGCTTTTAGATATAAAGACACTAAAAGTGGCTAAATGCCTCTAAATGTGCCTAAGTGCTCATTTAGCGCTTGAGTGTTTATTCATTTCAAGGGCCAGAATAAATTAAAATTCTAGCCGATTAAATAAATAAACATCCAAATGCCAAAGGCACCTAAATGTGCCTAGAAGTGTTTGAAAAAATACCACCTAGGTGCATTTTTAACTCTGATTTTCTCTTGTCGTGAGAAACAGTGATCACAATAAACCAGTGAGCACAAGGCCTTTGGCTGTCTGTTTTCCATGAGATTCACCCCTTTTTTGTCTAAACTGTGGTGATCAGTGTCTCAGGACAGAAAGTGATGCAAAATAAAAAATGTTACAGTTCCCTTCCACATGCAGCCTTTACACTTGCAATTGGTTGTCTTCTGCACTTAGAGTTCTCAAAAAGTATTGGATGTATCATGCCCAGAATGTATATGTGCCATTCATTTCACAGCTTTAATGCACTAAACCTTGATTCCCTAGAGCAGCCTTTCTCAACCAGGGTGCCTTGAGGTTTCTTCAGGGGTGCTTTGGCAAAATTTCCAAAAATTGCCCAAAACTTGTTTACAAGCCAGCAGGTGGAACAAACCTGCCTTTTAGTTATACAAAGCCACGGTTTTCATTGTGCACCATTAGGATCTTCTAGCCACCGGCATCCTGGCAGCCAATGACATCATCAGTTGATAAGGAGGATGTCAGCTGCCTGCACAGCATCCTAGTTTGACCTTCGCCTGCCCCTCTCCATCAATGTTGGGTGTCCTACATGTGTGGATGTTGCTGCATTATATAAAATTATTAGAATAGTTTTTCATAATTTAGAATGGGGTGTCTCAAGACTGTCCATAATTTTAAAGGGTGCCTCGGGACTGAAAAAAAGGTTGAGAAACATTGCCCTAGAGCAGTGGTCGGCAAGCCGCGGCTCGCGAGCCACATGCGGCTCTTTACCAGCTTAAATGCGGCTCTTCTGTGTGCCGGGCGCCCGCTCCCCTCCCTCCTCTCCCTCCTCTCGGACGGGCGTGTGCAGGGCGGCCGCCCCCTCACCTCCCCTCCCCTCCCTCCTCTCCCTCCTCTCCCTCCTCTCGGACGGGCGTGTGCAGGGCGGCCGCCCCCTCCCCTCCCTCCTCTCGGACGGCCGCCCGCTCCCCTCCCTCCTCTCGGGCGGCCGCCCCAAAAGTCAGGACTCTGCAGCTGTCAGGATGTAGGCGGGGCAGCCAGGATGTAGGCGGGGCAGCGTGACGAACTCCTCTCCTCTCACAGTCCGCCCTGAAGACCAGAACGGCGCGGGAAGCACGGCGAGAGGAACGCGCGGAGCAAAGGTAAGTGAATTGACACAGGGGGGACTTACTATATGGGGGATGAATTACTATATGGGGGACTTACTATATGGGGGGACTTACTATATGGGGGGGGACTTACTATATGGGGGATGAATTACTATATGGGGGACTTACTATATGGGGGGGGACTTACTATATGGGGGGGGACTTACTATATGGGGGACTTACTATATGGGGGACTTACTATATGGGGGATGAATTACTATATGGGGGACTTACTATATGGGGGCGGACTTACTATATGGGGGACTTACTATATGGGGGACTTACTATATGGGGGATGAATTACTATATGGGGGACTTACTATATGGGGGGGGACTTACTATATGGGGGGGGACTTACTATATGGGGGACTTACTATATGGGGGATGAATTACTATATGGGGGATGAATTACTATATGGGGGATGAATTACTATATGGGAGATGAATTACTATAGGGGGGATGAATTACTATGGGGGATGAATTACTATATGGGGATGAATTACTATGGGGGATGAATTACTATATGGGGGATGAATTACTATGGGGGATGAATTACTATGGGGGATGAATTACTATATGGGGGATGAATTACTATGGGGGATGAATTACTATGGGGGATGAATTACTATATGGGGGATGAATTACTATATGGGGGATGAATTACTATGGGGGATGAATTACTATGGGGGATGAATTACTATATGGGGGGATGAATTACTATGGGGGATGAATTACTATATGGGGGATGAATTACTATGGGGGGTGAATTAATATGGGGGATGAATTACTATATGGGGGATGAATTACTATATGGAGGATGAATTACTATATGGGGGATGAATTGCTATGGGGGATGAATTGCTATATGGGGGATGAATTACTATGGGGGATGAATTACTATATGGGGGATGAATTACTATATGGGGGATGAATTACTCTATGGGGGATGAATTACTATATGGGGGATGAATTACTATGGGGGATGAATTACTATATGGGAGATGTATTTTCAGTTTTAAAAATGTGGCTCTCAAAATAAATTTCAATCGTGGTTTTGGTGAGATTTGGCTCAGTTGAAAAAAAAGGTTGCCCACCACTGCCCTAGAGCACTGAGTTGCTTGGGCAAACTATATATATATTACCATCACATTCCATGCGTATGTGTCATTTGTATAAATAATAAATTTACAAAATATGTTACAGTTGTCACCGGAACAGGAGGTGAGGGGAATTCTTCCAGTGAGGGTACGTGTTCTAATAACAATTATCTAAATATGATTCCTCCTTACTTCTTATTGTGTCCTTGAGACAGAAAGTGAAAGAAAATCTTCCCAAAAGGCCTATTTACATTTCTTAAGACATGTAATGCACGTTGTATCGCGTGTTAATGTTTGAGGCATTAAAGTGATAATAAAGATAATTTAAAAAAAAAAGCCAAAAAAATAAGCATGTCATACTTACCGATTCTCTGCAGTGGTTTTGCACAGAGCAGCCAAGAATCTCCTCTTCTCGGGTCCCCCGCCAGCACTTCTGGCACCTCCCTCCTGCCAAGTGCCCCCAGAGCAAGCAGCTTGCTATGGGGAAAACCAAGCAGGCTCATTCCTGAGCCACTGCTCTGCATGTCCATTCACACACAAAGCAGCGGCTCGGCCATGTCCCCTTTCTCTCCTCATTGGCTCCCACTGCTGTCTCAACCAATGAGGAGGGAGAGCCCATGGGGAGCCGAGGCTCTTGTGCACATTGCTGTTGTTCAAAAGTACCGGTACTTCAAAATTTAGTTTGATTTTAACATTAGATTTTGGAATGAATGGACTTTCCCAAACGAAAAGCACATTCACTTCTGGAACTTTGTTCATTAGAGAAAAATTTTTCATCATACTCCATCAAATTTTCTCATTACTGTGGTCAGAAAAAATCATTGATTTGTCTCCTTTAATAATTAGAAATTCAAACAAATGTTCCCTAAATGAAAAATTTCAAAATGACAATTTACTAGTGTATAGCCAGCTTTAGAAAGTACCTGACTAAAAATGAAACTACTGTTGTAGGCCATGGCAAGTAATATAATGCTTCGTGTAGGTAAACAGTGAATCAGTCACACAAGCATAGAGTAAGATTTCTGGGGGAGAAAGGGGGTGGGGGTCTGTGCAATAGTACAGAAGAATTACCTCAGCTTGCCACATTGCAAGAAAGATATACAATATTTGGCAATTTAAAAAAAATAGTAGAGACTGCAGGTAGAAAGATAATTATTCATAACACAACATCGCAAAATGTCTTTTGTAACAATTCTGTGTGTTACTTTAGTGAAAGTGGAATTTTCCTTTACAATCAAACTCTAGGCAAAAAAAATATCCCTTGCAGTTGGGCTGCAAGGGCTAACTGCTAATTTATGTCAAGGGGAACTTTAAAAGGAAATATACAGTTAGGTCCATATATATTAGGACACAGGCACAATTTTAGTTTTTTTAGGTATTTACCAAAACATATTAAAGCTATAGTTATATAATGGATATGGGCTGAAAGTGCACACTCTCAGGTTTCATTAGAGGGTATGTACATCCAAATTGGAGGAATGGTTTAGGAATTACAGCTCTTAAGAGTATCCCCCTTCTTCAAGGGACCAAAAGTAATTGGACAATTGAATCAAAAGCTGTTTCATGGCCAGGTGTGGGCTACTCCGTCATTATTTCTTCATCAATTAAGCAGGTAAAAGGTCTGGAGTTGATTCTAATTTTGGTATTTGCATTTGGTATCTATTGCTGTGAACCTACATCATACGTTCAAAGGAGCTGTGCATGCAAGTGAAACAGGCCATTGTAGGGCTTCAAAAATGAAACAAATCCATCAGAGAGATAGCAGCAACATTAGGAGTGGCCAAATCAACAGTTTGGTACATTCTGAGGAAAGACGAACACACTGGCGAGTTCAGCAACATAAAAAGACATGGACGTCCACAGAAGACAACAGTGGTGGATGATTGCGGGATCCTCTTTGTGGTAAAGAAAAAACAATTCACAACATCCAGACAAGTGAAGGACAATCTCCAGGAGGTGGGCGTATCATTGCCAAAGTCTACAATCAAGAGGAGACTTCACGAGAGCAAATACAGAGGGTTCACCACAAGGTGCAAACCATTCATAAGCCTGAAAAATAGAAAAGCCAAATTAGACTTTTCCAAAATAACATCTAAAAACGCCTTACCAGTTCTGGAAAAGCATTCTTTGGACGGATGAAACTAAGATTAATCTGTACCAGAATGATGGGAAGAAAAAACGTGTGGAGAAGGCTTGGAATTGTTCATGATCCAAAGCACACAACATTATCTGTTAAACATGGAGGCAGTGTTATGGCATGGGCATGCATGGCTCCCAGTGGCACTGGGTCATTGGTGTTTATTGATGATATCTTAACCTCTTGCCGACCGCGCATAGCCGAATGACGGCTTCACCGCGGCCGGCCAGTTCTGAGTGGACGTCATATGACGTCCTCCCAGAACGCACTCTCCTGCGCGCCCCAGGGGGCGCGCACCCGGCGATCTCCGTGATCGCTGTGTCCTACGGACACAGCTGATCACGTGATGTGGTGAAAGGCCGATCCCACCGGCCTTTTACCACGTGATCAGCGGTGTCCAATGACACGCTGATCACAGGGAAATGCAAGTGCCGGTTCTCGGCTGCACTTTCCTCACGCTGTCAGATCGTGAGGAAAGTACTGCCGAGAACCGGCAGTTGTCAGAGCGGGGATCGGCACCGATCATCAGGGCACTGATGATCAGTGCCCTGATGATCGGTGCCCAGCAGTGACACCCGCAAGTTCCGCCCAGCAGTGCGCCCACTAGCCCCGCCCACCCGTTCCCAGCAGTGCCCCCACCTGTGCCACTCTGCAGTGCCACCTACCTGTGCCCAGAAGTGCCACCTACATGTGCCCAGCAGTGCCACCCACCTGTGCCCACCCACCTGTGCCCACCAGTGCCACCCACCTGTGCCCACCCACCTGTGCCCACCAGTGCCACCCACCTGTGCCCACCAGTGCCACCCACCTGTGCCCACCCACCAGTGCTGCCCACCAGTGCCACCCACCAGTGCAGCCCAGCAGTGCTGCCAGTCAGTGCCACCAGTCAGTGCCCAGGGGTTGTGCCAGTCAGTGCCGCCAGTCAGTGCCCAGAAGTGATGCCAGTCAGTGCCGTCTATCAGTACCCATCATCAGTGTCACCTATCAGTGCCGCCTATCAGTGCTGCATATCAGTGCGGCCTATCCGTGACCCCTAATTAGTGCTGTCTATCAGTGCCGCCTATCCGTGCCACCTCATTAGTACTGCCTATCAGTGCCCTTTAGTGCTGCCTATCAGTGCCCATCAGTGCCACCCATCAGTGCCCATCAGTGCTGCCTCATCAACGCAAATCAGTGAAGGAGAAAAAATACCTGTTTGAAAAATTTTATAAAAGAAACAAATAAACTTTTTTTTTTTTTTCAAATTTTTTGCACTTTTTTTAATTTATAGCGCAAAAAGTAAAGCGCCCAGTGGCGATTAAATACCACCAAAAGAAAGCTCTATTTGTGAGAAAAAAATGATCAAAATTTCATATGGGTACAATGTTGCATGACCGCGCAATTGTCAATCAAAGTGCGGCAGCGCTGAAAGCTGAAAATTGGCCTGGTAAGGAAGGGGGTATAAGTGCCTGGTAGGCAAGTGGTTAAAAGACAGAAGTAGCCGGATGAATTCTGCAGTGTTTAGAGATATACTGTCAGCCCAGATTCAGCCAAAATGCAGCAAAGTTGATTGGACAGCGCTTCACAGTACAGATGGACACTGCGAAAGCAACCCAGGAGCTTTTGAAGGAAAAAAAGTGGAATATTCTGCAATGGCCGAGTCAATCACCTGATCTCAACCCAATTAAGCATGCATTTCACTTGTTGAAGGCAAAACTAAAGGCAGAAAGACCCACAAACAAATAACAACTGAAGACAGCTGCAGTTAGAGGCTGGCAAAGCATCAGAAAGGATGAAACCCAGTCTTTGGTATTGCCCATGGGTTCCAGATATCAGGTAGTCATTGCCAGTAAAGGATTCTCAACAAAATATTAAAAATGAACATTTTATTTATGATTATATTCAATTGTCCAGTTACTTTTGGTCCCTTGAAAAAGGGGGGAAGGCTACTCTTAAGAGCTGTAATTCCTAAACCTTTCCTCCAATTTGGATGTACATACCGTCAAATTAAACCTGAGAGTGTGCACTTTCAGCCTATATCCATTATAAAACTATAGCTTAAATATGTTTTGGTAAGTACCTGAAAAAATCTACAATTGTGTCTGTGTCCAAATATATATGGACCTAACTGTATTTACCTGATCATCCGCATCTCCCTGCAGCTAGACCGATCCCCGCACTTTCTGTACTCCTTTGCTCTCTAGCAGTCTAGAGACATCTTTATGACCCAAGTACGGTCCATAGCACTGCTCTGGGAGTGAGGTTGCCGAGGGACAGTCCACCTCCTGATTGTGGGAAAGCAACATCTGCCAGGGGAGAGGAAGGTCAGGTAAGTAAAACTGTTTCTCCTCTTCCCTGGATAAAATGATCTATTAACCCTTGCAGTGCGAGCACAGTGCCACTGCATGGGATAATTTTTGTTTCTGCCCGAAGTTGGGCTTTAAGTCAGCAGGCACTGTCAATACAATTTATTATTAGTTCTGCATCTGCACCAAATAATGACATGAAAGTCCTCTTCATATGGGTTGATGAATTTCTTGCTTTCAAATAAAGGCCTAGAGCCGGTGGTCTCCAAACTGCGGCCCGGGGGCTGGATGTGGCCCTTTGCTTGCTATATCTGGCCCTTGAGGCATTTTTTCTCCCACTGACATCAAAGAGGGGGCATAATTCTTCATAATTCATTTGCATGTTCTCTCTGTGCCTGCGTGGGATTCCTCCGGGTACTCCGGTTTCCTCCCACACTCCAAATACATGCTGGTAGGTTAATTGGCTCCTGTCTAAATTGGCCCTAGTATTATATGTATGAATGTGAGTTAAGGACCTTAGATTGTACACCCCTTGAGGGTTAGGGACCGATGTGAATGTACAATATATATGTAAAGCGCTGCGTAAAATTGATGGTGCTATATAAGTACCTGAAATAAATAAATAAATAATACATTCCGACATGACATCAACCATAGGGCACTATCATTCCTATTGACAGCATTAATCAGGCACTTTTCCTTTTACTGACACCAATGAGGAGACACTATTCCTGACACCAAGGATATGTAACAAAAGATGGAACATTGTTCACTCCCACTGGGCACAGTCTGGCCCCGCTAAGGTCTGAAGGACAGTAAACTGGCACTTTTTTTATAAAGTTTGGGGACCCCTGGGCTAGAGTTTGGTTGGCCATCAACTCATAGCATCAAAGATCAAGAGATAACAAAAGAGAAACCTTCCCTGATATTAAAAGCTGGACTGGAAGAGGAGTCCCTGGGCTCTGCAAAAAGATGGCTCAGCTGGGGACCTGCTATACCAGTCCATGTAATTTGAAGGGCTCTGCTTTCAGTTTAACAGTAGGGTCCTGCTGTATGTATCAGGAGTGGTGACATTGGCTTCTGAATGAACTTTGCAAATGTGGCATCATTATTATTATTATTATTCAGGATTTATATAGTGCCAACAGTTTGTGCAGCACTTTACAAAATTAAGGTAGACATTATAGTTACAATACAATCATTGTAACAATATTGTTACTGTACAGGTGTATTGTATTTGTTGTATTTGTATTGTATTGTATTTGTACAGATGTATGAACAAAGCCTGCAAATAGTTCACAAATAGATCTACAATGTATCTTGGCTAGTGCTTATATATGATACACAGTGTTTTAGCGAACTACGGTTTATGTCTACTGTGAGCTACAACAGTACTCTGTAAACTATGTGATATTTTAATATTTATATTGGAGAAGTCCTAGTCAGTAAATAGAAATTCTCATTATAACAGAGATATGTTCCATCTTTTGATTACTGAGGACGTCAGATGCCACTCTATATACTGGTCTGCTCTTTCAACCAAACTATAATAATGCCATGTCAAGAAACAGAAGTAGCACATGGGTTTTAGAATATCCTAGAAAATCTTGTATACAAGAGAACCATGAAATAGTTGCATGTACAGTGTTAATTAGAATCCCGTGGGGGTTGATTTACAAATGGACTGTTCCCTTTGCAGGGATTTTTCCCCAGTGAATGTGGCAAAGCTTTTTTTTAATTCCACCAACCAATCATATCCAAGCAATAATGCTTTTGTTATTTTTTTCCTTGGACATGATTCTTTGCAAAGTGAAATTTCCTTGCAAAGAGCAATGTCCCTTGCCTATAGTAAATCAATGGTAAGTTTAAAGTAGACCTTCAATCCCGAGATCCACTTTTAGCTCCCTGCACTTCCTCCCCCTATGCTATATACATTGTTGACTTTTTGGTTTGTTTACTCCTGTTTTTACATATTATGTCTGACCTTGCCCCCCACTGCCATTCTTGTCTAGGCAAGAATGATGTGTCCCTGCTTTTTCAACCTACTAGGATATCCCTGTCACATGTCCCAGTAGGCTGCAGAAGCAGGGATACACAGCAGACAGTGGGTGGAGCTCATCAGGGCCGTTGTCTGAACCTGGAAGAAGCAGTTGGTATCTGATGACTGAGGAAGACCAAGATGGATACATAGGACCCAGGCTATGGCACCTGAGCAGTGAAAGCAGGAAAGCTAGTTTCATGGGGCAGGTAAACACATGTATCAAAGACAACCAGGGGCGGACTGACCATTCGAACACTCGGGCACTGCCCGAGGGCCCAGGGTCAGTAGGGGGCTCTATGAGATGCCCCTGGTACGTTTCATTGGCTTTTTCATAGGCTTTTTTGGGTGTGGGTGAGGACACGGGGGCCCATGATACCCTATTGCCCGGGGGCCCCATGAGTTGTCAGTCCGCCCCTGAAAACAACCCAGTATAGCAGGTAAGGAGGGGTTAAAAAAAGAAGACGGAGTAAAGTTCCTCTTAAAGCCCAATACCAGGTTTTATTTCACTTTAAATTGTCTGTTTGGGCCAAGTTGGAACCTGGAGTTAGGCTTTATGTTAGAAGCTAGCATCTTATAATAATTGAAAATGTCAGGGTTTAGATACATCCACCAGAATTTTCAGGCTTGCCAAAACGCAGCATCTATTACAAAGTGTAATGGTGTTACTCTCTCTATGTACAGTCATGGCCAGAAATATTGCCACCCCTGCATTTCTGTCGGATAATGCACCACATTGCCCAGAAAATTGTTGCAATTACAAATGTTTATGCATTCTCAATCTTATTTCTTTTGTTTGTATTGGTATGACACAAAAAATGGAGAAACAAAAAGCCAAATCTGACACATTCCACGCAAAATTCCAAAGACGGACTGGACAAAATTATTATCACTCTCAATTTCATAATTGGTAGCAGACCCCTTGATAAAGATAACTGAACTCAATCGCTTCCTGTAACCATCAATGAGTTTCTTACACCTCTCTACTGGAATTTTGGATCACTGTCCTTCCGCCAACTGCTCCAGGTCTCTCAGATTGGAAAGGTTCCTTTTCCCAACTGCTGTTTTGAGATCTCTCCACAGGCGCTCTATGGAATTGAGATCTGGACTCTTTGCTGGGCAGTTCAGTACTCTCCAGCGCTTTGTCTGAAACCATTTCTCTGTGATTTTTGATGTGTGTTTTGGGTCATTGTCCTGCTGTAAAACCCATGAATTCTGATGGAGAGCCAACTTTCTGACACTGGGCCCTATATTGCACCTCAGAATTCATTGGTAGTATTCAGATTTCATAATGCCATGTACACTGTCAAGATATCCAGTGCCTGAAGCAGCAAAGCAAACCCAAAACATCAGTGAATCTTCACCTTGTTTGACTGTATTCTTTTCTTTAAAGGCCTCATTTCTTTTTCTGAAAACAGTAGAATAATGGACTTTACCAAAAAGCTGTACATTTGTTTTATCTGTTTGTTTTTTCTGTCCACAGCACATTCTTTCTCAGGTAAGTTTTGGCTAACTCCAATCTGGCTTTTTATGTTTCTGTGTCAGCAGTGGGTCCTCCTGGGTCTCCTACCATAGCATACCTTTTTATTCAAATAGCGATGTATAGTGCCAGCGGACACAGTTGTACCCTGTGCCTGAAGGTCAGCATGAATTTGTCTGGAAGTTGATCAAGGTTCTTTATCCACCCTTCGAACAATTCGTTGCAATCTTTGACCATCTTTTTCTCTTTCATCCACGTCCAGAGAGATTAGTGTACAGTGCCATGGGCTGTAAACCTCTTGACAATGTTGCATACAGTAGACACAGCAATATTACGATCTGTTAATTGATACAGGTGAGTTTAATTATAAATTGCAGGAGCATCACAAACTTGGAATGCAATTATTTCTTACATTTTTTAGAAGGTGCCAATAACTTTGTCCACTCCATTTTTGGAGCTTTGCGTGGAATGTGTCAGATTTAGCTTTTTGTTTCTCTACTTTTTTATGCCATACCAATACAATCAAAAGAAATAAACATGAGAATGTCTCAATATTTGTAATTGCAACTATTTTCTGGCGAAGTGGTGCATTATCTGACAGAAATGCAGGTGTGCCAATATTTTTTACCATGGCTGTATTTTCCACTAGAATACAGTTGTGGCCAAAATTATTCAACCCCCACTGAAATTGAGTGTTTTGGCCAGTTTGACATTGCTTTTGATCATTCAGTCATCTTGCTTACATTTACATTAAAGAGGCACTTGTAGGTCAGACAAATATAACATAACAGTTATAATGAAATAACCACAAATGTCTTTTCTGTGCTCACAGCATTATCAGTTTTATTCAACCCCCAAGTGACATTCAATCTTAGTACTTAGTACAGCATCCTTTTACAGTTATAACAGCTTTTAAACGTGAAGCATAGCTTGACACAAGTGTCTTGCAGCGATCTACGGGTATCTTCGCCCATTCTTCATGGGCAAAGGCCTCCAGTTCAGTCACATTCTTAGGCTTGCGCACTGCAACTGCTTTCTTTAAGTCCCACCAGAGGTTCTCAATCGGATTTAAGTCTGGTGACTGCGATGGCCACTCCAAAATGTTCCAGCCTTTCCTCTGCAACCATGCTCTAGTGGACTTGGAGGTATGCTTGGGATCATTGTCCTGTTGAAAGGTCCAACGTCTCCCAAGCCTCAGGTGTGTGACGGACTGCATCACGTTTCCATCCAATATCTCCTGGTACTGAAGAGAATTCATGGTACCTTGCACACGCTGAAGCTTCCCTGTACCTGCAGAAGCAAAACAGCCCCAAAGCATGATTGACCCTCCACCATGCTTCACAGTAGGCAAGGTGTTCTTTTCATCAAAGGCCTTGTTCTTCCTCCTCCAAACATAGCGTTGATCCATGGGCCCAAACAGTTCTAATTTTGTTTCATCAGTCCACAGAACACTATCCCACAACTTTTGTGGTTTGTCCACATGGCTTTTGGCATACTGCAGTCGACTCTTCTTATTCTTTGGAGACAGCAAGGGGGTACGCCTGGGAGTTCTGGCACGGAGGCCTTCATTACGCAGTGTGCGTCTTATTGTCTGGGCTGAAACTTCTGTACCCACATCTGACAAATCTTTTCTCAGTTCCTCAGCAGTCACACGGGGACTTCTCTCCACTCTACGCTTCAGGTAGCGCACAGCAGTCGAAGTCAGCATCTTCTTTCTGCCACGACCAGGTAGCGTTTCAACAGTGCCCTTTGCCTTGAATTTGCGAATGATGCTTCCTAAGGTGTCTCTTGGTATGTTTAACATCTTTGCAATCTTCTTATAGCCATTGCCCTTCCTGTGAAGAGAAATCACCTCTTCTCTTGTCTTCCTGGACCATTCTCTTGCCTTCACCATGTTTGTAACCACACCAGTAAATGTCTAGAAGGAGCTGAGTATCACAGTCATTTTAAAGCTGCCTAATTGGTGCTTATTATGCTTGATTGCTGCTCGGTGACATCCACAGGTGTTTTCAATACCTGATGGAAAGCACCTGTATGAACCTCTGTTCTTCAGAGTGGTAGTCTTTAAGGGGTTGAATAATTGTGGCAATGAAGAAACCACATAAGAACCATTTACTACTGTATTACATAAACAATTGATGTCATTTTAGTTGCATTTGGGTAGTTACAACGTCCTTGTAGGATTTGATTCTGAATACAATTCCAAATGTACACTATAGTCCCTAAACCCCTTTACAGCATTGGGGGTTGAATAATTTTGGCCACAACTGTACATGACTAAGAGGGGTAGCCACCAAGAGGCTAACAGTTGTGTCACAACTTTGCTGGTAGTGTGAAGTTGAGATACAAACTATTGTCAGAAAGTATATATAAAGTCTCTAGAAGAGGGTATAAGATACCAGATGTTGGTATAACCGATGTACTGTATTTATATTTCACTCAGCTATTGGATTTCCAGGATAGCTTTGCGATGCTTACACGCGTAATGTCAACAATAAACTATAATAAGTAGGAATAATAATAAATAATGCTGTATTAATATTTTTACAGATAATCATTTGGGTTCTCCACTCCTAATAAGTGGTTTGCTGGCCATCATTTGTGTATTTGTTTTTGCGATAATTGCTGGATACCTTATTTGGAAAAGAAAGAAAAGACCAAGTAAGTATATCGCTTCTTTTTAATATTCTAAATTTGACATGTAAAATACAGGGAACATGCACAGTTTTCATGAGCATTTAGCGTATGATTTCTCGAGCTTATGATAAAGCAGGCATGTCAAACTGAGATTAAAAAGGGGGAAATTAATCTTCACTATGTAGAACTATTAGGAGATTTAGTAGAACATTTTTTTTTCATAAATGGTTTATTTTGAGTGGTTCAGTAGAGAGAAAGAATCAAGTTATATACATTTTCAGAAAAGTGGTCATGGTACAGATCAGGCCTTTGCAAACTAGGATAAGAGTCAATAGCGACAGAAAGTCAAGAAAGAAAAACATCGAAAATCCTCAGGAAAGGTAATTGTTATAGCATATGAGACAAAAAACATCATGGTGTTCACAAATCTTTTAGGTTCCTCTGAGAGGACTAAAGTAAGTCATGAATAGAACAAGCAGCCAAGAGAACCTAAAGCAAATAGAATCAATCTTCCTAGAGAAAATGCAGAAAGGAGATGGAAGAACAGATACAAGATTACAAGAAGACAACATTTGAGAGGAAAACCAAATGGGGAAAGAGAGAGGGAAAAAACATGGGGGAGTAGGGGGGGAAGAAGGAATGAAGGGAGAACATGAAAAGGAGAGAGAGACTTGAGGGAGTGAAGAATAGGGCAAGAAAAAGCGGAAGACTATGAAAGATCATTGCCCATCTTCCTGCTGCAACCCCCAAATCCTAAACAGTAGGGGACTACCTCCATCTGGGTCAAAATGAAGTATTTTTTAAATTACTTTTGGCTTACCTCACTATCAACAGATTAGCTATTGCATTGGGGTACCCTACAAGTCTCCCAGTTGAGTGGGGTGTTCCAAAAAGTCAGGCAAGCTGTAAAAAGTCTTTGTAAAGCAGCATTTCTGGTTATATACCTGGCAAAAAGGACACAGAGGAATGTTTTTACCTCCAAATCCTGTGAAAATGCATCCCGTACTATAGCACAATCTCTCAGGATTTAAGCCACTCAGTTGTCCTGGAGACTGTGGTACGACATTACAGGTGTCTACAGAAAGTTAATGCTTCTGGTTGTTTTTTTTTTAATTTTGGATAGAGTAAGCAAGGGTCAAAACCACTGTCAGTTTTTTTGCCATCTTTGTCTCATTAGGGAGATTTCCCTTAGCTTCCTGTCCTGGACACTCAACAGGAATTAACAGGATATAATTCCAATGTTCAGGAAATCACCTTTTGGATAGGAACAAGTATCTCCATTGGAAAATTTCCCCTCTATTACTGTGGTGTTCTTCGACCCCCCCCCCCCCCTCTTACAAATCTAAAAAAAGTTTTGCTTTAGTTATGTTCTAAGGATAAGAATATACTGAGGTTGATTTACTAAAGCAGTAGAGTATTTTGATTTTGCAAAGTAAATTTTCACTTAGCTTAGTGAATTTAGAAAGGATGTGTTTACCTTAAATGTCCAATCATGTGCAAGGACTTTTTTTATAAATGAACTTTTGCTTGCACATGATTAGATGATTGAAGTCAGCAGATTTTAAAAATATTCCCTAAAACTACAAAAACTAATTAAACAGCCAAAAAATCTTTAGTAAATGAACCCCAAAGCTATTTACAACATAAATACCATTTAACTATTGTAACTAACTAGTCAATAGTAAACAAAGTGGAAACTTTTTGAACATCGGTTTAAACATTTTTTTGTGTAATTTATGCAGTGATTTTAATGGTGATACAAATTTTAATTTTACATTTTAATTTAATGGTGACACAATTAAAAAGAACCTGCAGTAGTGTGGTACTTTCTCAGCTCAACTTCACATTCCATTTGCCTTTATACTGCAATTAAACAGTATAAAAACTTGGTCATTATACATGGGAGTGGTATAAAATTTTAATTCAACATATGCAACCCACCTCTTCTGATATCATGATGTAAAAAAAAGCATTTGAGGCTATTTAGTATACCTTTCATCTCTGACAAAATGACTTAATTTTTTTCTTGAAATAGTTGCATTTTAGTTGTATTTTTTGGGGTATTCTAATAATGGATATGTGTTTCACATGTTTTTTTGTTATATTTTCCAAGAGAGAAGAATCTTACAAAAAACTGAACAAGAATCTGTGGAACTTCATCACCTGTATGAGGACAACAATGATGCTGACCAGAGCCCCTCTTCTAGCAATTCTGTGACATGGGTAATTGCTTCAGTGTCTTTTCTGTTGTGCCCTGGCTCAGTAATAGTAGGGGGTTAATGCAACTGAAAAAAAAAAATCTGAAATGAAAACCTTAACTGACTTATGTATAAAGTTTCTGCTTTTTGCTGCCAACTGCCTTTGCCAACAAGTACATCATGCAAGTAATTGTAAAACGTATTGCAGAATATAATCTAGGCAGTGAATACAGGAATTGTCATCTAATCACAGAGCTGTGTCAACAAAATATAGTGTGATAACCTCTCGTCTCAGTAAATCAATCTCACTCAAAACAATCTACCACAGTAAATAAATCTCCATCCAGACCATCATAATGGAACAGAACATCATGCAGGTCCCACCTTAATGCTTGCATTGTGTACTCCAGCTCAGGTGCCAGCTCCATCCATATAGTAACACAGTAATAAAGCGCAACTAAACTCTCTCAATCAACATTACATTTTTTTAATCCTTATGCTGCTAGCAAATATATAATAATAGTAAATAGATTGCAAATTATGTATGTATTTTTTTAATCTTTTATTTTACATTTTATCTTGCTTCTTGGTTTCCTTCATGGGCATTTGTTTTTTTTTCCTCTGGGGAAAGGGAGGAGGGACTTTCTCAGCTAGGCAGATGGATTCCAGGAAGTAAATGCTACGTGAATCATCTGCTCTTAGGCTCATTCACACAAGAACCCGGTGAAGGAAATTTACGTTCCTTGCGAGTTTACCGCAGCACGTTCAAAACACACTGGGTGTGAAATCTGCTGTGGATGTCATTGTAATCCTAACAATACTCCAAACGCAGATCACAAAATCAATTAATTTGCCTGCACAGAATCACATTTTACCACAGTGCTATGCGATCCGATGGAAGTGTGTTTTAAAAAGTAGTGCATGCACCAACTTTTGGTAGGCTCCAATGTGATTTCAGCTCATTCAAATGAATGGGATGAAAATTGCATTGCCCTGAATTGCACAGGAAAGCACAACACGTTCTTGTGTGATTCCGGTGTGAACCGGCAATTACTCAAGATGGTCATGGCTAAAAATGCTAGGAGTATGTTTTTCAAAGTGATTTCTCAACAAAATAAACCATGGAGACAATGGATGGAATGGTGAGTTTGCTTTGAATATTAAAATGATTTAAATAGCATTTAAGGTTTGTGGTGCTCAGATACAGTTCATTTCCACTTTAAACAAGTATGCACCAGCAATATCCAGCCCTAGACAATATTATTAAGGACCCCTTACTGAGTAGGTATGCAGAATGCTTCTGCTTTATGAAATGCTAGTTTCCTGGTTGCTATGCTAAATATTTTTAAAATGAATGACATTGAGCAAGTATAGAGATGTGGCTCTGACTTCATTCACTTCAGCTGTATCTGCTGAGTGAATCAGAAAGAACAGAATTAAAGCCAGAGACAGCAAGGCACCTATCATTTCAAAATGAGAAAAAAAAATGGCAGCCGACATAATTCTCGGTATGTTTCCTTTAAGCTCTTTGTCTCACCCCCACAACCAGGGAGCATATTACTCAGCTAACTAGATTGCACTAGTGGTTGTTTTCAATTGATAGTACTTAGAGATGAGCGAATTATTCAAAAATTCGGTTCGGCTGATTCGCCGAATTCGCCGAATAAATTTGCTTCGAGCCGAATATATTCGCTGCGAATTTAACTTATAAAAAGGGTGTTTCTAGGCTTCAGAGAGCCTTTATATTAGTGCAGAACACTGTACCTTTAATTTAAATGCCCTTGGAGTCTGCTGGGGAAGAGAAATAATACTGTCAGTCAGTATGACATGCAGATGAGTGCCGTCGATCTTAGAATCACCGCACACTTCACTCATTTGGGCAGTCACGGGGCCAAAACCAGAGTGTGGAGCCACAGTGTGGCGGTGGAGGCAGCAGCAATGGGAGGCCATACAGCACCCTATCACAAAATGGAACCCACCAGCAGTGTGAGGAGACCTGAAAGTGGCACATGGCAGAGTGTGGCGATGGAGACAGCAGCAATGGGAGGCCGTACAGGGACCCATGACACACTCTGGACCTGGCAGCAGCATGAGGAGGCGGTACAGGGGCCCATGACAGATTACGGGCCTGGCAGCAACATGAGGAGTCGGTACGGGGGCCCATGGCAGATTACGGGCCTGGCAGCAGCATGAGGAGGCGGTACAGGGGCCCATGGCAGAGTGGCGGAGCGTAAGCAGCTAAAATTGAAGGCCATACAGAGGCCTATGTTAAAAAGTCCCCCCAGCAGCAGCGTGGGGAGACGACTATCAAGAGTCCAATGGCAGAGTGGCGGAGCAGAAGCAGCTTCAATTGAAGGCCATACACAGGCCTAGGTTTAAAAGTCCCTCACAGTTAATTCCAATAACGAACTCTACTCCTCCGTGCAATCTACTTACGAGACCCTGGGCAGGTCTGGGTCCAATTTGTGGTAGAGACTGGTTTTGTTCAGCCATGCTTGAGCGAGTAATAACAGGTCTGTGCTGCCCTTTGGTGTCTGGCTTAATGCGCACAACACTGAACGTCCCAGCGTTTGTCAACGATTTGCCGTTAAGTGATGCAAACCCGCTGAACCACGTTCATGAGGAGCCGGTACAGGGGGCCATGAATCAGTATGGACCTGGCAGCAGCGTGAGCAGACGACAGAGACACATGGCGCAGGGTGGCGGTGGATGCAGCAGTATTCGGAAGCCAAACACAGGCCTCGGTTAAAAAGCGGAAGCCGTCAGCAGCGTGAGCAGACGACAGAGGCACATGGCGCAGGGTGGCGGTGGAGGCAGCAGCAATGGAAGGCCATACAGCACCCTATCACAAAATGGAACCCACCAACAGTGTAAGGAGACCTGAAAGTGGCACATGGCAGAGTCTGGCGATGAAGTCAGCAGCAATGGGAGGCCGTACAGGGACCCATGACACACTCTGGACCTGGCAGCAGCAAGAGGAGGCGTTGGCTGGAAACTGTACGTTTCTGTCACTGGAATGCACTAATCACCCAAAAAATATTACCGCCAGCCGGCGTGTAAATGGATTTAACTCTTTGAACGTACAATAGTGGTTGTGAAGCAGAAAGTCAGTTTATTTAGCACAATCGGTCAATTGCAGCTTGCCATTGGCTGGAAACTGTACGTTTATGTCACTGGAATGCACTAATCACCCAAAAAATATTACCGCCACCCGGCGTGTAAATGGATCTAACTCTTTGAACGTACAATAGTGGTTGTGAAGCAGAAAGTCAGTTTATTTAGCACAATCGGTCAATTGCAGCTTGCCGTTGGCTGGAAACTGTACGTTTATGTCACTGGAATGCACTAATCACCCAAAAAATATTACCGCCACCCGGTGTGTATATGGATTTAACTCTTTGAACGTACAATAGTGGTTGTGAAGCAGAAAGTCAGTTTATTTAGCACAATCGTTCAATTGCAGCTTGCCGTTGGCTGGAAACTGTACGTTTATGTCACTGGAATGCACTAATCACCCAAAAAATATTACCGCCACCCGGCGTGTAAATGGATCTAACTCTTTGAATGTACAATAGTGGTTGTGAAGCAGAAAGTCAGTTTATTGTACACAATCGGTCAATTGCAGCTTGCCGTTGGCTGGAAACTGTACGTTTCTGTCACTGGAATGCACTAATCACCCAAAAAATATTATCGCCAGCCGGCGTGTAAATGGATTTAACTCTTTGAATGTACAATAGTGGTTGTGAAGCAGAAAGTCAGTTTATTTAGCACAATCGGTCAATTGCAGCTTGCCGTTGGCTGGAAACTGTACGTTTATGTCACTGGAATGCACTAATCACCCAAAAAATATTACCGCCACCCGGCGTGTAAATGGATCTAACTCTTTGAACGTACAATAGTGGTTGTGAAGCAGAAAGTCAGTTTATTGTACACAATCGGTCAATTGCAGCTTGCCGTTGGCTGGAAACTGTACGTTTGTGTCACTGGAATGCACTAATCACCCAAAAAATATTACCGCCAGCCGGCGTGTAAATGGATTTAACTCTTTGAACGTACAATAGTGGTTGTGAAGCAGAAAGTCAGTTTATTTTGCACAATCGGCAAACTGCAGCACCAACTGTGCACGACAGCCACCAAAAAAAAAAAGGGTGTATGTCACTTTAAATTTTCGATTCTTTGATAGCTGTGGCCCTAAGTAACGATTCTGTGCCCCTGAGTAACGATTCTGTGTCCCTGAGTAACGATTCTGTGTCCCTGAGTAACGATTCTGTGTCCCTGAGTAACGATTCTGTGGCCCTAAAGTCTCTGTGGCCCTAACTCTGTCCCTTAATACACACAGGTCTGTCTCTCTTGAATGACCGGAGGCTAATGGAGAATTCTAAGATGGCCGCGATTTATAGCTCCACCATTACACAGTGCTGGCTGGCTGCTGATTGGCTAATGCGATCACATGTCATGAATGCATTATGGGTCAGCGCGCCTTGTCTGCGCGCCTTCCTAGAGATCCCCGCCCCATCTTCTCTGTCCATTTTCTCCGTCGCCACACATGTCGCCGCCATTTTTGGGAAAATTCGATTCGTGCATCTGAAGTTTGCTAATCTTCGGATTCGTCGCGAATAGAATTTTTCCAAATCTTCGGAACGAATTCCACTTCGTCATGTTCGATTCGCTCATCTCTAATAGTACTGATGGTCTTGATCTATTGTCAGTGAACAAAGACAGCCTCCAGTTAGGGAGCTCCATTAGTGCCTCAGTTCCACCCTTGGCTATTAAATAGGTATGCAGCATAACCAGTACACACCATACACTGAGTCAGAGCAGTGAGCAAACCGTAAACTCACAGTTGTCCTTGATCACAGACACCTGTTTGGTAGTGGACACCCAACACTCAACTAGTTGTAATCCTGACCAATAAACCTTACAATAATAAATCCATTCACCTGAAAAATATTTCAGATATTCAAACTGATGCAAGACTCTACACCCGTTCTCCTCAAACTACAACCTGGGGGCTGGAAGTGGCCCTTTGCTTGTCTTTATCTGGACCTTGGGGTGCTATTTCACCGACTGACACCAATGATGGAGCACCGTTACTACCACTTACACCATTGATGGCACTATTCTTCACACTGATATCAACAATGGGGCCGTATTCCTCTAATTAAAATCAATGATGGGACATTGTTTATTCCTACTGATGTCAGGACATTTTCTACTCCACTGGTCACCTCAAGCCTGAAGGACAGTAAACTGGCCCTTTGCTTAGAAAGTTTGGAGACTAGTGCTCTACACCATCCTGCTTATGTAATAGACAGTATGTTACATATATAGAGATGTTGAGAAACAGAGAACTGAAATATAAGTCCCCTTCTGCTAAAAATAATAAATAGTGAAACAGTCTGTGTTCTCATTGAAATCACAACCCTTTTTTATAAAATGTGGTTAGCTATATGTACATACAGTATCTGCATAAATGAAGCTTTTGCATTAAGGCAGCACAAAGGGCAAAGCTCAAGTACAAAGTACAATAAAAACCGTCAGACTTTGGTATACTGAAGTCTGATAACTCCAAGAAAAATTCTAATTAATAATCCTGATGGAATTCTATTAGGATCCCCCCCTCCCCCTCTGGTGAGCTACCATATCTGGCTCTGCCATGTGTTCAACAGTCCAGAAAATTTGCTGATCTGTGAGCCTTAAAGTAAATTGGTAAAGGACTCCGGGGAATTAATATAATCCAAATGAGGTCATTTATGCTATGATAATGTCACAATACCCAGAAGGAAGCCATGTCATTTTTATACATTAGGTGAAAACCTTGTTATTGGAGAACTTAGTTTGGTTCTTCATTTTCAGCTCCAAAACAGAAGTTCTTGGCTCAGGGCTTTTGGGTGTTATGGTTAATCTGATTTAACATGGTTCTAAAGGCTTTTTGCCTCCATATTTTCTATTCTTGAAGGTACAAAACCTTCAGTGCAGATCCCCCCCCCCAGCTCCCCCCCCCCCCTTATACTCACCTGAGCCTAATCCTGATTCAGTGATGTGCACAAAATCACAGCCTCAGCCTCAATGACAGAGACACAGCAGCGGGTGCCATCTACTGTCAATCACAGTCAGTGAGGAGGGAGCGGAAGGCGGGACACAAACACACAGAGGCGGCTCAGGAGTGAGAACACACAAGTGCCCCCAGAGCAGGCAGTTTGCATTGGGGGCACTCAGCGGGGAGGAGGGGCCTGGAGCACCAGTGGGGAACCCAAGAAGAGAAGAGGATTCTGGCTGCTCTGTGCAAGACCATTGCACAGAGCAGGTAAATATTACATGTTTATTATTTTAAAAAATCTGAAGCTTGCAACCATTTTAACCCTCCTCCTACCTTTAAAATATAATTGTTCCAAAAACCATTATACTTCTCTCATTACTTCAAAGTATATGTAAAGCCAAAAGTGGATTTGTTTAGAATAGAGTGGAGCATGTTAGAACCTCTACTGCTGTGTTCCCACTAGGGAGACTTGCCCTCACTACTGGCTTGGGTGGCCTTTATCTCCAGTACAAAAATGTAATAGAAAATCCAAAATGCTTCAGATGTTTCAGAACAGGTGGTGAGTCAAACTCTTTCAATGAGGAAACTGTTTCTGATGACAACTGTCTTAAGAGAGGGTTTCCTGTCCTGTCTTACAGAGAGTGATGGGAAATCCCTCCAACAGGACACAGACTCACAAAAAAACAGCTGAAAAGGGTCTTAGCCATTCCCTAATTTATCAAATAATAAATAAATTAAATTCACCAAACAATCACTGCAGGTGAATCTCCCCAGTGCATGTGTTTTAAATGACTGTGATTGATTCACAGCCAGTGAATGTTTGGTAAAAGCCACATTCAATACTTGGTAAATATACCCCTATATGTACACTACCCATCCTAAATACTCAAGCTTCCAGTTTTACCAGGCCTGGTGATGTCAACACCATAAAATTAAACTTTACATTTTCTTCTGTGGATTTACAGGCTATCTCAACAGTTTATGAATCATTTGACTACTTTTCAATGAAGAACAAAGATGGGAACCCTGCAGAGAGCTCTGACAAACGTGCTGGCTGTTCCATTGGTCCTGCTGCCAGCTCCAGTGATCCTGCTACCTGCTCGAATATTCCTTTTGCCTCCTCTGATGATCCTGCTGCCTGCTCTGATGATCCTGCTGCCATCTATGAGCAGATTACTGTCTGCTCTATTGGAGCCACTACTTGTCCTGAAACACCTGCTGCCTGTTCAGACACAAAAAAGGAAAGTAGAAGAAAGTGAACTAGTTTTGATGCCTACTTGCAATAAATGAACTAACATTTCGCATTCAGCACAGTATGTGTGAAATCAAGCTGAACTGTTTATGAGATAAAAAAAATTATAAAAAGCATTTTCTATTCACATTGATTAACAGTGATCAGTGAAACTGCTTTTATGAACAGTATCTGTCAAGACTGAGGTAGGGTTAGTAAGGCAAGAGGTGGAGAAAATGCCCTTGTGGGCACTCTAGGTTTTGACAAATGAGGATTTGAGCTAGCATGGAACAGTTGAATGCTTGGTTAGCAACAATTTCACAGTATTGTATAAACAGTCATAGATTTGCAGGTGAAGAAACAGTCACAGCAATGACTATCCTTTAGAAATAAAGATGGCTTCACAATAAGGTCTATGTCTGTATTCTATCCCAAAACCCCCATTTTTATCAGCAGAGGTCAAGTCTGCCTCTAGGGCCATCTAACTGTGACTATTGCTTTTGGCCTGCAGCAAGCACATCTCCTTGTGTTGACATAATTATTTAGGTAGGTGGTATATGTCAAAGTAACATCCACATGAATGGCAGGACCCAAGGTTTCCCAGCAGAACATTGCCCAAAGCATCACACTGCCTTTGCCTCCCATACTGCATCCTGGTGCCTTCTCTTACGCATGTAAATGATGCACACTTACCCAGCCATCCTCATGATGTAAAGGAAAATGTGATTCATCAGACCAAGCCACCTTCTTCCATTGCTTTATGGTCCAGTTCTGATGCTCATGTGCCCTATGTATGCACTTTTATGAACACGGGTCAGCATGGGCATCCTAACCGATCTGTGGCTACACGACCCCATACACAACATTGTGATGCCCATTTTTTCTGCTTTCAACACATCAGCTTTGGGGCCAACATGTTTACTTGCTGCCACTGACTTTCAGATGCCATTGTAACAAGATAATCAATGTTATTCATTTACTCTGTCAGTGGTTACGAAGTTATGGCTGATTCGTGTACACATGGACAACAGGAGAATGTACACTGTGAGTCATTGGATTACATGTAATAAACAAAGTTTCCACAACAATCATACATTGTCCAACATTATTCCAAATTCAGAATTTCAAACCGTACCATACAACAATGATCATTTTCAAGGGCAGATGTAAGGGACTGTTCAAGGAATCCTAAACAGAAGTCCAACATCATCAGTGTCCATAATTTTTTACTTAGAAGGTAAGGAGGAATTAGAGTATGGATCCCTATGAGGGGAAGGAAGGGAAAGTAAGCCTTCCTGATAAGATAAATCAGAGAAAGAAAACAAAATTTTTAAAAGGGTGGGGGAAGCTGGGGTGATGGGGGTTGCGAAGGGGGGTGGTGGTCAGCAATTAGGGTTGCATAAGCCCCTGGGTGGTCAGAGTGTGCATAAGGCAGTATTACCAGAATTTGTATCCAATTGTGTACATTTTTCAGGTCACCAGAACATTAGGAGTTGGGGTCAAAATTGAAACGAATTGAGTGAAGCAACTGAAGGCTGTCCATGGGAGCCAGGTAGTACAGAATTTATCCTACTGGTTGTGCAGAGTGGACATTTAGTCTTCCATTTCCTGAATTTCCAGATTGTTTCCATGGGTTCTGGATACAAGCTTGGGCTTCGCTCAGCAGATATACCATTAGAGATGTCTTACAACGTTTCATGCATACTTAGTTGACATGCAGTATATAGCCGAGGGTTTAAGAGCCTAAGTCCAATTTTAACTGAATGGCTGTGTCTTTGCAAGCCGTCATCGTAGGGGCCTCTATAATTAAGCCCCAAAAGGGAGAAAGGCATCTGAGAAGTTCTTTACAGGTGGGGAACAGGAGCTGAAGCCATCTTTTACCTATTCTATTTACATTCATGCAAGAAGGAGTTGATGTCTGTGTGCAGACAGGCGCCATTTTGTTGAAATGTGATTTGTCTAAGGGTTGTTATCCAATGTCAGTATTGGCATTAGAGTATAAAATATTACTGTCAGTATTAAAGTGGTTAGAAACCCTTACATATACCCAGGGAAGTGACTGGCCACTGATGATACACAGAGATGAAACAAATCCTCCTATAGTTGTACCTGTTTATCTGCAGCCTTTCTTCTCTACATCTGTAAAAAGTGTAGTATTTACACAGGATCTCTCATCTCTGAAAAGCAGGGGGTGGGGAGCTGAAGTTACGCTCTGCATAGCTCAGAGAGGAGAGCTCAGTGAGAGCTGATAGGAGGGAAGAGATACTTCCCCCTTCACATAGCACACATGAACAGAGCTGAGGCTGTCAATCACAGGCTGTGCACTGGAGCTTCCTCCCCTGTCACCTTTTTTCTCTTGGTGTCAGGAAAACTTGTCAGAAGTGGCTCATGCAGATAGAAGACGAATGAGGCAGTAGAGAAAAATAACACTTAGGGGGAGACTTAACTAAAACTGGAGCACTCAGAATCTGGTGCAGCTGTGCATGGTAGCCAATCAGCTTCTAACTTCAGCTTGCTCAGTTACGCTTTGACAATAAAATCTGGAAGATGATTGGTTTCTTTAGTAAATCTCACCCTCTGTCCTCTGGACTGAGACAATTATACATTATAGAGTGATGTGCTTTGTTTATATTTCATGTCCAAGGTTTACACCCATTTTTACTGCATGCCGCTCGCCCACAGTAGTTGTACTGCGCGTGGGCGAGAGCTCCAGGCTGGGTGAAATACCCATACGTTGCGATCTTTCTCCTGGGTCTGCGGCATGCATGTGCATGCCTCCTGACGATCCGTGCTGTGATTGAACACAGCACTAGTTTGGCAGCTGAATTCAGCCAATGATTTTGGCTGAAGTCAGCTGTTTGGCTGTGTCCAATCACATACAGAGTTCTGTGCTCTGTGTTTACACAGGTGGTGGATTTGAAGTTTCTATGGTGGTGGATTTGTGATATACATACAAGAACTGATTAATTCTTTACTTCTCATGAACTCTTTAATAACTGGACACTTTTTTCACTTCACTTAATTTATGTTTATTGATGAATAATTGATTGATAATTTGTTTATTGCACATTAAGCTTGATAAGTCGGCACAACATGTCTATTTCAAATCATTGATATTATGATGAATATCTTATAGTATGGTTGCTGCTTTCCGCTCTTTTTACAATTAGTGTGCACAAGTGAGGTTTAATTTTTCTTTTTTTTTATCAGAAAGATAAGAAAGGTGGATTTTTTCTAGCATAAAGTATAGTAAAAGGTAGAATTGAACATATGGAGTTTTTGAAAGCAGAGTTGTGAGGTACTGAATTGCCCATTAAGGGTTAAAACGGAAATTTCTGAATAACAAAAACTGATCATTTTATGTAAGAGAACCTAGTTCTGAATCTATTTGGGAATTGTATGTAAATAGGTAATATAGACAGTTTGTATGCTTGAGGAATATTGCTAGCTTTTCAAAAATTTCATAAAATAATATTTTATATAGTAATTTGTGTGTTTTTTATTTACTATATCAAACTCAAACAAAGGTTCAAAATTTGAAGTGTAGAAGAAACAAAGTGCCAAAAAGGACAAACTGATGAGGCAGAAACTTATAATATAAGTTGGTGACCAGCATACTTTAGGAATAAAGTTTGCTTTGTTCAAGGCTTGAATGTATACGAAAGCAATTCAGCAGTATAAATTGCAGCTGCTGCAGCAAAGATCTGTGTGTGTCTTCTTTTTTGTTACTGAGGTGTCAGTTTAGTGAAGCTTTGACACAGTAATCCACTATTCAGGGTCTACATTGACTGCTTCATCAATTCATCCTTTTTAGCACTCTTTTTTTTTATATACCCTAAGTTTTCATCCAAGGTCTCTCAAAGGATAGCGGGTAAGCCTGGTTTAAAAGCATCCTAACTGCTATCCTGACACTTGAACCTCTTTCCCAAGTTGGGCTGTAAACACAGAACTCTGGGATTTTACAGTTGGGTGACCTCTAATAAAGTTGTTGACAACCAATACACCATAATTACATGTAGCGCTACCCCCTTGAGGGCCGCTGAGTATTTGGACCGTTGAGTATTTTTGGGTTTCCTGTCTGCCCTTAGCCTGCTTTGAAAGCACAGCCCCTGGCCTTGAACCATGAAATAAACACACAGTTTAGAGTAAGCAGATATTCTGGTTATATTGAGATCAGAATATAACAAGTGTAAACATAACAAAAATGACAGTAGATGTGCATAAAAGAAGTTAACACTCTAAAAGGTTCAGCAAAGTAATAAAACACAGTATTACTTTAAGCAATCTCAAATGTCCTGCAGGATCAGAATTTAAACATCAACTCCAGCTTCTGGAACGTCTCTCCCCAAGTGAGCTTGAGGGAACTTTCAAGCCATCAGGCTAACTCACTTTTGGGTTCTCAGTTGCTGGTAAATGGGTACTCTGGAGATAAATACTTTGCTATGAGTAATAGTGTCCCTTTGAGTAACTCTATAAATAAAGGTGTCAAATCGTCTGCGTGCTTGATGGAGCCCTAGTTGGTGCACATTAAGGTTCAGATCCTTCCTTGGGTGATGCTGAATTTGGGTAAAGTCTCTTTAACACAAAGGATAAAGGCACAAATTGGGTAAAAATGTAGAAAGGGGCAGAAGCAGAGTTCAGCAGAGGTTGACTCCTCCTAAAGATGGTGAACTAGTCTGGTGAAACTGGTCCCTTTGGGGTTGGAAGAGACTTGAAATGAGATACTAATACAATCCTGTCTGCAGAGTACATATGCTGTGGTCAAAGTCCTGCAATTTCAGGATGTTAATGCAGCACTAAAGCAGTAGGCCACAATAGAGCATGGTCTGGGCCTCAGTGTGGTAAGCTGTGGCCTAAGGTGTACTGAAGTGAAAAAAAACAATTGAACTAAACAGTCACTTGCAACTTGTGACGATCTGGGTTAGGAACCCTCTCACCTGATTTGTAGCCTCTTCAGCATAACAGGTAGTCTCTCTGTTGGGGGCCCCCATGTTCTCTTCTGCCTTCAGGGTTGTCTGTCCTCCTTGTCAGCAATACATGCGGTCTGCAATCTTTCCCTACTTCTCCATTCAGCGGCACAATCCTACCCGGATCTCCAGAGTCCTTCTCCACACCCCGTCCTTCCCTCTCACCATCCACTTCTTTCCTGTACAGTTCCTGGGCTACTCAATATAGATGCTTCCGCCCATTTGCTAGTGCTTCTGGGAAATGTAGTCTGTTCACTCTGAGTGCAGAAGTCCTGCTGCCAGCATACAAGTTCAACAAGGCTTTTCTTCAATAGAGTCTGCATAACTGAACAGCAGACCACTGCCATCTTGTGCTCACTTAACATCCTGCAATGAGTACTAATGCAGGGTGTTATATACATAAAAGGCTAAGTTTATTATTCTTGACTCAACCAGAGCACTAGTTGGTCATGTTAAAAACATATAGATCAAAGATAAAAGACAACATCAGAGTGTCAGAAAAACACGTAGACAGAACCCCAAAAGCTTTGTATGGGCTCAACCACAGCTTCCTTCTACATCTAACACATACACCTATCTAATAATAGGCCATAAATTGGACCCCTCCAGTGTATATCATATACATGTACATCAGAAATTTACAACAAGGTAAGTATCAATCTGTAGAGCTGTGGTAGAGTTGCCAGTATCTTGACGTGCTTCGCAAGAAAGCTTCTTCAGGAGTGGGCATTCTGAGGATTAGAACAGAAGAAAGAGAACAATAAAAAAACACATAATACAAAAAATCATTACAATATTAACACAATGTGGTCTGATTTGGTGCAACCCAGCCCCATGTAGACATACACAAAATAAAGGAATAATACATAAAATATTTACTGATAAGCATGCCTAGATGGAACCAGGGTCACACACAGGATAATGCAGAGGAGATTGAAATGGGGCAACAGCACTGGGTGCCACAATATTTTAAATGAAAAGATACAAATAAGGGAACTCCAAGTACATTGATACATATAAAGAACCACAAAAAAACAAAGGGGACTTTACTGGTACAGAAAAGGGACAACCTCCTATTATTGTATAAAAACATGTTTATTGAAACATATCTTCCAAAAATGTACCATAAAAACAGTATTTTAGCTAGTCAGCCCAATAGTTTACAGCATTATATATCATGACATCAAAGTTATCCAGAGGTCGACGCGTTTCAATTATTAGCTTCTTCAGGAACCTGAAAGAGTTGGAGGCCAAAGAAGTCCAATGCCCTAGCTGGAAGATACATATATGTATATATATATATATATAGTTTAATAATCGTAATTATTACACAAACTTTACCAAAAGAAACCATCTCCACAAACTCAAATGTCACCATAAGCCGTAATAAAGGGTAGCAGCATCCACACAGTGGTTAAAATGGTCATAGATGAATATCCTCACACACGGCCAAATCCCCCCATACCCCACACAGTGCGGCCCTGTAAATAGACCAAATAATCATATTTTATCCTAAAACAGAAAGTGGGGGGGAGAGGAGAGAAGAAGAGGAGAAAAGTAGGTGAATAAGAAAAATCCCAAATATGACTCACACTAGGTAACTCACTGGAAAAGAGGCAAACAGCAAAACTATCCACATATCGATGTCAAACATATGCGATATGTCCTGTGCACACTCTCCATGGAGCAGTCTAAACACAATAATACAGAGTCAGTGTGAGCATCCACATTTCTCACCGTTCCATCAATACCACTCAACCTTACATTGGTAGGTGGGCCTAAGGCCAATAACAGTCCAGTCCACCAGATATCATCCATAGCCGAGTGTTCAAACTACATCTATTACAATCTCATGGGCAGAGTCTCATTAACGGTGTTTATCAGCTCCCCCCAAAATTTTTGGAGAAGGATATATGACAACATCTACTATATTAGATGAAATTTGCTCTACACACCTATTGGAAGACATGTGGCTCTGAAACACATTCATAATATAGATACAGGTGAAACTCGAAAAATTAGAATATTGTGCAAAAGTTAATTTATTTCAGTAATGCAACTTAAAAGGTGAAACTAATATATGAGATAGACTCATTACATGCAAAGCAAGATAGTTCAAGCCGTGATTTGTCATAATTGCGATGATTATGGCTTACAGCTCATGAAAACCTCAAATCCACAATCTCAGAAAATTAGAATATTGTGAAAAGGTGCAATATTCTAGGCTCAAAGTGTCCCACTCTAATCAGCTAATTAAGCCATAACACCTGCAAAGGGTTCCTGAGCCTTTAAATGGTCTCTCAGTCTGGTTCAGTAGGAATCACAATCATGGGAAAGACTGCTGACCAGACAGTTGTGCAGAAAACCATCACGGACACCCTCCATAAGGAGGGAAAGCCTCAAAAGGTAATTGCAAAAGAAGCTGGATGTTCCCAAAGTGCTGTATCAAAGCACATTAATAGAAAGTTATGTGGAAGGGAAAAAGTGTGGAAGAAAAAGGTGCACAAGCAGCAGGGATGACCGCAGCCTGGAGAGGATTGTCAGGAAAAGGCCATTCAAAAGTGTTGGGGACTTTCACAAGGAGTGGACTGAGGCTGGAGTCAGTGCATCAAGAGCCACCACACACAGACGGATCCTGGACATGGGCTTCAAATGTCGTATTCCTCTTGTCAAGCCGCTCCTGAACAACAAACAACGTCAGAAGCGTCGTACCTGGGCTAAAGAAAAACAGACCTGGTCTGTTGCTCAGTGGTCCAAAGTCCACTTTTCTGATGAGAGTAACTTTTGCATCTCATTTGGAAACCAAGGACCCAGAGTATGGAGGAAGAATGGAGAGGCACACACTGCAAGATGCTTGAATTGCAGTGTGAAGTTTCCACAGTCTGTGTTGATTTGGGGAGCCATGTCATCTGCTGGTGTTGGTCCACTGTGCTTCATCAAGTCCAGGGTCAATGCAGCCGTCTACCAGGAGATTATGGAGCACTTCATGCTTCCTTCTGCAGGCGAGCTTTATGGGGATGCTGACTTCATTTTCCAGCAGGATTTGGCACCTTCCCACACTGCCAAAAGCACCAAAACCTAGTTCAATGACCGTGGGATTACTGTGCTTGATTGGCCAACAAACTCGACTGGCCTGAACCCCATAGAGAATCTAAGGGGCATTGCCAAGAGAAAGATGAGAGACATGAGACCAAACAATGCAGAAGAGCTGAAGGCCGCTATTGAAGCATCCTGGTCTTCCATGACATCTCAGCAGCGCCACAGGCTGATAGTTTCCATGCCATGCAGCATTGAGGCAGTAATTGCTGCAAAAGGGGCCCAAACCAAGTACTGAGTACATATGCATGCTTATACTTTTCAGAGGTCCAATATTGTTCTATGTACAATCCTTGTTTTATTGATTGCATGTAATATTCTAGTTTTCTGAGATTGTGGATTTGGGGTTTTCATGAGCTGTAAGCCATAATCATTATTATTATTATTATTATTACTACGAGTTTATATAGCGCCAAAGGGTTTGCTCAGCGCTGTACAATAGGGGGGGACAATACATGGCACAGTACAACAAAGACAGATAGCGTACGAGGGGTACGAGGGCCCTACTCTTACGAGCTTACAATCTAGGAGGGAGGGGGTAAAGGTACAGTAGGAAGTGGCTGAGGGGGATGAAGTGGTAGGAGGAATGAGGGAGGATGGCCGTTAGGTGAGGGTGGGGTAGGCTTCCCTGATCATCACAGATCATCACAGTTATGACAAATCACGGCTTGAACTATCTTGCTTTGCATGTAATGAGTCTATCTCATATATTAGTTTCACCTCTTAAGTTGCATTACTGAAATAAATGAACTTTTGCACGATATTCTAATTTTTCGAGTTTCACCTGTATACGATTTGCAGCCCTTGAAAGGGTTCTGTAGGATCCACGTGGTGGACATTTTGATCGGAGGATGCTGCAAAAAGAGGCTAGATGGATATACTGTATACTGTAGTTTAACCACTTCAAGTCCAGACACTTTTACCCCCTTGCTGTCCCGGCCAATTTTCAGCTTTCAGCGCTGTCACACTTTGAATGACAATTGCGCGGTCATGCAACACTGTACCCATATGAATTTTTAGCATTTTTTTGAGACAGATAAAGCTTTATTTTGGTGATATTTATTCACTGCTGGGATTTTTATTTTTTTTGCTATATAAATTAAAAAGTCCAAACATTTTTAAAAGTGTTTTTCTTATAAAATTTTGCAAATAAATAATATTTCATCATAAATCTTGGCCAAAATGTATTCAGTTATCTTTTTAGTAAAAAAAAAAAAAAACCCAAATTAGTTTATAACCAAAAATTATAGTTTTTAAAAACATTTTATATTATCATTTTTATATTATTATTTATGTCTTTTTTTAACATACTGTCACCCTAGCAGTACAGTGTCACCATGGTGACACTGTACTACTTGTGGGGGGTGATGAAGATTTTTTTTTTTTTTTTACACTGATTGCTTTTACACCCAAAAGGGCTGTAAAAACAATCATTTTTCCTTCACTCTGGCTGAATTCTTGCAGCCATTGAGAAATACTGTGTGATTGGTCACAGCTTGTCACATGGTACAAGGCTGTTGTGAATAGCCTTGTACCATATGACCTCTGTGATCATTCACAGATTTCACACGTAGTAAGCAATGATGTCAGAAGTGACATCTTGCTTACTACTCTGCATGTGATCACTGATTAGCCAATCAGTGATCACATGATCGGGACCTCACACAGAGGTCCTGTATGTGTCCGGAGGACACAGCGGGCACCGGATCGCTGTGCTGCGCACTCCCAGGGAGCGAGCACAAGCAGGGGGGAGGGAGGCCGTTTATAAACGGCCACCCGCCCCTGCACTGTCACAGTCCGGCCGTTTATATACAACAACCGGACGGGAGGTGGTTAAATGCAACCTCCCCTCCTGGCTTCAATGAGGCATTGAGTTATACACCCTTCTTATAAGATGGGTATTTTCATAGCCATTGGTGTGGATATTTCTGTGTGTTTTCTCGGTAGATATGTGATCATCCTTCATTATGATTATGTTATGGGGTTGATTTACAATTATATAACCCTTTTTGATACCATAAATCCCACTTGTGAGAACGGTGCTATGGGGCGCTAACTTTGTTGATTTATACATATTTTTTGTTTAATCCTTGATAAATTATTCTCCACGTTAATGTAACATATGTCATGGAAGGGGGTTTTTGGGGTTTGTGACGCCTACTTGTGGTCTGGTCTGGATGTGGCACTGATGAGCACTGACAGCTGGCACTGATGGACACTGACAGGTGGCTCTGCTGGGGCTACACTGATCATCAGGGCGCACTGATCATCAGTACTCTGATGATCAGTGTAGATGTCCCCTCCGAGGAATGCCGATTACCGGCTCTCCTCTCCTCTCGAGCTGTCAGCGTGACAGCTTGTGAGGAGAGAAATGCCGATAACCGGCATTTCCCTGTTTACATGTGATCAGCTGTGATTGGACACAGCTGATCACATGACCGAGCCGACATCTTTGGCTCTTTCCATGGATCGGTGGTCCACTGTATCCGAGGGACACAGCGCACCGCCAATCACTCCTGGAGCTGCGCATGTACGGTGAGAATAGGAGGACATCATATGACGTCCTCTCAGAAAGAGAGAACCACCTTGCGCCTGTCATTGGACTATATGGCAGGCGGAAGGTGATTAAGGAGAATATACAGGTGTCATGGCCGTCTTCTAGATGTGAGGATGCACTTCCACCCAAAAACTGGTAAGGGCCTAAGTGACTTAGACAGGCACGCGCGATGTGCGCCGACCGCAGGATGGGCAGTTCATTCCCATGGGATGAATAAGTCCGGCCTTGATTGATGACATCATTTAAATGCCCCAATAGATGAGTGATTTGGCGCCAGCGTTGAAGGATGCACACAGAGGCATGTTGTTTGGAGTGGTTGGAGTTGGGAACAGTACTGTTTACTGAATATGGCCACAAATTTATGTGATTAAAGGAGCCATATGTGGATGATCCCAGTGACTGACACTGAAGAGTTGTTGGACAAGCAATTTAGTGATACTGCATAATTATTATTTGTGGGTGGACTTTTTCTATCTCCACCTTGATGTTGGGATTCCCAGGTATGAGTCTACCGATTTAAGGTTGAGTGGTATTGATGGAACGGTGAGAAATGTGGATGCTCACACTGACTCTGTATTATTGTGTTTACACTGCTCCATGGAGAGTGTGCACAGGACATATCGCATATGTTTGACATCGATATGTGGATAGTTTTTCTGACTGCCTCTTTTCAGTGAGTTACCTAGTGTGAGTCATATTTGGGATTTTTCTTGTTCACCTCCTTTTCTCCTCTTCTTCTCCCCTCCCCACTTTCTGTCTTAGGATGAAATATGATTATTTGGTATATTTACAGGGCCTTACTGTATGGGGTATGAGGGGATTTGGCCGTGTGTGCAGATTTTTATCTATGACCATTTTAACCTATGTGTGGATGCTACTACCCTTTATTACCGCTCATGGTGACATGTGAGTTTGTGGAGATGGTTTCTTTTGGTAACGTTTGTGTAATAATTACAATTATTTAACTAATGTTTTGTGTATATATATATATATATATATATATATATATATATATATATATATATGCACATATGTATCTTCCATCTAGGGCATTGAACTTCTTTGCCTCCAACTCTTTTGGGGTCCTGAGGAAGCTAATAAGCGAAATGCATCAACCTCTGAACGACTTTGATGTCATGAGATATAATGCTGTAAACTATTAGGCTGACTAGCTAAAATACTGTTTTTATGGTAAATTTGTGGAAGATATGTTTCAACAACAAGATAGGTTGTCCATTTTCTGTACCAGTAAAGTCCCATTTGTTTTTTTGTGGTTCTTTATACGATATATGAGGGATGAGGTACGTTTGCAGTCTGGTTTATATAATGATACATTGATACATACACATAAATGTGTGTATATGTCAACTCTATCCTGACATTACTAAACCTACAGTTCTTCACATTCTCAGGAGCTAGGAACCAATTTTTCTGCAAAAGTTCAAGCTGCCAGCAGCCAGCATAGGTGCATACTATGTTATATTGTGCACAAGCTATTCCCAGTTCTGTTATGCATATTTAGCGTGCAAGCCGACTTACCAATAGAAAAAATAGCAACAGATTTGTTCTCTGGCATTTAAACCGTAACCAAAGTGTTAAACATTGAAGAGGTGTCTGTGACCATAGTTCTTCATCGGAGTGAGTCAGCACACACTGGAAAGGTGGGTATGAGCATTTCCCTTTTAAATGGGCCCTTTGTTTAAAAAAAAAAAAACTGTTGACATGGTCTGTATAAAATTAGGCTCAAGGCAGACATGAAAGACTGTGACTCTAGGGAACAAAAGTAAGTGTAAAAAGCCTTTTGTCATTCTTCTCTTTTAAGCATACTTAGTATGGGCAGAACAGTGGCTAACTGGTTAGCACTTCCGCCTGGCAGTACTAGGGTTGTTGGTTTGAATCCCAGCCATGGCACCATCTGCCTGGAGTTTGCACGTTCTTGCTGTGCCTGCATGGGTTTCCTTTGGGTTCCTCCCACACTCCAAAGACATGCAGGTATGTTAACTGGATCCTGTCTAAATTGGCCCTAGTATATGAATGTAAGTTAGGGACCTTAGATTGTACGCTCCATCAGGGCTAGGGACTGATGTGAATGTACAATATATATGTAAAGCACTGCATAAATTGATGGCACTATATAAGTACCTAAAATAAATAAAACTAACTCATGGGGGGTTATTTACTAAAACTGGAGAGTGCAAAATCTTGTGCAGCTCAGCACAGAAACCAACAAGCTTCCAGGTTTTATTGTTAAAGCTTCATTGAACAAGCTGAAGTTAGAAGCTGATTGGCTACCATGCACATCTGCACCAAATTTTGCACTCTCCAGTTTTAGTAACTTTCCCCCAGTGTGTACATAGCTGTAGTGACTCTTATACTGGGAAATGGAGGGTCATTAATCTGAGCCAATCAGGGCTCTTTTATTTTGCACACTGCTCTCTATCAAGTGACAGCATTCATAAAGTCTCCTGTCTTTATCCTAATACTGCATTTGGAGGAGGAGTGGTTTCATTTGAAGAAGTGTTACCTAAAAAAGGGTAACCCTTCCTAAAGCTGGTCATAAATGAAAGTCACACAAATATACTTAAAACAGAGTTCCAGTCAAACTGTAAAAAATGTGTATAAGTCAGCAACTACAAAAACTGTAGATTCTGACTTTTAAAAAACAACCACTCACATGTCCACTGATCCTGCGGTGTCCTCCCCACAGCCCGTCTCACCGGCCGTCCTGTGTTCCCGGCGCCAGCATCCTCAATGTGGGCACCCGGCTGCAACAGCTTGCAGCTTCACAGCCAGGTGCCCACTGCGCATGCGCAAATAGCGTTGCACATTGTGAATGGTCCCGTAGTATTCTGGGAGGGAGGACAACTTTGCCTAGGCCAGTGGTCTCCAAACTGTGGCCCTTTGCTTGCTTTTATCTGGCCCTTGGGGCACTATTTAATCCACTGACACCAATGATAGGGCAAAATTCCTCCCAAGGACACCAAAGATAGAGCAAAATTTCTCCCAATGACACCAACAATGGGGCACAGTACCTCCCAATGACACCAGAGTTGGGGCATAATTCCTCCTAATAGCATCAAAGATATGGTGCAGTTCCTACCAATGACAGCAACTATGGGGCACAGTTCTTCCCAATGACACCAATGATGGGGCATAATTCCTCCTAATGACATCAAAGATAAGGCACAATTCCTACCAATGAAAGCAAAAATGGGGCACAGTTCCACCCAATGACACCAACAATGGGGCATAATTACTCCTAATGACATCAAAGATAGGGCATAGTTACTACCAATGACAGCAACAATGGGGCACAGTTCCTCCCAATGACACCAATGATGGGTCATAATTCCTCCTAATGACATCACAGATACAGTAGGGCACAATTCCTACCAATGACAGCAACAATGGGGCACAGTTCCTCCCAATGACACCAATGATGGGTCATAATTCCTCCTAATGACATCAAAGATACAGTAGGGCACAATTCCTACCAATGACAGCAACAATGGGGCACAGTTCTACCCAATGACAACAGCGATGGGGCATAATTCCTCCCAATGACATAAAAGACCGGGCACAATTCCTACCAATGACACCAACAATGGGGCACAATTCTTCTCACTGACATCAAAGATGGGGCATTGTTTACTCTCACTGATGCTGGGATATTTTCTGTTCCTAATGGCAACGGTCCAGCCCCCCCTAAGGTCAAAAGGACAGTAAACTGGCCCTTTGTTTAGAGAGTTTGGAGACCTCTGACCTAGGCGATCGCAGCGGAAATGGAAGCGGTTACCTGTCAATTTTGGGTCCTCACTCCACCCAAAACTTCCCCTTTTGGGTGGAGCTCCACTTTAAGAACATTCATACAAAAATGTTCAGTATGTTAAATGACTTGATAAATAATGTTTGAAAGTACTTTAGTTTGCTTTTAGGGCTTGTTCACACCATGGTGCAGAAGCATTGGTTTTTCTGCACATGTTCTGCAAGTGCGCAACAAAATCAATTGTTCTCCATGTGCCCTGTTCACACCGCAACACTAGAATCATGTGCAGATTTTTTTGCACAGGAATCTGCAAAGTATATAAAGCTTGTTGAAGCACGCATAAAAACTGATGTAAACTGATGTCTCTGAAAGTGAAATCTGCCTGTCAGTTTCCATCAGTTTTTCTGCACGTATGGTGTGAATGAGGCCTTAACATTCAGTTTTAGAGTGAATGGACTTTTCCAACTGAAATCCACATTATCTATTTGAAATTCATTAATTCAAGAAAAATATTCCATCCTCCTCCTTCAAATTCAAAAAACTGTTGTAGAAAACAAATGTAGATTTGATCCCACTAATGATTAGAAAATTAAATAAACATTCTTAAAACAAAACAATTTGAACACAATTCTACTAGTGTATAGGCAACTTTAGTCAACTGTGTTAAATGCTGACTACACAGGACCCAGAGTGGGTGCCAGCATAGTAGGGTTATGTGAACTCACCTGCTGCTAGCACATAGATAATGATTCCCTCCCTGGTAAACAAGTAAAGAGGTCTTCTATATTCTCAGTGGCTGAGAAGCCAGCTGCACCTGCCCCCTCTCCAGCCTGACGCTCCAGTGAGCACTGGAGGGGAAGAATGGAAAGCAGAGACTGACAGTCATTGCTCTCTGCTCTGAGAGGGCCAAGAACTGAGTAATCAGTGGTCATGTGAATGCTCAGTTCTGTGTCTAAGACCTGATGTGGGACAGCTGCAGCATATCGGCGATGCTGCACCACTGAGGTAAGTATGTATGTTTATTTTTTTCCAAGTACCTGTATATACCTATCCATTAAGGATACTGGTTTCAAGATATTAAATAAAAAATATATTTTTGTAAATGTATATATTGTTACCTTGATACCCTAAATATCAACACCCAGGCCCCAGATGATGTCAGTTATGATGACACACGTCGGATGAAGTCGGTACCAGTGATGTAATCACTTTCTTGGATCCAGGCAGAGTGTTGTATGTTCCTTGGGATGGATATTTATGTGAAGCCTTCTGCCCTATGAGATTTTGGAAGTGCATTACTTTTTAATAAAGCTAGTTTTGGTGGTCTTACACTATGGAAACATAGAAAAACATAGAAAAATGATGGTAGAAAAAGACAGTGGTCCATCGAGTCTGCTATTTCTTTGTGTTTTTTTTTGGGGGGGGGGGGGTAATTGGGTTTTTTTTGGGGTTTTTTTTTCATGCATTCATTTACTGTTGACTGGCTTACTACCTCTGCTGGAAGTTTAATTTTAATCCAAGTATCCACTACTCTTTCAGTAAAATAGTACTTTCTGAGATTAGTTTTGAACTTTCCTCCAGTTAGTTTAAGGTCATGTCCCCGTGTTCTTGATTTTGGTCTCATGTGTGGATGTTTTGGTGTTTCCACATATGCTATGGTTGTCTGAAACCAACATATGATTGCTATCAGAGTCTGTATGGTGTTCGGATAAAGGAGGAGAAAAAAATATGTAAATTATGCTCTAGCAGCTGTTTAATATTTCCAAGTGCAATTTGTCCTTTTTGTAGTTTATGTTGCACATTCTCTATCATTTTGGGTAAATTTGTTACTTCATCTAACACTACCCTCTTCCCAGACGGACAATGTTGCTGTCCAAAGGTGTCTCTGTTACTGTTCCAGCCAGGGTGGAAGTCACCCTGACCCTAGGTTCACATCTGTGTGGGTGGTACCGCTGCGGATCCGTACGAAAATCTGTGCAGCCGCACCACCCGCACAGAGAAATGCAAACCCGCGGGCGCCACTGGAAAACGCAACTGTACTGGGAACTGAGGTTCCCGTGCGGGCTGTGTTTTCCAAAGAAGTGCAGGGACTTCCCTGTGTGTCACGGGCATGGGAGTCCATTCAAATGAATGGGCTCTCGTGCCCGTGCAAAACGCGGCCCGCGCGGCCGCATATGTGTGAACCGGGGGTCAAACAGGAAGTGTGTTTCTGGCTGGATCACCAGGTTAAAGAAAAAAAAGTCTTTAAAAGAAAATGAATGCAGCCACCATATTTAGTGCCTATTCACACCAGGTGGTAGGACTGTGCTGAGCAGCTATTCCAGCGCAGTCCAACCGCAGTCCTACCGCAGTGCTATCACAAGACAAGGTAAAAGGTCTTGTCTTCTACCTGGCTGGTTCACACCACTGTGTTGTGGTGGCGTGCAGTGAAAAAAAGTACTTTTTTCCTGTGCAGCACAGTGCCTCACACTGCACAGTGGCCAAAAGAACCTTCCAAAAGGTCACTGTGCGACATTTCAATAAACATTGTGAACAGTGCGATGCGCTGCAATTGGCAAATCTCCACGGCAGTGAGCCCACTGCATCGCACCACACATCAGCAGATGAACTGTAACACGCCGCCTGGTGTGAACAGACCTTTACGGATTATTAAGCTTCAATATATTACATTTTTGTTTTTGGATTCAGTACGGCTTTATGAATACATACTTGAATAGATTTTTTTTAAAACCAGAGATTAGTGTCACTTAAGGATAGGTTGTGCTTTTCAGTACCAAGTACCTTTGTTCAATGGAAATCATGGAATCATCACTGGAGTGTGGTAACTTTTCTAAGTTCTAAAATTGGTATACTAAAAACTGTCCCTCTTTGCTATCTCAAGTTGTGGGTGTGATATCTTCTAATAAATATCTTAGGTTCCTGCATAATATTCAGCTTACAGAGCGGGCCCTGAGTGGAAATGCCGTCAGACAGTGTGGTGTAGACTGCAGCCTGCAATGGAAGACATGAAGTTAGAATGAGTCATTCATCAATCATATATTGAAGTACATTCACAGCTTAATGTGAACACTCAGACAGGGAATATTACCATAGGGTCATTATTAAAGTTTACATCTATAACTTACACTGGTGAAAAAGGAAATGGAAACTGAGAAACAACGGTGGAAAGCAATGTGGTTTCTGCCTGTGGGTTTAAAATATACTAGGACTGCATCACTGTCTGCAATATACAGGGAGCAGGTAAAGGGTAGCCGGGCTTATGTGGCTAAACTTTCCACTTAAAACACACACTGACTTTTACGCAATCTGCTATATGGGCTTTTAGAAACTAACAGTATCTAAATGTCTGCTATGTTTGTTCATAAATGTTTAGGCATTCTTGTATTTATTTCTTTAGTATGACACAAAAAAGTGGAGAAACAAAAAGCCAAGTCTGACACATTCCATCCAAAACTCAGAAAATTGGACAAAATTATTGGCACCTTCTCAAAATTGTAAAAAATAATTGCATTCCAAATTTGTGATGCTCCTGTAATTTGTAATCAAACTCACCTGTATCAATTAACAGGTGCTGACAATATAGAACTCACATGGGCAACCAGTTAAAATGATGAAAAATTGGTTCAGCCTTTCAGTTGTGTGTCTCTGTGTGCCACATGAAGCATGGAGAAGAGAAAGAGCAGCAAAGAATTGTCTTAGGATTTGAGAACAAACCTTGTGGAAAAGCATGGACAGTCTCAAGGTTGCAAGTCCATTTCCAGATATCTTAATGTTCCTGTGTCCACTGTGTGCAACATTCTCAAGAGGTTTACAGCCCATGGCACTGTAGCTAATCTCCCTGGACGTGGACAAAAGAGAAAAACTGATCAAGGACTGCAACGAAGGATTGTTGGAATGGTGGATAAAGAACCTCGATCTACTTCCAGACAAATTCTAGCTGACCTTCAGACACAGGGTACAACTGTGCCAGCTCGCACTATACATAGCCATCTGAATGAAAAAGGACGCTATGGTAGGAGACCCAGGATGACCCCATTGCTGACACAGAAATATAAAAAAGCCAGATTGTAGTTTGTCAAAACTTACCAGAGGAAGACAAAATCCTTTTGGGAGATTGTGCTGTGGACAGATGAAACAAAATTACAGCTTTTTGGTAAAGTCCACAATTCTACTGTTTTCATAAAATGGAAATTTGAATTCAAATACTTACCGTAATTTTCCTTTCCTGACGAGCTCCATGGCTGCACAGCTGGATGAGGGATCGCCCACCCCCTGCCTGATCAGGACCTCATTAAATAATTTTTTGACCCACCTCAGCCTAAGCGTTTTGTAACTCGTACTACTAAACTGGGTGAGATTTCTGCTGCCATGGCACTCATCAGGAAAGGAAAATTACTGTAAGTATTTGAATTCAATTTTCCATTTTCTTGATTGCTCCAAGTCAGCACAGCTAGGATTTAACTAACCACACACGGGAGGGTAATGCAAAAACAATTTAATTTCGCCTGGAAGTAGAGGCCAAGACACCCCTGCCAAAATCAGCAGTAGTCAAAGCCGCAGGTTCTATACAATAATGAGTCATGAAGGTATGAACAGAAGACCATGTAGCAGCTTTGCAGAATGTTTCCGGGGAAACTCTGCCCACTGCTGCCCATGAGGTTGAAACCCCTCTAGTGGAATGCGCTGTGACCTCCTCAGGCACAGGTAACCCTCTTGTTCTGTAAGCTAAAGAGATAGTCTTGACCAGCCATGTAGCGATTGCTCTACTAGAAGCTCTGAAGCCTTTTCGTGCACCATTAGGGATGGTAAAAAGATGCTCTGATTTCCTGAGCTCGGAATTAGCAGTCACATAGTCTCTCAATGAGTGCCCAACATCCAATGAACTTGGGTCCTGGGAATATTCTGAAAGCAGCATCGGAAGTGTAATGTCTTGCGTTATGTGAAATCTGGAGGCAACTTTGGGTACACATCCTAGCATCGGTCTACGCACGACCCTATCCGGAAAGAACGAAAGAAAGGATTTTTTAAACCCTAAGACTGCCAGTTCTGAGACTCTTCTGGCTGATGTTATCACCACGTGAAACGCTGTTTTCAAAGTAAGATGCCATAGTGAAACAGGATGACTGAAGGTGTCTGATGAGAGGAAGACCAACACCAGTGGCAAGTCCCATTTCGGGAAAATCAGAGGCTTGGGTGGTCTTTGGCGGATAGCTGCCTTACAGAACTGAACCACTGAAGAGTTTGATCCCCATAGGGTACCTGTAAAAGCCAAGAGGGCAGAAACATGAGCCTTCAGAGTACCCACAGACAGACCCATATCTAGCCCCGCCTGGAGGAATTCCAATAAGTGGCAGATTCTCTGCGTATCTGGCGCAAAGCCATGCCTGTTTACAAATTCCATGAACTTGCTCCATATCCTGCTATAGGCTGTGTTGGTACTGTCCTTTCTGGCTCTTAGCAAGGTACCTGTCACCTTAGTCAAGCAGCCTAGATTGATCAGCCTTTGCCTTTCAAGACCCAGGCCATCAGCCTGAGTTACTCCAGAGTGGGATGCCGAATGGGTCCCTGCATGAGCAGATCCAGTGTCACTGGCAGAGGGTATGGTTCTCTGATGTTCAATGAACGGAGTAGTGGGTACCAGGATCTCTTTGGCCAATCTGGTATTACTGATAGAACCGTCACCCTCTCTTGGTGTATTCTGCGCAGCAAGCTGAGAATCACTAGAATTGGAGGGAAGGCGTACGAAATCTTGAAATTGTATGCCATTGTCAACCCATCCACCCCCATAGCTTGTGGGTGGACGATCCTGGAGAAAAAATGAGATAGTTTGGTATTCTCCAGGGAGGCAAAGAGGCCCATGCCACTAGACTCCGAAAAACTTGAGGTGAAAAGCCCCACTCGTTGTTGTCCAAACTCTTTCTGGATAGGTCTGCCTGGGTATTCAAGCGATCGGGCACATACATTGCTCTTAGCAGTTGTAAGCTGGCCTGGGCCCATTCCATAATTGGAGTAACCTCCCTCAGGATGGGAATTCTGCAGGTGCCCCCCTGTCTGCGTCCGTAGGCTACTGCTGTTGTGTTGTCCAACTTTATCAGAACAGGTGCACTCTGAATGAGTTTCTTGAAAGTCAGGAGTGCTTCTGCCGTATTGACCACCATTCCAGGCTCATTCTCATCTGGGGAGTGATTTTTATCTTCTGCCAAAGATCCTCCAATCTCTATTGTTCTAAGAGCCCCACCTGAAGGGGACATGAATTCCATTGCGCCCATATAACCATCGGAATAGTCAAGGTCATAATTCCTAACAGCAGCATGCACTCTACAACAAAAGGAATATGCGCATCTGGCAACGTCTCCCCTACCTTCTCTGAGAACGCTGGTCTTTAGAGGGGGTAGGCATGTTATCACTGCTGCAAAAAAGAAAAAATCAAGAGCATGAGGCAGAGCAACACAGCAGATAGAACCACAGGAGCACAACCTTGCAGGTGCAATGCATACCTGGGGGGGAGAGAAAGAGAATAGCAGGCACAGGCAGGCTGCAGGAGCACACAATCATTGGCAGCAGCTGCTTTCAGTCAAAAACATCTTTTAAATTTTGGCTCCCTTAAGCCTGGCCCCACCTCCCCTCTCCTAGATGTCCGAGAGGTCTCCGCATGCTCAGAGCGGGCCCCAGCGTGCACTCCACGCTGGCCCACACACACTGACTGAGCGGCGCTGGTAAGAAGCAGGGAGAGTAGATCTCCCTTGTGTCAGCCAGTGGCGGCTGCAGGGAAGAGGAGAGAGCTCTCTGACAATGGCTAGTAAGGTCTGGAGTGGTGATGTCACCCATAGGCTTCAATGGGCCATTCATTGTCTGGGATTCCTCCTCTCCCCTGCAGCCATGGTGGCTGACACAGGGGAATCAGATCATGTGACCAGACCGCAGCAGCCTGAAAATGGGTAAGTACATGCATCTTTCTTACACAGGTTAGTACATACAGGTGTATAGGTGTTAGGAGGGGGGGCAGTTTTAAGGCTAGTTGGGTGTTAGCTGGAATTCCACTTTATTTATTTAAAGCTATAGAATTGGCAGAGAGCCTCAAGGCAATAAATGTCTGTGGTATTCTCTGCAACAAAGGTGATCCTTGTATTCAGGGCTTTTTTTCTCAGACAATAGGTGCAGGAAGTATCCCCGCCTTCTGAGTCACCCTTGTCTCCACCCCCTACCCACCTCCAAGCACCATCCAATGGTTCCACCTCCTACCCACCTCCTAGTACTTAAACCATACAAACAGCGCAAAAAAAAATATATATAAAAAATTTATAAAAATATAAATTATATAATGTGTTTCACTCCAAAATATTATAATAAATTAACATATATAAATAATAATAATAAAAAAAGTCCCACTCCAACATAAGTGAAAAAATTATTAGAAAAAACTCTGAAAGTCCTCACTCCAAAGAAATGAAACATGCTTCCACCAAAGATAGTGCTCAAACAATATATACAGCACTCCCCAGATACTGTCTGGTAATCCTGGAGGTTGGAGGTTGGCTATTCTTTGGTGGAGTGGAGATCTGGAGGCATACTAACTGGGTCCAGGATCCCATAAAAACCCTAAAGGTGTATTTTTCACCAGTATCTGGTGAGTGCGTTATATATTGTTTGAGCACTATCTTTGGTGGAAGCACGTTTCATTTCTTTGGAGAGAGGACTTTCAGAGTTTTTTCTAATAATTTTTTCACTTATTTTGGAGTGGGACTTTTTAAATTATTATTATTTTTATATGTTATTATTATACAGCATTTATATAGCGCCAACTGTTCGCTCAGCGCTGTACATTACAATGGGAGACAATACATGAGACAGTACAATAACAATACGATGCGATACACGAGGGGTTCGAGGGCCCTGCTCCTTGGAGCTTACAATCTAGGAGGGAGGGGATAGTGGTACGGGAGGAATAGCTGTGGGGAATGGAGTGGTAGGAAGAGTGGAGGAGATTGACAATTAGCAGAGGGCGGGGTAGGCTTCCCTGAAGAGGTAGGTTTTCAGGGTGCGCCTAAAGGAGAGGAGAGTAGGTGATAGTCTGATGGATTGGGGTAGGGAGTTCCAGAGGATGGGTGAAGCCCTGGAGAAGTCCTGGAGGCGGGCATGGGAGGAGGTGACCAGGGAACTAGAGAGAAGGAGGTCTTGTGAGGAGCGGAGAGTGCGTTATGGGTGGTATTTGGATATCAGGTCGGTGATGTAGTTTGGGGCAGTGTTATGTACAGCTTTATACGTCAATGTTAGCATTTTGAATTTTATCCGTTGGGCAATCGGAAGCCAGTGGAGGGATTGGCAGAGGGGGGTGGCGGAAACGGAGCGGTTGGTAAGGTGGATGAGTCTGGCCACAGTATTGTTATTTTATTATAATATTTTGGAGTGAAACACATTATATTATTTATATTTTTATATATATTTTTATATTTTTTTTTTTGTGCTGTTTGTATGGTTTAAATATTTTTTGTGTAGGTTTGCTCTGATGAGCAGCAGCATTTATTTGTTGATTTAATTTATTATTTATTATTTGTCCAATTTTGGCGCTGGTGATTTATGTTTAAACACCTCCTAGTACTGCCCACCTTAGAGAATACAGAACCTAGTATCATGTTGTTGTGCTAAGTAATTTGGAATTTGTTCATGATAACAAGAAAAACAGTAAAAAAGATCCTCTGCAGCCAGCACCAATAGACCCCCCCCCCCCCCTGCAGGGGCGGACTGACCATTTGGAAACTCGGGCACTGCCCGAGGGCCCGGGGTCAGTAGGGGGCCCCATGAGATGCCCCTGGTACCTTTTTCATAGGCTTTTTTGAGTTTGGGCAAGGACACAGGGGCCCCATGATCCCCTACTGCCCGGGGGCCCCATGAGTTGTCAGTCCACCCCTGCCCCCTGGCAAGAATAGATCCCCCAACAACAATAGACCCGTGGCAGCAACAACAGAGCTCTAAACCCTCCAGCAGTCAACAATAATAAACCCCTCCCTCAAAAATAGAATTTATCCAGAAACAATAGATCCCTCCAGCATACCCCAGCGCCCCTTGCCATTACATACATCCAATGCTGGAGGTGCCAGAACTGTGATCCCCTGCATTCCCACTGAAAAAAAAGCCCTGCTTTTTTCCTTCCAAATTAATGATTTTATACAGTATATAAAAAGGTAAAAAAAAATCAGTTTAAAAAATATGATAAAAACTGAAATAAACTTCATTCTATTCCTTTATTAAAAAAACAAATAGGTGAAAACTTGTTTACGTTGCCCTTAGCAAATAAAGCAAATGTCAGGTCAATGTTTGAAATGGAAACTTTTTAAAGGTCTTAACAGGCCACAGGAAAGGAAAGGTCTGTGCAATAATCAAAAGAGAAAACACTTCAAATTTTTTTCTATTTACTACATAGATCAGACATATTCACAATTATTTTTGTGGCAACTTGCTTTGAAGTAGGAAGGACTGCATTGGTTTTAGGGATTTTTTTAATACTATGCTGGTTTGGAGTTTTTATGTTAATAGGTTTAAAACCAATGTTTTATATCAGTTTTTTATGTATGCAGAATCTTAAACATTTAACACAGCTGCATTACTGTTTTCCTCTGTCTAATGGAAATTTAGGATGGAACTGTGCTGCTACAGCAGGAGGTAGGGGAAAGAGTCATTGTTCTGGCTCTCCTGTGTGTGCAAATTTCACTTGAGCTGTTGCGCTCTGTAGAGAACAGGATATTTATGAAAGCTAAACAGTGCTGCACTGCTCTCTACAACCATATATATCCACAGTGATCATCACTATTCATCAAATGTTAATCCACCGCCATAGAGGCTTTCCTCCTTTCCCAGTCTTCCTTCTGGGTTCGCGAGCTCTGGCCATGTGGCAGGCTGGGCTGTGATGATGTCACTCCTGCACATGCGCACGGGAGTCTCAGGACACGACACAGCACTCTGAAGGAATGGCACAGGTATGTTGTTCCTTCAGAGTGCAAGAGTCAGCTGTAAAAAAAACCTGAATATCTCCTAAACGGTGCACGTTTAGGAGATAATCATTTTACCTACAGGTATGCTTTATTATAACCTTACCTGTAGGTAAAAATGAACAAATGGGCTTTACTTCCACTTTAATTGATAAATACAATGAACTTAGAAATAACACTCTTCAGTGATTATAAACAATCATGTATCATACACAAAAACATCCTTAAAGCGAAACGCCACCCAAAAGGGGAGAGTCCACTTCCTGCCTCTTTCTCCCATCCACTGCCACATTTGGCACTTTTTTGGGGGGAAGGGGGAGTGGGTACCTGGTTTTGACAGGTACTTGCTCCCACTTCCAAGTCAGATTGCCACGGCAATCTGACCCAGAAGTACGTCCCTGTTCCTACCCCTGTACCCTTCACTTCACTGGTCCTAGAAGATTGCAGCACATTCACAAAGTGCGCTTTGCACATGCGCAGTAGGAGACCGGCTGTAAAGCCGCAAGGTATCACTTCTGATCTCTCTTACTGAAGATGCTAGCGCTAGCACCCGAAGCCGATTGAAGAATCTGCTGGGGTGAGGACATTGTTAGACCCCCAGGATAGGTCAGTGTCCTTATATTAAAAATTAGTAGCTACAGTATTTGTAGCTGCTGACTTTTCATTTTTTGGGGGAAGCCCAGAGCTCTGCTTTAACACAATAAGTGATAAAATCTGAAAAGTCCACAGCCCCAGGTTTCACAAACTCAAGTTGGGAAAAAGAGTTCCTTGTGTGTTTGAAATTCCCTGGTTACAGGTCCAGTAGGAGGGAGGAGCCTGAACATGGTGCCGACCGGGAGCAGGAGGCAGTTTGTTTGCTGAATGCAGTGGCGTAGCTATAGGGGTCATAGGGGTTGCAATTGCGACCCAGGCCCATGCGGCAGGGGGCCCGTCCAATTCTTCTGTCACACTTGTCTACATCTGGATAGGAGGGGTGACAGGGTGGTATATAGAAGAAGCGATCCCTTCCATTTTCCTCTTGGCTCCTGTAGCCACTGAAAGTCCTGCAGGAGCCAGGAGAAAAAAATAACAAGATTGGTTCTTTTATATGTCGCCTGTCCTATCCAGCCTGGTGTTAGCTGTTTCTGGCAGCCATGAGCCAAGACATGATGTTGACAAGAGACAAGCAGTCAGCTAGGACTGTCAGTTCTGCCTCCCAGCTCCACCCCACTGACTCCGGCTCCCGCTTCTTACCTCCAGGCTGCTCCTGCTACTGAGTAAGGTAAGAAAATTGCACTGTTCCCCGAGGCCGCTCTCACCTGGTAACTGGTACATTCTCTGCCACGGCAGATTCCTAAGTCGAATACACAGTGCACTGCTTAGCACCTGAGCCAGTATAGTGTGTCCAGGTGTCCTGCTGTCATACTACCCCCCCTCCTATCACAATATCCCCCATCATATTGCCCCCCTCTCTCACACTGCTCCCCATCATACTGCCCCCTTCTCTCACACTGCCCCCCATCATACTGCCCCCCTCCGTCACACTGCCCCCATTTTACTACAACCCATGTCATACTAGCCCCCGTCATACTGCCCTTCTGTGTCACACTGCCCCCTCTGTCACATTTCCCCCATCATACTGCCCCCTCCTGTTACAGTGCCCCCATCATAGTGTCCCCTCTGTCACACTGCCACCAATTATACTGCTCCCCTCCTGTCACACTACCCTGTCATACTGCTCTCCCTCCTGTCACACTGCCCCTCTCCTTGTCACACAGACCCCCATCATACTGCCTCCCTCCTGTCACACTGCCCTCCAGTTATACTGCCCCCCCCGTCACAATGTCCCTCTCTTCTGTTATACTGCCCTCTCCTCTCACAATCTCCCCCCATCACAGTGCCCCTCCCTCTTCTTTCACATTGACCCCCCTCCTGTCCCAATGTCCCCCCTCTTCTGTCACACTACCTCCCTCCTGTCACACTGCAAATCAGTCAAAGTGCCCCCCTCCTGTCACAATGTTTCCCTCTTCTGTCACACCACCCCCCTCCTGTTACACTGCCCTCTTCTTCTGTCACAATGTCCCCCTCTTCTGTGATAGTGCCCCCACCCCCTCCTGTGAAAGGGATCCACTGTGGGACAATACTAAAGGGCCCTGCAATGGGAGTAAAGGGTCCTGGGATCAGTGGGAAGGGCTCCAGGCTCGGAAGGAAGGGTCCAGGCTAGGTGGTTGAGGGAACTTTTATGGTTTCCTGCACCGGGGCCCTGAAGATTCTAGTTGAAGGCCTGGAGAGTGTTACAATAATGAATGTCTGCAGGCAACAGTAAAACATGGTGGAGGTTCCTTACAAGTTTGGGGCTGCATTTCTACAAATGGAGTTGGAGATTTGTGCTGAGAAATACAGGCAAATACTTATCCATCATGCCATACCATCAGAGAGGTGTGTGATTCACCCCAAATTTATTCTGCAGCAGGAAAATGACCCCAAACATTCAGCCAATGTAATTACCACTTACCTCTTCCTGCCCATTCCAATTTTCAACTTGCAGTGCTGTCGCACTTTGACAGTTGCACGGTCATGCAACACTGTACTCAAACAAAATTTGTATTGTTTTGGGAACAAATAGAGCATTCTTTTGCTGGTATTTAATCGCCACTGGGGTTTTTATTTTTTGCTAAACAAACAAAAAAAAAAGAGACCAAAAATTTTATTTTATAAAATTTTGCAAACAGGTCATTTTTCTCCTTCACTGATGTGCGCTAATGAGGCTGCACTAATAGGCTGCACTGATGGGCACTGACGAGGAGGCACTGATGAGGCTGCACTGATAGGCAGCACCAAAGAGCACAGATAGGCAGCACTGTGGGTCACTGATAGGTGGCACTGATGGAAACTGACTGACAGCACTGATGGACACTGTTGGGGCAGCACTGATGGACACTGTTGGGGCGGCACTGATAATCAGGACACTGATAATTAGTGTCCTGATTATCAGTACAGATGTCCCCTTTAACAGTTTATGGTTACCGCTCTTTCCTCCTCACGCTGTGACGCTGTGAGGAAAGTGCAGCCGATAACCAGCATTCACCTATAGCCCAGTTGTCAAGTCGTTCAAGAAGAACAAGGAATTCTGGAAATGTTGGTTTGGCCCCCACAGAGCCCTGATCTCAACATCATGGAGTCTGCCTAGGATTACATAGACAGAAGGATTTGAGGCAGCCTACATCCACAGAAGATCTGTGGTCAGTTCTCCAAGATGTTTGGAACAACCTACCTACCTAACTGCCAAGTTACTTCAAAAACTGTGTGCAAATGTACGTAGTAGCATTGATGCTGGTTTACAAGCAAAGGGTGGTCATACCAAATATTCATTTGATTTGGATTGCTCTTCTGAACATTTATTTTCTATTTTGCTAAAAGTTTATTTTCTATATTGATTAAAAAAATAAACTATTAACACTTCTATTTCTGAAAGCATTCTTAATTTACAGTGTGATAGATATTTTAGGCCTACAATAATTTTTAATATTATTGTGAACTTCTGATAGGGGTCTCAATTCCTGTAACTTATTTACCATCTGTTGCATCACTTCAACACCCCCCTGTGAAGGTGTCCAGTAGAGGTTTATGACAGTAGGGAAATCCTGCTGAATAAGCCCTGGAGCCGTCATTTCTAACACCTCTTAGGGAGTATTGTCATAGACCTTCCTGTGGGAACTAGGTTTTCAATGGAGGTATGCTTCCTGGACATTGGCCCATCCTAATTTCCATCTGATGAACTACAGTTGGCCAATGTCTTTCACAAATCACAGAGCCCCCCTTTGAACAGAAATGGCAGAATACTGGAACCTAATGAAGGGTAGGACTACCTGGAAGGGAGGAAGGAGGGGGTTTAAAGGTCTGCCTCTGTGTCCCTTTTTTTTCTTCCCGGAGCCCAAACCTCAGAACATCAGCATATCTGTGTAATGTATCAGCATTGCTCTATTTTCTTTTCTATAACTTCCTTTCTTTTAGTCATCTCTCTATACTGATAACATACTGTATGTCATACTGTAACATCTAATATTTTTTTTGTAATATCATATCAATTGATTGATTCAATTAATAACTACTTTTCTTCTGTATAAATAAATTAGATTTCCATTTCTTTTTATTCTTTTTATTCAGCACAGTGGTTATTGGTTATTAATAATCTATAACTGAGAGAGAGGCAACATAGGCCTGATTCTGATGTGGGCAAAAGGTTGTAATCACTTATTACATTTATAATCACAGATAGAACCAAGTAAATAAGTGTGGTAGGAAAACTGCCAAAACAACAGCATGTTTGCACACCCACCTACAACATTTGCACAGTAGTGTACAGTATACGTATATATGTATATATATATATATATATATATATATATATATATATATATATATACACAGGTGAAACTCGAAAAATTAGAATATCGTGCAAAAGTTCATTTATTTCAGTAATGCAACTTAAAAGGTGAAACTAATATATGAGATAGACTCATTATATGCAAAGCAAGATAGTTCAAGCCGTGTCATAATTGTGATGATTATGGCTTACAGCTCATGAAAACCCCAAATCCACAATCTCAGAAAATTAGAATATTACATGCAATCAATAAAACAAGGATTGTACATAGAACAATATCGGACCTCTGAAAAGTATAAGCAAGCATATGACTCAGTACTTGGTTTGGGCCCCTTTTGCAGCAATTACTGCCTCAATGCAACGCGGCATGGAAGCTATCAGCCTGTGGCACTGCTGAGGTGTTATGGAAGACCAGCATGCTTCAATAGCGGCCTTCAGCTCTTCTGCATTGTTCAGTTTCATGTCTCTCATGTCTTTCTCTTGGCAATGCCCCATAGAATCTCTATGGGGTTCAGGTCAAGCGAGTTTGCTGGCCAATCAAGCACAGTAATCTCACGGTCATTGAACCAGGTTTTGGTGCTTTTGGCAGTGTGGGCAGGTGCCAAGTCCTGCTGGAAAATGAAGTCAGCATCCCCATAAAGCTCGTCTGCGGAAGGAAGCATGAAGTGCTCCAAAATCTCCTGGTAGATGGCTGCGTTGCCCCTGGACTTAATGAAGCACAGTGGACCAACACCAGCAGATGACATAGACGATGGAAACTTCACCCTGGACTTGCATCTTGCAGTGTGTGCCTCTCCATTCTTCCTCCATACTCTGGGTCCTTGGTTTCCAAATGAGATGCAAAAGTTGCTCTCATCAGAAAAGAGGACTTTGGACCACTGAGCAACAGACCAGGTCTGTTTTTCTTTAGCCCAGGTAAGACGCTTCTGACGTTTGTTGTTCAGGAATGGCTTGACAAGAGGAATACGACATTTGAAGCCCATGTCCAGGATCCGTCTGTGTGTGGTGGTTCTTGATGCACTGACTCCAGTCTCAGTCCACTCCATGTGAAAGTCCCCAACACTTTTGAATGGCCTTTTCCTGACAATCCTCTCCAGGCTGCGGTCATCCCTGCTGCTTGTGCACCTTTGTCTTCCACACTTTTCCCTTCCACATAACTTTCTATTAATGTGCGTTGATACAGCACTTTGAGAACATCCAACTTCTTTTGCAATTACCTTTGAGGCTTTCCCTCCTTATGGAGGGTGTCAATGATGGTTTTCTGCACAACTGTCAGGTCAGCAGTCTTTCCCATGATTGTGATTCCTACTGAACCAGACTGAGAGACCATTTAAAGGCTCAGGAACCCTTTGCAGGTGTTATGGCTTAATCAGCTGATTATAGTGGGACACTTTGAACCGAGAATATTGCACCTTTTCACAATATTCTAATTTTCTGAGATTGTGGATTTGGGGTTTTCATGAGCTGTAAGCCATAATCATCACAATTATGACAAATCACGGCTTGAACTATCTTGCTTTGCATGTAATGAGTCTATCTCATATATTAGTTTCACCTTTTAAGTTGCATTACTGAAATAAATGAACTTTTGCACAATATTCTAATTTTTCGAGTTTCATCAGTACTGTATATATATATGTCATATTTACCTGATAAAAAAGAAAACATACACACCACTTTATTAGGTACACCTGTTCAATTGCTTGGTAACACAAGTTGCTAATCAGCCAATCACATGGCAGCAACTCAATGCATTTAGGCATTTGGATGTGGTGAAGATGACTTGCTGAAGTTCAAACCGAGCATGAGAATGGGGAAGAAAGGGGATTTAAGTGACTTTGAATGTGGCATGGATGTTGGTGCCAAACCGGCTGGTCTGAGTATTTCAAAAACTGCTGATCTACCTCTAGGGTTTACAGAGAATGGTCTGAAAAAGAGAAAATATCCAGTGAGCGGCAGTTATGTGGACGAAAATGCCTTTTTTATGTCAGAGGAAAATGGGCAGACTGGTTTGAGAGGATAGAAAGGCAACAGTAACTCAAATAACCACTTATTACAGCCAAGGTATGCAGAATACCATCTCTGAATACACAACACGTCAAACCTTGAAGCAGATGGGCTACAGCAGCAGAAGACTACACAGGGTACCACTCCTGTCAGCTAAGAACAGGAAACGAATGCTACAATTCACTCAGGCTCACCAAAATTGGACAATAGAAGATTGGAAAAACATTGCCTGGTCTGATGAGTCTCGATTTCAGCTGAGGTGGTAAGCTCAGAATTTGATGTAAACACCATGAAAGCATGGATCCATCCTGCCTTGTATCAACGGTTCATGGATGCGCAGGCAACAAATCTGCAGCAACTGAGTAATGCTATCATGTCAATATGGACCAACATCTCTGAGGAATGTTTGCAACACCTTGTTGAATCTATGCCATGAAGAATTAAGGCCGTTTGAAGGCAAAAGGGGGTCCAACCCGGTACTAACAAGGCGTGCCTAATAAAGTGGCCAGTAAGTGTATATTTACAAGCCAGCCTCATGTTTTACTACTCCCCTCTTCCCATACAGAAAAAAATGTACAGTATATATACCTTAATTCCAAATGTCTACTGGTTGGTCACATGACAAGGTGGGTCATCCTATACCTCCTCTGGTGTCAGCAGTCGGCAATAGCCAGGTTGCTGCTTAAGTAGTAGCAACAGTTCACTGTGAGGTCATATAGGTAACTGCAACAACAGATCCATTCCATTTGGATGCAGACTGGTGCAGGATGAAGGAGGCTTGAAGCCTGATAGGGACAATACTGCAGAAAAGGTGAGGATTGCAGCAAACATGCCTTTTCTTATTTTTGAACCTGCTGGCCACTTTTGGGTACCAGTTGGGCTTGAAACATTTTTTTTTATTAAGTTCTGACCAGAAAAAAAGTAGGAAAATATATATAAAACCATTATATATTCAAATTAACAAAATTGGTTAGGGTTATGAACAAACTTTTTTTTTCTTACGACACATTACCTGAATCCTACCTAACTCTATTGTATTGTCTACTGAAGTTAAAGTACAATGAAGGGAATGTATCAAAACTTGGGCAGCCAGCATCTGAAGCAGCTGTGCATGGCAACCAATGAGCTTCTACCTTTTATTTTCAAAGCTTTAAGTGTTACTAAACCCAGGACCCTGCATTCACTATATCTGGTCTCCCCGGACCCTGCATTCACTATATCTGGTCTCCCTGGACCCTGTATTCACTATATCTGGTCTTCCTGGACCCTGCATTCACTATATCTGGTCTCCCTGGACCCTGCATTCACTATATCTGGTCTCCCTGGACCCTGTATTCACTATATCTGGTCTCCCCGGACCCTGCATTCACTATATCTGGTCTCCCCGGACCCTGCATTCACTATATCTGGTCTCCCCGGACCCTGCATTCACTATATCTGGTCTCCCGGACCCTGCATTCTCTATATCTGGTCTCCCCGGACCCTGCATTCACTATATCTGGTCTCCCCGGACCCTGCATTCACTATATCTAGTCTCCCCGGACCCTGCATTCACTATATCTGGTCTCCCTGGACCCTGCATTCACTATATCTGGCCTCCCTGGACCCTGTATTCACTATATCTGGTCTCCCACAGTACACAGAACATGGAAGTGCAATTATTTTAGTAAATATAAACTGCTAAATACCTTTTCTTATCAAGAGTATATAATAGTCGTGTGACTTCTATCAGTGTCCAGCTCAGCACTGGTTGATCTTGTAGGAGGAGTTTTCATTCTCTTCTGACTGTCCTATGTGGCTGCATGACCCTTGACCTTCTGTCCAAACAGCACTGTTTGGCCCTGTACCGATCATATGCACCCTTCAAAAAAGAAAACTCTCTAGCAATACACACCAAACAGAGCATGTGAAGACTTGCCACTGCTGCTCTGTACGGGGACAGTAAAAGAAGGGGAGAATGAAAGAAGACAGGATCAAACAGCCTTTTTACACAATATGGAGGATTAACCCCTTAGGTTCCACAGTGAGTATAACAAGCATGCTTTACTGCATATACAGACTGATTGTACTGTTGTGGGTTTAGTAACACTTTAACTGAACAAGCTGAAAATAGATGCTGATTGGTTGCCCTGCACACCTGGTTCAGTTTTGATACATTTCCCGCAGTAACAATTTATTTTATATTTATAGAATATTGTGTGAAAATGAAAACAAAGCTCAAAAGGTTTATCAACAACATTTCCAAGGTTATCCCATCCAAAATCGACATTTTAGTTTTTGGTGGTCAGTTATACCGTCTGACATGTTCAGAGAAAAATTTCGCTTTCACTGAAATGCCATTTCTTTTGCGGCAACTTGCGCTAAATTTCACATTTAGAGCAAGTGTGAAACATCCTGAGTGCGCTACATTCGCTAATACTGAATTTAGACTTTTTTGCTTTGCAAAATTAGCTAATCTTCAAAATTTTGTAGTTTTTTAAATATATTTTCTTAAATGTTATGTTCAGAAATAAAATAATAAAAACATATCCGTAATTAGCATTATGAGCCCCTGGGACCCCTATTCTTTTCTTTCTACCAATTCCTGCTTCTTACTTTTCCCTCTTCTTTTTTCCTTTCCTCTCCAATTTCACTGTTTCTCTTCTGAATATTGCTTCTTGGGCGGCAGTTTTCAGATCATCCTATTATTATTGCTCATTCCACATGTTATTCGATGGGCTATACACTGAGACCTCAGCTCTACTGCTGCCTTTAGATAAGCAATGTACTTTCATTTGTGTGTACTCTATTGATGAAACCACTCATTTCTAGACAGTGCAGAATGAAACATTTCAATTAGTTTTGGATGGATTTGTTAATATTCTAATTTTGTTCTGTTGAATTCGTAACAAAATTAATTTCTTTATTTCATTTTTGACCAGATTAAAATTCTTCCGATAGATTCGAAGTACTCAAATCGAATTGAACTCGAATTGAACTAGAATTGAAAATATCAAATCGATCCAAATTCATTGAGAAGAATAGCTGGCTCTATTCTATTCACATTTCAGAAGTCAGTTATATTCTTTCTATTCTATTATTTTTTTTCTATTCTATTCTATTACTTTCTATTCTATTCCTTTATTTTATATTATGTTCTTTTATTTTCTAATCTAATCTATACTGTTCTGTGCTACTCTATTCTATGGTTTTATTCTATTCTACTGTTTTCGTATCGAATTTGTGAAGACAGCTATATTCTTTCTATTTTATTCTATTCTATGCTAATCTATTCTATTTTTTTCTACTGTATTCTTCTGTTTTCTATTCTATTCATTTCTATTGTATTCTGTTCTAGTCATTTATTTTATTTTCTGTTTTATTCTATTCTTTTAATTTCTACGCTATTCAGTTCTTTTAATCTCTTTTTTTCTATTTTATTCTGTTTTATTCTATTTTGTTCTATTCCATTCTTTTTTAAATTCGAGTTTTGGAAGATGGCTATATTTTTTCTATTTAATTCTATTCTATTCAAATCTATTCTGTTTTTTTCTATTCTGTAATTTTTTTTATTATATTATATTCCTTGTTTTCTATTCTATTCTTTTATTTTTTATTCTGTTATTTTATAGTGTATTCTGTTTTATTCTATTCTTTTCAATATTCGAATTTCAGAAGACAGCTGTATTCTAACGCTACTACACATAGTCTTTAAGGAAATCAGCAATAGTCAGCAATATATTTACATTTCAAATTTGGATGCCGCACTGCCCCTGGAGTCAGGTCTGTATGGAGAAGCCTCAACCACCGCTCTTGCCACGCCCTCTAAAGGGTGTGGCCAGAGCAGTAGCTGAAGCCATTCCATACAGACCGGACTCCAGGGACAGGCTGGAATGGCGTCCATCCTTTCAATCTGCACAGCGTCTGGAACGACTTATGGGCGCTGGTCCCACTTCTTTGTCGGCAGGGTGATCCTTTCTTGGCTCTGGCTTGGACTGGCGCCACAAGTCTTTTACATGGTACATTTTGAATTTGTTTTCAAATTCAATTCTTATCTCATATGAAATTTTGTTCCATTATTTCGGATTCATTTAAATTCGTTACTATTGCAATTCAGAAATTTGTATATATCCGAATAAAGAAAATTTCATCCAAATGTCTAGCAATTTCTTTACCTAGAATTGGATTTACTTATATCACAGCCTTTTGTATTGTTTTTGTACTCATTCATATTGCATGTTACTCCTTTGTACTATGAATACTGCCACTAAGCTTTCTTGTAAAAGAAATAATAAAACATGTTTTAATTTTTTTTGTTGTCTGGTAAATGTGAAATTTTGTCAAGGAATATTTCATGTATATGTATGCTTTCTAGCCAACGTGTACAGACCCAGACTCTGTTTCATGTGTTCATTAGACTAACCTTGACTGTTTTGCTGAAAAATGCCCATTGTTTACAGAAAAGCTCAAAGTACACACATAGTTAAATGAATCAGCAGAGTGACTTATGCAGGCCATAGACGTGTCAAATATCAGGCGATTTTTCTAACGAAAAATCTGTCATTCATTCGGCCGACGTTACCACCAAACATTAAAAAAATCGGCCGACTAAATCATAAAGTTCACCCCATAACTTCTGTACCTTGCATACGCGGATTTTTTATCAGTAAAATGATCGGCCGATTTGCCCATCATTGCCGGGAAAATCGTCCGATCGTCCAAATCGCCCGTGAATTTTCCAACATGACCGATAAAAAAACTTTGCAAAAAACCCGAAAAACGACCAACCAATTAACTCACTAACAGTGTGAAAATCGGCCGATTTTTTTTTTGCCCGAAAAATCGGATGATTTTCGACCCGTCTGTGGCCGGCATTACTTCCACTCTGCTCTATAAGGATCTGTAAAAATTAGAAAGAGAGAGACTGAAAGCAAACAGCTTCTGCTGTACTCTCTTTTCACTAAACCATGCTTGTGGGAACACAGTGGAACATTTTCATTTGTGAATGTTGTGAGAGGCATACAAGGCTCATCAAAATATAGTAGCTTGATTACCCTCTAATCACAATGTGGTGTAAACATAATACCAAACCCCCAAAAAAATTTTAATCATCCCATTGGGGTTTGGTATTATGTTTACACCACATTGTGATTAGAGGGTAATCAAGCTACTATATTTTGATGATTTTTGTACTTCAGGGGAAGGATTGTGTTAGTAACTTGGTGGGGATTCTTCTTTGGGAAAGGATAGTGCTATTTCTTTATACAGGCATACAAGGCTGTAAGATAATTAATGCTGGCTTCTGTAGCCTTTGCTGGGGAGCAGTATAATTAAGGCTAGGAAATTATAATGTTGCTGAGGCTATACTATACTATAATAATGCTGATGGTAATAAATATATAACGCATTTAGCAGATTTTATGGTGCTGTATAATACAGGGTGCAGCAACATAACTTCCTTTTTTCAAAACGCAATAAAACTCATTTTATGAATCAGAATTGTTTTTATTGTCTTTAATAATGTAGGTACATATCTAAAGTTCTGTTTTACACAGTTTTGAAAATCATATCAGGTAGGTGACGCCCCCCATTGTCTATACACTGAATAAGTGAATTCAGACCGGTATGTGAACATGTTGGAGGAATTTGTTTTTCCACGACTTGATGAATTGGACTTAGGGGACATTTGGTTCCAACAGGATGGAGCAACGGCTCACACTTCAAGAGCATCAATGGCTGTTTTAAGGGAACACTTCCTGGAGCGCCTCATCTAAATAAGGGGCGATTTGGAGTGGCCAGCCCGCTCCCCCGATTTGGCCCCTTGCAACTTTTTTTTGTGGGGTTTTTTGAAATCCCGCTTTTATGTAAACCGTCCAAGGACCCTACAAGACCTGAAGGCCAACATCCGCGCAGAAATTGTCAACATACCTGCTGCTATGCTGGTAAGGGTCATGAAAAACGCCAGAAATCGGCTTATTCAGTTTATGGACAATGGGGGGCGTCACCTACCTGATATGATTTTCAAAACTGTGTAAAACAGAACTTTAGATATGTACCTACATTATTAAAGACAATAAAAACAATTCTGATTCATAAAATGGGTTTTATTGCGTTTTGAAAAAAGGAAGTTATGTTGCTGCACCCTGTACAATGTTGTTGCTGGGAGATTTGAACATGGTGCTGGAAGATGTTATCATTGAGCTTGGTAAAATGGCTATAGTTCTGGAGGATATTCTAATTGTGTCTGTAGGTAGTTTCATGCTAACATATAATATTGTAGTGGGGGATACTATTAAAGTGCTCAGAGATGTTACTATTACACTAGGAGATACCCCAAGGTGCTGGATGGTATCATTACAGTGCTGGGAAACAGCTTCAGCAGCCTACATCTCAACTTGGCATGTGGTTTTCAGTGAAGCTACCTATAAAGCATATGCTCATGGATGTGACAGGTTTACTGAAACCATTTTACTTTATTAGCAATAAAAACATTAAAAGACAACAATTACTTATTTGCTAGGGGTAGAGCCTTGAACTCGGTCCAACTACAATAGCCAATAGTAATCAAGGAACAGTGATTCTTGGTTGTTGGTCCATGTTTTTTCCTTCTCTGTGACAACTTGTGTGGAGTATTCATGGTATCATTTCAGTACTCTTCAGAAACGACATAATAAATATAAAGTAAATTGTATATTGTGACCGTAGCATGGTATGGCTGTCACAGTGTAAATGTGGTAAGGTGACACAGGGAGAGCCAGGTTGGCAGAGATTGAGTACCTGAGAGCCCAGAACAGGTAGTCCAATGAAGGTATCTAGTCATTGACAGGTAGGTTTTGACAATAAATAAAAGCTCCTGTGTAACCCATTGCTACTACGGCAACATTTGAGGAGGGCACAATGGGAATTTGTGTGCAGGCCTGCCTGTGCTTGAGATGAATAGTCTGGATGCTGGAAAATCCCTGTCTCATGTTAGGTCATTGCTGCAAGGGTAGAAGTCTATGTAATGCTTTTCTGTGGATGAATCAAAGTCATTGAAGATCTTTCATTTGAGGATGATCCTTTACATACTGTGAATATATAGCACAAATATATAGTTATTTAATGGATGAGAGTTAAGGGAGAGGTTATAAAATGTTGGTTCCACACCTGTGAGAAAATATAAGAAGTACTAGTAGTGTGTATAAAAGGGATTAATGTTTCCATGGATGAGTAGTTCCTTGTTTTTTTTAAGTCTTAGCTGTGCAACTGCTGTTTGCCAATGATCTCCTTCAGTAAATATTTGATCATTCAATATATGAACAAAAATTCTGGCAGATTGTAGAATGGTCACTGCTGGAGTTCAGATCACGGTCCTGATCTCGGTCATGGTGATCTCATGATGGGATTAGAGACCAGCAGCAGTCTGCTCACCACCTGTGATGCTTGATGCTCCTCTGTAACCACACATAACCTAACACATAATTTCCAAGGTGTGTCCAGAAAGTAATGAGAATGGTATTTTAAAAATTCTTTTAATAAAAAAGTTTACAATTCAATGTAGTCTCCTTCAAAGTATGCACCTTGTGAGTGTACACAACGCTCCCAGCAAATTTTCCATTTTTCATAGCATCTCTGGAAGACTTCAAGTGGAATGGTGTTCAGAGCCTGCATAGTGGCTCTTTGGATGTTATCCACACTACCAAAATGGTGTCTTTTCTCATGTTCAAATACTAAGTCACGATTTCATGAACTATTGACTTAGTAATTCTAGATTCCTCTGCAATCATCTGATAGAGAGCTGTCGGTCACAAATGGAACAGAATGTGGATGCAGTGAAGTCTGTCCTCAACCGTGACTGACGGCTCAATATCAGAATAATTGCAGAAGAAATGGAAATTACCAAATCAGTTGTTCATGAAATCATGACTCAGGATTTGAACATGAAAATAATACCATTTTGGTAGATCAGATAAGTAAAAGTGTTTTTGCGGTATTCTAGACCTAAATGTAACCTATGCGGTGCAGGGGCAGACATACTGCAAGGGAACATTTTTGTTTTTCCTGGAGGTCAGATTTAAAATAGTACCTAGTAATCCTGCTATGATAGTCAGTGTTCAGACACTTCCTATCATGGGGTGAGATTTGTCTACCTATTGTATTAATACATTGTACTCCTACATGAAGCAGTGTATAGCAGGATTGTATAGGTTTCTCACATACACAAGGTCAGGGTCTTCAGGGCCTCCAGGGTTTATGGCTGATACTTTTGGTTTCTCAGAGTCTTAAATGTATTAAACCCGAAACCAAAAATGTAATATGTTGCAGCTTATCAATCATTAGCTGTGGTAGCTGCATTAAGGAGAAGTACAGTCACAGTGCGTTCTGCACTGCTTTGACCTGTTTTCAGCTGACAGTTCTGGGTCCCATCTACCACACACAATCACACCTATGCTTTTTATCACTGGTGCTAGAAAACATAGTTATGATTGTGTTTGGTGGACAATTATGTCTATTAATTTCAACTTTTTAGTTATTTTTTAAAATGTACATTCACTTGTAATTTTATTCGATGTTCCTGTGACATTGTGGCAACAGCTTTAAGAAAATTGGGCATCCTCCCTATTTGTTTGCCTCCCTATATAAGGATACTAATATGGAAGCCACAACATCCTGACTAACACCACGTGACTTGGTGGGCGAAACACGTTGACATCACAGACGTCCTTACGCCCCGGCTCAAGGCTGCAACCAGCCAGCCTTCCATCATGCCACCTCACCTGGATGCTTCACATGGCTTACGTGCACTTCTGGGATTGACTGTCGATGGCGGACTTCTATAGGACTCACGGCAGCTGTTGAGACCATCCACCTCGAGAGCGGTAAGCAACACTCCACTTTGCACCGGGTGATGGTCCCGGAACTGTGAGTACTTTGTGGAGCCATCATGGCTGGGAATGATTTCCAAACTGGAACACTTGTGTACTTACTGTACTGTTTGCCTTGGTAGTCTCCCCGCTCACCTTACCCATTCACTGTGTATGAACTTATGTCGTTTGGTCAGATTCAATATCGGTGGTGGGGCTTTGTGTGACCCTGCTGCAACAATACATCCATAAGAACTCTCATTAACAGCCAATTCAAGCACACGCCTTAACTAATTGGTTCAGCTAACTGTGGACTTAGTATCTTGCATCGCCTGTCCTACCACTGCACGTAAATCCACTATCAGCCCACTGTAACCTACGAGCGTGGTGCTATATATTTATATGCATACTTTATTAGCTGTTGCAGCCTACTGGGACCCATTCACATATCCTTCAGGTCCTCTCACCACTGACATTCGGCATATTATCAACAGTTGCCACCGTGCTGAATTGCTACATTACCATCATCGCCAATCCCCCAACTTGCTCCTGTGTTTATATCCATTGTGTGAGTGTCTTACATGCCTGTGAGCCCAGGCTTGATTTTATTTACTGTTTGACAGCGCTGCCAATTTTTATTGTGCAATGATCGGAATTATCATTTTGTATAATTTTTGTTTATTTATAAAGTGTGTTATATTTGTCCGTATCTGCAGTTGGCCTCCTTTTGGGGTCTACTTTCTGTGTAGGATCTTTCCTACACGATCATTTTTGCAATATTAGATTATTGGGCCCTGAGGACACCACCTGATATTTATTATGGTGAGTCGGCTATACTAGCAGTGGTTCCCCTTGCTTATGTTTTTATTGGTTATGCCAGTGAACAGTTTACAAAATTTACTGAACTTGTAGTGCAAGACCATTTCATCACAGTCCAATGCATCTGTCCTTAACTAACTATTTTGGCCAGTGGCTGCCCAGGCATACCTCATACAAGTGAGAATCCATAAGCTGGTGGAATCCCATAGTGTTCAGTTTACTGGTGAGCCAGTTCTTTTGGGTGGACTGCAGAGTCCAGCAGTCCCCCTCCATAGAAGGAGCTCCTGGGTTGCTGTTGTCTGTAAAGAGTTACATCTTCCTCTGTGAGCCTCTTGCTTCTATTCCCATGTGGCTGGATCTCTCAGAGCAGAGCATTCCTCCTTTTTATAACAGCAGAAGAGGAGACAGCAGAGCCCAGAAAAGCAGAGCTAGCATTAACCCTTCCCTAACTTGGGCAGACTAGCTAGCTCAGCTAATAGTGTGTGAAGTGGGCTCAAGAAGAAAAGAAAAAATTAAAAAATGTGAAAACAGTATCTTATGAAACAAATGGCCTTTTTTATACATTCTGTACCTAATGCAGCCACTGTGTCCCTTCCCTCTTCTCTTTGTGTCCCCTCCCTCTCTTCATTTTGTGTTCCCTGTCCAACACAGTTACCAAAGGATGCAGTAGAATCATTTCCCTTGTGTTTGTAACACTGGGATTCAGTAATAACTCTGTCATCATATCAAAAATATTGCACACCTATAAAAAATACCATGCCTCTGTTTAACAATCCTGCTTTACTGGCACATCCAGGGCACTGCTAAACATATCCAACAACTCGGGCACAGAGGACTCCTCTTTCACAGTATTACTTCATTAAATTTTCAAATGATCCATGAATTAAAATGTAACTATAAGAAGTGTAATTAAAAAAAATCAAAAAAAATCAAAAAAAGTTCATTACATATTTGGTAGCTGTGGGGAAGAAGGAAAACATAGGTAGAAGATGTTAGGGAAGGGTGGTGTCTTATTTTGCTAGCAACCAAAATCACTGTCATCAAGTTATGGATTTCTATAACTTTCCCCCTAGTTGTCACCCATAAAAAAAAATTATATCATGCCTTATTAAAAACTAACCAGAATATTGTATGATAAAGATCTATTATTTGTCTCTCTGGATTCAGCATTTACAATACCTAACAACACTATATTGCCAAAACTATTGGGACGCCTGCCTTTGCACGCACATGAACTTTAATGGCATCCCAGTCTTAGTGCATGTGATCAGCACAGGGCCAATCAGCAGTGTCCACATAGAGGTCAGGTCTGCATCCTCCTACAGCAGAATAAAAACTCCTTTAACATGTGCTCTGCTGGACACTGACAGAAGTCACAAGACTGCTCTAACTGCTGATGGGAAAAGGTATTTAGCAGTTTATATTTACTAAAATAATTGCACTTCCATGTTCTGTGTACTGTGGGAGACCAGATATAGTGAATGCAGGGTCCTGGGTTTAGTAAAACTTTAAGAGTTTACTTCTCTGGATCTAAGGAGCCAAGCCAAACCTCTGAAAAACAATCCCACACCATAATCCTCCCTCCACCAAACTTTGAACTTGGGCACTTGGAACATTGCAGTCCAGCAAGTACCGTTCTCCTGGCAACCGACAAACCCTGACACGTCCATCGGATTGCCAGACAGAGAAGCATGATTCGTCACTCCAGAGAACACGTCTCCACTGCTCTAGAGTCCAGTGGTGGCGTGCTTTACACCACTACATCCAATGCTTTGCATTGCACTTGGTGATGTAAGGCTGGATGCAGCTGCTCAGCCATGGAAACCAATTTCATGAAGCTCTCTATGCACTGTTGTGCTAATCTGAAGGCTACATGAAGTTTGGAGGTCTTTAGCTATTGACTCTGCAGACACTTGGCGATTTCTGCACACTGTGTGCTTCAGCATGTGCTGACCTCGCTCTGTCATTTTACGTGGCCTACTACTTCATGCCTGAGTTGCTGTTGTTCCCAGTTGCTTCCACTTTGTTATAATACCACTAACAGTTGGCTGTGAAATATTTAGTAGCATGGAAATTTTCATGGATGGACTTATTGCGACCTATCGCGGTACCATGCTTGAATTCGCTGAGCTCCTGACAGCAACCCATTCTTTCACAAATGTTTGTAGAAGCAGTCTGCATGCCTAGGTGCTTGATTATATACACCTTTGATTGGAGGTGCTTGGAGGGGTGTCCCAATACTTTTGGCAATATAGTGTACTGTATGTAGAACTATGAATATTTTTATAATGAGGGTTTTCTTCTGCTATGTCTATACCTGAAGAATACTGACCTAAACCAACAGAATCAAAAGTTTAATTAATGCTATGCTGTAGAAAAACCATCTAGATGATGGGAATTTAAATATACATGCAAAGGTAACAAATACAACAATAGCATATACTGTAATTAAAAATGTTTTTGCATCTTTATTGTTATATTTAAAAATATAGCAGTATAAAAACAATTAATATACATGTTTAGATGTCAGTGCTAGCAATTATTGGAATAGCTAGAGAACTTCTGTAGAGTCCTCAGAAATCACTAGTGTAGGTCAACGTGTTTTGCGGGGTAGCCTGCTTCATCAGGACCTTAGATCTCATATTTAATTGAGTTATCCACTAGAACAATATTAAAAATATTTGCATATTATAAAAAAAACAATCATACATAAAAATGTTATCTTACAACAATGATTGAGGTAAATTAATCAAGTAAACCTAAACCCATAACGGACAGAGAGGGAAAGAAAAGAAGAAAAAAAAAAAAATTAAATGGGAAACAAACAAAATGTACAGTATATTAGAAGCTAAATCCAATAACTTATTGGATAATCCAATAAATGATGTATATTAAATTGTTTTTATACTTCTATATTTTTAAATGTGACAATAAAGATGTAAAAACATTTTTTAATTATTTACTATTGTTGTATGTGTAACCTTTGGAGGTATATTTAAAGTCCCATCACTTTTTTTTTTACAGGTTAGCATTTCAAAAGGCGTGATACCTTCCAATGGAAATATTGGTATTCAACACCACTTCCACACTCTATTAATTTTAACTGGTGCTATAGACACCCTTTCAATGTTCTGTTTGGAATCCTTTTTCTAAGGAGCCAGAGTAACACATTGGTATGTTTGGGGTCAGGCCCAACCCTTTTCAAGCCACCTAAAAGAGAGAAACTGTGCACTAACAACCAGATTATCATACGATTGCTTCAAAAGTGGTATTTTGCATACGATTTTCTGATCGTGTGTGCTAGGCTTTAAAATAACCTGCACAAACTATGCTCAGGCATATTTGATAGGTGCAAATTGACATTTAAACTGCCTTTAGCCTTGGCAATAAATGCAAATGGTAGGGAAGCCCATCTAGCACAGGTAGGCCTGTAGTGCCAAAGTGTTCCATTAGAACTTTTTTAATTATCTGTAACATTTTTATCAAAAGCCTAGTTTACTGAAAAAGTAGCACATAAAAACAGCTCTTGCTGCACAATTAGCTTCCCTCTGTTATTGCCCTATGTAAATGTAATGCTCTGAAGTACTCTCCCTGTGCAGGGAGTCCCAAAGGCACAATAATGCAGTGATTATATCAGGGACACTCTTGAACTTGGACCACATAGCACCAGAGAAGAGGCAAACAAGAAGAGAGCCCTGTGTTTTATGTGACTTGCAAAAAGATATCTATAAAAAAGGGCGTTAAACCTGCACATTAACAGATATCAATACCAATAGTTGTTGGGGAAAGCGTGACATGCCATGTTACACTTCACTTCTATAGAAATTACTACAACAATACAATCTAGCATAAATACACCTATAATCTGGTTTAGGAAACAAAAAACGCACTTTATAGTAAGGTGTGTCTGATATTTCGTATTGAACCTCAACCTGAACTAAGTCAACTATGGCTATACTAATGTTCTGAGTCAGCATTGGACAAACACAGATAAGAATTAATATAAAAAAGCCTATTTATCTTAGTTATTAGTAAGACTGTTCCACCCATCCTTGGCTATTCCTGCAGTGTATTTACTTAAGGATAAAGATTTTCTATAAAAGCTGCAGCAAAGCTCAGAGGCTTCACTCTGCCTATTACCTCTGATCACACTTACCGGGTACCCAAGTGACTGTTTGCAAGGATGAGTAATTTGGAGACCTCGATGGTTCTGATCATGGATGTCTTTGACCAATATGCCTGTGCAGAAGGCAAAAAGGACACTTTAACCAAGGAGGAGTTTAGAAAACTGATGGAAAAAGAGTTGCCTGGGATCCTTCAGGTATGAATTTGCTACAGTATGTGATGGGTTATGTCCACAGATGAGTAGATGTTGTATGAAAGGCATCTTCCAGACCTTATCATACATCTGTAGTCACCAAGGTTTTGTTGCTGTAGAGTAGGGAGAAGCTATAACCTCGGTTAGGTTTTTATTGCTGAGGCCACTTGCTGTGTTACCACAAAGAAGATTCTTCCTCTCTGGTGACCACAGTCCCTGGAACAGATGGTGAGAGGAAATCTTGTAGTAAGGACATGTGTTCTGATGGCAACTGTTTAAGAGTTCATGTTGATGTTCGTTCTACTTAAACACTGTGTTTTCAATTCAATTGCATGCAACTGTGCATTAAAGTGTTACTAAACCCAGGACCCTGCGTTCACTATATGTGGTCTCCCACAGTACACAGAACATGGAAATGCAATTAATTTATTAAATATAAACTGTTAAAATACCTTTTCTTATCAGCAGTATATAGCAGTGTCCAGCAGAGCACTGGGTAATCTTGTAGGAGGAGTTTTCACTCTGCTCTGCCTGTCCTATGAGGCTGCATAATCCCTGACCCACTGTCTGGACAGTGCTGATTGGCTCTGTGCTTATCATGTGCACCCTCCCAAAAAAAAAAAAAAATCCTCTCTAGCAATACACATTAAACTGAGCATGTGAAGTGTGTCGCCTAGGGCTCTGTACTATCAGCAGATGGATTGGGGACAGTAGAAGGGGAGGATCAGAGAAGACAGGATCAAACAGCCTTATTACACATTGCGGATGATTAACCCCTTAAGTTCCACAGTGAGTATAGCAAGCATGCTTTACTGATTATTATTATACAGGATTTATATAGCACCAACAGTTTGCTCAGTGCTTTACAATATAACGGGAGACAATACAGCAACAATACAAGAGGGATAGGAGGGCCCTGCTCCTTGGAGCTTACAATCTAGGAGATATACATACTGATTTTACTGTTGTGGGTTTAGCAACACTTTAATAGAAAGCACAGCTTTAATATGAATAAGCTGTTTGACCTGCAGAATCTGAGCACAGAGAAAAGTAGGTCCAACGCAGCCTCTAAAGTGCCATGTTAACCGCTCTAATAAAGTAAGTGAGATTCTCCTTACCTGCTCTCCAAATGCAGGAAAATTACATCTCTTCGATATGAGCCTTTAGAAGAAAGGAATTCTCATTTTGTAAAGATGTGGGCAAATCTCTCCAACGTGGCACAGACAAAAAAAAACTGACAGACATTCTGATTTTTAGATTTCCTATTCAAAATTTTTTTTAAAAATTGCCTAGAGATACAATATAAAGGGACTTTTTGTCTATGTAAGAACATTTTTTAATCAGACTGCTGATCCTTACACTTTTGCAGAGCTACAATGGGTGAAAAGTTGTCTGCATTCCAACACACATCCAAGTGTGGGAATACCTATTCCCCTGTTTTAGGCTGTGCTTCCATCCAACAGTCCTGTAGTGACATGGAGCCAGTGGATAGAACCACAGCACACAATGGGGGGGGGGCAGTCAAACCATAATGGATGCTTCTGATTTTTGGATATGCTCATTATCCGTCTTAGAGATAAAGTACATGGCTTGTACAAATGCTCTTCTGACCCTTTTGGCATTCAAGATATCGCCTTTGGCTCCTGGTCATTTGCATGTCTCCATGTTATATAGAAATGAAACCTGAGCTTTTACCATAACTGTAGAATAACTATTTCTTTACAGAATAATTAATTCATAATAAAGAAAATAATCTCTCTCTCTCTCTCTCTCTCTCTCTCTCTCTCTCTATATATATATATATCCAACAAAATACTACATGAGATTACTCTCATGCTTTCCAAATACAGTAGAGGGCAGGTTGCATGCAATCCCTGTGCACTTTGATGGCTCAGACAAAGGAATATCCCCTCCCTTTCTGCTTTCAGAGAATGACGTTCTGCAGAGGTTGCCAAAAAGCTGCTGGCATTGCCAGGCTATATTTTTAAAAAGCCAAGGCTAATCTGAGAACTGGGTGTCATGGATAAAGCCTATAATAAATGTTTATTTGTTAAAAATTGTTAAACAGTAAATAATAGATTTACTATTATTAATATTCTAAAAAAATAAAAAATAAAAAAAGAGTGTGAATAACAAATATACAGTACATACAATTGCTGTTGAAAAAAAAAATTCAGTTTATGTTTAACTATGGATCCTCTTTGCTTCCAGCCAAAATTAGAGCAGGGTAACTGCTTATTGTATGCACTACTACAGATTATGTAAGCTCCAGGATCAGGCCCTCCTAGTCCTCTTGTATTGAACTGTATCGTTGCTGTATTGTCTCCCGTTATATTGTAAAGCGCTGAGCAGGGGTGGACTGACAACTCATGGGGCCCCCGGGCAATAGGGGATCATGGGGCCCCGTGTCCTTTCCCAAACTCAAAAAAGCCTATGAAAAAGGTATCAGGGGCATCTCATGGAGCCCCCTACTGACCCCGGGCCCTCGGGCAGTGCCCGAGTTTCCAAATGGTCAGTCCGCCCCTGGTGCTGAGCAAACTGTTGGTGCTATATAAATCTTGTATAGCAATAATAATTGCTCTTTATGCATTTTTCACCCAAGAATCACACAGCTTTAACCCAGAATTCATGCATTTTCCAATTGGATTTAGTTAGAAAAAATGTGAGTGTATTGTGAAAAAAATCTTAAATCAACCTCTATGTATCTAGTAAGCACATAATTATGTGTCCGCTACAAAAATAATTAAAGTGATACTAGACACACGCTGGGGTAGATTTGCTAAAACTGGAGCACTCAGAATCTGGTGCAGCTGTGCATGGCAGCCAATCTGCCTTCTAATCTGAGCTTGTTCAATTAAAGTGTTACTAAACCCACAACAGTAAAATCAGTCTGTATATGCAGTTAAGCATGCTTGTTATACTCACTGTGGAACCTAAGGGATTAATCCTCTGCATTGTGTAAAATGGCTGTTTGATCCTTTCTTTTCTGATCCTCCCCTTCTTCCACTGTCCCCAATCCATCTGCTGGTAGAACAGAGTTCTAGGAGTCACTCTGCACATGCTCAGTTTGGTGTGTATTGCTAGAGAGGGTTTTTTTTTTTCTTGGGAAATTGCATGTGATCAGCACAGGGCCAATCAGCACTGTCCGGACAGAGGGTCAGGACTTTCGCATCCTCTTATAGCAAAAAGAAAACTCCTACAAGCTTTAACCAGTGCTCAGCTGAAGTCACAAGACTGCTCTAACTGCTGATGAGAAAAGTATTTAGCAGTTTATATTTACTAAAATAGTTGCACTTCCATGTTCTGTGTGCTGTATGAGACCAGATATAGTGAATGCAGGGTCCTGGGTTTAGTAACATTTTAAGCTTTGGCAATAAATCCTGGCATGTGATTGGTTTCTATCCAGAAGTGAGCCTGATTTTGCACGCTCCAGCTTTAGTAAATAACCCCCACTGTTTACTTTACATGATACCCTCTCTTTACATATATGGATGATTGAACTGTATTTATTTTAATATGAAAAAACACATCTAAGTACCTTTTTTCACAATCGATTTACAGCTGTCATGTGACCCAGCTTTTTTCCAGTCCATCTGCAGGAAAACATGGTGGGAAGTGCATGTAGTCCAATGCTGTTGTCACATGTTCAAAAAAAAAAAAAACAATCAGCCTTCAGAATACACAGGAAAAATATATACCTAATATCAAAAATATTTTAAATCATCTTACAAATATGTATTTGAGATCAAATCTCTATTATTTAGTGCAAAAGCATGGTGTGGGCTATCTAGGGGTAGGTTCTGTCACACCACTCTAGCCTGTGTCTATTGTTTGTATGTGCTTAGAATTACAGAGAGGCGATGCCTCCATCAACACGTAACATCTGGTCCTCATTGTGTTTAGCTGTCTAGAGAGCATGGAGGAGGAGGGAGGGAGTGGGCTGTCATTTACCTGGAGTGTATACGCCCACATGTGTGACTATAGTCTGCAGAGATAAGAAAAAGGAAGAAATGAACGGCGAAGAAGGAAACTGAAACTGGAGCATGCTCAGTAGATGTGATGGTCTGCACAATCTCAGGCTGCAGCAGGGACACAGACAAAGAGGGAGGGACAGTGAACAGCAGGAACAACCAGGTTTTTTGCAGAAAACAGAAAATGAATCTCAGTGATTGAGTGAGTATGAACAGCATGTAATACAGATTGTACTGACAGTTTTTAATGTTATGGGTTTAATGACACTTTAAAGACAATCCATATTTCTAGGGAGAAAAGATAACAGTAAGGCATTATTTATGGGATGTTTTAGGGTCTATATCATTCACTAGATTACAAAATATCTTTTTCTTCATTTTAGAGTGGAAAAGGAAAAGATGATTGTGATAAGCTTCTAAAGGATTTGGATGCAAATGGCGACAGTGAAATTGATTTTAAAGAATTTGTCACCCTTGTTGCTACATTCACCTTCGTGGCGCATGAGAGATTTCAGAAAGTCGCCAAGAAATAACTACTTAAACCAGCCGCTTTTTATAAATAAAGCTTTGTCATTTGCAACACTGTGCATAAAGGTGTTAAGTCTTTTTTATGTATCTTGACATTGCAAGAAGAGGCGGATGATTTGAGTGGAATAAGGAATGACTGTCAATGGTTTCCTTCTCTGCTGAGCTGCAAAGACGATGCTGGAGGGATAAAGTCCCATGTCATTTTACTACATAATACATAATACAAGCATACAGTATGTGTGACAATTCATACAGGTGATAGTGGACCAGAACCCAAAAAGGGAAAAGATCAAGCGGTAAACTCATGTGCCCACAGCCTCAGAGCTGTATATCTGCAGTGCGAGAACAGGGAACATCCAAGAAATATTAAATGTGTCTAAATAGCAATGCATTGACTTGACGACCATCACATAGCAGGTGTACTGCTACAAGGCGGCCACGCTGTGCACAATAATGTAAATATACGTAATTTAGCATTTCCCGGTAGGGGGCACGTACGTGCCACCATACCTGCGCTACAATTGGTTCCCAAAGATGTCAATCACCGGATCCTGGCTGGTGAATCCCAACTGGGACTCTGATTGTCAGTGAAGTTGAGAGGTGAGAGATCTGTGTGTAATCGCAGATCTCTCTCCTGTCAGCATGGAGGTGCTGCTTTCCATCTCTCTGCACAGAGGTGACTCAGAGGTGGCTGTTAGCACCCCCAAACTCAGTGCTCCGGATCCCGCTCAGGCCACCGATATGCAGCATAGATGGTGCACACTGGACAGCAATGTGCATTCTCCTGTATTCCTCACAGCAATAGGAAGCTATGTCTTGTACAGCCTGAAAAATGCAGTTCAAATGCTCTTCATTACAGTAGAGTCTCTCTACTCTGGAATACAGTTCCCACAGTGCAGTGCTGCCTGACTGTTGAGTCTATTGAACTCTTCCTACTCAGCAGCTCCCTCCTCTTTCTGATATGGCTGTTAACCAGTTCAGCACCACAGAGCAGCAGCTACAGAGAGCAGCTGCAGCCAGTGTTTCTCTCACTCTCACCAAGAACTTGGCTACACGATACTGTACCAAAATCAAATGTTTTTTTTTTTTTTTATGTGTCTCAACATTACAAGAATAGGAGGTTAGGTTTGGATGGAGTAAGGCCTGGCTGTCAATGTTTCCTTCTCTTTTGAGCTGGGAGCTATAAAGAGGATGCTGGAGGGATAAAGTCCCACATCATTTTACTTTGTAATACTTAATACAAGCATACATGTGTCTATTCATGAACAGGTTATAGTGGACCTGAGCTCAAGAGAACAACGTATGGTTAGTAATGAGTAAAATATCATATATGTACAGGAAACGTACAGGCAATGCTGGCAACTAGTATCTGCTTGCCTTTTTGTTCACTGCTTCCACAGGTCAGGTCCTCTTTAACTGCTTCCCAACCGCCCTGTAGCAGAACTACTGCTACAGGGCTGCGCAAAGGCATGAATATATACAGTACATGATTTTGCATTTCTCGGTAGGGGGCACGCGCGCCACCCCTGCATGCGCTGCCATTGTTGGCTACAGCTGTCAGTCACCGGGTCCTGGCTGAAGATTCCCCGCCGGCAATTGCCGAGGAACACTGATGTAAACAATACAGATCTCTCCCCTGTCAGCACCAGCATGCTGCTTTGTATTGCTCTGCATAGCAGAGCAATACAAAGCAGCATGCTTACATAGTACAACACGCACAGGCTACATAGTAAAACTGCACACAGAACACAGTTAACCCTTTGATTGCCCCAGATGTTAACCCCTTCCTGCCCAGTGTCATTAGTACAGTGTCAGTGATTTCATTAGCCCTGATCACTGTATTAGTGTCATTGGGATGCCAGTGGCAAGTAGTTCCTCCCCAGTGTTAGAATGCACACCGCAGTCCCGCTCTGGATGAAATTTGGTTCCGCATCATGTGATGGCATGGTGCGCCCCGGCATCTCTAGGCCAGGATGCATGGCAATCTGCCTGCACCATGGCAACGTATGACACTGATCTATGGCAGGCAGCATGAAGGGCCCTCTCAGCTTTCAGACAGAAGTGCTCCATCAAAACCTGCCCCACCTCCCACCCTCTGCCATGCTACTAGAGTAAGGAAGGACTCGGACAACAAGTGGGGACCCTGTGATGGGGGGGCTCACGTCTAGGAGTTTCTGATGTATAGGAGGTACTTTGATGGGACAATTGTGCTCAGGTCAATTATCACCCTTGAGGTCACTCCTAATGTTGAACATGATGTGTTTGCAAGAGAACTGCTGTGTTTGGACAGGCACAGAAATTTTCAGATACATGATGCTTACGGGCTAGGAATAGGACTGCTCCCATTTGCACCTTCACAGGCTTTGCACCTTCACAAGTATTAACCACTTCAATACCGGGCACTTATCCCCCCTTCCTGCCCTGGCCAATTTTCAGGTTTCCGCGCTGTTGAACTTTGAATGACAACTGCACGGTCATGCAACATTGTACCCATATGAAATTTTTATCATTTTTTTCACACAAATAGAGCTTTCTCTTGCGCTATAAACAAAAAAAAGAGCAAAAAAATAATTTAAAAAAAGTTTCTTTGTTTCTATTATAAAATTTTGCAAAGAAGTAATTTTTCTCCTTCACTGATGTGTGTTGATGAGGCTGCACAGATAGGCAGCAGTGATGGGCACTGATAGGAGGCATTGATAGGCGGCACTGATGAGCTGGCACTGATAGGCAGCACTGATGAGCTGGCACTGATGGGCACTGATAGGCAACACTGCTGGGCAGCACTGATGGGTGGCAGTTCTGGGCACAGGTGGGTGGCACTGCTAGGAACTGCTGGGCACAGGTGGGTGGTACTGCTAGGCACTGCTGGGCACAGGTGGGTGGCACTGCAGGACACAGGTGGGTGGCACTGATGGGCACAGGTGGGCGGCACAGGTGGGCGGCACTACTGGGTACTGATCATCAGTGCTGATCACTTGTCTGACAATTGCTGGTTATCGGCAGTACTTTCTTCATGCTGTGACAGCATGAGGAAAGTGCAGCTGCTAACCAGCAACTGTATTTAGCCGATGATCTGCTTTGTCATTGGACACAGCTGATCATGTGGTAAAAGACCGCTGTGATTGGCCGTTTACCGTATCATGTGATCAGCTGTGTCTTGTGGACTGAATATCTGGAATTTCACTTTCTCCCAGTGATTCCACAGTAAGAGCTAATCATGCCAATTCTGTGCTCCTTTATAATTTGTTTTATGCAAGCTAGATATTTTGTTGGCTAACTGTGGATTGTTATAATTTTTTGAGGTTCATGTTAACATGTTCCTTGCAGGAAAATTACTATGAGGTCATGGGTGGTGATTGATTTCTTGACATAAGGGGGTTTATTTACTAAAGCTGGAGAGTCCAAAATCAGACTCCCTTCTGCATAGAAACCAATCAGCTTCCAGGTTTCATTGCCAAAGCTTCATTGAACAAGCTGAGGTTAGAAGCTGATTGGTTTCTATGCAGAAGGGAGTCTGATTTTGGACTCTCCAGCTTTAGTAAATAAACCCCAAGGTGTCTAATACTATTGCTTTGCATGGCCTCAAATAGTTGCATCCATCACTTCTTCATGGTGGAAATTTCAAAGAGGAACGGCACCGCTCTAAATTCCCAGGTACTCCACTGCTTGAGTGCTGGTCTGTGAGAGCCCATCCAGCTTAGCCAACAATAAAAAATAGAAGAACAAAGCAACACTCCATAAAAGTCAAACTGCAGCGTTTAACAAGTATAGCTTTCTTCCAGCACAGTCCCTGCTTTAGGCCACACCTCTTTGATGCGTTTCACCCCAACTGGACTTGTTAGTCTATGAATAAGCACAATTGGGGTGAAATGCATCAAAGAAGTGTGACCTAGGGTGGGGACTATGTTGGAAGCCAGCTATACTCATTAAATTCTACAGTCTGCTTCCAGCTGCCAGTTCTATCCCGACTGTGATTCGGTGCTGTTCCAGCAGAATTCAAGCCGCGAAGGAAAGTAGAGCTTGTGGAGAAGCAGTTTCCCAGCAAAATGGTGCCCGCTAATTGCGGCGCACCAAATAGACTATAAATAGATACATTAATCATCTGGCTGCACTGGCATACCCCAACTGAAGAAGTACTTTCATACGAAACGCATCTTGGAGGAGCCTGCATGCTTTTGATGCTACGCCACCAGATCACGGAGGTCCGGTGGCCCCCCACATCATACCAGCTGGTCAGTGCACATAGCGGCGCTTCTTTGTTGCTGCGTTACTCTGCAATACTTGTTACTATAGTATACCATGCTGTGTCGCTCTGGGAGGACTGTGTCCATTTATTCATATACCATTTATTTACTTTTTATTGCTACTAATAAAATTGAATTACTACACTATGGGCATTCCCCTTATGGCTCTTTGGTGAGCTTTTAATTCCCCAGAGCTCCCCCTGGTGACCATCCCTGGTTTGTGAAGAGGCTGATTACACGTCCTTAAAGTGGACCCCCGGATTTAAAGATACCCTGACGTTAACCTACCTTTCCTAAGCTGTACCATTTAAAAGGGAGTCCGGGCAGACCTCCGTGTGATTAAATACATTGCGTATTTTCCTTGCGCATCTGGTGAGTGTGCACTTTACCTACTTGTTGCCACCCACCTTTATGTTGGATTACCACTGGGATTAATCGCATCACCTAGGGGCTCATGCATGACCTTTGAATCTCTTTATGGACTTTTATTATTGGTTTTTATGAATATACATGATATTCATTTATGGTTTTTGTGTGGTTTACACACTTTTTTTACTTTATTTTATTATCTCACTATTATATTATTTTTAGCGCTGCACTTTCTTATCTTAGTTACTCTGAAGGGTTTATGGTTTCCTTTTTAGTGCATAGCTGCTTCTCTGTTCATTAAACGCTCGCTGATACTCTCTTTATCCAATCATTAAATTCTACAGTTTCACTTTTAGGGAGTAAGGCTTTGTTTGTCTACTTATTCATGGTGAGTATCACAACTGACTTTTTCTGTTATGTTGAAGATGTTTTGCTGCCTATTCGATAAGCAGCTACAGAAATGTCTGCAACAGTACAAAATAATTCCAATTGAAGTGACTGACTGAATACTAACTATACCAATACTTGAATAAATGGGAACCTTCACACACATCTAACCTAAAATGGACCCCCCCAAAAAAAAATAAATAAATATATCAGTTGAAATGTACAAATATGAAATTAAATACTAAGAGAATGGTCTGGAAGTCAAATAAGTTTCTAATAAAAAAAGGTAATAAATATGGGAATATTTACTGGATTGGATACCAGGCATGTAATAAACTATGGTGATAAATGTTTGCATATCACTCAATGACATAATAAAGATATTGTACAATTGTGACCAGAGCAAGGTTCAATCTCATCTACACCCCAAAGACACACCTAGAAAATGTATGATTAAACTCTTAGTACACAAAGTGGGCGAGCCAACTAGGCAAACAGGTTTGACTCAAACTATTCATTCCTATTGACTGGAGACTTGATGGTTCCATTAATCTTCCACTTTGATAGCAGGTAAATGGCCTGGCATAAAGATTTATCTAATTTCAATATAATTGCTGATTAGGAAAAATAAAATTACAATGTAACAGGTAGGTGATGACTGAATTAGGAGAATGAGCAATTTGAACAGATTTACATGGAAATATCTAGGTGAATCAAAATTGTTAATCATGCAGATCAGGAATCCGGGCCCATTTACACCATTGCATGCATGTTACAGTGCACATCGTAATGCATACGTGTAGATATGAACAGAGAGCCACATATATATACACACACACACTATTTTTTTTTTTTACACACTGTCACCAGAACAAATGCCACTATGGTGACATCATACTGCTGTGGTGTCAATCTTGTACAAGGGCTGGCTGCCCTGATATCACTGTGTGTCATCTAGCCACCCATTGTCTCTGATCACTGCCAAAGCAGTTCAATATTACCATATTGAAACTGCACCACTCTGGTGATTGTATGTAAAATATATATGTATACTGTATATACAGTGCTTAGTATAAATGACTACACCCACTTTAAAAAGTAAGATTTTAATCAATATCTCAATGAACACAAGAACAATATCAGAAATTGACAAAACTGAGTTTTATAGAACATTTGTTTAGCTCATTACATGAAAGTAATGTTAATAATATAACTTAGATTACAAAATCTTTAGTTTTAGTCAAATTAGTTGATGCAAATGAATACACCCCACAACACTACTTCATCTAGTATTTTGTATGACCTCCACAATTTATATGGACAGCACCAAGACTTCTAGGCATGGAATGAACAAGTTGGCGACATATTACAATATCTATCTTTTTCCATTCTTCAACAACGACCTCTTTTAAAGCCTGGATGCTGGATGGAGAGTGATGCTCAACTTGTATCTTCAGAATTCCCCATAGGTGTTCGATTGGGTTCAGATCAGGAGACAGATCAGGAGACATACTTGGCCACTGAATCACTTTCACCCTGTTCAGAAATACAACAGTTGCCTTAGATGTGTGTTTTGGATCATTGCCATGTGCACGACGACCAAGGGCTTGGAGTGATGGAAACATCTTCTCTTTCAATATAGAGCAGTACATCCGTGAATTCATGATACCGTCAATGAAATGCAGCTCCCTGATACCAGCAGCACTCATGTAGCCCCACAAAAGGACACTGCCACTACCATGTATCACTGTAGGCACCATGCATTTTTCTTCATCAGCCATCAGTTCCAAAAACATTTATCTTGGTCTCATCACTCCAGAGTACAGAGTCTTCTTTTTCAACATGGGCTCTGGCAAATTCTAGGTGGGCTTTTTTTGTGCATGGGCTTTAGGAGAGGCTTCCTTCGTGGATGACACCCATGCATGACATTCCTCTGCAGTGTATGCCGTATTGTGTCACAGGAAACAATCAGCCCAGTTTGGCTTTCTACTTCTTTAGCTAATTGTAAGCCGTGTACCGGGGTGGGCTCCCCAGGATACAGTGAAGTCACGAACGAGGAAAGCAACCCCAACACCAGCTTTTGCCACAACAGAATTTTACTTAGATGTGGCAAGTAAACACAACCACAAATGCTGGGAACATACAATAAATTTACATACACCCAGCCTAAAGGCTGAGACCCTTGTGCTGCACAGCGCCTTCTGATGGATGAAGGTAGAAAGTGTAGTAATTTACCTACTGGCGGGCACAATTAGCTGCCACACCTTACCCGTTATTACCCTAAGAGAGCAGGAATCAGTGTATGGGTGTATGGTAGGGGCTAGCCTGCGGTGCAGAACAACAGCTTACAATCTTACACAAATCTACAGTATTCCCCCTCCCATAACTGGTCCTGTAGCACGTGCCTGAGTATCCCTTCTGAGCAAACTGCCAGTCTGGCTTGAGTTTGTAGGATTTTATCAGCTCTCCAATGTGAAATGTCATTTTAAGTTGTGGAGTCCTTCCAATAATCGGTAGCAACACTTGTGGCCTGACACAAACAGAGACACTAACTAACTAACTATAGGCCTGGACTCAGTCTATAGGTGCCAACACTGAAATGAGGCGCGTGCACAATCTTACCGACCCGGGTCTGCTTTGCATCCGCTGGTTACTCTGAACAGAACAAATGTCTCTCCAACAAGCTTGCGGTATTGCAGTGTATGCTGTGTTGTTCCTCTGCTCTCATCAGCATTACTGGCAGCAATCTTCCTTTCTCTGAACAGGATCAGGGACCTGGACACGATTTGCTTCACTTAGCCGCAGCTCTGGTTACCGAGGGAAGCTCCCACACCTGGATGTCATCGGATTCTCAGCTCACAGGGCCCCTTCATTCAGCATCGTTCAAAACATGGCTGCAGTCTTCTTCCTGTTCACTAAACTCCAAACTCTGAGTGCAAAACCCCACCTCTTCATAAATATACAAATATCTATGCAGTCTGAGGCTGTGTTAGAAAAACAGTAACATCTTGTGGCTAAACCGCAGAATGTCAGTCAAAACATTAATTTACTTCCACACAGTGTTCAAACAATGAAAGCTGTTTCCCCATCTCACATGCTACCCCACCAGAGGTTGTCGTCCTCGACAACCCTCCCCATACAAACTCATTCTGGGCATAACGCTGTGGGGGCACACCAGCATTGGGCCTTGTTGACTTTCGTAGAGTGACAGGCTCAGAAGCACTGGGGACGTCAGGCACATTTAATGGGAGAGGAGCTGCGGACCGCTCGACACTTTCCCTTGGTGGCAAACTTGCTGTGGTTGGAGCCTCTGTGGGTACCGGGGCAGGGAGAACCCACCATTCCTCCCCCTCCTCTAAGAGGATTCCTCAGTACTCTGAGCAGGAGGAGCCATCCCCTCCATGCACACTGGTTCATCAAAATTACAACGCCTCAACATGTTACGGTGCAAGTTTCATGAGGGCCCCCCAGTCCCTATTGGCTCTACCTCAGACCAGGATGGCAGGGTCTACCCTCCTCTTCACCGTGTATGGGTCCGCCTCCCACCGCCCATCCAACTTTCCAGATGGCCGCTTGGCTTTGACTATCACTCGATCACCCGGGGCATACCCCTCCTTCTGCACTGGTCTTGGATTGGGGTATACCACTTGTCTAAGGCGCTCCCCCACAACCTTGAGGATTGCTCTCAGACTGCGGCGGTGCTCTTGCGCCCAGGTAGTATTTCTTGGTGGTGGCTCCATCAGATCGGGCATGTGGAGATCTTCAATCTACCGTCCGGCTCTCCCAAACATGAGCATATGTGGGGAGTATCCGGTGGTACTGTGTACCCTGTTATTATAGGCCCACATCAGTTCAGGTAGGTATTCGGGCCACCAAGCTTTTTGGCGGTCTTCCAGAGTCTGCAGCATCTGGAGCAAGGTGCGGTTGAACCACTCGCACGCCCCGTTTCCCTGGGGGTGATACGGGGTGGTGCGGGAACGGTCGATCCCATACAGTTGGTACAACTCATTCATTAGAGAACCCTGAAAACATAGCCCCCTGATCCGAATATATTCTCTGTGGGCACCCGAACACCTGTATAAAGTGTTTGCAGACCGCTTCAGCGGCCAATTCTGCCATCTAATCTCTGGTGGGTACAGCCAACGCATACTTTGTGAAATGATCTGTCATGACTAGACAGTACGAGTGTCCCGAGGTAGAGCACCCAACCTGTACATAATCGATCATAAGGAGCTCTAGGGTTGCTGATGTCTAAATGGCCTGGACAGGAGCCCGCTGTTCAATACTCTTACTCAGTCCACAGGGCCAACACTTAAGACATGCCTCGGCCACCATGTCTGCCAAATCGGGACAGTACACGAGCCGTTGGAGCCACTTGAATGTTTTATCGCTCCCAAAAATGGGCACCCCTCTTATGGACCTCCCAGGCAGCCTCCAGTCCCAATGACATGGGGATGACAATCTGTCGCCGGAACTGCAACTCTAAATGCAAGTATTTGGTCCAACACAGGGGGCCCTGGGTAACAGTTAGCTTATCCCACTGCCTCAACAACTTTTGGCCCTCGGGAGTCAGACGAACCCGCTCTTCTAGTGGAAAAGAACAACAAGGGCGCACTCTCATCGTGCATTACCGTGGTATAACACGTATTTTATTAAATGAAAAGAGGATATATACTCACAAACCAATGTGATAAAAGGCAGTAAAAGTGGTCCACAAGAACAGTCACAATACATCTGTGTCTAATGGTGCAGATAGGCTAACGCGTTTCGGGAGCTAAACCCCCTTCCTCAGAGCTAGAGATGTGCCTGCTGGCCACAGGCTTATATAGAACCCGCTCTTCTGACCAAGGCCAGATCTTGGTCCGGACCCATTCTTTCACTTTGCACAGGTCCGGGCAGCTATCCTGGACCCTCTCCCAATCAGCCAACGTCTTTCCCAGCACCATTGGCATCCCGGACACCACCCCACTTGAATGTGCCATGTCCTGGAACATGGGTAATCAACCAAGGTCAGGAGTTTCAGTGTCCTCTAGCTCCTCATCGGCACTCTGAGCCAGCAACCCTACAGGGACTCGGGAGAGTGCATCGGCGTTGCCGTTCTCCCTACCTGACCAGAACTTGATATGGTATTGGTACTTAGCGCACCAAGTTTGGCATTTCCAGATGTGCTAATGGGTTGTTGTCCGTCATCACGGTCACCTCTGCACCGGTCAGGTACTCCGCGAACTTTTCAGTCATGGCCCACACCAGTGCCAGTAGTTCCAATTTAAAGGAGCTGTAGTTGTCAGGGTTGCGCTCTGACTCCCTCAGAGCCCGGCTGCCATAGGCAAGGACTCTCTCACGTCCATCCTGGACTTGGGATAACACAGCCCCCAGACCATGTAGACTTCCGTCAGTGTACAGCAGGAATGGGGTGTCGAACTGCGCATAAGCCAGAATCGGGGCACTAATCAGCGCCCCCTTCACTGCTTCAAAGGCCCCTTGTTGCCAGGGTCCCCACTTGATGGGACGATTCTTCGAGCCCCCTGCAGTGCCCCTTAATAACTCATTTAACGGGCCCACCAAATGAGCAAACTTGGGTATAAACCTCCTGTAGTAGCCGGCCAATCCAATGAACGCCTGCACCTCTCATAGTGTACTCAGCTGGGGCCACTTCTGGACAGCCTCCACCTTGTCGGGGGTTGGCTTTCCCCCTCCTGGGAGACCAAATGTCCCAAATACTCTATCTGCTGTCGAAACAGTTGGCACTTCTTGGGCTTAATTTTGAGCCCATGGTCCCGCAGCCATCCTAAGACCTGTCGCACTTTCTGGAGGTGATCCTCAAAAGAGGCCCCAAACACTACTACGTCGTCCAGGTATATCAATACCGACTCAAAGTTGAGATCTCCCAGACAGTGCTCCATCAACCGCTGGAATGTTCCTGGGGCACTGGACAGGCCGAATGGCATCCAGTTGAACTCGTAGAGACCCATAGGTAGGATGAAGGCCGTCTTCGCTTTGTCCTTCTTGGCCACCGGTACCTGCCAATACCCACTGGCCAGGTCAAGAGTTGAGAAGAACTTCGCATGACTCAGGGCGGACAACGACTCCTCAATCCGCGGAAGGGGTAGGCATCCCGGATGGTCTGGGCATTCAGCTTCCGATAATCCATGCAGAAACGGAGACTCCCATCTTTCTTCCGCACCAAGACTACTGGAGCAGCCCAAAGACTTTGACTCTCCTGGATCACCCTGTTTTCTAACATGCTGGCCACCATATCCTTCACCTCCTGGTACATTTTAGGTGGGATTTGCCAGTAACTTTCCCTGATCGGTGCAGCATTGCCGGTAGGGATTTCGTGTTCGATGGTGGAGGCACACCCGAAGTCCTCATCATGTCTCGAGAAGGCCTCCTGAAATTCCCCAAGGGTGTCTTCCAGCAACTTCTGTTGTCCTGGAGTCAGGATCTTGCAATCCACCCCCACCCGGGCCATGATCACTCGACCGTTCCACTCCGCTGTCAGGGTCTCCCTTTGATGGACCTCTACAGCATAGGTCCAGGCTGATCTACTATCTGCCCATAGCGTGAAGCTCCCCGTCGAGGAATATCCCCTTCAGACACAAACTTCGGCCAGCAAGGTATTCCCAGGGACGGTTAACTCAGTCTTCAACGTTGAGGCAGCATACAGGCACACATCCATCCTTCACAATAGCAAGGGCCCGGGCTATCAGTGGAGGAGTCTGCGTTTCTTCTTGGTAAGCGGGCTCGATCAGGACCTCCAGTCCATTCAGTCGTCGTCCAGCCCCAACTGGCAGCATCAATATTCGCTCATGTTGAGGTGGGATCTTCACCGGGGTCTTCCGCAGCACCCTCACGTGTCCAATGGGTCGACCGGACATGTCACCCTTTCGCAGACTACAGCTCCTCACCATCTGCTGTAGAACCTTCAGAGTTGGCCGGTGTGTGGTGGCCCGTTGCCAATACCTCGGCCCTTCTTTGGCATAAAGTTGGTGGTCTAGGTCCCTCAGCATACCTAGTGTCACGTCCATCCCTCTCTGGGACGAATGATCCACCAGCACGACCCCCTTCTTGCCGATGTCTTGCCCACACAGCCGGGCCCGCATCCAGACTATTTCTTGGATGCCCATCTCTCTGTTATTGGCAGCCGTCAACTTGATGACGCTCCCTTCCGGCTCCATCATATGTCCAAAGTGTCTTTTGAAGAACTCCAGAGGCATAAGGGTGCACTCTGACCCTGTATCAACTAGGCAGCGTACCTTCTGGGCTTCCATAATGGGGCTACTGGCATACAGGTAGTGTTCCTCACGCTTAGGGCTTAGCTTCTTGTGTCAGAAGTTTAACGTCGGCTCGGACTTAATCTGTTCTGGGCACTCTCTGGCCATGTGGCCGTACTGTCGACAAGCCCAACAGAGGGGTCCCCTTTTGACATGCCCCCGCAGCTGAGTTATCCTGAGTGGAGTGGCGCGAGGTGCTGTCGTCATTTCCGGAGACCGGGGAGATTCTGCCTTCATCTGGGACACTTCCAGCTGAAGTTCTCTTAATTCTGACCGCAGGGCCTGGACCACATCCTTTAAGGATTCTGAATCTTCAGATGACCTCTTGTAGCATGGGTACTACTCACTATTTTCGCTGCCACAGGTATGCACTCCTCCTCTCTCTCCACAGCGGCTAAGTAGATGCTGTAGAATGCCATGTTGGGCGCCAAGCGGGTCATCTCTTGCAATTTGTCCTGTAAGAACTTGCTGGAGAGCCCCACTATGAACTGGTCTCGTAGTAGCCGGACCACCTCCCGGAAAGCTCCCATGGCTTTTGGATCTCGCCGCTGTATTTCATTTAGCGTCTCCTGTAGGGCATTGGAGTACTCCATCAGGGTCTCGCCCTCTTGCTGTGGTCGGTTAAAGAAGTGACTCCGCAGCTGCACTACTTTAGCACGCCCCCCTTGGGCTCTCTCCGTCCATCTGACGTCACCCTCTAGAGCCCCCAATGCAACCTCTGCCCGCAGCTCGGAAGTCAGGTTACACATTCTAACCACACTTCACACTCTTTCAGTCCAGTCCTGAAACGTCATATTTTTACCGTCAAATTTTGGCAGGTGACTCAACAGCGCCCCCACGAGTATGTACCCTACTGGTACGGGCAGGGCGGGGGCAAGCTGTATCAGCGGTGTTGGGACAACTTGGTCTTGCACCGGCGCACCCTGAGCTGGGTTCTGGACCATGTGGCAAATAAACACAACCACAAATGCTGGGAACATACAATAAATTTACATACACCCAGCCCAAAGGCTGAGACCCTTGTGTTGCACAGCACCTCCTGATGGATGAAGGTAGAAAGTGTAGTAATTTACCTACTGGCCGGCACAATTAGCTGCCACACCTTACCCGCTATTACCCTAAGAGCAGGAATCAGTGTATGGGTGTATGGTATTGGCTAGCCTGCGGTGCAGCACAACAGCTTACAATCTTACACAAATCTACAGTATTCCCCCTCCCATAACTGGTCCTGTAGCACGTGCCTGAGTATTCCTTCTGAGCAAACCACCAGTCTGACTTGAGTTTGTAGGATTTGATCAGCTCTCCAATGTGAAATGTCACTTTAAGTTGTGGAGTCCTTCCAAAAATCTGTAGCAACACTTGTGGCCTGACACAAACAGAGACCCTAACTAACTATAGGCCTGGACTCAGTCTATAGGCGCCAACACTGAAATGAGGTGCGTGCATGATCTTACCGACCCGGGTCTGCTTTGTATCCGCTGGTGACTCTGAACAGAACAAATGTCTCTCCAACAATCTTGCGATATTGCAGTGTATGCTGCGTTGTTCCTCTGCTCTCATCAGCATTACTGGCAGCAATCTTCCTTTCTCTGAACAGGATCAGGGTCTTGGACACGATCAGCTTCACTTAGCCGCAGCTCTGGTTACCGAGGGAAGCTACCACACCTGGATGTCATCGGATTCTCAGCTCTCACAGCCCCTTCATTCAGCACCGTTCAAAACATGGCTGCAGTCTCCTCTTCCTGTTCACTAAACTCCAAACTCTGAGTGCAAAACCCAACCTCTTCATGAATATACAAATATCTATGCAGTCTGAGGCTGTGTTAGAAAAACAGTAACATCTTGTGGCTAAACTGCAGAATGTCAGTCAAAACATTAATTTACTTCCACACAGTGTTCAAACAATGAGAGCTGTTTCCCCATCTCACATAACTGCAGTGAACTTGCATGGCGATTTTCTTCAACCCTTCTCATCAGATGACACTCCTATCGAGGTGTTAACCTCTCTCTAAGATGGCTGCAGTTCCATCTTTGTATCACTTTTGCTACAGTATTCCGACTGATAAGTAAAGTTTTGCTGATCTTCTTGTAGCCTTCACCTTGTGTAAAGAAATGATTTTCTTTCTCAGGCCTTGTGACATTTCTCTTCCATGTGGTGCCATTGCTGACAGCATGAAATGGGAAGGGGTTTTCTTTGTTAAGTAATGTCCTTTTAAAATCAACTGTCAGCTAGACACCTGTTTAACCATTTCAATACCGGGCAATTTTACACCTTCCTGCCCAGGCCATTTGTCAGGTTTCAGAGCTCTCACATTTTGAATGACAATTACACGGTCATACAACACTGTACCCAAACTAAAATTTTATCATTTTCTTCACACAACTAGAGCTTTCTTTTGGTGGTATTTAATCACCGCTGGGGTTTTTATTTTTTGCTAAATTAACAAAAAAAGACCAAAAATTTAAAAAAAAAACACATTTTTCTTTGTTTCTGTTATAAAAGTTTACAAATAAATAATTGTTCTTCATAAATTTAGGCCAAGATGTATTCTGCTACATGTCTTTGGTGAAAATAACCCAAATTAGGATGTATTATTTAGTTTGTAGGAAAGTTATAGAGTTCACAAACTATGGTATAGATCTGAATATTGATCAATCCTGAAGTACTGACAGCCAATCTAATTTCTTGAGGTCCAAGAATGTCAGAAT